>NC_133658.1:359948808-361148808 GCF_037893015.1 Macrotis lagotis | reverse complement strand
TTGTATATAATGTCAGATTTTTTTTTTCCAATGTATCGGTCAGTTTTGTTGATTTTTCCCCCTTCTTCTTCCTCTTTATTTTTTCTTTAAAAAAAAAAACCTCAAGGCAGTACCAGTTCTGGGTTTAGGAGGACCTGATTCAAATCCAATCTCAGACACTTGATACTTTCTAGCTATGTGACCCTGGGCAAATCACTTAACCCCAATGCCTTGAAAAAAAAAATCTGGAAGTGAAAGGGAGAAGGACAGGGTCAGGAGAGAAACCTAAGTGTTATAAAAACAAAAATTACCAACTAAAAATTATTTTTTTAATAAAAAAGAAACCATCTAGTGCAATGCCCTCACTTAGGAGAAAATGGAGATCCAAAAGAGAGGAGGACTCTCACCCTAAGTCAGAAAGTGACCAGAGCAGCAGGAACTAGAACCTCAATTTCCTGTTCCCCAGTCCATTATGGCCTGCATATTCAACTTCATCAAATTAGTCCAGACATTGTTAGGTCACAGGTAGCAAGTTTGTTTCTTGCCCAGAAAATTGTATTAAACGCAATTCATCTTGAAGTTCTGGAAAATAGTCAGGTGGAAACACATGCCATTTGGATACATCTGGCAACATCTGTTTATCATATCACCAGAGGCGTGTAAGTAGCGTGACCAGTAAGTAGTCTTACCCTTAACGTTCACACCAGGGGCTTTGCCACGTCTATGGTCATCCCATGGGCGTCCCCATCACATGGCTCATTAGAGCTAATGAATCACTCACATTATTGAAGTCAGAATCTCAAATCAGATTTTGTTAACATGCAAAAGGAAACATATCCCTCTGCCCCAGCACCAACATGAAATGCAGACTCTAAGGACAGAACTGCAATCCTGAGGTCCAAGTCCAAAGAAGGCTGGATGCTCTCTAACCTTGAAGAAATGCAGCATTTCATTGCTTAGATGAAAAAGCATTAAGAAAAAAAAGTGCCTGGGGTTTCACAAACATGAAAATAGCTATTACCAAAAATAAATAAAAATAGAGAACATAAGTGAAAATGAATAAGAAACACATGGACAGAATTTTTCATAAAATATAATTAAATTTTAGATTAAGAGGAAAAGTAAAAAGCCATTATGAATTTTTAAAAAAAAATCATTTCCAAGATCTTTAGTGAAAAGAGAAATTGAGTCACAATATGATTGGAGATATCTGGGGCTCCAACCAAGAATGAATAATTCCCCCTCTCTGGGCCTTTCTTCTCACCAGTCCCCTGACTTCCCCTTAGCAGGGGTCTTCTTGCTTTTTACCTCTTTCACCTTCCCTTCTAAGCCTATACTACCATCGTTCATTGACTCAGTAGATTGGCTCATGTCCCTTCTTTACTCAGAAATCTATAGGAGCTTCCCACTGAATCCCGTATCATCTTCAAATGTCTTTGCTTAGTGTTCAAAATCTTTCACAATCTGGCACTTCATTACATTTCCAGTCTTATCTCATGCTGTTCCCCAACATGAACTCTATGCTTCAGGAAAGGTGAATTACTCTGTTCTTCAAACATGTCCTTCCATTTCAAACAAGTTTTCCACTTTTATCTGTGCTTATACTTTTCCCTTTGCCTAGAACATCCTCTTTCCTGTCCTTTGTCTGTTTTATACTCATCCCCTGAAACTGTCTCAAAATCTCCCTCTTCCAGGAAGCCTACCCAGATTACTCCAGACAACAAATGCTTTCCTTTCTCAGACTTCTTTTTGTTTGTATCTCTCCTTGTAAGCTCCATGAGAGCAGAGAAGATTGTTTATTTTATCTGTTTTTCCTCTGCTCCAAGCATAGTATTCTGCTTAGAATAGTCACTCAAGTGTTTGGTGAATGAATAGATGGTTCTCTAAGGAATAAATACTGCTTTATGATTTTGCAGTCTTTTACACTCTGGATCTTCCCAACAACCTTACAAGTTCTATTTTTCTATTGTTTAAATCAATAAACATTTATTAAATGTTAACTACATTGCCCTAAAAATCTAATGGGAGGAGCTTACTTCCATTTCAGAGATGAGAACAGATTAAACCTTTGATATAGCAATACCATGGCTAAATTTGTAACCCAAAGAGATTTCTATCAACTTTTTCCTCTTCTTAAAAGCTACATGACTGAGAGTCAGCATGGTATAGAGCTTCAGAGTCAAGAAGATCTGGGTTCAAGTCCTATCTCTGATATATCCCATTGGATTGTATGCTCCTTGAGGGTAGTGATTGTCTTTTGCCTCTTTGCATCCCCAATGCTTAGCACAGTGTCTGGCAAATAGTAGAGATTTAATAAAGATTTATTGATTTTAAAAAAGCATCAATGGAACATCTCATAAGGTTGTTGTGAGGATCTAGAGAGAGATGTAAAGGACTTTGCAAGCTGTAATACACTATATAAATATCTTATTGTTGATTTCTTCTGTACCAAGTGGTAGAATGAATAGATGTTGGACTTGGAGTCAGGAAGGACTAATTTTTTTTAGGTTTTTGCAAAGCAAATGGGGTTAAAGTGGCTTGCCCAAGGCCACACAGCTAGGTAATTATTAAGTGTCTAAGGCCAAATTTGAACTCAGGTACTCCTAACTTCAGGGCCGGTGTTCTATCCACTGAACCACCCAGCCACCCCAGGAAGAACTAATTTCAAATTCTACTTCAGACAATTATTAGTCTGTGACCTTGGACCAGTCTCCTAACTTCTTTGCCTCTATTCTATATCTATAAAATGAAGGAATTAGTCTCAATGTCTTCTTAAAATCCCTTCTGTGACTAAAACATTAAAAAAACAAAAACACCTTGAGTCCTGATAACCATAGTCCTTTCTTCTGTTCCTCTAGCTCCCAATTAGCACCCAATACCAAACAAAGATAATAATCTCTGACCCATCGAAAATAAATCAGATAACATACATGATATCATTGGGAGAAACAAATTAAAGCATAAATCACTCCATGGACTCATATATGACCAACAAGCTACAGAAATTTCAAGGCAGGAACAATAGTAAGGAATAGCACAATCAGAGAAGGTTTTCCAGAGGAGGGGGAATGAAAACGGAACTTGGAATACAGGGGTTTGACAAGAGGCAGCAGAAGGGTGGGCTTGAAGGCAGAGAATCTAAGTTAAATCATAGAGTACATTTTGCCAAGGAGGGAGAGGGCATTGGAGAGTGGTGTGATTTTAGTGTGCTTCTTTCTCTTTTGCACATTATCTACCTCATCTTTCCCCTTACAAGAGAACAAAGATAAAAAAAGTAGATAGGGATCATTGGCAATGGTGCCACTGTACTCTATACCTATTTCTGAGCTTGTACCAACATGAGACAGTTTCTGTGCAAGCAATCAGTCAGCCAAGGACCATAATGACATGGGACAAGACCCAGACCAGGATTTTTGCCAGAGAATATGGAAGAAGCTAGAAACAAATTGAGAATCTCCTAGATTCCGTATCATGGCAACTAGTTCATATCAGAACATGGAGAGGTATCCTGATTCTCCCAGAAATGTCATCAAAAGTTATTCCCTCTTTTCAGGAAGAAAAGCAACTGCCCCTCTAAATTGTGACCACCCCCATTCCTAAGTCTAAAACCAACCCCTCTTCTTCTCTCCCATCAAGCAGTACCATAATAAGTGAAAATAGCAATACATGAGGCAAAATGATGAAGGAGAAGGGGGCAGTGAGAGCAGCAACACTTTCCCACCTGGGAAAGAAGGGCAAAGAACTTGGCCAAGAGAGAATGTAAGCCTAGAAAAGATGTGCTTTAACAAAAGAAATGGATTCTTGAAAAACTGCAAGATGAGACAAAAGAATGGGAGTGAGGAACTATCCATTTCCAACCTACCTCCACTATGTCTATTCCCTGGGCCAAAGTCCTAATCACCCTAAACTAGTTACAACTCTGCAATCAGGGAAGAAATAAGCCATTTCTGCTTCCCATCCCCCTATTGATTACTGTGCCTCTCATCATTTTTTCTCTTCTGAGCAACTACTCTAAGAGTGAGATAGTTGTGATTTCTAAAATAAAAGCAGTTACTTACACATCAGAGGCTCAAATGCACTTTAGGGATTTTTTAAAAATACTAAATAAAAATTTAGTATTTGGAAGTCAATTTGAATTCCAGAGTTTATATTCTGGTGGAGGAAAAGTCTTCAAAGTGTTTTTAGGAAGAATCACCCAAAATTGGGGCAAGACAAAAGAGAGACAAAGTGTCTTTTTATTTGTATAGATTACAAAAATATTAAGACTCTAGTCTCATTTTTTTACACAGACAATATGTACCCATCACATTGTTGGCATTGGTAGAAAAGAAGAAATCTGACTTGTGCCTCTGGATTTTGGGATTTGGGGAAAGCTTAGGAATGTACCTTTGAATAGACTTGGACTTTTAATCACCAAAGACATCTTCAGAATTTGACTTCCCAGAAATCACTTAGGGGCAGGCACACCCAGGAAGCAGCTAACCACAGAATGCCAAGGGAAAGAATTTGTTTAATTAATAAAGGTGTCAGTTTCTCTCATCTCAAATTTATAGTTTTCTTTGGGGGAGGAAGGTTTCTGGGCAGCCTACTACTTTTGTTTTGTTTTGTAAATGAACAGAAGATAACATCATCAATTCACTATAGGTTTTAATCACATGATACCTGGCTATCATTTAACCAGTTTCCATTTTTAAATAAGTGTGCTTCTCAGTATATGTATACAATCATTCATTCATTCAATATAGTTTGTGCAAAACACAGTAAACAGTAGTAGAAGAAATAAAAAGTTTCACTGAGACACATTAAGAAAGGATTGCTTCATCCATAGCCATATGAAAAAATGCTCTAAATCATTAATTATTAGAGAAATGCAAATTAAAACTTCTCTGAGGTACCACCTCACACCTCTCAGATTGGCCAATATGACCAGGAAGGATAATGATCATTGTTGAAAGGGTTGTGGGAAATCTGGGACACTACTACACTGTTGGTGGAGCTGTGAACTCATCCAACCCTTCTGGAGAGCTATTTGGAACTATGCCCAAAGGGCAACAAAAATGTGCATACCCTTTGACCCAGCAATACCACTACTGGGTCTATACCCTGAAGAGATGAGGAAAAAGGGTAAAAACATTACTTGTACAAAAATATTTATAGCAGCCCTGTTTGTGGTGGCAAAGAACTGGAAATCCAGTAAATGTCCTTCAATTGGGGAATGGCTTAGCAAACTGTGGTATATGTATGTCATGGAACACTATTGTTCTATTAGAAACCAGGAGGGACGGGATTTCAGGGAAGCCTGGAGGGATTTGCATGAACTGATGCTGAGTGAGATGAGTAGAACCAGAAAAACACTGTACACCCTAACAGCAACATGGGAGTGATGCTCAACCTTGAAGGACTTGCTCATTCCATCAGTGTAACAATCAGGAACAATATTGGGCTGTCTGCAAAAGAGAGTGCCATCTGTATCCAGATAAGGAGCTGTGGAGTTTGAACAAAGTGCAAGGACTATTCCCTTTAATTTAGAAAAAAAACCAGATAGCTTATTGTCTGATCTTGTTACCTCTTAGACTTCTCTTCTCTTCTTTAAGGATATGATTTCTCTCTCATCACACCCAATTTGGATCAAGGTACAACATGGAAACAAATTAAAGATTGACAGAGTGTTTTCTGTGGGGGTGGGGGGTGGGGGGAGGGAAGTAAGATGGGGGGAAAATTGTAAAACTCGAATAATATCTTTAATAAAAATAACTTAAAAAAATAAAGGTTGTTGATTATCCAGTTAAAAAAAAAAGAAAGGATTGCTTCTCTCCTGAGCTCGAAGACAGGTAAAGGACAAAGGCAGGGATAACCATAATCTGCAATCAAGATGGCATGATTTGTTTATTAGACAAAACACACCAGGGAGTTTCCAAGAAACTTCATGAAGGATGTGGCATCTGAGTAAGGCTTTAAAAGATACGAAGAATTGTCTTTGCATGTAGTTGGAATAATAAATAAATTTATTTAAAAAAAACAATCAGAAGAATGAAGCAGATAGTAAAAGGAAATTCATTAAAAAAAGAGAGACAGAAGGCAAAGAGAGATGGAGAGTATTCTAGACACAGAGGGACACCATGAGCTACGGCACAAAAATGGAAGAGGCCAGGGAATGTTGGAGATGGAGAAGAGTATTTTAAGATTAGGTTAAAAATGTTCACATGGCACAAGATTGTGAAAGACCTTGAAAATCAGAAGTCTTGAAAAAGTCTAGGTTATATTCAGTAATCAGTAGGGAGCCAGTGAAAATTCTTGAGCAGGAGTATTATATATATAAGTATGTAAATCCCCTCAATGAGCTTAAAAACTCTGAAAAAAGGAAGTGTGCATATTTTTCTTTTCTTTTTTTCCTTTGTTTCCTTCTTTTTTTTTAAATAATACCTAAAGATCCTATCTTAGGACCTTGCACAGAAGGATTTAATACGTTTACATTAAAA
This sequence comes from Macrotis lagotis, assembly GCF_037893015.1. Classification (NCBI taxonomy): domain Eukaryota; kingdom Metazoa; phylum Chordata; class Mammalia; order Peramelemorphia; family Peramelidae; genus Macrotis; species Macrotis lagotis. The sequence continues at coordinate 361,142,350 of NC_133658.1, read as the reverse complement.
TTATTAGCATCTGTAGCTAATAATGTTGCAGTTAAAACTCTGACAGGCAGAGTTGGAGGAAAGGGACAGAAAAAGACAAGAACAAAAGATTTTTTTTTTTTTTTTTGCTTAGTCCTATGGAATAGAACTAGACTGAATCATTAAGTGGAAGTTACTGAAAAGCAGATTTCAGTTTAAAAGAAGGCAAATTTTAACTAACAGAGCTGTAATAGAATGGGCTGTCTGTCTGGAAGTAGTAAGTTTCTTGTCAATGGAGGCTCCGAGCAGAAGTTTATCATTTCAAGCGGGATGTTGTAGAGAAAATTCATGGTTTTGATTTCAAGAAAACTTAAGCTATCACCTGCAGAAGGCCTTTCCTGGTCTACCTCCCCCCAACCCTGACCCCCTATCCTCACCAGGAGGCACTGGAAAGTACCCTCCAGTCTAGTTACCTTTTGTATCTATCATATCTATCTACCTATAGTTACAGATAGAGATTTCTCTCTCTCTCGATATTTGTGTGTGTGTGTGTGTGTGTGTGTGTGTGTGTGTGTGGTGTGTATGTGTATGTATATACATAAAGATATATGAGAAACATAAAAGTATTATATTAGAGAAGAACAAAAGAAACCATATGATTTCTGAAAAATAAAGCATTTACTGGGAGAATCAAGAAAACTTCTTGAAGGAAGTACATAATATGTTTGTGGGTGTATATATGTATACATGTATGTATATGATATGTCCTGTATTAGAATAGAAGCGCCTTCATGGCAGTGACTGAGTTTTACCTTTGTATACCCAGGGCTTAGCATACTGTCTGCTACATAGTAAGTGGTTAGTAACTGTTTCTTTGTTTATTGGATATAATCCCTCCTGAATATGCAATTCATAGAATCCCAGATTTAGAACTGGAAGATATCTCAGAGACCATCTAATCTTATCTCTTTATTTTACAAATGAGAACAAAAACTTAAGTGACTTGTCCAAGGTCACACAGGTAGGAAATATTAGAAGTGGAATTTGAACTCGGGTTCTCTGACACCAAAGTTCTCTTTCCACTCTATCATACTGCCTCTTTATAATATGGTAATTCTACTATATTAATTTTCTTCAGTTTTAAATAATCAGTCTGTCTCCAAAATAAGAAGCATTTTAAAGTGCATACATAAACTTTAGAACTGAAAGGTCCTTCAGAGGTCATGTAGTCTGACCTTCTACCGTATACAGGAATTTCCTCTGCAGCCCTCTTGACAGAGGAGCTTTGCCAGTCTCTGCTCAGACATTCCCAATGGACTACTCAGTAAAGGATTTCTTACCAACATAAATTCTTAATGGAAGAACTTATGCAGGTGTGCTTCATTTTAAGGGAACTTGATATTTGAACATCTGGATTTACACAACTGATAACCAAGGGGATGCTTTACAGGAGTCATAAATAAAGTCACCACAAAGATTACTAAGCATCTACTTTGTATATAGCTGAGATGGACCTATTTCTTTTCATGTTGTCTCCCCCATTAGACTGTAAACTCCTCAAAGGCAGTTTTTGCTTTTTCTTTGTACTTACTAAATGGTACTTAGAACAGTATCTGGCACACAGTAAGAGCTTAAGAAATGTTTATTGACTAAGAGGGTGGCCTTGAGTTGGACTTTAGAGAATGAAATGGAAGCATGACTTTGGAAGATGGATGACCAAGCATGCCTCCCACTACTTGGCAGAGGTGCTTGGGTGTTCTGATCCTGGCTCCACATCTGGTACAATGGACCACTCAAAGCCTAAGAATTAAGATATTTAATTCTTCTAATAAACCAATCAATAACCTCTAGGTAAAAGCAATCTACAAAGCAGTAAAAGTAGATAAAAGCAGCTTGCAAGAAAATAAAAACAGCTTATAAGGAAGTTCTCCAAGGTCTTAGGGGCTTTTCAGCAGAATCTATTTCAGTAGAACATATATATCTTGTTTAGAGAGAGGACATAGTTGGTACCAGAACAATCCACAGGAGGGAAAAGTTAAGTCAAATTGGGAGAGCCATTCCCCAATTGATAAAATAATCAAAAGATACAAATAGGCAGTTTTCAGAGAAGAAACAAAATTCAAACAACTCTGACTGGCAAAGTATCAGACTGGCAAAGCTAACAAAAAAGGAAAATGACAAATGTTGGAGGAAAACAGGCATATTAATATACTATTATAAACTGGTCTAGCCATTCTAGAAAGCATTTTGGAACTCAAATGCACAACATTATGCATACTCTATGATATATCAAAGCCACTACATTGATAAATACTACAGTGGATTCAAAGAAAGAGAAAAAGGACCCAGAAGGATAAAAATATGGACAGTAACTCTTTTTGTAGTGACAAAGAACTGGAAGTAAAGGAGGTACCCATCAATTGGAAAATGACTGAACAAATTACAGGATACAAAGAAATAATATTGTACCATACATAAGAAATGATGAAAGGGAAGGTTTCAGTGAAAATTGAAAAGATGTATATGAAATGCTACAGAGTAAAGTGAGCAAAAACCAGGAGAACAATTTATACTATAACAAGTATATTGTAAAAATGGACAATTTCAAAAGACTTAAGAACTCTAATCAATACAATGACAAACCATGATTCCAGAGGACTCTCACCTCTTGAATGAGAGGTGATGGACTCAGGATGGAGAATTAGACTTATTTTTTGTTTTTTGGACCTGGCCAATACAAGAACTTATTTCACTTAACTGTGCTTATTTTTATAAAGTTTTTGTTTTCTTTTATTTTCCCCCCCAGTGAATCAGGATGAGATAGGAGGACAAAAAAATAGATGTTTTGTTCATTAGGAAAAATATAATTGTAAACATGAAAACAAAGTTAACTCAAATGGCCCCAAGGCTATTCTACAGTGTCTTGGCTCAAACTGCTCTAATTCCATCAGTCAGACTGAACAATGAATCAATACAAATCAAATCCTCTTTTAATCCTTTCCCATAGACTGGAGGTAAAAACAAGGGTCCTACCCTTTTAGAAAGGCTTTATTTATAAGTCTATTGGTAGACTCTGAGCCAGTCATCAGAGGACCAGCTCAGTTAAATTTGAAAAACCTCAACATGAATTTGGAAGAGTGAGGAATTTTTGAGCACAGTGACTTTCGAGGACCATAGATTTCACATTTAACCCAATTCTCTCATTTTCTGGATAAGGATACCAAGGCCCAGAGAAGTTACACATTTCATCCAAGGTCATACAGGCAGTAAATGACACAGAAAGGATTTGAACGCATATCTTCTGGTTTTCAACTCCTTCATTTTATAGATGAGAAAACTTAGGCCTATTCATTTAACAAGCCACTAGAGAATACCTACATCTGCAAAATCATATGAAAGGTGCTCTTGAATTTTTTTAAAGGGTAGAATGAAGTGAGGTAGGGGAGAGATACTCTCCATACCCTCAAAAAACTTAAACTAAGTGATGAACCCTCAGGGCTATATGTTATCTGTAAATAATAACACGAAAGACTTTTCATGGTGCAGCTAGGTAGTGTAGTGGATAGAGCACCAGCCCTGGAGTCAGGAGGACCTGAGTTCAAATCCAGACTCAGACATTTAATAATTACCTAGCTGCGTGACCTTGGGCAAGTCACTTAACTCTATTTCCTTGCAAAAACAAAAACAAAAAAGAATCTTCATTCATTCACTGAGTATTTACTCTGTATAGTATTCTATAGTAAAATCCAAAATTAATCATGCAGGTTCCAAATTTTTGTAGGATTTAAGAAAGATAACTTTGGATTGGGGTGGTTAGGTAGGTCTTCAAGGAAAGGGACCTACACTGAACACTGAAGGGTGGGATATCTATCTAATGATAGAAACATGAAGGGTAGAAGTGGATTATCATTCCATACATCAACTTCAAGGATAGAAATACAAACCCAAGGCTTTTACTCCCAGCACTCTTCTCAGATCTTTTGACCTTGCTGTCTAGGCTGGTTTATGGGTTTATTGTGCAACTTGGTGGCTATCAACTACTGACCTCTAGGTCACATTGCCAACTTTTTCAATGACTTTACCACATGGTTCTTGTATTCCTTTCTTCCTGGTTCCTTTGGGGTCTTTAATATTCATGACCAAAAATTCCTCAACCTCCTCCTCAACTGGAATCATCTCCTTCTGTTATTTATTTAGCCACACACCAGCAAGGTCTCAACCCTAGTCCTCACTAGCCCACAGAACTATACCAGATCTAAGATTCAGATTCATTTTCTGACCACCATCTTCTGTCCTTCCAACTCTTCCACATCTTACTTTAACTTTGTTACTTCCATTTGTCACCCCATTTCATTCTATGATCCTATGTCCAAAATATAACATTATTATTTTTCTCCATAAATTTACTCCTCTTTCTGACTTCAATCAGTGCTGTCAAAAGCACTACCTACTTCCACTCTTCCAAGTTTGAAATGTCAAGGGTGGTCAACCTTTTTGGTGTTGTGAATCCCTTGAGTCAGTCTGGCGAAGTCTCTAGCTCCCTTCTAGAATATGTTCTTAAACGCATAAAATAAAATATATGGGATTACAAAGAAAACTAATGATATTGAAATTCACTTATCAAAATCATTTTAAAATAAGGTCAGGGATCTCAGGTCAAGAACCCCTGATTTTTTATCTTTGACCTTACCTTCTTTCACCTCATATCCAATTGCTTGCCAAACCTTGAAAACTCTATCTCTGTCATTGTTTTCATATCTATCCATTCCTTAATAATCAAATACATTTCTAACTGCCAGTACCCAAGGATAGTCCCTCATGACTATCTGTGCGAATTATTGTAGGAACTCCTTAAGAGATTTTCCTATCCCTATTCTTATACTCATAATTTTATTTCATTGCTCCCCACTAGGGGTTACTATCTTTGCATCCTTGATCCATTTCCTCCTAATGTTTCCTTTGCCTGGTATATGTACCCTCCCCCAACTCTTTCCTAGTGGGGTAAATGAATTATATAACACCATTCCCAGCCTTTAAAGCCCACTCAAATGCTTCCATGTCCATGAAGTCTTCCCCAATCCTACTTCCCTTGGTGTTACACCAAGGGGACATACCCTTTCTCCTTTGGAGTGCAGATAGCATTTTGTTTTCTACATCTCTGATGCATTAATTTGAGAGCCTCAGGTAAATCTCCAGGACTATGATTGTAGAGCAACTGCCAATTGACATTGGTAGTGGGATTTTCCTCACCAGGACAACCATCTCTTCCCTAAAGCTGATATGATAATGTTCCCTGGAGAATCAGGAAACATGCCTACAAGCACTAATGTGAGCTAGGGTCCATGGATTCCCAGGGTCTGCCAATAAAATCATAGGTTGGGGGGGGGGGGGAGAATTCATAACATGTTATTTTGCATATATTCTTATCGCAATAAAATCATAGGTCTGGGACCCCCAAAGTGAATTCATAATACATATTTTATATTATAGCTATTTGTTAATAAGTTTTCCTTATGAGGAGGCAAGCACCATGAAAGTAAAGGCTGTAAATCATGAGTACTCTCCACCTCCAATGTTGTACGCACTACAGGAGCTTAATTAATGTTTGTTAAATGAAGCTGGGATCATGGAAACATATAAAGGTTGACACCAGCTGTGGGTTAATTTATATACAAACCTAATGTACACTGGCTCTTAAAATGCTTACATTTTCCTCATCACATCTTTGCTCTTGTTTACATCATGTAGAAACATATGTAGCCTTGGAATCAGTCAAAATGTTGCCACCTTTCATGAAGGAAAGATGTGATGCTCATTCTGCAATGAAAGTAGATTGAATGGGGAGGGGAGAAAGGATGACAGGAAAACACAGAAAGAAACTGAGGCAGAAAGATAGGGGACTTGAAAACTCCTTTAAATGAAACTTGACATGAAAGAGACAGAGGGGAAAAAAGAGAAGGATTATAGGATCACAAGTTTAGGATTGAAAGGGAACATTGCAGAGATGGCATTCAAATGTACATGCTCCATTTCCCAAAATGGTACACATGGAAGGCAGTAATGTGGATACTGAAAGGAGAAAGAGCCCAGAGGATGGTGCCATAGAAATGCAGTGTGAGAGCACTGGTGACTAAGTGAATTCTATTCAGGGGTACAGCTTCCCCATCACACAAGCTGATGAAGGGTCAAGGATGAATCTTCTAGTCTTTTTTTTATCAATCCTCAGGCAGTTTGATGGAACCTAAACTATTCCTTTCTCCAGAATTTAAAAACACAAGGAAACACAAGGGAAACCAATCATACTAAAATTCAGTTGTCAAAATCTTTAAACAAATTCATGAACCCCAAGTTAAGAACTCCTGGTCTTAAGGATTCTGCCTAGGTCAAACCACTACTTTGGGTAGCCTCTAAACTATAGATGAGGTTCAGAAGGACCTGAGGAAATAAAGTGTTGGAGTAGAATTCTAGGTATTACCCTTCTCTCCCCTGCCCAAGTATACGCGAGTCATGAAGGTAAGATTTTACAAAATCACATTGTTTTAAAAAAATGTTTTTGTCTTTCTGACTATTAAGTTAAGAGTCTGACTATATATATATATATATATATATATATATATATATATATACACACACAAACACATCTGGACTTAGTAAAAAACTTAGATTCAACCTACACTAGAGAAATTCCTGGGCTGGTAAGCATAAGACCTTGATTCTAAGAACTCCTCTATCTTTTCCTAGCTGTATGACTTAAGAGAAAATCTTTACCTCCCTTGCCTCAGCTCCTTCAGGAGTAAAATGATGGTTTTGAACTCAATTACCTCTGAGGTCCCTTTCAGTTAAAGGACTGTTAAGTTCTAGACTCCAAGATCTTTTCCTGGTTTGCCATGTTAACAAAATCAATAATGTCCTGATTTATCTGCAGGTAAATCTTTTTTTAATTCTCTAAAAGAAAACACTCTAGATACCACCAGATCCAACATAAAACCATGGGATCAGCTTGTTAGACTAGTGCCTTTATTCTGAGAGGGAAATATCCTGACCTTGCAACTTTTTCTTTGTTTTCAATGCATTTTTCTGTTTCCTCCCTGCTGAGAGTTCCTAATATGTTCCATTTTCCTTTTTGATTTAGCTTTGAGCTTCTCTGATCTCTTACAGAAAATGGGTTCTAAGGCCTAATTTAGAGTTATTTGTAAGTCAGTGCCCAGAAAATACGGCACTCTAGACCCTTGAAGTCCTAAGAGTCAAAAGGAGAGAAGGCCCTTCAACTCCTGAATTCTCCCTTTACTGCTTTCAACACAATGACCCCAAAGGAAGGACTTTTAAAAATTAAGAAAATGATGATGGCTAGAGGAAATGTTAGTCATAGAAAAGAATAAGGAATATATGATATAAAGTAATGACTCCATAGTGTCAGAACTAAATTAAACCCAAAAGCCAGTCTCAGGGATTAGGGTTTCTCCTCATTCCTAAAGTGGTTCTCAATGATCCTTTCCCTTGTTAACCTGCCCCCCAAAGAAATAAATTGAGGAAAGATTTCATTAAGAATCATTATCTTCCCTCCAGAAAATGAAATGGTCTAATGATCTTCAAGAAAATGAGAATGTTCAGTCAAGGTAGACCTGAAATATTCTCCCATTGTTCTCTTCACTTGGGTAACATTCCACTGTTACCACTCCAGGGATTCAAGCTCTCTCTCAGAATATGCTGTGGGTCTCATTCCCTCTTTCTGTAGAATATTTCCCTATCCCACCCCTTTGTCCTCTGAATACATTCACAGAGGCTCACAGCAATGTTTCCCAACCCAAATGATGCTGCCTACAATAAAACCCTAAGTCAAACAACTTTGAATGACTTCCGAACTCTGATCACCACAATAACCAAACATGATTCCAGAGAACTAATCATGAAGCATGCCACCCATCTCCTGACAAAGAGCCAACAGACCCAAGATGCAAAGTGACACATTTGGAGGGCATGGTCCCAAAATGTTGTTTTGCTTGACTATGCATATTTATTACAAGGAATTTAGATTTTATTTTTTTTTACATTATTGGAGGGGGTTGCCATAAATGAATGAATGAATGAATGAATGAATGAATGAATGAATGAAAATTTTAAAAGGGCAGCTAGGTAGTGCAGTGGATAGAGCATCAACCTTGGAGTCAGGAGGACCTGAGTTCAAATCCTTTCTGGAGAGCAATTTGGAATCATGCCCAAAGAGCAATAAAACTGTGCATATTGATCCAGCAATACAACTACTGGGTCTAGAGCCTGAAGAGGTCATAAAAAAGAGTAAAAAAACTCACAAATTCAAAAAAATTTGTAGCAGCTTTTTTTAGTGGTGACAAAGGATTGGAAATTGAGGGAATGTCCATCAATTGGAGAACAGCTGATCAAATTATGGTATATAAATGTGATGGAGTACTATTGTTCTATAAGAAATCATGATGGGACGGGACTTCAGAAAAGTCTGGAAAATCATGAATTGATGCTGAGTGAAATGAGAAGAACCAGCAGAACATTATACACACTAACAACAGCATTGAGTGATTGTTCATTTCAGCAGTGCAACAATCAATGACAATTCTAAGACTTGTGATGGAAATATCATCCATATCAAGACAGGGAACTGTGGAGTTTAAATGCAGACCAAAACTTACTATCTCCGATTTTTAAAATTGTCTTATGCATTATATCTTTTTTCCCCTAAATTTTTCCCTTCAGTTTTGATTCTTCTCTCACATAATGATTATTATGGATCTATGTTTAGCATACTTATACATGAAAGCCTATACTAGATTGCTTTAGGGGGGATGGGAAGGAGAAAAATGTAAAACTCAAAGCCTTGCAAAAAAAATGATTAGTGAAAACGACTGTTGCATGTTGTTAGAAAAACAAAGAAACATATATATGTATAATGTTTATACATATATACATATAAATATTTTATGCAGAGTATTTGCAACCTTAAAAATTACATGAATTCTATCTATTACTGTCAATTCATGAGAGGGTAGGATTATCAAGTTTCAGGGAGAAGGAAAAGACATCATCGGGGGGGGGGGGTTTAAGTTTATCTATTTTAAGATAATAAATATAGAAAAGGACCTCAAAAGTCATCTAGTCCAGATCCCTTCATGTCATAAAAAGGAAGCTGAGGTCCAACAGAGTAAAATGACTTATCCAAAACCACACAGCTAGGATACAGCAGAGCCAAGTCTATTCAAACCCAAGTCTATGAGCTGCAATTCCAGTCTTCTTTTCATTGTCCCAAGGACCTTCAAAGATTTAAGTTTTGAGGACTGGTTACAATTTGCTCCTGATCACCATTGATTGGGAATCCTGGTTTAAAGCCCACAAAGGACTTCATTCTTGGGCTACAGTTCTGCACAAACATATCATTACAAATCAAGGCTCATTAATGACTCTAGCTTGGCACAAGATAACACACATGCCCAGTCCAGTTCTTACAGTCTCCTGCAGACAAACTCTTAACTAGGAATGTGTTTTTACCTAGGTCAACTCAACTTACTACAAACTCTGTGGAGTAAATGAACCTTCAGATAAAGGCAAGGAGGGCACAGATTTGTTGGAAGAGAAAGGGAGGGTTGGGTCTGTCGTCCCATAGAGCAGAGACAGAGACCCCAGGGTGACATTACAGAGTGTGTGCACTCAAGGGGCAGACTAGGAAGGAATTCACCCTAGTCCAGTATCTGGTAGCTTCTTATTTTAATTAATTATTTTTATTAACTAGACTGAGCTCTGTTGTTTTCTTCTTCTTCTTCTTGTTTAGTCATTTTTTTAGTCATTTTTACACTCCTTATGACCTCTTTTGGGGTTTCCTTGGCAGAGAAACTGGAGTGTTTTGACATCTTCTCCACCTCATTTACAGATGAGGAACTGAGGTAGAAAGAGCTGCTCTTGATTGACACAGAAGAGCAACTAGATGGCACAGCAGACAGAGTACTGGACCTGGAGTGGGGAAAACCTGAGTTCAAGTCCAAGATACATACTAGCTGTGTGACCTTGGATAAGTCACTTCACCCCTGTATACCTCATTTCCTCATCTGTAAAATGGGGACATAACAGAGAAGAAAATGACCAATTATTATAGCATTTTTTACCATGGATAAAGTCCATCATGTAGAGGTACATGTGCCAAAAGGCACATGGAAAGGATAAAAATGTGTAAAGGATAAAAATGAAATGGACTCTGCCCTCAAGGAGCTTATGTTCTATTTTAGAAATCTAATCAAGTCATTCCTCTGTTCAGAACTTTTCATTCAGCAGCTGCCTTAATCTACTCAGTAAGGGGTTAGAGCTGGGGAATGAGCCCAGAAATCTCACTTGAAATTTACTGAACACTGTTCCCTACTACTGCCTAGCACTTGGCCTCTAGGATGGAAAGGATGGTTCTAGTTTTCCAGAACAGGTTCTGGGAGTCATTACTATGTGTACTTTCCCAAAATCTTCCTTCTTGGGAGAGTGTTAGCCTAGGACAAAGTGAGCTCTCTGCCTCCAGACTGCTTTACCACAGATACTGGCTCCTGGTATTCCCTGCCCTGCCCCTCTTCCATCCAGTCTTGTTCTCAGAGTATTTCTGACTTTCTCCCTTTTCTGATAACTAGTGACTTTGCTGCTCCTAGAGATCACACATTCAAGGGAGACAGCGTTTTATTTGCATAGTGCTGGTGCATGGCAGGTGTTAAAGCAAACACTTTTCTTGCCTCCTTTTCGTCCCTTCTCTTCCTTCCGAACCATTTATCCCATATGATTGTGGCTCAACCTACTGTAGTGGTTGTAGGTGGTACAGTGGATAAAGTACAGGCCCTCAGACACTTACTAGCTGTGTGACTGAAAAAAAAATCTGTCTGCCTCAGTTTCCTCAACTGTAAAATAGGGATTATAATAATAGTGTCTATGTCTCTCCCAAGGTTGTTGTGAGGACCTAATTTGTAAAGTGCTTAGCACTGAGCCAGCACCCAGTAGGTACTGAATAAGCATCTGTTCCCTTTCTATTCATGCCTTGGAAGTCACCTGAAATTTTTGGTTCCTCTGTAATCCTAGCTTAATAGACTGTAAACCTAAAGTAGTTGAATTAAGTCAGATTTGTGTTACTCTTGTGCTTTATTCCTTAGATAAGGACAGAATATCCACATAGAGGGTGCTCTAGTAAATAGCAGAATAAATTAATTTTACTGATCACCTATATGCCCAAGGTCATGCAGCTAGTAACTGTCAAAAGACCGAGGTTAGATTAAAACTCCCATTCTCCTGACTCCAAAGCTAGTGTTCTATTCATTGTATCAACTAGCTGCTCTTCATTGCCTCATCCAGGGTCATCTTGAGTCATCCTGGATCCAGATGACTCTAGAGGAAAAAGTGAAGCTGGTAACAGCAAAGTCCCCTAACTCAAATTCAATTCAAGTGCTTGTCATGGCACCACCTCCCTGAGGTCATGGTCTTCTTTGAGAATGAAGGACAAACATCATCATCCATCTTCATTTTCCATCATCATCATCATCATCATCACCAAGGTCCTCTGCTAGGGTTGAAGAATAGAGAAAGCATCAAACAGATCTTGCCTTGAGGGAGCTTACTCCCTGATTTTTAAAACATATTTTCCTATCATATAAAACCAATAATACTAGACCCCAAGATAAGCATTAAGAAAAAAGTCTAGGCATTAAGCAAAAAAGAAACAGCCCAGACTCTAGACAATGATAAACATTAATAACCTAGACAATGATTTAAGCTTCAAGTAAATAGTCTAAACAATAAGTGTGAAAGGAGTTTAAAGATTGGTCAGAAAAGGCTTCTGGAGAGGATTAAATTTGTTCCTGAGGAAGAACTAAATTTGCCCTGTTTGGCCCCAGAAGGCACAAATGGGAGCAGTGAATGGGAGTTGGAGAGGCAAAGTTTGGCTCAATTATATATTTTCATTTTGTTATTGGTGTTTAGTGTCTGACTCTTCATGACTCCATTTAGGGTTTTCTTTGCAGAATTACTGAAGTGATTTGTCATTTCCTTCTCCAGCTGATTTTAAAGATAGGGAACCTTAGTCAAAAAGTGACTCACCCAAGGTCACCCAGTTAGGAAGTATCTGAGGCTGGATCTAAACTCATCTTCCTGATTCCAAATCCAACTATCCACTGTGCCACTTAGCTGCAATGGGCTATCTAGGTGCAAATTCCCAAACCCCGGAGGTGCTTCAGCAAAGAGTTCTAAATAATTGGGAAAGAGGGAAAGAGGATCATATTTGCCCCCTGGATGCACTAGAGGTGAGTTCTGGGGATGCTACCTGTATCTGGACTAAAGAAGGTATAGTATTTAGGTAAAGCAGTTCTGCTCTTTGCATTGATATACCCATCTTTTGCAGTGATCAGGATGGGTGAAAATGCACAGCCAGGTTCCAGGGATCTAGTAGCATCTCAGCTGTTTGGTGATATTCTTAAAGATTTTTCTTGTTGGTTCCAAGTGCCCTAGTTGCTGATCTTCTGGGACTGGCAGGAGGCGGCTCATATGGTGTGTCTATTATGTTCCCTTGTTGCATGTTAGACCAGGGTCCCATGCTAGGCTACTACAAACCCCAGACTGAAGTACATCAAAGAAGGGATCTAAGAGCTGGTGACAAGTTCTGGGGATTTGGCTCAGAGCCTCATAACTTGGGCTTTGTGACTGAATTCAATTCTCCATCCCTGGAAGGGGTGCCCAGCAGCAGGCACCGTAACATGACAAACACATTAGCCCTGATGTTTCTTTGGTGCATAGTTCCAAGAGAGTGACCAGACTCAGCAGAGCAATTTCAGGAGTTTCAGGCAGTGACTGTCTTTGTCGTCACTTTGCAGATGTGACCCAGTAGAAATGACAAAGATGGCCCTCTCCCTGTTTTCCCATAGCAGGAGGTAAGGGTTCCAGTGCCCATTATAATGTTCTTCCCAAATCTTCAAAAATCAAAGAATCAGATGTAGAACAGAAAGGGAACTCAATGGTTACCTAATCTAATCCTCTCATTTGAAACATAAGTCAACTGAGGCCCAGAGAGGAAACATCCAGACCAAATTCCACAGCCAATAAGTGAGAGGAGACCCTCAGACACCAGGTCCAAAACAATCCCATTGTACCACTTAATCCCTCAACATCAATTTCTTTTATTAAAAGATAACCTTTAAAGAAATTTTCCTGAAAAGATGTAGGACTTTCCTATTGGAGGTCTCAATAAAGTTCTCCCAAGAGTTAATATTCAAGCAAACTAGACCCATTTAAAAAGCAATCTGCTCTACAATCTTCAAGTTCAATGAAGGCAGGAGCTGTTTTCCTTTTATCTTTCTATCCTTTTTTTCTGGGGGTGGGGTTGTGAGACAATGGGGTTAAAACTGACTTACTCAAGGACACCACTTAAGCATCAACTGTCTGAGGTCACATTTGAACTCAGTTCCTCCTGACTCCAGGGCCAGTGGTCTATCTACTGTGCCACTTAGTTGCCCCTATCTTTGTATCATTAATCATAGTATCTGTCCTTGAATTCCTCACCACACAAGATTAAAGATTTGCTTATGACACAAATGCCCCAGAAACATGCATTCATGAGAGATCTGCATAATTAAGTTATAGTTCACTTTCCATTCCATAATGTTTAACAAAATGATTTTTCTAGTGTTGTCCTATGGTTTCAAGACATAGAACACTCCAGTCTCTAAAGAACTGAAACTAAGGGATAATATATGCTGGGGCAGACTTACAAATAAGGAATGGTGCAAAAGAAGCCATATAAAGGATGTCATACACACCACACAGACACACAAAAAAAATTAGCCAGTCTTCTGCAGAGAACAAAGAATAACTGATAGACATCTTATGTGCTTTGCTTGTAATCAAGAGAAGAGAAGGGTTCCCAGTATGATGGATGGACACCCTGTGGCAGACTGATTGGGAGGAAATAGACAAGTATTGCAGAGAATGGGCAAGCAGAAAAAAGTCAAAATTGGCATCATTTGAGGGAATGCTCCAAAAATGAGATTACAAAACAATTTTAATACATTCTCAGGTGAGAAGCCATCATGAAATCATAATACTCTAGATGAGAACTTAAAAAAGAAAAGAAAATGCAAAGGGGAAAAGATAGTACTTGCCTAATTAAAAAGAGATGAAACAAAGAGTTAGTAAAGGTTTTTGTTTTGGGAAATTACCCAGAAATTTCCTTTGAGCTCTCTGGAGACCTATCCAACTTTTCAGTCCCAGGGATGGAAGGTGAACAATCTGCTACACCAACCACATAAGTCTTCAATCATCAATGTTTCTAGAGCTATGTGCCATTATCACACCTTCTGTCCCATTTGGAGAGAAGTCATCTGATAAGCCTGGGCTTTACCATGACAGGTGCAAGCTTAACTGAATTACAATAGCAATTTATTGTCCTTCTACCAGAAGGAAAGTCTATATATTGATGTGAGTTTGCACAAAAGTGAATTTTGAAATTTCCTAAAGAGAAAATCTCCTGTACCTTGAATCACAGACTCTCCACTTGGGAGATCATCTAGTTCAGCCTACACCTTTTAAAAGCAAGGAAACAAAAGCCAAAAGAGGACTATAGTTAAGAAGAATCCTAGATTCCATAGTCCCAACTTTGCTGCTGACTTATTTGTTGCGTGACTTTGGACAAGTGAATTCCCCATCTCTAGCTTTAATTTTTCCCTCTGCAAAGAGACACACTTGAAATAAATCACTGCCAAGCTTCCCTCCATCTCTGAGGATTTGTGATTGTAGGTGATATGAAAAGCCCAAGGTCACATAGCTATGTAAAGTTAAAACTCATACCAGAACTTGTCTCCTAACCTCCATCCAGGATTTGATGGGCAAGAACAAGGTAGGTGGAGTGGTATAATGGAGAGAGGTCTACAAATGCATTTGCAAGGTCTGGGTTTGAGCCTTTCACCACTTTGAACAAATCATTTCATCTCCATGTGATTCAGTTTCTACATCTGTGAAATAAGGATAACAATCCTTATATTGCCTTTCCCCAGGGGCTATTGGAAGGACTGAATGAAATCATGGATGCAACAATAAGAGTATTTATATATAAAAAACTGTAAAGATAAGAAAAAAAAAGATTATTTACAGTTCTCCCAGAACTACAATATTTCTACACAATTTGACAGGAACTATGATAAAAAGAACACTGGGTCAAGAGTCAGTAAGACCTAGATTCAAATCTTACCTTGTTGTACTAACTATATAATTCTTAACAAGTCACTTAACTTCAATTTCATCATCTGTATAAGTGAATTTGGCCATCTCAAAGAGTTCATGACAGGTCTAACTCTATATGATCCCCAAATCTTGTATAACCAATGTAAGAAACAGGCTCCTTACTTAGTGAACTATTACCTGGTTTCAATTTTCCTTGGCATTGAAGGACAAAAGTTTCATTCAACTCATTCAAAAACCATTTGTTAAGAGCTTGCTGTAGTCAGACCATCACCTTTAAGTTAGGAGAGATATGAATTTTAGATAACACGTAATTCCTGGTCTCCCAGAGTTTATCATCAATAGTAATCAGATAATTAAAATACATAATACTACATGGTAAGTCCTTAGAGACATGTAAATTACTATGTGAGACCTTGAGGAAGATCATCATTAAGGAGATGGAGAAGAGAAGAAAAGAAAGGAGAGAATCAGGGAAGGCTTCCTGAAGGAGGCATTTAAATTGAATTTTTAATTTAGATGTCTGACAATGAACAATGACAGTGTGGTGACTATGCAGAGATATAGAACAAGGCATACATTTTCAGACTTCTTTGTTAGAAGGGAGGATATAAATTAGTGGGTAATGATAGAAAGGCAAAGGTAATAAACAATCATCAATAAAATATTCTTAAAATAGTCACAGAACAACAAAACAAAAGGTCAGAAAAGAACACAATCTGGACAAGTTAGTCACTACCTTATTTAATGCAATTTTTAAAAAACCTGTACAAAACCAAAGTTCATAGATTGGAAGAGGAGGTAATGCATTAAAATGTTAAGTTCATAATAAAAAGAAAATCTATGGGCAATAGAGAATTAGTAACTATAACTTTGAATGTGAATGGGATGAATTCTCCCTTAAAACATAAGCAAATAGCAGACTGGATTAAAAACCAGAATCCTACAATATGCTGCTTACAAGAAACTCATCTGAAGCAGAGAGATGCATATAGAGTAAAGGCAAAAGGTTGGAACAAAATATATTTTGCTTCAGTTGAAGTGAGAAAAGCAGGGGTACCAATCTCAGCCAAAGCAGCTGGAAAAATAGATAGCATTAAAAGAGATAAGGAACGAAATTATATCCTCCTAAAAGGTGCCATAGACAATAAAGTGATTTCAATACTGAATATGTATGCACCCAATGGAATAGCAAACAAATTCTTAGAGAAGAAGCTGAAAGAACTACATAAAGACACAGACAGTAAAACTCTACTAGTGGGAGACTTCAAACTCCTGCTCTCAGATTTAAATAAATTGAATCATAAAATAAGCAAGAAAGAAGTTAAGGAGGTAAACAGATTATTAGAAAAACTATATATGATAGACTTATGGAGGAAACTGAATGGAGATAGAAAGGAATATACCTTTTTCTCTGCAGTACATGGCACTTACACAAAAATTGACCATGTACTAGGGCATAAAAACCTAATGATCAACTGCAGAAAGGCAGAAATAGTGAATACATCTTTCTCAGATCACAATGCAATAAAATCAAATGCAATATTGGGCCAGGGAGATATACACCCAAAACTAATTGGAAACTGAATAACCTCATTTTAAAAAAATGAGTGGATCAAAGAAATTATAGAAAGAATTAATTATTTTATCCTAGATAATGACAATAATGAAACAACATACCAAAACCTATGGGATTCACTCAAAGCGGCTGTCAGGGGATATATTATATCTTTAAATGCTTACATGAATAAATTAGAGAAAGAGGAAATCGGGGGCAGCTAGGTGGTGTAGTGGGGGGGGCGGCTAGGTGGCGTAGTGGATAAAGCACCAGCCTTGGAGTCAGGAGTACCTGGGTTCAAATCCAGCCTCAGACACTTAATAATTACCTAGCTGTGTGGCCTTGGGCAAGCCACTTAACCCCATTTGCCTTGCAAAAATCTAAAAAAAAAAAAAAGGAGGAAATCAATGAACTAAATATGCAACTAAAAAAATTAGAGAAAGAACAAATTAAAAGGGGCAGCTAGGTGGCATAGTGGATAAAGCACCGGCCTTGGAGTCAGGAGTACCTGGGTTCAAATCTGGTCTCAGACACTAAATAATTACCTAGCTGTGTGGCCTTGGGCAAGCCACTTAACCCCGTTTGCCTTGCAAAAACCTAAAAAAAAAAAAAAAAAAAAAAGAACAAATTAAAAAACCCCAATTAAATACCAAATTAGAAATTCTAAAAATTAAAGAAATTAATAAAAGCAAAAGCAAAAAACTATTGAATTAATAAATAAAACCAAAAGTTGGTTTTATGAAAAAAAACAATAAAATTGATAAACATCTGGTCAATTTCATTAAAAAAAGAGAGAAGAAAGCCAAATTGTTAGTATCATAAATGAAAAAGGTGAACTCACCACTAATGAGGAGGAAATTAAAGTAATAATTTAGAATTATTTTGCCCAACTCTATGCTAATAAATTTGACAATCTAAGTTAAATGGATGAATATTTACAAAAATATAAGTTGCCCAGGTTAAATGAAGAGGAGATTAAATACCTAAACAACCCTATTTCAGAAAAAGAAATTCAACAAGCCATTATTGAACTACCTAAGAAAAAATCTCCAGGGCCTGATGGATTCACAAATGAATTATATCAAACATTTAAGGAACAAATTCTATATAAACTTTTTGGAAAAATAAGGGAAGTCAGAACTCTGCCTAACTCTTTCTATGACACCAATATGGTGCTGATACCTAAACCAGGAAGAGTTGAAACAGAGAAAGAAAATTATAGACCTATCTCCCTGATGAATATAAATGCAAAAATCTTAAATAAAAACTTAGCAAAATGATTACAACAAGTTATCACTAGGATAATACATTTTGACCAAGTAGGATTCATCCCAGGAATGCAGGATTGGTTCAATATTAGGAAAATTGTAAGTATCATTAATTATATCAACAACAAACCTATCAGAAATTATTTGATCATATCAATAGATTTCTGAAAAAGCTTTTGACAAAATACAGCACCCATTCCTACTAAAAACACTAGAGAGTGTAGGAATAAATGGACTGTTCCTTAGAATAATGAGCAGTATCTATCTGAAACTATCAACTAGGATTATATTCAATGGGGAGAAGCTAGAGGCATTCCCAATAAGATCGGGGTGAAACAAGGATGCCCATTATCACCACTACTATTCAATATCATATTAGAAATGTTAGCTTCAGCAATTAGAGAAGAAAAGGAAATTGAAGGAATTAGAATTGGGAAGTAAGAAACAAAACTCTCACTCTTTGCAGATGACATGATGGTATACCTAGAGAATCCCAAGAAATCATCCAAACAAAACTACTGGAAACAATTAGCAATTTTAGCAAAGTTGCATTGTTATAAAATAAACCTTCATAAATCCTCAACTTTTCTATATATGACTAGCAAGATACAGCAGGAAGAGCTAGAAAGAAAAATCCCATTCAAAGAAACCTCAGACAATAGAAAATACTGGAGTCTATTTGCCAAGGCAGATTCAGAAACTTTTTGAAAACAATTATAAAATACTCCTCACACAAGTTAAATCAGATTTAAATAACTGGGCAAACATCAATGGCTCATGGATAGGTCGAGTTAATATAATAAAAATGACAATTCTACCAAAACTAAACTACCTGTTGAGTGCCCTACCAATCAAAATTCCAAAAAATTACTTTAATGAGTTAGAAAAAGTTGTAAGCAAATTCATATGGAGAAATAAAAGTCAAGAATTTGCAGGGATTTAATGAAAAAAAATGGCAAAATAAGGTGGCTTAGCCCTGCCTGATCTAAAATTATATTATAAAGCATCAGTCATCAAAACTGTCTGGTATTGGCTAAGAAACAGAGCAGTGGACCAGTGGAATAGACTAGGTGCAATAGCAGGAAATGATTATAGTAATCTGCTGTTTAATAAACTCAAAGAGTCCAGCTATTGGGATTAAAAACTCTCTCTTCAATAAAAACTGCTAGAAAAATTGGAAGTTAGTATGGAAGAAACTTAGATTAGACTAACACCTCACACCCTATACCAAGATAAGATCCAAATGAATACAAGATTTAGACATAAAAAAACAATACTATAAGCAAACTAGAAGATCAAGGACTAGTATACCTGTCAGATCTATGGAAAAGGAAGCAGTTAATGACTAAAGAAGAGGTGGGGAACATCACTAAAAACAAACTAGATGATTTTGATTACATTAAATTAAAAAGCTTTTGCACAGACAAAACCAATGTAACCAAAATCAAAAGAAATGTAGTAAACTGGGAAACAACCTTTACAACTAATATTTCTGACAAAAGACTCCTTTCTAAAATATACAGAGAACTGAGTCAAAATTTTTTTAAAAAGCCATTCCCCAATTGACAAATGGTCAAAGGATATGCAAAGGCAATTTACAGATGAGATCAAAGCAATCCATACTCACATGAAAAATTGCTCTGAATCATTACTTATTAGAGAAATGCAAATTAAAGCTACTCTGAGGTACCACCTCACACCTCTCAGACTGGCTAATATGACCAGAAAGGATAATCATCATTGTTGGAAGGGATGTAGGAAATCTGGGACACTATTACATTATTGGTGGAGCTGTGAACAAATCCAACCTTTCTGGAGAGCAATTGGAACTACACCCAAAGGGCAACAAAAATGTGCATACCCTTTGATCCAGAAATATCACTACTGGGTCTATACCCTGAAAAGATGATGAAAAGGGGTAAAACTATCACTTGTACAAAAATATTCATAGCAGCCTTGTTTGTGGTGGCAAAGAATTGGAAATCAAGTAAATGTCCTTCAATTGGGGAATGGCTTAGCAAATTGTGGTATATGTATGTCATGGAACACTATTGTTCTATTAGAAACCAGGAGGGATGGGAATTCAGGGAAGCATGGAGGGATTTGCATGAACTGATGCTGAGTAAGATGAGCAGAACCAGAAAAACACTGTACACCCTACCAGCAACATGGGGGCAATGATCAACCTTGATGGATTCGCTCATTCCATCAGTGCAACAATCAGGGTCAATTTGGGGCTGTCTGCAATGGAGAATACCATCTGTATCCAGAGACAGAACTGTGGAGTTTGAACAAAGACTAAGGACTATTAACTTTAATCTAGAAAAAAAATTGATATCTTATTGTCTGATCTTGCTATCTCTTATAGTTTATGTTTGTTCCTTAAGGAGATGATTTCTCTCTTGTCACATTCAATTTGGATCAGTGTATACCATGGAAACAATGTAAAGACTGGCAAATTGCCTTCTGTGGGGGTGGGGGGAGGGAAGTAAGATTAGGGGGAAAATTGTAAAACTCAAAATAAATAAAATCTTTTTTAAAAAAACTATGATCAGAAATAAAGAATAAGAACAAGTTCAACAAACAAAGGAGAGAAGACTATTCTAGAAAGAGGGAAGCATTTGAACAAAGACACCAATATGGGAATGAGTGTTTGGGGGAGCCAAGTAAGACAGTCATATGCTCAAGCTCAGCCTAAGGAAGGGAGAGAGTCAATACAAAGCCAGGTGCCATCACTGAGACTGACCTTAGATCACAGATCAGAAGGTTGGAGCTGGGAAAATCCTCAGTCTTCCAGTTCATCAGTCTTATTGGACACAAAATTAAGGGATTAAATCTTTGATGGGCATTTAAAAGCCACTGAAGGTATTTGAGTGAGTTGCTGCAAGACTACTTCTAAACATAAGGATGTAAAGTCCAGAAAGTGTGTGAAAGTTGTGGGGTAGGAAACTACTGCCATGCTCCAATAATGAGGGCCCATACTAAGGTGATTGGCAGAGGGAACAAAGAATAAGGAAAATGTTGAATGAGGCAAGAAAGAGGGGATATGAAGGACTTGAAGATCCTTACTAGCTCCAAATCTATGATCCTAGGGAACAATAAAATATGCCCCCCAAGGTTTCCATTTTAAGAGACTGGGTAAAGAACTTTATAAGGATGTTATCATTAGTCATTTCTTGTGCAAAATACTATTCTGGGCAATGAAGGGTACAAATTTCAGGAAGATAAAGTCCTTGCTTTTGTAACCCAGGGTTTAAGCCTGGCTGTAGCATAAGATTATCCTTGAAAAATGAGTCAACTTTTGACCATAGCTAGAGGGATAGGGAGAAGCAAATTTCAGGCTCAGGCAATATAGAGGCAGGACAATGCATGCTATTTTATAGAGAATGACAAATTAACCTAGAGTGTATAATAAATTTAAGTGGTAAAAAGCATTATAAAATGAGAAATTTAGGGAGACACCAGAAGACAGAGAACACAGAAGGCAGACTAAAGAGCTTACACTTTATTTCATAGATAACAGGTAGCAATTAAAGATTTTTGAGCATGGCAGGTATGTCTCAGTCTAATAATATTCTTTGTCTTTGCCTGTCTTTCTGTCTCTCTTGATCCCTGAGAACAACAATTGGATTAAAAGTAGCCAAGGAAAATTGGAAGTAAGTATGGCAGAAACTTGGATTGGACCAACATCTCACACACTATACCAAGATAAAAATGCATACAGGATTTAGACATAAAAGACAAGGTTATAAGCAAACTAGGAAATCCAAGGAATAGTTTACCTGTCAGATCTATGGAAAGGGAAGCAGTTTATGACCAAGGAAGAGAGATGGAGAACATCATTAAAAATAAATTAGATAATTTTGATTATATTAAATTAAAAAACTTTTGCATAAACAAAACCATTGTAACCAAGATCAAAAGAAATGTAGTAAACTGGGAAATAATTTTCACAACTAGTATTTCTGATAAGGGACTCATATCTAAAATATAGAGAGAACAGAGTCAAATTTATAAAAAAAAAAAGCCATTCCCTAATTGACAAATGGTCAAAGGATATGCAAAGGCAATTTACAGATGAGAAAATTAAAGTGATTCATAGTCGAAAATTTTCTTAAATCATTACTGATTAGATAAATGCAAATTAAAGCAACTCTGAGGTACCATCTCACACCTATCAGATTGGCCAATATGACCAGAAAGGACAATGTTCAATGCTAGAAGGGATGTGGGAAATCTGGGACACTAATACATTGTTGGTGTAGTTGTGAACTCATCCAACCTTTCTGGAGAGCAATCTGGAATTATATACCCAAAGGGCAATAAAATGTGCATTTCCTTTGATCCACCAATACCACTATTGGGTCTATACCCTGAAGAGATCATGAAAAAGGGTAAAAATATCACATGCACAAAAATATTCATAACAGTCCTGTTTGTGGTGGCAAAGAATTGGAAATCGAGGGGATGTCCATCCATTGGGGAATAGCTGAACAAATGATGGTATATGTATGTTATGGAATACTATTGCTCTTTTAGAAACTAAGAGGGATGAGAATTCCGAGAAGCCTGGAAAGATTTGCATGAACTGATGCTGAGTGAGATGAGCAGAACCAGAAAAATATTATAAACCCTAATAGCAACATGGGGGTTATGATCAACGTTAATGGACTTGCTCATTCCATCAATGCAATAGTCAGGGACAATCTTAAAGTATCTTCAACAGAGAATATCATCGTATCCAGAGGAAGAACTGTGGAGTTTAAACAAAGACCAAATTCTATTACCTTCAATTTTTAAAAAATATCTTATGTACTACATAATTTTGCTGTCTCTAATATTTTATTTTCTCCTCAAGGATATAATTTCTTTCTCATCACATTCAATTCCAATCAATATATAGCATGGAAACAATGTGAAGATTATCAAACTGCCTTCTGTGGGGGGATGGGGAGGGAAGGAAGGTTGGGGGGAAAATTGTAAAATTCAAAACCTTACTACTATTGTATATAATTGGAAAACAAATAAAATATTATTTTAAAAAATAGCTTAGGAACAGGAAGCAAAGCAAATCTCAACCCCTGCCCTCTCAGGGTAAAATCTCACTCACTTTCTGTTCCTTTTCCTACTACCCCTCCAGCAAGTAGGAAATTCACTTGTTTTTTTCCCCAACTATACCACATTATCTACCAAGCCCTTTGTTATGCCAGACAAGCTATTCATAATAGCTTGAGTTTTACAGAATTTCAGGTTTATAAAACACTTTCCTTCCAATACCCTAGAACAAGGATTATTATCATCTTTATTTTACTGTTGAAGAAACAGACTCAGAGAGGTGAGATGACATCCAAAATCTCATTATTATAGCCAATATACAAACCCTTGATGCCCTTGGTCAAATTTCTTCCTCTAAGTGAATCCTGATTTTCCCATCTATAAAAGGATGGGTTTAGATTAAATGATCTCTGAAGTACTTTTGAGTTCAAATCTTACATAAGTCAAGATCTTCAGTTGACCTGATTCATATCTGGCCACTAGACCAGAATCTGGTGACTTAGCACAGCAGCTCCTCACTCAAATCCAACTTATATTCATTTCATGGCATCACCTCCCTTATGTCATGATGTCTTTGAGAACAAATACAAACATCATCAAGCCAAGAATCCAGAAAAGTAAATGGAGATATCTGGGGACTAGCAGAAATGGAATATATAGTTGAAGGTAGATATAATTAGGTAATTGGATTTATGCTAATGCATCATTTCAAGTAGTTACAAGATTTAGCTGAGAAAGAAGGCAAAGGATAAGGAACATTGCTTCAAGCAAGCATAGAGGGAAAAGAAAGGAATGTAAGAATCAGTCAATCAACTAACACTTATCAACAGGTGTCTACCTTGTACCAGATACTGCAGGAAGGAAGGTACAGTCAAGCATTCAATAAACATTTTTTAAGCACCTACTGCATATGCCAGACACATTAATAAATGCTGGAAATACAAATTAAAAAAGTGAAAGAAAGGCTCAGCCCTCAAGGCATTTACAATCTAGTGGGGAAAGGCACCACATAACACAAACACACAAATACACACATACACACACCACACACACACACACACACACACACACACACACAGAAAGTGAAAGTTATGGAGGAAGAGGCAGAGAGAGAGAGAGAGAGAGAGAGAGAGAGAGAGAGAGAGAGAGAGAGAGTATCCAATGTGGCAGCATATAGAGAAGTCATTCAGAGAGAAGATCCAAAGTAGTGCAGCTAGGTAAGAAACATGGAGAAGTCTGAGCTGAGTTCTCTCCTTAAAAGTCAGGGTTGGCATTCATGTCTCCACCCTCCAGATAGAGGGACCTAGAGTAATAATGAGGTGAAGTACCAAGGCTGTTGAGATCTTTCAGGATGATGAGGTGGGATGCTCTGGGGATATGAATAGTTCTTTAGGAGCTTACATTCAAATGGATGCCTCTCCATATTCTCAGAGAGAATGAAATATTCTTTGAAATATATGAAAGAACTTCAAAAAGAAAAAAAGAGAAAAGGCAGAGGGAAATCTTGTGTCAAGATTCCAAATTTGACTCTAGGGCCAGTGCTCTATCTATTGCCCCTGCCTAGATTTTAACATGATTCATTAATTGTTATTGTTTTCTTTTAACACAAACATAATCTCAGGATTGGAAAGAACCTCAGAAACCATCTCATCTACTACAAATACCCTTTCTAAGTCCCCAATAGTAGTCTTTCATCTTTCTCCCAAAGACCTCTAGTGGAGGCAGCTCATCTTGTTTTGGGATAGTTCCAATTATTCTAGCTATTTGTCCTTCCATCCATTCTAAATCTGCCTCTGAAACTTCAGTCTACTGCTTCTAGTTCTGTCCACAAGGTCCAAGCAGAACAAGTCTCCATTAAGAATGTCAAGACAACTGTTGTGTCATTCCCTCCAGTTCCAAACCACACACTTCTACTCTATCCCTGGATGGAACAATCCCACATTCTAGGGGGGAGCTCACTCTCACCTTATATTGCCCAGAACCAGGCTTCTACTTCCCAGCTCAAAGCCATGTCCCACCTATCCCCTTCCTAATTTCCCTTTTTGTGTCTTCTTATCGTAGAATGCAAACTCACTGAAGGAAGGCCTAAGGGAGGGAAGGTGGTATTGTTTGGTCATATTTATCCTCCAAGTTTTTAACGCTGTCCCAGCTTAATAAATGCTCAGTTGCTCTATGTCTCACCCCCACCTCTTTAGGTCATTTCCAAGTTAATCATCCCCAGATCCTTCCCATGATTCTCCTATGACACGAACACTAGGCTTTTCATCATCTTGGTCACCTTGTGGCAGCCTATCCGTGGTCTATCAATGTGGTATCCAAAACTGAACACAATTTTCCAGATGTGGTCCATCAAGGACAGAGGATGGTTGGGATTATCACCACCTTTCTTATCCAGGCTACTATACTCTTCTTAATGAAGATAAAAATGAATAACAACTAGACAGGGCAGTTAATAGGGCAGTAGATAGAGCAATGGGCTTGGAATTAGGAAGACTCATCTTCATGAGTTCAAATCGGGGATCAGACTTTTAGCTGTCAAGTCACTTCAACATGTTTACCTTGGTTTCCTCAGCTGTTAAATAAACCAGAAAAAATGCCAAATCACTCTAGAATCTTTGCCAAGAAAACCCCAAAATAGAGACCCACAGAGTTAGTCACAACTGAAATAACTAAATTATGACAAAGGAATAAATTAATAATAGACTGCCTAATAACTAGAGCCATAGTTGTTAATCTTTATACCATAGGCAGGCTTCACAAAATGTGCTTGTAGCAAGCATCACAAAATGCACTATCAAATCAATCTTTTAAGACTAATTCATTTGAGGGGCAGCTAGCTGGTGCAGTGGATAAAGCACCAGCCCTGGAGTCAGGAGTACCTGAATTCAAATCCGGCCTCAGACACTTAATAATTATTACCTAGCTGTGTGGCCTTGGACAAGCCACTTAACCCCATTTGCCTTGCAAAAACCTAAAAAAAAAGACTAATTCATTTGAGAATTGGAATAACAGTAAGAGAGTCCAGGGCACTCCTTTGTGGGAAATGACAAATTCCTTCACATCTTCTGGGAAAATTGCAGAGTAGAAGGAGGATAAGAAAGGACAGGACAGGGCCAGGGAGGAACTTACATGGGGTTTGGTTATTGTAATGAGGGGGACTAAGATAAGAAATGATCAAACAGAATTTATATATATATATATACATACATATATATATATACACATATACACATACATATAATCTCTATAAACCTTAAAGCATTATATAAAAATCTATTAGTTATCTGATAATTTCCTATTTTATTAACTCTTCTAGCTAATTATGTAATAAACAATACTGCTAAAAGATTGTCAGTTCTCTAAACATCCTTTTAACTGAATTGCCCTGGGGCAGAGCCTTGACTTCCCTGCCCTGGGTATAGCTGTGCTAATAACTCAAAAGAATCAATGTCAAATTCCTTTATCACAAGCCATCCCTTCCTTGAAGAAACGTTTTGAAGCATGCAGAATATTCTTATTCAAGTAATGATGTTTGGGTCTGATTAAAGTTTGTCCATGGGTTCATCTTGATACAAACTTGTGAATTCATTTGTTTTGGAACTTAAGAGCTTTCCAGTAAATGTTTTCAAATCATTTTTTTTTCTCTGCCATTCTCAATACGTTTCAATAGAATTCAAGAAATATTATGAGCTCCCTCTAGTGGCCAAAATGTCTTTGGGTTCATAAATTCCATACTGAAACTACCCATTTTTCACTTTCAAGTATCTGAATAGAGTTCAAAACTAAATTAACTCTTTTTGGATGAAAGAAAATGAATGAAAGCAAAACTTCCCCTTTCAATCAATTCATTTTTGCAAATGAATACAGGCTACATGAGGCATGTAACTAAGACATGGAGCCACATAACTCAACAAGAAGTATGTGTAAGTAACTAACAGCTAGTAAGCAGAGGGCTCGGCCCAGCATAATACAAAGAAAACAATGAGATAGTCCTTGCCCTGAAAGAGATTGTAACAGAAAATGGAATGTACACTCATTTTTCTGGAGGAAGGCACCAGCAACTTGTAAGGAGAGGATCAGTATAGGCTTCCTAGGGAGTAGAACTGGAGTCAAGCTTTGAAGGAAGCTAGGCATTCTATAAAGAGAGAGGGCATTCTAGGCATCAGGTATAGGGTGTGCAAAGGCATAGAAGTGGGAGATAAAGAGTTATACTGTACAGAGAGAAGAAGCTGAGCAGTGTGGCTGAAGCACAGAGTATGTGCAGGAGAATAATGTGTCAACGACCACAGAAAGGTTGTCTGGAAATAGAGTGAGGAGTTTCAAAAGCCAAACAAGAGCAGTTGCTATATGATCCTAGAGGAAATAGGAAGCCAGTGAAACACTGAGCACAGGAGTGATATATTCAGACCTTTATTTAGGAATAACAGCTTAAGGGACAGTAAAGGGTAGCACAGTGGATAAAGCACCAGCCCTGGAGTCAGGAGTACCTGAGTTCAAATCTGGTCTCAGACACTTAATAATTACCTAGCTGTGTGGCCTTGGGCAAGCCACTTAACCCCATTGACTTGCAAAAACAAAAACAAAAAAGAGGGGGAGAAAGAAAAGACCCAAGTCAGAGTCTCTGGTACACAGAGGATCATAGAGGCAATAGAGGATCCAGCAAAGAGCAGCCAGATAGAAAGAAAAACAGGAGGAAATCATTTCATAAAAAATCTAGGGACAGAGTATTTAATGGTTAATCAACAACATTGCTAACTGTGTGACTCTGGACAAGTCATTTAACTGTGCTAAGCATTGGGGATAGAAATATAAGTAAGGAAGAGAGTCCCTGCCCTCAAAAAACTTACATTCTAATAACAGGAGACAAAAGGGAGACCAGGGGAATGTTCCAAGAACAGCATACTTTGGTTGGGTAGTGATTTTAAGGTCAAATTCTGGATAAGCTAAGGCAAAAACCTGTCAGTCTCTCTTACCTGTAGGAGGAGGGTAAGAAGTATGGTTAAGTATTTACAACAAAATTTGGAAATAGACTAGAAAAGTCAAGAAGCAAGAAGTACACATAGGTTTTCCTAAGGTTCTGGCTCAGGTTAGAAGGTACAGGAGGCCAAAATTATCTCATTTAACTACTGATATTGCCTGAAGTCCCAGAATATCTACCCATGCTTCAACTTCATTTGTCCCTTGTTTCAAAATTCAACCCAAGAGCAATATGGTGGACTGAGACTCTAATATCCAAAGGGAGGCTCTTGTGAAACTGAAAGATAGCATAAACAACTTTATTTATTATCTCTGCCAGTCTGTTCCAGTGCACAGCATTGTCCCCAAAACTCTTTGGGATATTTGCAAGGCACCTGGGTCACTTCTCTATCATGTTTTTTCCCATGCAACACTGAAATTCAGACTTCAAACAACTTCCTAAGCATCAAGTTTCATTCACAGATGAATTTATTTTTCAACCATCTCCCCCTTTCCACATGTCCCCAACATGGCTCTAAGCAGTATGCAAAGGTTTTTGAAATGTCATCTATATCAACAAGTTTGCCACCTTTCTAAACAGGACCTTATAATTTCTGTATCAAACAAAATTGGAACAAAGCTGATATGGCATCTAAATCTATAGTGCATTGAGGTTTCCATTAGGATCTCAGGTCCCAAGTGGTCACCTTCTCCAAATTAGGGTCCTCTTCAGTTATTTCATTTAAAAAATGCTAATGTCAGTTTCCTTTACTATATGATATTCAGGGGACAGTTATTCCTGAATGTACCAATTATCTGAATTCATCCCTCTTGAAATTAATTTGTATATAATTTGTACTTAATTATTTTTCTTTATTGTGTATTTAGGCAGCTAGCTAGCATAGTGTATTAGAGCACTGAACCTGGAGTCAGCAAGATCTGAGTTCAAATTCATCTCATATCCTTCCTAGCAGTGTGACCTTAGGCAAGTCACTTCACTGCCATCTGTCTCAGTTTCCTCAACTGTCAAATGAGATAATAGCATCTACCACCCAGGGCGGCTGTGATAATAAAATGTTATGATTATAAAGTGCCTAACACACATTAAGCACTATATAAAAGATAGCAATTATTATTTTTATTATAAATTGTGAGGTATAATGAATAGAGAGCTAGCCTCAAAACTAGGGAGACCTGGGTTCAAGTTCTACCTCCAACATATATGGCTGTATAACCACTGTTGTTCTTATTGTTCAACTGTATCAGAAACTGTACATATGGTTTTTTCCCAGGATTTTGCAAGGCAAATGGGGTTAAGTGGCTTGCCCAAGGTCACACAGCTAGGTAATAAGTGTCTGAGACCAGATTTGAACTCAGGTCCTCCTGACTCCAGGGCTGGTACTCTATCTACTGCGCCACCTAGCCGCCCCCCATATAGTTTTCTTGGCAAGATAATGGAATGGTTTGCCATTTGCTTCTCTAATGAGTCCTCATTTTACAATTGAGGCACTGAAGTAACTTGGATTTAAGTGACTAGTCCAGAGTCACACAGCAAGTTTCTAAGGTCAGATTTGAACTAAAACTGACATAAAGTTTAACTAAAATCCCATGGGTTATAAGCTTTAATTTGATTGTTTTTCAACTGGCTGATTTACAAGAAGTGAAAAAATGGATGCATAAGAAAAATTTACCTTTACTCACTCCACTTTGAGACTCTGAGAAGCATGAATACAGTCCTTTGGTTTTTCCTGGGACACCAATTATGCCTAGCTAGCAAGATCTGCTACTATTGAATGAAACAAGGATCCAGTCTGTTCTCTAGGTTCTAATCATCTGAAGATACTGAAAGGTCAGAGAACATATCAGATCCAGAGGAAACTCAGAATGAAGGCTTCTGAATGGAAGTAGAACCTTCCCTTTTCTCTCCATAGGGAGAGAAATGTTAGAGTAAAAGACCCTCCATGTAACACAGCAACATTAATTCCTAGCTGCTGGGTGACAAGAGACAAAAAAAAAAAAAAAGCAGGCTCTGGAGCAAATGAAGAAATGTATTTTGAAATCACTCATCTATAATGTGACTCTGGACCCCTTTTAGTGAGAGATGCACCCGCCTACTGCAGCCCTTTTACCCTTCAGGCAAAGGAGCTTTTCTCACAGATTTCTTACAGATGTTCTCCCCCTCCTCTGGATAGAGTGAATTACAAGCATGGAACTGTCATCAACACCTTCCTTCACAATTGCAACTCATGCAGCACACATGTGGGGGACACATCTGGGGGACACATCTGGGCCATGTTTGTAGCAGGTTCAATTTTAGGTGTTTTTCAGTTCCTTCCAAGTCACTGTGGACATAGAATTTAAAAAAAAAACCGTGACACTGGAAGGGATCTTGAAATATAGAATATGGATTCCCCAGTTGCTAAATGGTCAAAGGCTAAGACAATGATATTTAGAGGAAGAAATACAAGTTATTAATGGTCACATTTAAATATTCCAAATTACTAATAATTAGAGAAATGCAAATTAAAGCAATTCTGAGGTTCTACTTCACACCCATTCTGGATGACAAAACAGAAAAATGACAAATGTTGGAGGGACTACAGGAAAATAGGCACATTGGTCTACTGTTTGTTGGGTTATAAATTAGTCCAACCATTCTGTAGAGCAATTTGGTACTTTATCCAGAAGTCACTAAATTGTATACACTTTTTGAACCATTGATTCCTTTACACCCTTAAAGAGATCAAATAAAAAGGAATGGGCCCCAGATGCACAAAAAAAATTTGTTCTTTCTGTGGTAACTAAGAACTGGAAATGGGGGGCAGCTATGTGGCACAGTGGATAGAGCACAGGTCCTGGAATCAGGAGTACTTGAGTTCAAATCCAACCTCACACACTTAATAATTACCTGTGGCCTTGGGCAAGTCACCTCCAAGCCTTTGAAGAGTTGTTGCCACTTGGGGATTGTGGGGGGGGTAAATTCATCATTCAGGAATCAACACTAGTAGAGTCCTCTCTATACTTAGAGAGGTTGAGCCTCAGGAGACCAACAAATAGTCCATCACAGATTCATACTCAAATTTCCATCCAAATAAGAAGTAACTGACACTAATACAGGCATATCAATGCACAAAACACCACATAGTAGCTCATAACCAGTCTTTGAAGGCAAACTACCATCTTCATTTAGCAGGTGAGAAAATTAAGGCACAAGGGTGGTAAGTGACTTGCACATAATCTCACATCTGGATAATTAAGTGGCACAGTAGTTACAGCACCTGGCCTGGAGTCAGAAAGATGTGCATTTAAATCTGAACTCAGAGCCTTAAAAGCTGGGTGACCCTGGGCAAGTCACTTTTAACTTTTATTGGCCTTAGCTTCCTCATCTGTAAAGTAAACTGGAGAAGGAAGTAGCAAAACACTCTAGTATCTTTGCCAAGAAAACCCCAAATGAGGTCACAAAGAGTTGAACACCACTGAACAGCAATGTCAGAACCTAGTAAGTATCTGAGGTGGGATTCAAACCTAGGTTGTTGCTGATTCAAGCCTCAGCTTGTTCAAATATGTCTGACTTTTCATGACCCCATTTACCATAATGTCCAGAGGGTTTTCTTGGCAAAGATTTGGGAATCATTTGCCATTTTTTCCAGTGGATTAAGGCAAACAAACGTTACACAATTTGTCTGGGGTCACACAGCTATTAAGTATATGAGACCATATTTAAACACTTCCAATATACCACATTACCTTAAAGTGAATTTGCTGGCACAGGCATCAAAATCTCTGGATTAATTCTCCACCCTGATTAAACTACTGAATAAGAAGATATTCAGACTTGTACACATTATACCGGAGTAGGTGTCATGACATGTCACATTAATAGGTATGCCAAATAAAGAAAACATGAGTATAAATAGTTATTTTGTATATAGATAGATGCTATTTTATAGATAGGATTTAAAGATGTTTGTAGTTAGGTAGAATATATGCAATTAGCTTCCTTTTAAGTGATAATAGAGAAATAGTATGGTATCATGAAAAAAGGGCCAGCTTAAAAGTCAAGAGGATCTGGGTTCCAGCCCTGTCTCTGAAATCTATTAGCTGTGTACTAAGAGTGAGGCTCTCAGTGTGCTGGACAATTCTCTAAGGCTTTACAATTCAGATGAGTAACAGATCTTCATTAGAAATTAGAAATTCAATTAGAAATCTTCACAGAAATAAAACCATAGTTTTAGAGATTAAAAAGTTAGGAATACTTAATATAAATTTTTTTTTTTTGCAAAATTGAATCCTGGCTTACTTTATAAAGTGACTATGCCTTTAAATTTCTGAAATTGCTAAGATCTAAGCATGTAAAATGTTCTACTTCTGTCTTTTAGAAAAAATAACCAGGATGGGGTAATGAAAGTTTTGTCCTAGGATGCCAAAATTTAGAGAAAATAAAAATTTTAAATTATGATTGTAAAGATTGTATGATTGTAAATCTGATAAATTTATATTTTAATAGTACTTTCACTCTTTCAGTTGTATAAAATCCAATGAGAAAAACTAATAGGTAAACCAGAAAGCTTCCTCCTTGAACCACCCCATATCATACAATTCTTTTCCAACCCTGACTTAACTTGCTTCTCCCCAGGTGGTAGACTTCCAAGCAATAGTACCCTTTCTTGGGGGTCAGTGTCTCAAGACCTCTGTTCTATTCACATAGGAGGGTATCTTCATTCCTGTCACTCCTTGAGGAGGTATTCTGGGGTCAACCTGCACAATCAGTGCCACAACTGAACTGAAGGTATTTTTGATGCTGTCACATGCATCAGAACTACTAGCTATGGCTTTGCTCTCTATCTATTCAAATCTTATCCACTGTTCAAGGCCCAGCTAAGTAACTCCCTATCTGATTTGATGAAGCCTTCTAGGACTGCTCAGGCCAAGGTTGACTTCATGCCTACTATTGCAGTTGAAGTTAATGTTAAACTATAGAATATACTTTATTCTTCACCTGCTTAGTGTATTTTAGGATTATAGATTTTAGAGCTAAAACAACCTGGAAAAGACCAAAGGTGCTACTGAATCCAATCCCTTCATTTTATGCACAAGAAAACTAAGGAACAAAGAGGTTAAGTCAATAGTGGGATTGAAATAAATTAACAACCAGTTCTCTTCCCTAATGACCATTTTAAGTCTACAAAAAGATATACCAAAAGGAGTTTAATATTTCATGCATTTAATACTCAAATAAAAACAATAAAAGAGGTAAACAAAACTAGATTATGTTATATGACTCAGAGTAAATAAATGTATGGAGTGAAAGCAGTCACTTGACCACAGCAGCCAATGTTGAAACATTTGAAACATGCAGAACCAAAATTTATCGTACCTATTCTATCTCCTTTTTTCTCTACTTCCATGCTTTCCAAAATGGATGGGATAACCCTTGAAATCTATATTTTTATTGGTTCAGTACATCCCACACCAGTGCACTCATAATATCTTTGGGGAATTTTGGGCATTACACAAAGCAGAAACAATTGATATCTTGTCACTCCCAGTTGCTTGGCACTTTCTTTAGACTAAATGTTTGTTTACTGAAGTAACAAAAACTCAGGAATTAAAATGTAGTATTTCATCAAAGGTATAATGAGTTTTAAGAAATGAATAAATAAATATTACAAACCTAGTTCCATTAATTTTTTTTCATTTACAGAGGGAATAAACATTATTATGGGTGCTTAGAAAACACTATTGCGCAGCTGAACATTAAAAAAGAACAAGGAATGTAAATTTGTGATTTTTACATTGGGTGGACACCCAAGCATCCACCTTAGATAAAACCCAGATTACAAGTGCCATTTTAACAACCAGTTCACCGAACTCAACATAATTAGATATTGGTTCTACCAAACTGGTGTGAACCAACTGAATCCCAACACAGGGTTAAGTGACATGCAATGCAATCCATTCCACTTTGTGTCTGATTGTCAAATTCTCCTTTACATCTGGACTGTATCTTCCTCTGGGAAACTTCTGCTCTTATAGTTCTTAATTTTGTTTGCTCTGAGCAATACAAGTAAAATCTCTCTTTAGCCTTTCAGATACTGGTAAGGAAGGCCATCCCCAGGAGCATCCTCAGTCCCCCATTCTGATTCCAGCTAACCAACTTTGTGTGGACAAGTGGGAGGTGATGGACTTCCTGGAGACTTCTGACCAACTTGTGGCTCAGTGCTGAAAGATAGAGGCAGTTTAAAATGATAAGGAGATTCTCGTCTTTGGCTACAGAACTAGAGAAGTAATGGATGACTCAGTATATTTTTTAAGAAGAGACAGTTTCTAATCTGGTCTTTTGCTTCGACTCTCCTGTGTGGTAATTAGTAGACCCCGTCTCTAGCCTAACTATAAAGGTTGTGAAGGTGGCAGGCTCTGTTCATTCCCTCTCCCCTACTACCCCTATATCACAGGGCATGAAATCAACTAGGCAAGCTTGTGTCTGAATCTTGGGTGGCCTCTTCCACCTTACATTTCCTTTTTTGAGTATGGAATCAAATATCATTCTTTTTTTTTATTTTTATTTTTGTAAGGCAAACGGGGTTAAGTGGCTTGCCCAAGGCCACACAGCTAGGTAATTATTAAGTGTCTGAGACCCGGATTTGAATCCAGGTACTCCTGACTCCAGGGCCGGTGCTTTATCCACTACGCCACCTAGCTGCCCCTGAAATATCATTCTTAAGGTAGATGTGTGAGATTGAAGTCAGTCTTGTGGATTCAAGAAGTCAAGTCCTGGGTTGGACTGGTGACAGGAGGAGTCCCTGGGAACTATTCCAACCCTCTTGGAGAAGACAATCACAAACATGATTTGTTCAACACAGAACTATTTTAACAACAAAAATATATAGATATGTATATATATATGCATATATATATGGGTTACGTGTATGTGTATACACACAGACAGACACACAGAGACATACAGACACACAGGAACATTTGAACAGTACAATGAATGATGAGATGAAATGTAAAGTGCCTAATCCATAATTCTACAAATTGCTTTATGTTCTGATAATAATAATAGGAATTAATATTTATATAGAGCTTACCATGTGTCATGGTAAGCCCTATACTATTACTTTGTATTAAGTCCTTTACAATTATTATCTCATGTAATTCTCATAACCCTGGGAGGGAGGGAAATACTATTTTTTGGCTATTTTACAAATGAAGAAACTGAGGCAGGCAGTGATTGAGTGAATCTGAATTCAGGTCTTCCTGACTCTAGACCTGGCACTCTATCCAGTCTGCCTCCTGAGAGAATATAAAGGCAGTTATCAGCTAAGTGATTAAATAGTATTTAATAGGTTCTATCAATGCATGTTGTGAGCCTTTTATATCCATCAACATGGCTTTTATGTATAGGAAATAAATATCCCCAGTTGATTTATACTATATAGTGATTGTCTTTCTACTCTTCCTTTTGGAAGATTAGACATGAGCCCACACTTAAGTTTTAAATAAAAGGGTCCCCAGGGTATTAGGGGAAAATGGGATTAATAAATTTAAGAGCATAATAAAAAAAATGCCTCATTTTTCATTAGAGCCTCTCTCAGGACTAAACTTGATAAGAACCACATATCTGTGTCCTTCAGTAAGGAAGGAAACAGGGTCAATGCCTCAGCTCCTTGTTCTAATGTTCACCAGGATCCTAGAGGAGTCAGAAACCAATGGGCTAAAAGTATATGTGGCATAAACTCTAGAGCTCCAATACCCAAGACTACACACAGAAGATTCACAAAACAGTCCCTGAGTAACTAATACATTGGTGATGACTGCATTAGGTTTTTTTGGCTCATATTATTTCAGCAGTTTGGGAGTGGGTTGTTGCAAGGTTGCTTTGTTTTGAAAAGGGTGGAAAACTTCTTTCCAAAGATATAACCTTCTCCCAGAATGCTTTCAGACCAGGGTTCTAAATGAGAGGCCCTTTCCTCTCTTATACTTAACAAAGAGTCCAGAAGGTATTTCAAGGGCAGTTTTCAAATTCAATGCCTATGCTGAGTTTAGAACTAAACACTTGTGGGAATGAAGAATTAATGCTCCATCCCTGGAATATAACTCATTTTCCACTTTTAAAGATCTCATTTTCTCTGAGGCCATCATAACTATGATAGGACTCCCCAAAGCTTAGCACCTACCTCTCTCTCATAACTCAACCAGAGATGCTCATGAGCAGGTAAATTAGGTTTCCTCTGCCTGCATAACCAAAAAGAGAGAGCTTTTTTTTTCTAATTAGAGAGGGTGCCAAGAACCTGAAAGGAAAAAGTAAGATCAAAGTGAGTACTGATCAATTTTGATTATGTGCCCCGATGCCAAAAGATTTCTTGTCTGATTTGTTTGGAAAACTCAGAAATGCCACTTTTCTATTAATGTGTTACTGTGCTGTGCATTTTATAAAATAATTCAGACCTCAAAAAAGATCTACTTAGAGTAAAAACATCACCTGTACAAAAATATAGCAGTCCTGTTTGTGGTGGCAAAAAATTGGAAATTAAGTGAATGTCCTTCAATTGGGGAATGGCTTAAGAAACTGGTATATGTATGTCATGGAACACTATTGTTCTATTAGAAACCAGGAGGGATGGAAATTCAGGGAAGCCTGGAGGGATTAGCATGAACTGATGCTGAATGAGATGAGCAGAACCAGAAAAACACTGTACACCCCAACAGCAACATGGGGGTGATGATCAACCTTGATGGACTTGCTCATTCCATCAGTACAACAATCAGGGACAATTTTAGGCTATCTGCAATGAAGAATACCATTTGTATCCAGAGCAAAAATTATGGACTTTGAACAAAGACCAAAGACAATTATTACCTTCAAATTAGAAAAAAAAAACCCTTATATTATTATGTAATTTTACTATCTCATACTTTATTTTTCTTCCTTAAGGATACGATTTCTCTGTCATCACATTCAACTGAGATCATATATAACATGGAACCAATGTAAAGACTAATAGAATGCCTTCTGTGGGGGGGGGGAGGCAAGAATGGGGGAAAAATTGTAAAACTCAAAATAAATAAAATCTTTCTTAAAGGAAGATCTATTTGGTTGAGACTTAGGGACTTGCCACTCCATGGCTATGTCCAAAGCTGCCACTAATGTTACCCACCATCCTCTGCCCATCAACAGGAAACTCAGCCTTAGCTCTCTTCCAGTCACTGTCTGCCTCCATTCCTTTTTCTTTAACATTTTCCCCCTCTCCATTATCTTAAAATTTACCAGCTGCTCTCTCATCTTTCTAGCCCAATGTAGAATGGTTACTATACCCATCCCAGAATGGGGACAGAACTTTCTCCCCTTTCTGCAGGGCCTTCTGAACCTTCTTCAGGTACTCTACTGGACCTCCTGAGTTTATGGAAGAAAAAGTCTTCACAAACACCATTTGTCAATTAAATCATTGGAGTTATTCACTTTATCAGGAAACTTCAAATCAAACAGGCTTTGAGACTGTCAGGGTAAATAGAAGAAACAGATTTGAGTTGCACTAATCTTGAGGTCAAGGCACTCTTTCTGCCACCCAGACCTAACTTCCTCCCCTCCCACCTCCACAGACACACATGTTTAGCCCTGCTCTCAGCAGGCATCCCCACATGAGGCCTGATCCAATTCTACCTCAATAAGAGAATGGGATTAGGCCCTCAGAAACAGTCATCCAATAAGACTTTAACCTTTCACATACCTGGAGGGCAGAGACACTCAGGTAAAACTTCTCGAGCTTTCCGGTGCTTGGCTAGTCCTTCCAACTTCTGAATTGAGAAGAAACAAAAAGACAGAAGAAAAAAAATAAGTGAGTTCTTTAGGGAGGGGAAAACAGCAAACTGACTTTAGTCAAAGGTTTAGGGGTTTCTTTTAAGTGACTGTTTAAAAGTTTATTAAATTCCATGAGAAAGTCTGGAATTGGATGCAGAAAGAACAAATCATTACTAGTCAGTCACCAAATAGGACTCAACATGTTTCTGCTTCATTTCAACATTCTCACATCCGCACCATAGCTAAAAATAATCTGTATATTAGGAAAGACGAACATGGACCTGGCCCAAGCTGGCCAGAGCCACCTAACAAAGAAGGGGTTGTTATATGAAGCCACAGTGAATAAGAAAGCAAGGAGAGGGACTGGTCATGGCATCAGAAAGGTTCTTACTTTGGACAATCACTGAGTTTGCTCTTGTGCAAACTGGTTTTGTTTCTCTGGGTCTCAATTTCGCAATCTGTAAAATGGGGATAACCAAACTTGCACTATCTACCCACAGGATTGTTTGTGGCTATAGTGTTGGAGGAACAGTGCTCAAATTCCAGCTTCTTAACTTCCTATGGGACCTTGAACTCAGTCTCCCCAGGTCTCAGTTTACTCATCTATCGATTGAAGAAGTTGGCTTAGAAATCCTTTCTAAAACCAAGATCCTACAAGTTCTGTAGAAATATTACTTATGTCCATCTCTATACATACAAATACACAGGCACACACCCTTCAATGGACCTATGATCTTCCCTGATAGGAAAATTTGTAGAACTGTCTCTAGAAATTCTGGCATCTGTAGATAATTCATTTGCAGGGAGCAATGGGCAAAGGAGTTAAAATCAATCCTGTGCTAGCAATCTTCAGGTAGCCTGGAGATGGAGATTAATAGAAGAGAAATCTAAAGGCAAGGCATCTGTAGCAGGACAGGACAGGGTTTGTTTAAAGGAGAAATAGATGCTGAGTATTAATGATGATGGAGGGAAAACAACACCAGGGAATAAGAAACAAGTCCCTACTTTCTCTTGCCCTGTTTGTTGGGGATGTTGAGGGAAGGAGAAGTCAACCTTGGAGAGATGGCAAAATATTTATTATCTTTAGGAGAAAGTAAGGCTTTTGAAAAAATGTAAAAGGAAAAGTTCAAAGATCATAGGATCATAAATCTGGGAGGGACCTTGAAGAGTGGTGGGAGGCTGACTTCATTTGACAAAAGAGGAAACTGAGACCATAAAAATGACTGTTGTCAAGGTTACTAGGTAGTGATAGAACCAGGATTTGAAATCTAAATTGAGTTTTTTATTATTATAGGGGAAGGAAGGATGGTGAAGAACAAGGAGACAGGTGCCTGCCTTTGACATTGATCTATTCCAGTTAATTTCTGCTCCCTAAGTCAGACAACTTATGGGAGGGGGTAGAGATGAGGAGTCCATTCCTCTCCATAAAATGTTTCCAGGGAAGGAAGGAGAGCCCAGTGGACACACTGGGAAGCACTGAGGAAGCAATCTCAAGCTCTGACAAGAAAATGTTTCTTTGCTCTGGGAAAGAAATATTGTCATTATTATTAATAATATAATATATTTATAATATAATAGCAACAATTATAATACAATTTATGTAATATTTGAATATTTGTGAAATGCTTTATTAATTTTATCTTCAAAACAACCCTAAGAGGCAGGAGTTTTTATTATCCCCATTTTACTGAAACAAAGTTCAAATGATTTTCCCTACGTTGATAGTTATTAAGTATTTGAAGCAGGATTTGACCTCAGGTCTTGCTGATTCCAAGTCTAGCATTCTATTCACTATGCCCCCATATACTTTACTATTCATGACACTATTTCACTATTTGGGAAGTCAGCCTATGAGACATAGTTCTAGCATAGCTATACTAGTTACAGCTCTGGGTAATTCCTCCACTTACAGAGACTGCAACTTATCTATGCTGTTATATCCTATGCATATGCCCTGTAAAGTTTCCCCAGTGAGTCTACTCAATGGGTTGAAGAACTTCCTTTAAGAATATGTATCTACATATATACACACACACACATGTGTGTGTGTGTATCAGCATATTCAAATTAATAATACATTCATGATAATCAGAAAGCATCTGCTGAACCATTGCCTAGAATTTAATAGGATCCCAGTATACAAGAAATAAATCCAGAAAAAAATCTTAGAACCATGAAATCTCAGGGCTGGAAGAGTGCTCAGATAATCCACCTATTCAGGGATTCTTTCTTCATCAGTAGAACCCTGCTGCTTACTAAATAAGATATAAACTACTTAGCCCAGTCATCATATCCCTTCACAATCAGTCTCCCACCTTCCTTTCAGACTTTATCACACACTACTTTCAAACACTACATTTCAGCCAAACCAGACTACCAGCATTTAGTCATCATTGGACTCCTCCTACCTCTTCCAATATCTGTGTCTTTGCCTAGGCCAACCTCCCTCCCCCATGCTGAGAATGATGTCTTACATTGCTTATCTGTTGAAGTTGTTTCCTTTCAAGACCACCTACAATGCCTCTTCCTCTATGAAGAGGCTATCAAAGATTTCTGGAATCTCTCATCACAATTTGGACCTCTCCTATATGCTTGTCAAAATTTATATGATAGTTATGCCCCTAATTATTTCATAACTGCCACACTACTCCAAAAGGCTAGAATACTGGGTCAAATCTAATAGGATGAAATTTAATAGAGATAAATATAAGTTCCACACTTGAGCTTTGGGAAGCTTGAGCCAGGAAGACTCATCTTGCTGAGTTCAAATCTGGCCTCAGACACTTAGTAGCTATGTGACCCGGGGTAAGTCACTTAACCCTCTTCACCTCAATTTTCTCATCTGTAAAATGAGATAGAGAAGAAAATGGCAAGCCACTCCAATACCTCTGCCATGAAAATGTCAATCAGGGACATGAAGAGTTGGACACAATTGAAATAACTGAACACACTTGGATTAAAAAAATAATCACCTTTACATACAGTGGTGGAAGAGATAACACAATGGGGGGGAGAGTCAGGTATTTTATATATATAAATATATATATATATATATATATATATATATATATTTTTTTTTTTAGGTTTTTGCTAGGCAATGGGGTTAAGTGGCTTGCCCAAGGCCACACAGCTAGGTAATTATTAAGTGTCTGAGACCCGGATTTGAATCCAGGTACTCCTGACTCCCGGGCCGGTGCTTTATCCACTGTGCCACCTAGCACCCCGAGAGTCAGGTATTTTAAGAGGGCTGCATGCTCATTATGTGTCAGACTTCTTCAGTAATAACAGCAAGTCTGGTGTTGAGGACAGAAGAGATGTGAGTTCTTCTGTCCCCTGTAGTGATCAGAGCACATCAGGAGGAGAATCATCCCTGGTTCTTATCACTCCAATTTAGGAACAGTATAGACAAGCAGTAGTGTATCTGGAGAGGAGTGGTCAGGATGATGAGGGTCCTAGGAACCTTGTCATCAGAGGATTCTTTGAAGGAAGTAGATGTGTTTAGCCTAGGAGAGAAAAGATTTAGAGGGGACATGATAGCTATCTTCAGGCCTATGTTTTGTTTGGCTCTGGAAGGCAAAACTGGGACTGATAGGAGCTTCAGTGAAGCCAGCCTTAGTTAGATGGAAGTTTTCAGAAGCCCTTTCTTCTAACTGTCCTAAATTGGAAAAAACTGCTGTGGGAGATAATAGTTTTCTTGTCACTTAAGGTCTTCTTAACAAAGGTTGGATCAATCCTTAACAAAGCAATAATTCCATTATTTTAGTCTTCCTGAAATCAGGGGCCATAACTTATTTCATTTTCCATATGCACAGTTCATTGTACACAAATGTACACTTGATAAATGTTTGCATGAATAAAATCTAAATTGGATTGAATTATAGTCTCCAGATAGGGCAGGTCAAAAAAGAAAACTAATCTTGTAAATCTTTAAGTACTGTATAAATGTTCCCTATTATACTATTATCATTATCACACCTCCTCAATCAAATCTCAGCTTCCATTTTATTATCTTGTCTTCCCTACTCCACCCCACCACAACACCTAGAGCTCTTTCCTGTATACAAAGCTAGTGCAAAGTAAATGGTGTCATGAGTTTGAGGAGATAGGATTTATCTATACTTCAAGACTTAGCTACAATTCCAAGAAGCCTCACTTGACTCATAAGGACCTGGCCCTTCTCTGAGGCATCCCAAGTTTCTTATTTGACACAGGTCACACATTTCTTGGCATGTTAATTGGGAGAGTTTTGTTTCCCAAAACAGCCTATGAGCTCCTGTGATGGCAAAGACACTTCTGTTAAATGCATGGTATTCCACAGGAATACTCCATCCCTTTCCATATCAGCCACCCTCTCTTTCCCCTTCACTTGTCTACCTCATACACAGACTCAGTACCTTTCTTAAACACATTGGATGGAAATATACTTTGCATTATTCCATATGTACAATGGGTATATTTCTTACCATCTCTATGATGAGGAGAGGGGGGGAAACTTGTAACTGAAAATAAAAATAAGGATGAGGCAGGTACAGTCCTATACTAGATGGAGGGGAGTCAGGTTAGACTTCCTGGAGCTGTTATTAGAGCTGGGCCCAAATGTACAGGATTTCAATAATGTGGCTACTCTCTTTACCCAACCCAGAGCCTCTGCTCTATTTAGGAGAAATTTAGTTTCATCAGTCTGAGCACTCAGCTGAGTTGGACCTCAGGCCCCACCAGGAAGTCAGTCAGTCATGTTACATTATTAAGCACCTTCCATGAGCCAGCAAAGAGCTGAGGATACAAAAAAACAGTCCCTGCTCTCAATAAACATAGGTCTTTGAACACAAGACTCCTTCAGTATTCAGAGACCTTCATGATCTGGCCTCTCCTCCCAGCATAAGCTTTTAGATCCAGTACACTGACCTCTCCTGGCTATTCCTCAAACAAGATGCCCCATCTCTACTCTGGCTGTTTTCTCTGGCTATTCTCCATGCCTAGAATACTCTCTCCTTCTCTGCTCCAATGATTGACCCCTCTGGTATCCTTTGAGTCCCATCTAAAATCCTGCCTGCCCTAACTTTTCTAAATTCCAGTGCTTTACCTCTTTAAATTATTTTCTATTTATCCTGTAAATAGCTTGTTTGGTATATATTTGTTTGCAAATTTTCTCCCCCCATTAGACTTTGAACCCCTTGAGGGACTATCTTTTCCTTCTTTTTGTAATCCCATTAATTAGCACAATGCTTGGCAAACAATAGTCACTGGTAGCACAGTGGATAGAGCACCTGGCCTGGAATCCGGAAGACCTGACTTCAAATACAGCCTCAGACACTTACTAGGTGTATGACCTGGCAAGTCACCCTGTTGACCTTTTTCCTAATATGTTAAATGAACTGGAGAAGGAAATGGCAAATCACTCTAGTAACTTTGCTAAGAAAACCACAAATGGGGTCACAAAGAATTGAACACAACTGAAATGACTGAACAGCAATAACAAAAACTCACTTATTGAATCACACCTTGGCCTCAACCCTACCCTGAATAGAAGCAGACCTTCCACAAAGCAATCCCACAATCAACATCCCAAACCAGCTATCAGGAACTTCTAAGGGAATTCTTGGGTTGGTCCCAGAGAAATCTTTCTTTCAGTCTAACCTACAACTTCCACTCTACAAATTAACTGGAGATGCTGAAGAGATGCATAATTCACATATTTTTCTATTATACTCTCAGATTCCAAAACAGATTATATGTGTCTTTTAAAAAATGATCATCCTGTAGCTTTACCATTTGAGGTAATATAATTCCTTTTGGAAAGTCTGTAAGATTTCTTATTTAACTAAAGAATTTCCTGCTAAAGAAATGAATGGGCTCTAGCTATCACTATTACATCTAGGCTACCCTGCTAAGAAAGGGCTTTTTCAGAACTAATAGGGAACACAAACTCCTGGACTTACCTTTCAGTTAAAAATAATATTTTGTGTATAGAGCATCAGCCCTGGAGTCAGGAGGACCTGAGTTCAAATATAACCTCAGACACTTAATAATTACTACCTTGGACAAGTCACTTAACCCCACTGCCTTGCAAAAAAAAATAATATTCTGTTCCTACTTAAAACAATCATTAACAGAAATATTACCCAATTTAATGTGAATTTTGTTTCTATTCCTCTTCTGCTTGACTTGGATTCTTACTAGCAAAACTCTGAAGACATATATAAATCAAAAACTCAATCCAATAATCTGTCTGGTTAATTTTTTGTAAACATGATTGAAAAAGCTTCCTCTAATCATTGATGAAGTATCTTCTGACAGAGATATGATGGATTAATCAACCAAATGAAACACCTGTTTTGAGTCATCACCACTCTGGGAATTTGTTTTGCCTCATTGTGCTTATTTGTTACCAAGGGTCTGTTTTACTGTTGAGGGGGTAGAGGAAGAAAAAAAAATGCTTGATTATTATGAAAAAAAAGAAAAGAAAAGTTTCCTCTCCTTTCCATACATTTATCCAAAGATCTGGCCCTGTTCCTTCCAGCTGCAATGTGACCCTGAATTTCCATATGCAAACAAGACAGTATTTCCCAAGAGCAAACACAGGCAGAATCTCTGAGAAAGCAAAAGGTCCTTTCTTAGAGTCTTTGGATCTGTAAGTCTTTCAAAAGTGAAACAATGAGGTCCAGAATCTTGAGCTTTCCTGGTAGGCTCCTCTCAGGATAAAAGATGGATGGGTCAAGAGGAGATGGAAAGGATTCCTATAAAGAACAATACTTTTTACTTTAAAAACTTCTCAAAAACTTGAAACCAGTTGTGTCTGTAGCAGAACTGCCTAGCATAATGTTATTATCTCTGGCTAAGATTTAAAAAAAAACCCAACACATACA
Organism: Macrotis lagotis; assembly: GCF_037893015.1. Lineage (NCBI taxonomy): Eukaryota > Metazoa > Chordata > Mammalia > Peramelemorphia > Peramelidae > Macrotis > Macrotis lagotis. Next base: position 361,097,674 of record NC_133658.1, on the reverse strand, counting down.
TGAAAGATTGTATTCCAGTTCTGCATAAGAGTTAGAACTGTACTTTTACTCTTCAAGGCATCTGCTGCAAGGAACCTAATCGAGTTGAAGATCTTTGTTTTATAGCTGAGCCCCAGAAAGACTAAGTGAGTTGCCCAAGGTGGGTAAAAATTGACAGAACTATGGCCCCTCTGCCTCTATAACTAGGCTCCTGCTTTTGTTCCATACTACCTTGGCTTTCCCCTTCTGGCTTCAATGGCATTATCTTGTTGGGAAGTCTTTTTAGACTTTCTAGACTAAGATTGGGCAAAAATAGCAATGGTTACTACTTCAAGAAGCATGGGAGTATTCAAGCACAGTCAAGAACATTCAAGCAATAGTCATTTGAACTAAATGGAAAAGCCACAACCAGATCTTTGATTAAGATAATTCATGATGAAAAGACCAAAAAGGAGGCAGCTAGGTGGTGCAGTGGTTAGAGCACTGGCACTGGAGTGAGGAGAAGCTGAGTTCAAATATGGCCTCAAACACTTAATAATTACTTAGCTGTGTGATCTTGGGCAAGTCACTTAACCTCATTGCCTTGCAAAAAAAAGCGACCAAAAGTCAACCAGATGTCTGTCTCTCTCTCTCTCCATCTATCCATCCATCTGTCCATCCCCCTCTGGAGGGAAGAAGCTCTGAGATTTAAAAATTGGGATATCATTGATTAAAAAAAAATAGAGGAAAAGTGGCAGGTATGGAAACCAAGAAGTTTTCCCTACCAAATACACATTTTTGGGGTTAAATTTCTAGATTCGACCAACCTTCCTATTTTAATTCTATATAAAAATTTATTCATTTTGATTCCACCAGGGACCTACTATCCTACCAAATTTACCAGCCAGTCCCCTTTCTGGTCCTATTCTTTCCCAAAAGATTCTCTAACCATGTCAGTCTATTGGAATCTGTCATTTCTTTCCCAGGCCCAGATATCTCTCTTTGCCCCAGATCCTATTCCTCAATCTCATTCCATCCTACAAATTTGCCCCATTCTAATTCATACTATATTATACCTATTTGTCCTGTACTAGATAATAAACTCCATGAGGGTTGGGTCTACATTCTTTTTCATATTTGTAATCTCTGCATTGAGCAAATATATTGCATAATCTCAGAATCTCAAGGCTGGAAAAGACTAGCAGAGACTCTTAGCTGAGCAATAATACTTTCCACAGCTTCCCCAAGGAGTCACTCCTGAGGGAAAGGTAAGAAACAGCATCCCACTTCAGGAGGTGGGGGAGAAGAATACCCTGAGAAGAGAACTGAAGACCTGATTCCTATTACCTACATTACCACTTTCTGAGAATTTTCCTGAACACTAACACTTTCTTTAAGTAGGCTGAAGGGTGAGTGATGCTACTACAATAATAATAATTCCTGTCATTTTCCTACTGCTTTTTCCTTATATCATGCTACAAGGCAAGGAGATCAAGGTTCAGAAAAACCAAGTTACTTAGTTATGAGATGAGTAGATAGATACAGAATCAAAAGATCTGGCTGGAAGTCTGATTCTGTTACTTGCTACCTAACAGTGAAGGCTGAATCAGGAATTGTGGAATTGACTCGCATTTGCAAATAGAAATATTTTCCTTGTTTGGTAATTTTCTTATACTGTGGAAACTGCTTCACCATTCTATGTACTCTTAATGATGGCGGGGTTTACCAATGATTAAAGGGTTCCACATCTTGCAGAATGGCCTTCCTGCTGCTATAGGGGAATGAATATTTTCCACGGACCTTGAGGGATAAGAAGCATGGGAGGCTTGTTGAATCCAGCTCCCCTGAGTAGACCACCAGGGGTTTCTGTTGGTCAGCTCTCTTACTGGGGCAGTCTAACTTCATTTAAAGCCTACAGCACCTTTACCTTCAAGGTAGACCCCTCTCTCAATCCATTGTTCACCCCTACCCTTTACCTCTAACTCAACTCCAAAGGGAATAAGTCCAAATATGTTTGGAAAAGAAATATCCCAGTAAGTGGTCAAAACTTTCTAAAAAGTCATATGAAAACTTTTTCTCCTTTCTTTTTTTCTTTGTTGAATTTTGGAAGCTAAGGAGTGAGGAGAGAAAAAGAGAGTGTGCCAAAGAGTAATTGGAAGGAAATTTTTTTTGGATTTAAAGCCAGGAAGTTAGGGGGTGTGGGGAGGGGAATGAAAGAGGAGGGGGCAGGGGGGACGCTGCTATTATTTATACTTCAACTCACGCTGTGGCTTGGGCTTCAGAAATAGACGTCTTTATTAAAATGTATACAGTAGAGTAGTTCTGACAGATGACAAACTGCTGGGGGTGGGGAGCCCAGTTACACTCAGCTCAAAGTTATACTTTGTTTTAACATCTATAGGCAGGGGGTGGAGAAGGGAGACATCTGTACTTTCCCCTTCTCTCCCAAAGAGTGTTTCTGCTCCTCAGGCTGATTAGTCTGGACAATGAAAGGCTAAGAGGCAACAATCGATCCATTGTCAAGGGGAGAATGTCCAGCTCTGTATGCGACAACTAAAAATTGCTTTAATCCGCGCATTAAAATTTTTACTACAGTATGAAAATTATGCGCTGTGGTTGCCGCATTGGAGCACAGTCTTTGTCCCCCACCCCCACCCCCAGGTACTAGCTCAGCAAAGCCAGTCAGGGGAGGGCAGCCAGGGCCAGACAGCATCCCAGCCTCGAGCTTCGCTTGTGGTTTCCTTTTTTTACCCCAGTTTGGGGAGAGTTTTGTTTTTGTTTATTTTTGGTACAGATCTCTGATGCCCTTAAGGCAAATTGCTTCCTCCTGGAAATGCAGGTTAGTCTTGCAGCAGTGATTTAGATATAGTTTTAGAGTTGCCTATGTGTCAGAAGCAGAATTTGAATCTAGGTCTTCCTAATTATGAGGTTGACTCTCTACCTGCCATGAGATGCTGCCTTGGGTTTCAGTTCTGTTCATCATCACATTCGATGGTTCCTTTTCACCCAGTGTTTAACACAGTGCCTGGGTTATTGATTGACTGACTGTTTTGATTTCCCCCTCCTCCTACAGCCAATGAGATACAGGGAAATGGATGGGAATCCACATTTTCAGGTAATTTTTAAGAGATCATAAGATTCCAGATGGGATTTAAGAGCAAGAAGAGACACTGAGGATTCAACCATCCCATCCCTCATTTTACAGAGGAGGAAACTGGGGCCCAGACACGGAAAGTTTCCTGCTGTGGCTACACAGGCCATTACACTGAGGAGCTGGGATGGGAATAGTTGTGCTGTGGTGGATTTCCATGGAGAAGTACCCAATGGACCCGCCTGGTTAGGGGAAGGCATGAAAAGGATGATTAGCCTGGACCACACAGTATGAGGAGCATTACAATATATTAGAAAGACAGCTTTTGTTGTTGTTTAGTTGCTTTCAGTCAGTCTTTTCATGACCCCATTTGTGTTTTTCTTGGCAAAAACACTGGAGTGGGTTGTCACTTCCTTCTCCACCTCATTTTACACATGAGGAAGCTTAAACAAACAGGGTTAAGTGACTTGTGCAGGATCACACAGTTAGTAACTATCTGAGGTTAAATTTGAACTCATGTCTTCCTGACTCTGGTCTCAGTGCTCTATCCTCTATGTGACCTAGCTGTCCATTTTGAAAGACAACTAAAACAATCCAATCAATAACAATTTATTAAACAACTACAATGTGCCAGCTCTACCTCTTATTGGTATTGTGATCTTACAAAAGTCACTTAGCTTCTCGTAGTCTCTATAAAATGAGGATTGTCTAATTGAGCTCTCTGGTCTTTTCCAGCCTTTACAAAAATTAATACAAGTGGCATACTTTTACCAAAAGATAATAAGAGAAGGGAAGGACTTATATTAACATTGGCTCTTGCCACTTACTCTCTGTGTGAACTTGGACAAATCATTTAATCTGTCAGAATTTCAGTTTCCTTTCCTGAGAAATAGAGGAGGGGGTAGAAATTGTGGTACATGAATGAACTAGAATATTACTACACTGTAAGAAATGATAAATATGAAGAACACAGACAAATACTGGAAAATATTTAAACCAATGCAAAAAGCAAAATAAGTAGATTCAGAAAACAATATACCTAATGATCCCAATAATGTAAATGGAAAGAATAAAAGCAAAGCCTTAATGTGACACAATTGATTGAGCTTGGCTCCTCAAAGAGAGATGAGAAAATGTACCTCTCTCTTCTTTTGTAAAAATAGAGGACTATGGGTACAGAGCATTTCATATACTGATAGACTTGGTTGACATGTTGGTTAGTTTTACTGAACTGCTGCTCCCAACTCTCTCCTTTTTTTCTTTTTTCTTTTTTCTTACAAAAGCAAGTCTCTTGTAAGAAGAGGGATATTTTTTGGAAATGGAGGCAACATACAAACAAAAGTACAATGAAATATAAATCTCTCAACATAATTACCTGAAGAATCACCTTCCAGTTTGAGGGAAATATATGTTGTAATAATTTGTCTATCTAGCAAAATCAGGGTTTGTGCCTATGCTGATTAGAAACAGCTTCTAGAACTGCACCTTTATTATAAACCAGTGTTATAAACAAAAATCAGAACTGACAAATCTTATGTTATCCAGATTCCTCTATCCTCTGTTTTGCAAAGTTTAAAAGTACAGACCTTTATATCCATTCATATTAAATGCTTCGACAAGTCTTTCCTTCTGTTTGGAACTCAATTACTCACTCTCCCTGTACTGGCAGCTTCTCTCTGTCAACTTCTGAACAGTCACAATAGCAGCTTCCCACACTCCACTAATCCCAGCACGGGGCTTTTCAGTTGCAGGTCCAGGATTGTGTACATTTCCCATCAAAAGGTATTCACTAGAAAATAGACAGTAAGAGAACTGCCATTCTGAGTATCTGGTCTCTTGACCATTGGGAGATACCCAAAGAGGGAACTGTTTAACCATAAGCACCATCTTTTCCTCAAGTATCCAGTCTGGAGGCCCTCAGGATCATCCTGTTATAAAGACATATAATGTCTCCTTAGGGTTCTTGTGGAGATTAAATATAGTGAGGTGTTTGTGTGTGTGTGTGTGTGTGTGTGTGTGTGTGTGTATGTGTGTATGAAAGCTATATTGCCAACTTGCAAGTAGAATATAAAAGTCATATTATTATTATTACCATTAGTCTTCTCATCTTGTCCAGTAGTTCCAATAGAAACAATCAGCAGTTTGGGACTGTTTCATTTTGTCTTTGTATCTCCAGTATCTATCCTTATATCCGGCACATAGTCAGTGCTAAATAAATGATACCTAATTGACTGCATAAAAGCATGACCAGGTCAGCTTATCTTCTATAGGATTCTTCAATACAACTCTAGTATTGCAGAGTATAATAAGAATGATTTTTTTCATCCCATTTTTATATGATTGTGATTTCTTCTATTGAGTCTCTATATTTTAAGACTTCCTTCTATGCCTCTTGGAGATGACAAGTATTTCCTTGGATCACAGTCATTAAAAAGCTAGCTGCTCTAACATTATTATTATTAGTAGTATTAGTATTAGTATTAATATTATTAGTATTATATTAGTATTACTACTACAACTACTATTATTAGGGTCTGACTGCCAAAACTTTAACCACAACATTCAATTCAATTCAACTAGCATTTAATATGTATCTGTGGTACACTAAGCCCTAGATTAGGGACTGGTGAAACAGACAGAAAAAGATATACTCCTAGACCATTGGACAAACAGATACAGATAAAAGAACACTGATTTGGAAATCAGAAACACTGGTGCCTGCTCCCTGCATAGCCTTGGAATAGCTATGTAACTAGCCTGGGCCTCAGTTTTCTCATCTGTAAGAAGAAGCTGGCTTAGGTGGCCTCTGAGCTACTGTCCAGCTCTAAATTTTTGACCTTCCAACCTCAGTAACTAAGGAAGTGTCACAATCAAGATCTATGTGTCTGGCTATGTTGGTTGGTTTTTCTTACCTGAGATAAAAGGCCAGTCTTGGAGTCAGGGAGAGAGAGTTATATGAGCTCATCTTTAATGTGGCTATAAAAAAACCTGTACAAGCACCTAGCTCATGATGTGAGACTCAAGTGATGTCAAATACTTTGCAAACCTTTAAATAACTTATGATATCAGTTACTATTGTTATTATTACTTGGTTTTTTTTTAGGTTTTTGCAAGGCAAATGGGGTTAAGTGGCTTCCCCAAGGCCACACAACTAGGTAATTATTAAGTGTCTGAGACTGGATTTGAACCCAGGTACTCCTGACTCCAGGGCCGGTGCTTTATCCACTGCGCCACCTAGCTGCCCCTATTATTACTTGTTAAAAGGTGGGCAGGATACATCATGAAACTGATATATAAATAAAAGTAAAAATTTATCAAATGTGCATCTCTAACAACCTTTACTTTCCTTTCTTGTCAGTTGTCAGAAGGGGAAATAGTACACCAGAAATACTGGGGCTTTACACTACCCCATCCTGTCCTGTGGCTATTAGAGGTTGGAGAGGTGATTTTGAGTGATAGATGAATGAATGGGTTCAAATTCTGGCTAATTCACTTTCCAGAAGTCTCCTCCTTTCTCTGGGCCTCAGTTTCCTTTTCTGCAAAAAAGGTTGGTCCAGATGGTTATTATGGGCCTTTCCAGCTCTAGCATTATCTATTTCTATTGTTCTTTGAAAAACTCTACCTCTAGTTAAAAGCACTACCAGTCCTCTGGGCTAAGAGGCCCAAACAAAAGCAATGTTTAGGGGAAAGAGAGTGAAAGAACAGCCCAAGTAACAGACTCTTCAGTCTCAGAAAGAAGAGTATCAGAGATGTGTTTGCTAGAGGCCTTTTCACTCCCCAAATGCCATTTCTGGTCTCTACACCAGTGTAATTCTTAGAATGCCTGTTGAATTGAATTAAATTGTGGCTTTTAAAAACATTATTCGAAAGTAAATTGTTACTCTTTTTTCAATAGAAGGGTACCAGATTAGAGAATATAATAGCTAGAGACAGACTTTAAACTTGTGGGGGGGAGAAACCAATTACCATCATCATAATTACTGTTATTCACATTTGTATAGTGCTTTTAGGAATACAAAATGCTGTCCCCACAACACTCCTGAAAGGTCAGTATTATTAACCCCAATTTGTAGATGAGAAAACTGAGACTTGGGGACATTAAGTGACTTGTTCAGAGATTCATTGGTAATCAGATGGCTCTTTGATCCCATTGATGGCTATCCTCTCTTCAGGGGTTACAGGAACTGAGACTTCTGACTCCAAGACTATGCTTTACACTACCCCATCCTGCCCTGTGGCTATTAGAGGTTGGAGAAGTGATTTTGAGTGATAGATGAATGAATGAGTCAAATCAATAGTTCAAAAGCCCTCTAGAAGCTTTTGATCAGTTCTAAACCTCTGGTCTTTTAGAATCTTTGGCTAAAAAGATAATGCCAAGGAATTGCTAAATCTTCAGGTAGACAATGTGTGATAGGAGCAAAAGATGAAGCTACTGTGCTATAAGAAATAGAGTTGATTGGTTTTAGAAAAACATGGAAAGATTTGCATGAAATAATGAAGGAAATGAATAGAACCAAGAGGATGTTGGATACAGTAACAGCAATATTGTTCAAAGAATAACTGAAAGACTAAAGCTATTTGCTCATTTTGCTCTTCATTACTTCATGCAAGTCTCTCCATGGTTTTCCAAGATCATACAACTCATCATTTCTTATAGCTCAGTATTATTCCATTATAATCATATACTATGAATTTTTTAGTCATACCTCAATGAATGGAAATTCCTTCAATTTTCATTTCTTTGCCATCCTACAAAGAGAGCTGCTATAAACATTTTAGAACTTACAATTCCTTTCCTTTTTCTCTGATCATCTTTTCCATTTTCTGTGATCATCAATCAAGAATTCTAAGGATTGTCAGAGGGATTATACTTTCTCCTCCTCTCTTAATCCTGCAGCCTTTCCTCTGTTAATTATTTTCTATTTTGCATATAGTTTACTTTGCATATTTGCATATTGTCCCCCCCCCCCCACTAAAATATAAATTCCTGAAGGTAGGGATTGGTTTTTGCCTCTTTTTGAATCTCTAGTATTTAGCACACTTTCTGGCCCAGAGGAAATGTTTAATAAATATTTATTGATTGACTGTTCAACCTAAAAGGGTAGAATAGGGAACAAAAAGGAAAAAAATGAAAAGAGGCAGCTTCAGAAAGATTCTGAAAAATTCAAGCTACTCCTAAATGGACTAAATTGCCTAGAGAGGTCATGGTTTCTCTCTCCTTGGAAGCCTTCAAGCATAGGATGGATGAGCCTCTTTGTGGCATGTTGTACTGGGAATTAACAATGTAACTCTGAAAAAGGCATTTCATCCCCAGCCTCAGTTTCCTCATTGGTAAACTTCCATATTTCCAATTTCCATATTTGTTGTTTCCCATAATTGATCTTGGTTTTAGCTTTCCAGGCCATTGTCAGACATCCTGATCCATATCTGGCCACTGGCTCCAGTCCTCCCTCAATTAAATCCAATTCACTTGCAGGTCATGACATCACCTTCCTGATGTCATAGTCCTCTTCCAGAATGAAGAATAAAGAATAACAATGCAGTTTTAGCTGCCCTGAACCCCAATCCCTCTTACTTGATTTACAGTCTCTCTTACAAATAAGAATATATACTTTTTAGAAGTTATTTTGCAAATCATTGTTTGAAATCAAATAAAAATAACACTACGAATAATTTCTCATTTCTAGGGCCTCAGGGTTTACCAAAGGTTCTTCTAACAATACCCCTCTGAGGTAGGTAAAACACCTATTATAAACCCCCTCTCTCAGATGAGTGAGATACAAAGAGGAGACCTAACTGGCTCAGGGTCTACTAATTTAGGGTAGGGTTTGAGCATGGAGTAGAGTCCACAGTCTTCTGACTCCTTTCATTACACCACACTGTACCTCTTATATGGTGTCCACAGCTACCTCCCAAATGTTTTGGAAAATAACATGTGACTACATATAGTCCATGTCCTGGGGCTGAGCCGACTAGGCAGGAACTCTAAAAACTGGCCCCATCTTATACAAATGATTCAACTATGTATCTTCTTGCACTTTTTAGCATTCAAATAGTTGTTACATTAATGTAACATTATTAAAATGTATGTTTCTGACTTAAGTCAGAAGATTTGGGTTCAAATTCTGATTAGATGTATGACCATAAGGGATGAGAGAATGCAAAAGAGTAGCTATGTTGACAGAGGTTGACAGGTTGATTCTGCCACTAATTCATTTTGCAATCTCAGGTAAAGGCACTTCTCAGGGCCTCAGTTTACTCATCTATAAAATTAGAGGTATTGAATAAAGTTCAGTCAATCACTTAGCATTTATTAAGTGCCTCTGTGCTATGTACTAAGGATAGAAATATAAAAAATAAAACAATCCTTTCCCTCAAAGAGCTAACATTCTAATAGATGGAAGTTTTCTATACTCTTGGTTCTATGTTGAAGACAGGTTTATGAGATTAGAAATTTCTCCAAGGTAGAGACTGGGAGTCAGTGTTTTCACTATCTCTGGTCCAGTCCAGAGGTCTCTCCAACCATAATTCCTGGCCACCTTCTCAGAGATACAAGTGATCATCATTCAGGAAAAATATCGCCCCTCAGATGCACATTCTACTAGTCACAGACCCTAAGGAAGTCAAAGACTGTAAAAAGACTCATCTATTCAAAAAAATTCACAACAGCCCTTTTGAGATAGGAAAGTGCAAGAAACAATGTAAATAGATAGACAATATGATGATATTTGTCCTTCATTCTCAAAGAAGACCATAACATCGGGGAGCTGGTGCCATGACATGTATGTGAACTGAATTTGAGTGTGTGTGTGTATGGGGGGGGTGCTGTGTTAAGTCACCAGCCTCTCTTTCTCCTCCAGACCCCTTTGGGTCCAATGGCCAGATATGAATAAGGATGACTAGACATGGCCCTGAATGCAAGGCAATCAGGGTTAAGTGACTTGCCCAAGGTTACTCAGCTAGTAAGTGTCTGAGGTCACATTTGAACTCAAGTCCTCCTGACTTCAGAATCATTGCTCTACCCACTGTACCTCTTATGGCATATTATTATTATTATTATTATTATCTTGTCCTTTATTCTCAAAGAAGACTATGACATCAGGAAGGTGATACCATGACAAGATGTGAACTGGATTTGAGTGAGGTTTGATTTGAATGTCTATCTTCCTGACTCCAAGGTCAGTGCTCTATCCAATGTGCCACCTAGCTGCCCTAATATCATTTGGCATATAAATATAAGTAGAATATTGCTGTACCATAAGAAATTGTAAATATGAAGAACTTGGAAATGCATAAGATTATGTATAAATTGATGCAAAATAAGGAAAGCAGAAAAAGAAGACAATATACACAATGACTAAAATGCTACTACCAATAGAACAACCCATACCCTACACTACTAATAAAAAAAATACCCCAAACCTGAATGCTATTTAATTTTAATGGTTAAAGTTGGCATTTGAAAAGCAATATGAAAACACACTTTTCTCCCTTCTTCAAAGAGGTTTGTGGTTAGGAGTGTGGAAAATTGAATACACTGTTGATATATTGATTAGTTTTGCTGAACTTTTTTTTTTCACTTTCTTTTTATTCTATTACAAAGAATAGCAAGGAAAATGATATAATTGGAAATGGAGGTGGATGAAAACAAAATATATCAATAAAAATTTCAATACATTTAAAAGATAGATAAATATTACTCATTTCTCAGATATTGCTACTCATATCTTCAGAAACCTGAGTGTTCAGGAAGAAAGAGCTCTGGCCTATGATCTCCATTTCCATCTTTGACATCTCCAAGGGTGGTCTCAAACTTTGATATCATCTGAAACTGCTGAACTCCTCATTTTTATTTGCAGCCCAGTGCCTGATCCAGATCTGGGCAAATTCCCCCTCTATCATGTTTACCTTCTCTCCCTCCCTTCTCCCAATACTTCCCTCCTGAGGCTGAGATTTGTCCATTTTACTCATTCTTTCCTGCTCTCCCACTTCATCACCCCTGTTCTAACTTTCCTTGTTGAACTTATAAAAGAATGACAGCATCTTCTAGCATTGAATTCCTTCCTGCCTTGCCCTTCCAATATCCCTCACCTGTAAATCCCCATCTTTGGGTAACTCCCACCATCTGCCTTCTTCATTTCAGTTATCAAACTGCCACATTCTGCTAAAGGAAAGTCACAAAATTGATCTGACTAGGTTCAGGCAAATTCATGTCATCTAACCTGAATTGGACTCTCACTGCTACATTACAATCTATCTATGATTAAGGACCCTAGGACATTCACCCAAGCAGTTATTCCAAACTATTTCCTCCTTCCTCAAGCTCCCAGTTGTATTCTCCTTTCCAAAGACACCCCCTCCCCAATTATGCCTTTGTTCTCATGCTTTCTCTTGACAACAGGACCTTTCATTCCCAATCTCTCTGTTCTCTACTGGTTCCTTCTTTTCTACCTACAAATATGTTTAAATAAGAAAAATTAATCTATAAAAAGAAGTATTATTACTACAATGGAATGAGTAGTAGAAAGTATCCAGGTTCTAAGCACATATGTAACTCTTACTTTAAGACCTTGGGAAAGTTACTTTACCTTTCCAGGTCTCAGTTTCCTCATCTTTAAAATGAGAAGATGGATTAGATGACCTCTAAGCCCCATTAGATATATGAAATTCATAGGATTCCATCCTTCATACAACTAAGTAATCCTCATAATGCATCATTCTTACCATACTTCGTTTACCCTTTTGTTCAAATACTTTCAGGATCTCACTACTCCCCATAAGATAAAATAGTAAAATTCTCAACCTTCTACAATCTGACTTCAACTTGCCTTTCCAGTCTTTGATGTTGGGTTCATGACTCCATTTGTTGTTTTCTTAGTAAAGACACTGTAGTGATTTGACATTTCTTCTCCAGCACATTTTGCAGATCAGGAAACTGAGGCAAACAGAGCTAAGTGACTTGTCCACTGTCACATAGCTAGTAAGAATCTGAATCAAGGCTGGATTTGAACTCAGAAATATTAAGTCTTCTTGAGGGCCTTGACCCTCTATCCAATTTCCTGTTTTGTTTCACATTAATTTTCTCACCTTTTTTTGTGTTCCCACCTAACACAGACTCTTATTCTACCTTCTGCTCAACAGAGAGTTCACTCCTTCCATGTGTTCAGTGACTAAAATCTTTCTGGTGTTTTCAGCTTTCTTCAGCTCTGCTGTTACTTTCTCCAGGAAGAATTCTACCTGTACAATTTTAGCCTTGCATCTAGATAAACCTAATAACTCTGCCCCTATACACCTGGAATTTTCTGGCTTTACACCTTTGATCTAGGTGTTCTCTATGTCTCAAACGCCCTTTCTACCCCTCCTTGCCAGCTGAATTCTTTTTGTTATTTTATTTTATTTTATTTTTAGACTTTTGCAAGACAAATGGAGTTAAGTGACTTGTCCAAGGTCACACAACTAGGTAATTATTAAGAGTCTGAGGCCACATTTGAATCAGGTCCCCCTGATTCCAGGGGTGGTACCCTATCCACTGCACCACCTAGCCGTCGCTGCCAGCTGGATTCATTTTTTTTTTAGGATTTTGCAAGGCAAATGGGGTTAAGTGACTTGCCCAAGTCCACACAACTAGGTAATTATTAAGTGTCTGAGGCTGAATTTGAACTCAGGTACTCCTGATTCCAGGGCCTGTGCTTTATCCACTGCGCCACCTAGCCACCCGGCCAGCTGGATTCTTAAGCATCCTTTAAAGTCCAATTAGAAGAGAACCTCGTTTAGGAAATCTTCCTCAATCACCAGGAAAATGAAGATTTAATTTCTTACATAGTGCTTTGCTCAATTTACGCATCTTTAATGTATTTTTCATGACATACTTAATTCCCTTAATAAACTGAAAGATCCAGGTTGGCAGGAACCCTTTTATCTGGACACTATCAAAACTCTAAAATTCTAGTGCAGGCCCGGTCCAGTAACTTGCTTGTTTTACCTTTTTAAAAAATATTTTCTCTTGAAGCCTAGGGTAGTGTCTTGAGTTACCTAGCACTTCTCTCCTAACAGCTCTCATTAGGTTTTTTTTTTCCTTTTTGCCTAGGGAAGGTGCTGCTCCTGGGAAAAGTGAAGGAGGCAAGTCCTCTCTTCATTGTCATTGGGGGAGGGTGAGCCAGGACCCCAGCCCGGAGACTGGTGGTCTCAGCTCCCACTGTTCCATCTCCGCAATGACAGGACAGCTGGGAGAGCCGGGTTCCAGTCCCTCCTTGCTGCCCACCTCTGGCAGTCTCCCCACTTACAGGGCTGCTCCCAGTCCCCCCATCTGCAGGGCTGCTCCCAGCCCCTCCACTTGCAGGGCTGCTCTCAGTCCTCCCCTTAAGAGGGCTGCTCTTGGTTCCCCCACTTAAAGGACTGTTCTCAGTTCCCCCACTTACAGGGCTGCACTCAGTCTTCCCACTTACAGGGCTGCTCTCAGTGTCCCCCGTTACAAGGCTGCTCTCAGTTCCCCCTTACAGGGCTGCTCTCACTCCCCCCACTTACAGGGCTGCTCTCAGTGTCCCCCCCCTTACAAGGCTGCTCTCAGTCCCCCACTTACAAGGCTGCTCTAACTCTCCCCACTTACAGGGCTGCTCTCAGTGTCCCCCCCCTTACAAAGTTGCTCTCAGTTCTCCCTTACAGGGCTGCTCTCAGTCCTCCCATTTACAGGGCTGCTCTAAGTCTCACCACTTACAGGGCTGCTCTCAGTCTCCCCACTTACAGGGCTGCTCTCAGTCCCCCCACTTACAGGGCTGCGCTCAGTCCCCCCACTTACAGAGCTGCTCTCAGTCCCCCCACTTACAGGGCTGCGCTCAGTCCCCCCACTTACAGGGCTGCGCTCAGTCCTCCCATTTACAGGGCTGCTCTAAGTCTCACCACTTACAGGGCTGCTCTCGGTCTCCCCACTTACAGGGCTTCGCTCGGTCCCCCCAATTACAGGGCTGCGCTCAGTCCCCCCACTTACAGGGCTGCTCTCAGTCCCCCCACTTACAGGGCTGCTCTCAATTCCCCCACTTACAGGGCTGCGCTCAATCCCCCCACTTACAGGGCTGCGCTCAGTCCCCCCTTACAGGGCTGCTCTCAGCCCCCCCCCCCCACTCAGAGAAGACCCCGTTAGACCAGGGCCACGGTGCAAGCCAGGATCCCTGAGTGACGGATCTGGCCCCCGGAGCGTCCACGGCTCAGCCGCACTCACCTCCTGCAGGAGCCGCTCCAGGCGGGGCTCGGCCCAGGCGAGGAGGGCCCCGGACGCCTCGGGGGGCCCCCAGCCGGCTCGCCGCTCCTCCTCGAGCGCCGACACCCTGCCCTGCAGGTCGGCCGCCTGGGCGCTCAGCAGCAGGCAGGCGGCCGCGGAGCCCACGGACAGCAGCAGGCAGAGAGCGCTCAGAGCTAGCGCCGCCGCGCCGCCACCCCACGCGGGACACGCGGGACACGCGGGACATGCGGGCGCTCCCGCGGGGCTGCCTCTACGGGCGCCCGGCTCCCACGCGCCCATAGAGCCGGGGGGAGCGGCGGACGGGCGTCAGCAGGGGGCGCGGGGCGGCGCGGCTCGGGCGAGGGCCGCCCGCGGGGGCTGGCGGGGGGCTAGCTCTCTGGGGGCCGGGGACACCCGGATTGCGGGAGTCAAGGAGGGAGTGCAGCCCCTGGGCTGCGGGGAGCCCTCCGGTCAGCGCCTTTGCGCCCACTTTCGGCAGCGCCCACTACGTGAAGAAGCCCGGCCGGGAAGGAGCCCGGAGCCACCCAGGACAGGGCGGCGGCCGACCGGGGCTCCCCTCCTGCCGCTCCGCTCCGCTCCCCTGGCGCCCCACGCCGGCGCTCGCACCCAGACTAGACAGGCGGGGCCCCCGCCTTCTGAGGGGCAGCGGCCGGGGAGCGCCTTGGACCTAAGGGACGCGCGGCGCGGGGTCCGCTCCCACCCGCGAGCCCGTGTCTTCCCCGGTCCGGCGCGCCCGTGGGACGAGAGGCCGAGCGCAGGCAGGTCAGGCTGCTCCTGGCCGCTCCGCAAGCTGCCCCGAGACACTCTGCCTAGGCGGCCAGCGACAAGGGGGCTCTAAGAGAAACCACTGCGGACGAGACCGCCCCCTCGTGGTGCCGGCGACGCGGCTCAGCGGCTCCTTGCGAAGACAGAGAGCGCCAGGCGGGCGGCCTTTCCAGGCAACGCCGCTCCGATACAGAGGAGCAGTGCAGCAGGATCATGGGGGTGCGAGAAAGGGGGCTCCAGAAGACATAAGGGAAGAAGAGCAAAGAGCAGAACAGAGACCAGGCATGGGGTGGGGGGAGAAGAGAGACCATGAATGAGGAGGAGAAGAGACACCAGGGATGGAAATAAGAGAGACCAGGAATAAAGAGGGAAATAGAGATCAGGTATGAGGAGAAGAAAGACCAAGAAAGAAGAGGACAAGCAAGACTAGGCATGAGAAGGAGAATATAGAACAGGTATGGGGAAGAGAACAGAGACTGGGAATGAAGAAGGAAATAGAGACGAAGCATGAGGAGGAGAAGAGAGACCAGGCATGAGAAGGAGAAGAGAGACCAGGCATGAGGAGGAGAAGAGAGTGCAGGAATGATGAGAAGGAGAATAGAGACCATTAATGAGGGGGAGAGGAGAGACCAGGCAAGAGGAGGAACATAGAGACCAGGCATGAGGATGAGAATAGATGCCATGCATGAGTAGGATAAGAGAGACCAGCCAGAAAGAGAAGCATAGACCACCATGAGTGAGAGCATGGAGAAAAGTCATGAAGAGCAGAAGTGAGCCCAGGCATGAGCAGGAGAAGAGAGACCAGGAATGGAGAGAAGAGAGATCAGGAATTAAGTGTGAAATAGAGATTACCTATGAGGAGAAGAAAGACCAAGAATGATGAAGACATGAGGAAGAGGAGACATGAGGAGAATATAGACCAGGTATGAGGAGCAGAAGAGAGACCAGGCAGGAGGAGGAGGAGAATACAGACCAGGAATAAAGAGGGGAATAGAGACCTGGAATGAGGAGGAGAAGAGAGACCAGGGAGGAGGAGGAAAATATAGACCAGGTAGCAGGAGAAGAGAGACCAGGCAGGAGGAGGAAAATATAGACCAGGTAGGAGGAGAAGAGAGACCAGGCATGAGGAGAATAGAGCCAAGGCATGAGCAGGAGAATAGAGACCAGGAATAAGGAGGAGCGTAGAGACTAGACATGAAGAGAAGAGAGACCAGGCATGAGCAGAAGAGAGACCATGATTGAGCAGGAGAATAGAAACCAGAAATGAGCAGAATAGAGACAAGGAATAAGGAAGAGCACAGAGACCAGGCATGAGGAGGAGAAGAGAGAGATCAGGTATGAGGAGAATAGAGACCAGGTATGAGGATCATAGAGACTAGACATGACCAGGAGAAGAGATACCAGTCATGAGCAGGAAAATAAAGACCAGGAATAAGGAATAGAATTGAGACCAGTTATGAGGAGAAGAGAGACCAGGCATGTGGAGGAACATAGACCAAGCATGAGGAGGAGAATAGAGAGCAGGCATGAGTAGGAGAGGAGACACCAGGCAGGAGAAAGAGAATAGAGCCCAAGAATGAGGAGAAGAGATATCAGGCACAAGGAGGAGCATAGAAACCAGGAATGAGGAGGAGAAGGGATACCAGGCATGAGCAGGAGAATTGAGACCAGGAATAAGGAGGAGGATAGAGACCAGTCATGAGGAGGAGAAGAGAGACCTAGCATGAGGAGGAGAAGAGAGACCAAGAATGAGGACAAGAGAAAACAGGCAGGAGGAGGAGCATAGAGAGCAGTCATGAGGAGGAGAAGAGAGACTAGGTAGGAGGAAGAGGAGAAGACAGACCAGGAATAAAGAGGGGAATAGAGAGCTGGCATGAGGAGGAGAAGAGAGACCAAGAATGAGGACAAGAGACACAAGGCAGGAAGAGAATATAGACCAGTCAGGAGGAGGAGAAGAGAGACTAGGTAGTAGGAGGAGAATAGAGCCCATGCATGAGGAGAAGAATAGAGATCAGAAATGAGGAGGAGAAAAGAGACAAGGCAAAAGGTTGAGAATAGGCTCCAGGAATGAGGAGGAGAAGAGAGATCAGGCAGGAGGAGAAGAGAGACCATGCAGGAGGCGAATAAAGACCAGGCATGAGGAGGAGGAGAATAGGGGTGAGGAATGAGGACGGGAATATAGACCAGGCATGAGGAGAATAGAGGACAGCAATGAAGAGGAACATAGAGAACAAGCATGGGTAGCAGAATAGAGACCTAGCATGAATAGGAGAAGAATCACCAGGCAGAAGGAGGATAGAGACCAGGAACGAGAAGAAGCAAGAACATGCATGAGCAGGAAAAGAGAGACCAGGCATGAGGGGGAGAAGGGAAACCAGGCAGGAGGAGTAGAAGAGAAACGAGGCATGAGGAGGAGGAGAACAGAGACCAGTAATGAGGGGGAGAGGGGAGACCAGGCATGAGTAGAATAGAGACCAGGCATGAGGAGGAACACAGACCAAGCATGAGTAGGAAAGGAGACACCAGGCAGGAGGAGGAGCATAGAGACCAGTAATGAGGGGGAAAGGGGAGAACAGGCATGAGGAGAAGAGAGACGAGGCATGAGGAGGAACATAGAGAACAAGCATGAGGAGTAGAAGAGAGACCAGGCCGGAGCAGGAAAAGAGAGACCAGAATGAGCAGGAGAATACAAACGAGGTAGGGGGAGGAGAAGAGAGACCAGGAATAAAAAAAAGGGAAATAGAAACCAGGTTTTAGAAAAAAGACAAAGAATGATTAGGACAAGAGAGCCCAGTCAGGAGGAGAAGAGAGACCAGCCAGGAAGGGGAGAAGAGAGACCAGGAATGATGAGGAGAAGAGAGAAAACCAGGGAAGTGGAGGAACATAGAGACCAGGCATGAGGAGGAGAACAGATGCCAGGAATGAGTAGGATAAGAGAGACAAGCCAGGAAGAGGAGCATAGACCACCATGAGTGAGAGCATGGAGAAAAGTCATGAAGAGCAGAAGTGAGACCAGGCATGAGTAGGAGAAGAGAGAACAGGAATGGAAAGAAGAGAGATCAGGAATTAAGTGGGAAATAGAGATTACCTATGAGGATAAGAAAGACCAAGAATGATGAAGACATGAGAGAGAGTAGGCATGAGGAGAATATAGACCAGGTATGAGGAGCAAAAGGGAGACCAGGCAGGAGGAGGAAGGGAATACAGACCAGGAAAAAAGAGGGGAATAGAGACCTGGAATGAGGAGGAGAAGAGAGACCAGGCAGGAGGAGAAGAGAGACCAGGCATGAGGAGAATAGAGCTAAGGCATGAGCAGGAGAAGAGAGACCAGGAATAAGGAGGAGCATAGAGACTAGTCATGAAGAGAAGAGAGACCAGGAATGAGCAGGAGAAGAGGGGCCAGGCATGAACAGGAGGATGGAGACCATGAATAAGGAGCAGCATAGCAATCAGTTATGAGAAGAGAGACCAGGCATGAGCTTGAGAAGAGGGACCATGATTGAGCAGAAGAATAGAGATCAGAAATGAGCAGAATAGAGACAAGGAATACGGAGGAGCACAGAGACCAGGCATGAGGAGGAGAAGAGAGAGACCAGGTATGAGAAGAATACAGACCAGGCATGAGGAGGAGAAGAGAGACCAGGAATGATGATGAGGAGAATAGAGACCAGTAATGAGGGGCAGACTAGAAACCAGATAGGGGGAGGAGAAGAGAGAATAGGAATAAAGAGGGAAATAGAAACCAGGTTTTAGAAGAAAGACAAAGAATGATTAGGACAAGAGAGCCCAGTCAGGAGGAGAAGAGAGACCAGCCAGGAAGGGGAGAATAGAGAGCAGGAATGATGAGGAGAAGAGAGAAAAAACCAGGGAAGTGGAGGAACATAGAGAACAGGCATGTGTAGGAGAAGGGAGACCACCCAGGAGAAGGAGAATAGAAACCAGGCATGAGCAGGAGCATAGAGACCAGGCATGCGGAGAAGAAGAGAGACCAGTCATGTGGAGCAGAGTAGATACCAAGCATGGAGAGAAAAGAGATGAGGAATAAAGAGGGAAATAGGGACCAGGTATGAAGAGAAAAGAGACAAACAATGACAAGGACAAAAGAGAATATGCATGAAGAGGAGAATACAGATCAGATATGGAGAGGAGAATAGAGACCAGCAATAAAGAGGGAAATAGAGACCAGACTTGAGGAGGATAAGAGAGAGCAGGCAGGAGGAGCAGAAGAGACAGCAGGCATGAAGACGAGGAGAATAGAGACCGGTAATGAGGGGGAGAGGGAAGACCAGGTATGAGGAGAATACAGACCAGGCATGAGGAGGAGAAGAGAGACGAGGAATGATGAGGAGGAGAATAGAGACCAGTAAAGAGGGGGAGACTAGAAACGAGGTAGGGGGAGGAGAAGAGAGAATAGGAATAAAGAGGGAAATAGAAACCGGGTTTTAGAAGAAAGACAAAGAATGATTAGGACAAGAGAGCCCAGTCAGGAAGAGAAGAGAGACCAGACAGGAAGGGGAGAATAGAGACCAGCAATGATGAGGAGAAGAGAGAAGAAACCAGGGAAGTGGAGGAACATAGAGACCAGGCATGAGGAGGAGAAGAGAGACCAGGCATGAGGAGGAGAAGAGAGACCAGGAATGATGAGGAGGAGAATAGAGACCAGGAATGAGGGGGAGAGGAGTGACCAGGCAAGAGGAGGAACATAGAGACCAGTAATGAGGGGGAAAGGGGAGACCAGGCATGAGGAGAAGAGAGACCAGGCATGAGGAGGAACATAGAGACTAAGCATCAGGAGGAGAAGAGAGACCAGGCATGAGCAGGAGATGAAAGACCAGAATGAGCAGGAGAATAGAAACCAGGTAGGGGGAGGAGAAGAGAGACCAGGAATAAAAAGAGGGAAATAGAAACCAGGTTTTAGAAAAAAGACAAAGAATGATTAGGACAAGAGAGCCCAGTCAGGAGGAGAAGAGAGACCAGCCAGGAAGGGGAGAATAGAGACCAGGAATGGTGAGGAGAAGAGAGTAAACCAGGGAAGTGGAGGATCATAGAGGCCAGGCATGAGGAGGAGAACAGATGCCAGGAATGAGTAGGATAAGAGAGACCAGCCAGGAAGAGATGCATAGACCACCATGAGTGAGAGCATGGAGAAAAGTCATGAAGAGCCGAAGTGAGACCAGGCATGAGCAGGAGAAGAGAGACCAGGAATGGAGAGAAGAGAGATCAGGAATTAAGTGTGAAATAGAGATTACCTATGAGGAGAAGAAAGACCAAGAATGATGAAGACATGAGAGAGAGGAGGCATGAGGAGAATATAGACCAGGTATGAGGAGCAGAAGAGAGACCAGGCAGAAGGAGGAGGAGAATACAGACCAAGAATAAAGAGGGGAATAGAGACCTGGAATGAGGAGGAGAAGAGAAACCAGGCAGGAGGAGGAAAATATAGACCAGGTAGGAGGAGAAGAGAGACCAGGCATGAGGAGAATAGAGCTAAGGCATGAGCAGGAGAAGAGAGACCAGGAATAAGGAGGAGTATAGAGACTAGTCATGAAGAGAAGAGAGACCAGGCATGAGCAGGAGAAGAGGGACCAGGCATGAACAGGAGGATGGAGACCATGAATAAGGAGCAGCATAGCCATCAGTTATGAGGAGAAGAGAGACCAGGCATGAGCTTGAGAAGAGGGACCATGATTGAGCAGAAGAATAGAGATCAGAAATGAGCAGAATAGAGACAAGGAATACGGAGGAGCACAGAGACCAGGCATGAGGAGGAGAAGAGAGAGATCAGGTATGAGGAAAATAAAGACCAAGAATGAGGAGGAGGAGAGAGACCAGGAATGATGATGAGGAGAATAGAGACCAGTAAAGAGGGGGAGACTAGAAACGAGGTAGGGGGAGGAGAAGAGAGAATAGGAATAAAGAGGGAAATAGAAACCAGGTTTTAGAAGAAAGACAAAGAATGATTAGGACAAGAGAGCCCAGTCAGGAGGAGAAGAGAGACCAGACAGGAAGGGGAGAATAGAGACCAGCAATGATGAGGAGAAGAGAGAAGAAACCAGGGAAGTGGAGGAACATAGAGACCAGGCATGAGGAGGAGAAGAGAGACCAGGCATGAGGAGGAGAAGAGAGACCAGGAATGATGAGGAGGAGAATAGAGACAGTAAAGAGGGGGAGAGGAGTGACCAGGCAAGAGGAGGAACATAGAGACCAGTAATGAGGGGGAAAGGGGAGACCAGGCATGAGGAGAAGAGAGACCAGGCATGAGCAGGAGGAGAAAGACCAGAATGAGCAGGAGAATAGAAAGCAGGTAGGGGGAGGAGAAGAGAGACCAGGAATAAAAAGAGGGAAATAGAAACCAGGTTTTAGAAAAAAGACAAAGAATGATTAGGACAAGAGAGCCCAGTCAGGAGGAGAAGAGAGACCAGCCAGGAAGGGGAGAAGAGAGACCAGGAATGATGAGGAGAAGAGAGAAAACCAGGGAAGTGGAGGAACATAGAGACCAGTCATGAGGAGGAGAACAGATGCCAGGAATGAGTAGGATAAGAGAGACCAGCCAGGAAGAGGAGCATAGACCACCATGAGTGACAGCATGGAGAAAAGTCATGAAGAGCAGAAGTGAGACCAGGCATGAGTAGGAGAAGAGAGAACAGGAATGGAAAGAAGAGAGATCAGGAATTAAGTGGGAAATAGAAACCTATGAGGATAAGAAAGACCAAGAAAGATGAAGACATGAGAGAGAGTAGGCATGAGGAGAATATAGACCAGGTATGAGGAGCAAAAGGGAGACCAGGCAGGAGGAGGAGGGGAATACAGACCAGGAAAAAAGAGGGGAATAGAGACCTGGAAAGAGGAGGAGAAGAGAAACCAGGCAGGAGGAGGAAAATATAGACCAGGTAGGAGGAGAAGAGAGACCAGGCATGAGGAGAATAGAGCTAAGGCATGAGCAGGAGAAGAGAGACCAGGAATAAGGAGGAGTATAGAGACTAGTCATGAAGAGAAGAGAGACCAGGCATGAGCAGGAGAAGAGGGACCAGGCATGAACAGGAGGATGGAGACCATGAATAAGGAGCAGCATAGCGATCAGTTATGAGGAGAAGAGAGACCAGGCATGAGCTTGAGAAGAGGGACCATGATTGAGCAGAAGAATAGAGATCAGAAATGAGCAGAATAGAGACAAGGAATACGGAGGAGCACAGAGACCAGGCATGAGGAGGAGAAGAGAGAGATCAGGTATGAGGAAAATAAAGACCAAGAATGAGGAGGAGGAGAGAGACCAGGAATGATGATGAGGAGAATAGAGACCAGTAAAGAGGGGGAGACTAGAAACGAGGTAGGGGGAGGAGAAGAGAGAATAGGAATAAAGAGGGAAATAGAAACCAGGTTTTAGAAGAAAGACAAAGAATGATTAGGACAAGAGAGCCCAGTCAGGAGGAGAAGAGAGACCAGACAGGAAGGGGAGAATAGAGACCAGCAATGATGATGAGAAGAGAGAAGAAACCAGTGAAGTGGAGGAACATAGAGACCAGGCATGAGGAGGAGAAGAGAGACCAGGCATGAGGAGGAGAAGAGAGACCAGGAATGATGAGGAGGAGAAGAGAGACCAGTAATGAGGGGGAGAGGAGTGACCAGGCAAGAGGAGGAACATAGAGACCAGTAATGAGGGGGAAAGGGGAGACCAGGCATGAGGAGAAGAGAGACCAGGCATGAGGAGGAACATAGAGACTAAGCATCAGGAGGAGAAGAGAGAACAGGCATGAGCAGGAGATGAAAGACCAGAATGAGT
Organism: Macrotis lagotis; assembly: GCF_037893015.1. Lineage (NCBI taxonomy): Eukaryota > Metazoa > Chordata > Mammalia > Peramelemorphia > Peramelidae > Macrotis > Macrotis lagotis. Next base: position 361,074,844 of record NC_133658.1, on the reverse strand, counting down.
AGGAGAATAGAAACCAGGTAGGGGGAGGAGAAGAGAGACCAGGAATAAAAAAGAGGGAAATAGAAACCAGGTTTTAGAAAAAAGACAAAGAATGATTAGGACAAGAGAGCCCAGTCAGGAGGAGAAGAGAGACCAGCCAGGAAGGGGAGAATAGCGACCAGGAATGGTGAGGAGAAGAGAGTAAACCAGGGAAGTGGAGGATCATAGAGGCCAGGCATGAGGAGGAGAAGAGGGGCCAGGTATGAGGAGGAGAAGAGAGACCAGGAATGATGAGGAGGAGAATAGAGACCAGTAATGAGGGGGAGAGGAGTGACCAGGCAAGACGAGGAACATAGAGACCAGTAATGAGGGGGAAAGGGGAGACCAGGCATGAGGAGAAGAGAGACCAGGCATGAGGAGGAACATAGAGACTAAGCATCAGGAGGAGAAGAGAGACCAGGCATGAGCAGGAGGTGAAAGACCAGAATGAGCAGGAGAATAGAAATCAGGTAGGGGGAGGAGAAGAGAGACCAGGAATAAAAAAGAGGGAAATAGAAACCAGGTTTTAGAAAAAAGACAAAGAATGATTAGGACAAGAGAGCCCAGTCAGGAGGAGAAGAGAGACCAGCCAGGAAGGGGAGAATAGAGACCAGGAATGGTGAGGAGAAGAGAGTAAACCAGGGAAGTGGAGGAACATAGAGGCCAGGCATGAGGAGGAGAACAGATGCCAGGAATGAGTAGGATAAGAGAGACCAGCCAGGAAGAGGAGCATAGACCACCATGAGTGAGAGCATGGAGAAAAGTCATGAAGAGCCGAAGTGAGACCAGGCATGAGCAGGAGAAGAGAGACCAGACCAGGAATGGAGAGAAGAGAGATCAGGAATTAAGTGTGAAATAGAGATTACCTATGAGGAGAAGAAAGACCAAGAATGATGAAGACATGAGAGAGAGGAGGCATGAGGAGAATATAGACCAGGTATGAGGAGCAGAAGAGAGACCAGGCAGGAGGAGGAGGAGAATACAGACCAGGAATAAAGAGGGGAATAGAGACCTGGAATGAGGAGGAGAAGAGAGACCAGGGAGGAGGAGGAAAATATAGACCAGGTAGCAGGAGAAGAGAGACCAGGCAGGAGGAGGAAAATATAGACCAGGTAGGAGGAGAAGAGAGACCAGGCATGAGGAGAATAGAGCCAAGGCATGAGCAGGAGAATAGAGACCAGGAATAAGGAGGAGCGTAGAGACTAGATATGAAGAGAAGAGAGACCAGGCATGAGCAGAAGAGAGACCATGATTGAGCAGAAGAATAGAAACCAGAAATGAGCAGAATAGAGACAAGGAATAAGGAAGAGCACAGAGACCAGGCATGAGGAGGAGAAGAGAGAGATCAGGTATGAGGAGAATAGAGACCAGGTATGAGGATCATAGAGACTAGACATGACCAGGAGAAGAGATACCAGTCATGAGCAGGAAAATAAAGACCAGGAATAAGGAATAGAATAGAGACCAGTTATGAGGAGAAGAGAGACCAGGCATGTGGAGGAGAATAGAGAGCAGGCATGAGTAGGAGAGGAGACACCAGGCAGGAGAAAGAGAATAGAGCCCAAGAATGAGGAGAAGAGATATCAGGCACAAGGAGGAGCATAGAAACCAGGAATGAGGAGGAGAAGGGATACCAGGCATGAGCAGGAGAATTGAGACCAGGAATAAGGAGGAGGATAGAGACCAGTCATGAGGAGGAGAAGAGAGACATAGCATGAGGAGGAGAAGAGAGACCAAGAATGAGGACAAGAGAAAACAGGCAGGAGGAGGAGCATAGAGAGCAGTCATGAGGAGGAGAAGAGAGACTAGGTAGGAGGAAGAGGAGAATACAGACCAAGAATAAAGAGGGGAATAGAGACCTGGAATGAGGAGGAGAAGAGAAACCAGGCAGGAGGAGGAAAATATAGACCAGGTAGGAGGAGAAGAGAGACCAGGCATGAGGAGAATAGAGCTAAGGCATGAGCAGGAGAAGAGAGACCAGGAATAAGGAGGAGTATAGAGACTAGTCATGAAGAGAAGAGAGACCAGGCATGAGCAGGAGAAGAGGGACCAGGCATGAACAGGAGGATAGAGACCATGAATAAGGAGCACCATAGAGATCAGATATGAGGAGAAGAGAGACCAGGCACGAACAGAAGAAGAGGGAGTATGATTGAGCAGAAGAATAGAGATCCGAAATGAGCAGAATAGAGACAAGCATTGAGGAGGAGCACAGAGACCAGGCATGAGGAGGAGAAGAGAGAGATCAGGTATGAGGAGAAAAGAGACCAGGCATGAGGAGGAGAAGAGAGACCAGGAATGATGAGGAGGAGAATAGAGACCAGTAATGAGGGGCAGACTAGAAACCAGATAGGGGGGAGGAGAAGAGAGAATAGGAATAAAGAGGGAAATAGAAACCAGGTTTTAGAAGAAAGACAAAGAATGATTAGGACAAGAGAGCCCAGTCAGGAGGAGAAGAGAGACCAGACAGGAAGGGGAGAATAGAGACCAGCAATGATGATGAGAAGAGAGAAGAAACCAGGGAAGTGGAGGAACATAGAGACCAGGCATGAGGAGGAGAAGAGAGACCAGGCATGAGGAGGAGAAGAGAGACCAGGAATGATGATGAGGAGAATAGAGACCAGTAATGAGGGGGAGAGGAGTGACCAGGCAAGAGGAGGAACATAGAGACCAGTAATGAGGGGGAAAGGGGAGACCAGGCATGAGGAGAAGAGAGACCAGGCATGAGGAGTAACATAGAGACTAAGCATGAGGAGGAGAAGAGAAACCAGGCATGAGCAGGAGGAGAAAGACCAGAATGAGCAGGAGAATAGAAATCAGGTAGGGGGAGGAGAAGAGAGACCAGGAATAAAAAGAGGGAAATAGAAACCAGGTTTTAGAAAAAAGACAAAGAATGATTAGGACAAGAGAGCCCAGTCAGGAGGAGAAGAGAGACCAGCCAGGAAGGGGAGAATAGAGACCAGGAATGGTGAGGAGAAGAGAGTAAACCAGGGAAGTGGAGGAACATAGAGGCCAGGCATGAGGAGGAGAACAGATGCCAGGAATGAGTAGGATAAGAGAGACCAGCCAGGAAGAGGAGCATAGACCACCATGAGTGAGAGCATGGAGAAAAGTCATGAAGAGCCGAAGTGAGACCAGGCATGAGCAGGAGAAGAGAGACCAGACCAGGAATGGAGAGAAGAGAGATCAGGAATTAAGTGTGAAATAGAGATTACCTATGAGGAGAAGAAAGACCAAGAATGATGAAGACATGAGAGAGAGGAGGCATGAGGAGAATATAGACCAGGTATGAGGAGCAGAAGAGAGACCAGGCAGGAGGAGGAGGAGAATACAGACCAGGAATAAAGAGGGGAATAGAGACCTGGAATGAGGAGAAGAGAAACTAGGCAGGAGGAGGAAAATATAGACCAGGTAGGAGGAGAAGAGCGACCAGGCATGAGGAGAATAGAGCTAAGGCATGAGCAGGAAAAGAGAGACCAGGAATAAGGAGGAGTATAGAGACTAGTCATGAAGAGAAGAGAGACGAGGCATGAGCAGGAGAAGAGGGACCAGGCATGAACAGGAGGATAGAGACCATGAATAAGGAGCAGCATAGAGATCAGTTATGAGGAGAAGAGAGACCAGGCACGAGCAGAAGAAGAGAGACCATGATTGAGCAGAAGAATAGAGATCGGAAATGAGCAGAATAGAGACAAGTATTAAGGAGGAGCACAGAGACCAGGCATGAGGAGAAAAGAGACCAGGCATGAGGAGGAGAAGAGGGACCAGGAATGATGAGGAGGAGAATAGAGACCAGTAATGAGGGGCAGACTAGAAACCAGATAGGGGGAGGAGAAGAGAGAATAGGAATAAAGAGGGAAATAGAAACCAGGTTTTAGAAGAAAGACAAAGAATGATTAGGACAAGAGAGCCCAGTCAGGAAGAGAAGAGAGACCAGACAGGAAGGGGAGAATAGAGACCAGGAATGATGAGGAGAAGAGAGAAGAAACCAGGGAAGTGGAGGAACACAGACCAAGCATGAGTAGGAGAGGAGACACCCGGCAGGAGCAGGAGCATAGAGACCAGTAATGAGGGGGAAAGGGGAGAGCAGGCATGAGGAGGAGAAGAGAGACCAGGCATGAGCAGGAGAAGAAAGACCAGAATGAGTAGGAGAACAGAAACCAGGTAGGGGGAGGAGAAGAGAGACCAGGAATAAAGTGGGAAATAGAAACCAGGTTTTAGAAAAAAGACAAAGAATGATTAGGACAAGTGAGCCCAGTCAGGATGAGAAGAGAGACAAGCCAGGAAGGGGAGAATAGAGACCAGGAATGATGAGGAGAAGAGAGAAGAAACCAGGGAAGTGGAGGAACATAGAGACCAGCCATGAGAAGGAGAACAGAAACCAAGAATGACTACAAGAGAGACCAGGCAGGAGGAGGAGAATATAGACCAGTCAGGAGGAGGAGAAGAGAGACTATGAAGGGGGAGGAGAATAGAGCCCATGCATGAGAAGGAGAATAGAGACCAGGAATGGAGAGAAGAGAGATCAGGAATTAAGAGGGAAATAGAGATTACCTATGAGGAGAAGAAAGACCAAGAATGATGAAGTCATGATAGAGTAGGCATGAGGAGGAGAATATAGACCAGGTATGAGATGAAGAAGAGAGACCAGGCAGGAGGAGGAGGAGAATACAGACCAGGAATAAAGAGGGGAATAGAGACCTGGAATGAGGAGGAGAAGAGCGACCAGGCATGAGGAGAATAGAGCTAAGGCATGAGCAGGAAAAGAGAGACCAGGAATAAGGAGGAGTATAGAGACTAGTCATGAAGAGAAGAGAGACCAGGCATGAGCAGGAGAAGAGGGACCAGGCATGAACAGGAGGATAGAGACCATGAATAAGGAGCAGCATAGAGATCAGTTATGAGGAGAAGAGAGACCAGGCACGAGCAGAAGAAGAGAGACCATGATTGAGCAGAAGAATAGAGATTGGAAATGAGCAGAATAGAGACAAGTATTAAGGAGGAGCACAGAGACCAGGCATGAGGAGGAGAAGAGAGAGATCAGGTATGAGGAGAAAAGAGACCAGGCATGAGGAGGAGAAGAGAGACTAGCAATGATGAGGAGGAGAATAGAGACCAGTAATGAGGGGGAGAGGAGAGACCAGGAATGATGAGGAGGAGAATAGAGACCAGTAATGCGGGGGAGAGGATTGACCTGGCAAGAGGAGGAACATAGAGACCAGTAATGAGGGGGAAAGGGGAGACCAGGCATGAGGAGAAGAGAGACCAGGCAAGAGGAGGAACATAGAGACCAAGCATGAGGAGGACAAGAGAAACCAGGCATGAGCAGGAGATGAAAGACCACAATGACCAGGAGAATAGAAAGCAGGTAGGGGGAGGAGAAGAGAGACCAGGAATAAAAAGAGGGCAATAGAAACCAGGTTTTAGAAAAAAGACAAAGAATGATTAGGACAAGTGAGCCCAGTCAGGATGAGAAGAGAGACAAGCCAGGAAGGGGAGAATAGAGACCAGGAATGATGAGGAGAAGAGAGAAGAAACCAGGGAAATGGAGGAACATAGAGACCAGCCATGAGAAGGAGAACAGAAACCAAGAATGACTACAAGAGAGACCAGGCAGGAGGAGGAGAATATAGACCAGTCAGGAGGAGGAGAAGAGAGACTATGAAGGGGGAGGAGAATAGAGCCCATGCATGAGAAGGAGAATAGAGACCAGGAATGGAGAGAAGAAGGATCAGGAATTAAGAGGGAAATAGAGATTACCTATGAGGAGAAGAAAGACCAAGAATGATGAAGTCATGATAGAGTAGGCATGAGGAGGAGAATATAGACCAGGTATGAGATGAAGAAGAGAGACCAGGCAGGAGGAGGAGGAGAATACAGACCAGGAATAAAGAGGGGAATAGAGACCTGGAATGAGGAGGAGAAGAGAGACCAGGCAGGAGGAGAAAATATAGACCACGCAGGAGGAGAAGAGAGACCAGGCATGAGGAGAATAGAGCCAAGGCATGAGCAGGAGAATAGAGACCAGGAATAAGGAGGAGCATAGAGACTAGTCATGAAGAGAAGAGAGACCACCAGGCATGAGCAGAAGAGAGACCATGATTGAGCAGGAGCAGAGAGTCCAGAAATGAGTAGAATAGAGACAAGGAATAAGGAGGAGCACAGAGACCAGGCATGAAGAGCAGAAGAGAATGATCAGGTATGAGGAGAATAGAGATCAGGTATGAGGATCATAGAGAACAGGCATGAGCAGAAGAGAGACCAGGCATGAACAGGAGAATAGAGACCAGAAATAAGGAGGAGCATAGAGACCAGTTATGACGAGAAGAGAGACCAGGCATGAGCAGGAGTTGAGAGACCATGACTGAGCAAAGGAATAGAGACCAGAAATGAGCAGAAAAGAGACAAGGAATAAGGAGGTACACAGAGACCAGGCATGAGGAGTAGAAGAGAGAGATCAGATATGACGAGAATAGAGATTAAGTATGAGGATCATAGAGACCAGGTATGAGCAGGAGAAGAGAGACCAGGCATGAACAGGAGAATAGAGACCAGGAATAAGGCGGAACATAGAGACCAGTTATGAGGAGAAGAGAGACCAGGCATGAGCTGAAGAGAGACCAGGAATAAGGAGGAGCATAGAGACCCGTCATGAGGATGAGAAGAGAGACTAGATAGGAGGAAGAGGAGAAGACAGACTAGGAATAAAGAGGGGAATAGAGAGCTGGCATGAGGAGGAGAAGAGAGACCAAGAATGAGGACAAGAGACACCAGGAAGGAGGAGAATATAGACCAGTGAGGAGGAGGAGAAGAGAGACTAGGTAGGAGGAGGAGAATAGAGCCCATGCATGAGGAGGAGAATAGAGACCAGACATGAGTAGGAGAAAAGAGACTAGGCAAAAGGTCGAGAATAGACTCCAGGAATGAGGAAGAGAAGGGAGGTCAGGCAGGAGGAGGAGAAGAGAGACCAACAGGAGGCGAATAAATGCCAGGCATAAGGAGGAGGAAAATGGGGCCAAGAAGGAGAAGGAGAAAAGAGACCAGGCATGAGGATCATAGAGACCAGGCATGAACAGGAGAATAGAGACCAAGAATAAGGCTGAGCATAGAGAGCAGTTATGAGGAGAAGAGAAACCAGGCATGTGGAGGAACACAGACCAAGAATGAGGAGGAGAATAGAGAGCAGGCATGAGTAGGAGAGGAGAAACCAGGAAGGAGAAGCACAATAGAGCCCAAGAATGAGGAGAAGCGATTTCAGGCATGAGGAGGAGCATAGAAACCTGGAATGTAGAAGAGAAGGGATGCCAGGCATGTGCAGGAGAATTGAGACCAGGAATAAGGAGGAGCATAGAGACCAGTCATGAGGAGGAGAAGAGAGAGCTGGCATGAGGCGGAGAAGAGAGACCAAGAATGAAGACAAGAGAAACCAGGCAGGAGGAGGAGCATAGAGACCAGTCATGAGGAGGAGAAGAGAGACCAGGCATGAGCAGAAGAGAGACCAGGAATAAGGAGGAGCATAGAGACCAGTCATGAGGATGAGAAGAGAGACTAGGTAGGAGCAAGAGGAGAAGACAGACCAGGAATAAAGAGGGGAATAGAGATCAGACATGAGGAGGAGAAAAGAGACTAGGCAAAAGGTTGAGAATAGACTTCAGGAATGAGGAGGAGAAGAGAGATCAGGCAGGAGGAGAAGAGAAACCATGCAGGAGGTGAATAAAGGCCAGGCATGTGGAGGAGGAGAATAGGGGTGAGGAATGAGGAGGGCAATAGAGACCAGGCATGAGGAGAATAGAGAACAGCAATGAAGAGGAACATAGAGAACAAGCATGGGTAGCAGAATAGAGACCCGGCATGAGTAGGAGAAGAATCACCAGGCAGAAGGAGGAGGATAGAGACCAGGCATGAGGTGGAGAAGAGAAACCTGGCATGAGGAGGAGGAGGAGAACAGAGACCAGTAATGAGGGGGAGTTGGCAGACCAGGCATGAGTAGAATAGAGATCAGGCATGAGGAGGAACGCAGACCAAGCATGAGTAGGAGAGGAGACACCAGGCAGGAGGAGGAGCATAGAGACCAGTAATGAGGGGGAAAGGGAAGACCAGGCATGAGAAAAAGAGAGACCAGGCATGAGGAGGAACATAGACACTAAGCATGAGGAGGAGAAGAGAGACCAGGCATGACCAGGAGAAGAGAGACCAGGCATGATCAGGAGAAGAGAGACCAGAATGAGCAAGAGACTAGAAACCAGGTAGGGGGAATAGAAGAGAGACCAGGAATAAAGAGGGAAATAGAAACCAGGTTTTAGAAGAAAGACAAAGAATGATTAGGACAAGAGAGCCCAGTCAGGAGGAGAAGAGAGACCAGCCAGGAAGGGGAGAATAGAGAGCAGGAATGATGAGGAGAAGAGAGAAGAAACCAGGGAAGTGGAGGAACATAGAGAACAGGCATGTGTAGGAGAAGGGAGACCACCCAGGAGAAGGAGAATAGAAACCAGGCATGAGCAGGAGCATAGAGACCAGGCATGCAGAGAAGAAGAGAGACCAGTCATGTGGAGCAGAGTAGATACCAGGCATGGAGAGAAAAGAGATGAGGAATAAAGAGGGAAATAGGGACCAGGTATGAAGAGAAAAGAGACAAACAATGACAAGGACAAAAGAGAATATGCATGAAGAGGAGAATACAGATCAGATATGGAGAGGAGAATAGAGACCAGCAATAAAGAGGGAAATAGAGACCAGACTTGAGGAGGATAAGAGAGAGCAGGCAGGAGGAGCAGAAGAGACAGCAGGCATGAAGACGAGGAGAATAGAGACCGGTAATGAGGGGGAGAGGGAAGACCAGGTATGAGGAGAATACAGACCAGGCATGAGGAGGAGAAGAGAGACCAGGAATGATGAGGAGGAGAATAGAGACCAGTAATGAGGGGCAGACTAGAAACCAGATAGGGGGAGGAGAAGAGAGAATAGGAATAAAGAGGGAAATAGAAACCAGGTTTTAGAAGAAAGACAAAGAATGATTAGGACAAGAGAGCCCAGTCAGGAAGAGAAGAGAGACCAGACAGGAAGGGGAGAATAGAGACCAGGAATGATGAGGAGAAGAGAGAAGAAACCAGGGAAGTGGAGGAACATAGAGACCAGGCATGAGGAGGTGAAGAGAGACCAGGCATGAGGAGGAAAAGAGAGACCAGGAATGATGATGAGGAGAATAGAGACCAGGAGTGAGGGGGAGAGGAGAGACCAGGCAAGAGGAGGAACATAGAGACCAGTAATGAGGGGGAAAGGGGAGACCAGGCATGAGGAGAAGAGAGACCAGGCATGAGGAGGAAGATAGAAACTAAGCATGAGGAGGAGAAGAGAGACCAGGCATGAGCAGGAGATGAAAGACCAGAATGAGCAGGAGAATAGAAACCAGGTAGGGGGAGGAGAAGAGAGACCAGGAATAAAAAGAGGGAAATAGAAACCAGGTTTTAGAAAAAAGACAAAGAATGATTAGGACAAGAGAGCCCAGTCAGGAGGAGAAGAGAGACCAGCCAGGAAGGGGAGAATAGAGACCAGGAATGGTGAGGAGAAGAGAGTAAACCAGGGAAGTGGAGGATCATAGAGGCCAGGCATGAGGAGGAGAACAGATGCCAGGAATGAGTAGGATAAGAGAGACCAGCCAGGAAGAGGAGCATAGACCACCATGAGTGAGAGCATGGAGAAAAGTCATGAAGAGCCGAAGTGAGACCAGGCATGAGCAGGAGAAGAGAGACCAGACCAGGAATGGAGAGAAGAGAGATCAGGAATTAAGTGTGAAATAGAGATTACCTATGAGGAGAAGAAAGACCAAGAATGATGAAGACATGAGAGAGAGGAGGCATGAGGAGAATATAGACCAGGTATGAGGATCAGAAGAGAGACCAGGCAGGAGGAGGAGGAGAATACAGACCAGGAATAAAGAGGGGAATAGAGACCTGGAATGAGGAGAAGAGAAACTAGGCAGGAGGAGGAAAATATAGACCAGGTAGGAGGAGAAGAGCGACCAGGCATGAGGAGAATAGAGCTAAGGCATGAGCAGGAAAAGAGAGACCAGGAATAAGGAGGAGTATAGAGACTAGTCATGAAGAGAAGAGAGACCAGGCATGAGCAGGAGAAGAGGGACCAGGCATGAACAGGAGGATAGAGACCATGAATAAGGAGCAGCATAGAGATCAGTTATGAGGAGAAGAGAGACCAGGCACGAGCAGAAGAAGAGAGACCATGATTGAGCAGAAGAATAGAGAACGGAAATGAGCAGAATAGAGACAAGTATTAAGGAGGAGCACAGAGACCAGTAATGAGGGGGAGAGGGGAGACCAGGCATGAGTAGAATAGAGACCAGGCATGAGGAGGAACACAGACCAAGCATGAGTAGGAGAGGAGACACCCGGCAGGAGCAGGAGCATAGAGACCAGTAATGAGGGGGAAAGGGGAGAGCAGGCATGAGGAGGAGAAGAGAGACCAGGCATGAGCAGGAGAAGAAAGACCAGAATGAGTAGGAGAACAGAAACCAGGTAGGGGGAGGAGAAGAGAGACCAGGAATAAAGTGGGAAATAGAAACCAGGTTTTAGAAAAAAGACAAAGAATGATTAGGACAAGAGAGCCTAGTCAGGAGGAGAAGAGAGACCAGCCAGGAAGGGGAGAATAGAGACCAGGAATGATGAGGAGAAGAGAGAAGAAACCAGGGAAGTGTAGGAACATAGAGACCAGGCATGAGGAGGAGAAGAGAGACCAGGAATGATGAGGAGGAGAATAGAGACCAGTAATGAGGGGGAGAGGAGAGACCAGGCATGAGGAGGAACATAGAGACCAAGCATGAGGAGGACAAGAGAAACCAGGCATGAGCAGGAGATGAAAGACCAGAATGAGCAGGAGAACAGAAAGCAGGTAGGGGGAGGAGAAGAGAGACCAGGAATAAAAAGAGGGCAATAGAAACCAGGTTTTAGAAAAAAGACAAAGAATGATTAGGACAAGTGAGCCCAGTCAGGATGAGAAGAGAGACAAGCCAGGAAGGGGAGAATAGAGACCAGGAATGATGAGGAGAAGAGAGAAGAAACCAGGGAAGTGGAGGAACATAGAGACCAGCCATGAGAAGGAGAACAGAAACCAAGAATGACTACAAGAGAGACCAGGCAGGAGGAGGAGAATATAGACCAGTCAGGAGGAGGAGAAGAGAGACTATGAAGGGGGAGGAGAATAGAGCCCATGCATGAGAAGGAGAATAGAGACCAGGAATGGAGAGAAGAGAGATCAGGAATTAAGAGGGAAATAGAGATTACCTATGAGGAGAAGAAAGACCAAGAATGATGAAGTCATGATAGAGTAGGCATGAGGAGGAGAATATAGACCAGGTATGAGATGAAGAAGAGAGACCAGGCAGGAGGAGGAGGAGAATACAGACCAGGAATAAAGAGGGGAATAGAGACCTGGAATGAGGAGGAGAAGAGAGACCAGGCAGGAGGAGAAAATATAGACCACGCAGGAGGAGAAGAGAGACCAGGCATGAGGAGAATAGAGCCAAGGCATGAGCAGGAGAATAGAGACCAGGAATAAGGAGGAGCATAGAGACTAGTCATGAAGAGAAGAGAGACCAGGCATGAGCAGAAGAGAGACCATGATTGAGCAGGAGCAGAGAGTCCAGAAATGAGTAGAATAGAGACAAGGAATAAGGAGGAGCACAGAGACCAGGCATGAAGAGCAGAAGAGAATGATCAGGTATGAGGAGAATAGAGATCAGGTATGAGGATCATAGAGAACAGGCATGAGCAGAAGAGAGACCAGGCATGAACAGGAGAATAGAGACCAGAAATAAGGAGGAGCATAGAGACCAGTTATGACGAGAAGAGAGACCAGGCATGAGCAGGAGTTGAGAGACCATGACTGAGCAAAGGAATAGAGACCAGAAATGAGCAGAAAAGAGACAAGGAATAAGGAGGTACACAGAGACCAGGCATGAGGAGTAGAAGAGAGAGATCAGATATGACGAGAATAGAGATTAAGTATGAGGATCATAGAGACCAGGTATGAGCAGGAGAAGAGAGACCAGGCATGAACAGGAGAATAGAGACCAGGAATAAGGCGGAACATAGAGACCAGTTATGAGGAGAAGAGAGACCAGGCATGAGCTGAAGAGAGACCAGGAATAAGGAGGAGCATAGAGACCCGTCATGAGGAGGAGAAGAGAGACTAGATAGGAGGAAGAGGAGAAGACAGACTAGGAATAAAGAGGGGAATAGAGAGCTGGCATGAGGAGGAGAAGAGAGACCAAGAATGAGGACAAGAGACACCAGGAAGGAGGAGAATATAGACCAGTGAGGAGGAGGAGAAGAGAGACTAGGTAGGAGGAGGAGAATAGAGCCCATGCATGAGGAGGAGAATAGAGACCAGACATGAGTAGGAGAAAAGAGACTAGGCAAAAGGTCGAGAATAGACTCCAGGAATGAGGAAGAGAAGGGAGGTCAGGCAGGAGGAGGAGAAGAGAGACCAAGCAGGAGGCGAATAAATGCCAGGCATAAGGAGGAGGAAAATGGGGCCAAGAAGGAGAAGGAGAAAAGAGACCAGGCATGAGGATCATAGAGACCAGGCATGAACAGGAGAATAGAGACCAAGAATAAGGCTGAGCATAGAGAGCAGTTATGAGGAGAAGAGAAACCAGGCATGTGGAGGAACACAGACCAAGAATGAGGAGGAGAATAGAGAGCAGGCATGAGTAGGAGAGGAGAAACCAGGAAGGAGAAGCACAATAGAGCCCAAGAATGAGGAGAAGCGATTTCAGGCATGAGGAGGAGCATAGAAACCTGGAATGTAGAAGAGAAGGGATGCCAGGCATGTGCAGGAGAATTGAGACCAGGAATAAGGAGGAGCATAGAGACCAGTCATGAGGAGGAGAAGAGAGAGCTGGCATGAGGCGGAGAAGAGAGACCAAGAATGAAGACAAGAGAAACCAGGCAGGAGGAGGAGCATAGAGACCAGTCATGAGGAGGAGAAGAGAGACCAGGCATGAGCAGAAGAGAGACCAGGAATAAGGAGGAGCATAGAGACCAGTCATGAGGATGAGAAGAGAGACTAGGTAGGAGCAAGAGGAGAAGACAGACCAGGAATAAAGAGGGGAATAGAGATCAGACATGAGGAGGAGAAAAGAGACTAGGCAAAAGGTTGAGAATAGACTTCAGGAATGAGGAGGAGAAGAGAGATCAGGCAGGAGGAGAAGAGAAACCATGCAGGAGGTGAATAAAGGCCAGGCATGTGGAGGAGGAGAATAGGGGTGAGGAATGAGGAGGGCAATAGAGACCAGGCATGAGGAGAATAGAGAACAGCAATGAAGAGGAACATAGAGAACAAGCATGGGTAGCAGAATAGAGACCCGGCATGAGTAGGAGAAGAATCACCAGGCAGAAGGAGGAGGATAGAGACCAGGCATGAGGTGGAGAAGAGAAACCTGGCATGAGGAGGAGGAGGAGAACAGAGACCAGTAATGAGGGGGAGTTGGCAGACCAGGCATGAGTAGAATAGAGATCAGGCATGAGGAGGAACACAGACCAAGCATGAGTAGGAGAGGAGACACCAGGCAGGAGGAGGAGCATAGAGACCAGTAATGAGGGGGAAAGGGAAGACCAGGCATGAGAAAAAGAGAGACCAGGCATGAGGAGGAACATAGACACTAAGCATGAGGAGGAGAAGAGAGACCAGGCATGACCAGGAGAAGAGAGACCAGGCATGATCAGGAGAAGAGAGACCAGAATGAGCAAGAGACTAGAAACCAGGTAGGGGGAATAGAAGAGAGACCAGGAATAAAGAGGGAAATAGAAACCAGGTTTTAGAAGAAAGACAAAGAATGATTAGGACAAGAGAGCCCAGTCAGGAGGAGAAGAGAGACCAGCCAGGAAGGGGAGAATAGAGAGCAGGAATGATGAGGAGAAGAGAGAAGAAACCAGGGAAGTGGAGGAACATAGAAAACAGGCATGTGTAGGAGAAGGGAGACCACCCAGGAGAAGGAGAATAGAAACCAGGCATGAGCAGGAGCATAGAGACCAGGCATGCGGAGAAGAAGAGAGACCAGTCATGTGGAGCAGAGTAGATACCAGGCATGGAGAGAAAAGAGATGAGGAATAAAGAGGGAAATAGGGACCAGGTATGAAGAGAAAAGAGACAAACAATGACAAGGACAAAAGAGAATATGCATGAAGAGGAGAATACAGATCAGATATGGAGAGGAGAATAGAGACCAGCAATAAAGAGGGAAATAGAGACCAGACTTGAGGAGGATAAGAGAGAGCAGGCAGGAGGAGCAGAAGAGACAGCAGGCATGAAGACGAGGAGAATAGAGACCGGTAATGAGGGGGAGAGGGAAGACCAGGTATGAGGAGAATACAGACCAGGCATGAGGAGGAGAAGAGAGACCAGGAATGATGAGGAGGAGAATAGAGACCAGTAATGAGGGGCAGACTAGAAACCAGATAGGGGGAGGAGAAGAGAGAATAGGAATAAAGAGGGAAATAGAAACCAGGTTTTAGAAGAAAGACAAAGAATGATTAGGACAAGAGAGCCCAGTCAGGAAGAGAAGAGAGACCAGACAGGAAGGGGAGAATAGAGACCAGGAATGATGAGAAGAGAGAAGAAACCAGGGAAGTGGAGGAACATAGAGACCAGGCATGAGGAGGAGAAGAGAGACCAGGCATGAGGAGGAAAAGAGAGACCAGGAATGATGATGAGGAGAATAGAGACCAGGAATGAGGGGGAGAGGAGAGACCAGGCAAGAGGAGGAACATAGAGACCAGTAATGAGGGGGAAAGGGGAGACCAGGCATGAGGAGAAGAGAGACCAGGCATGAGGAGGAAGATAGAAACTAAGCATGAGGAGGAGAAGAGAGACCAGGCATGAGCAGGAGATGAAAGACCAGAATGAGCAGGAGAATAGAAACCAGGTAGGGGGAGGAGAAGAGAGACCAGGAATAAAAAGAGGGAAATAGAAACCAGGTTTTAGAAAAAAGACAAAGAATGATTAGGACAAGAGAGCCCAGTCAGGAGGAGAAGAGAGACCAGCCAGGAAGGGGAGAATAGAGACCAGGAATGGTGAGGAGAAGAGAGTAAACCAGGGAAGTGGAGGATCATAGAGGCCAGGCATGAGGAGGAGAACAGATGCCAGGAATGAGTAGGATAAGAGAGACCAGCCAGGAAGAGATGCATAGACCACCATGAGTGAGAGCATGGAGAAAAGTCATGAAGAGCCGAAGTGAGACCAGGCATGAGCAGGAGAAGAGAGACCAGACCAGGAATGGAGAGAAGAG
This sequence comes from Macrotis lagotis, assembly GCF_037893015.1. Classification (NCBI taxonomy): domain Eukaryota; kingdom Metazoa; phylum Chordata; class Mammalia; order Peramelemorphia; family Peramelidae; genus Macrotis; species Macrotis lagotis. The sequence goes on along the minus strand of NC_133658.1, from coordinate 361,059,525 downwards.
AGATCAGGAATTAAGTGTGAAACAGAGATTACCTATGAGGAGAAGAAAGACCAAGAATGATGAAGACATGAGAGAGAGGAGGCATGAGGAGAATATAGACCAGGTATGAGGATCAGAAGAGAGACCAGGCAGGAGGAGGAGGAGAATACAGTCCAGGAATAAAGAGGGGAATAGAGACCTGGAATGAGGAGAAGAGAAACTAGGCAGGAGGAGGAAAATATAGACCAGGTAGGAGGAGAAGAGCGACCAGGCATGAGGAGAATAGAGCTAAGGCATGAGCAGGAAAAGAGAGACCAGGAATAAGGAGGAGTATAGAGACTAGTCATGAAGAGAAGAGAGACCAGGCATGAGCAGGAGAAGAGGGACCAGGCATGAACAGGAGGATAGAGACCATGAATAAGGAGCAGCATAGAGATCAGTTATGAGGAGAAGAGAGACCAGGCACGAGCAGAAGAAGAGAGACCATGATTGAGCAGAAGAATAGAGAACGGAAATGAGCAGAATAGAGACAAGTATTAAGGAGGAGCACAGAGACCAGTAATGAGGGGGAGAGGGGAGACCAGGCATGAGTAGAATAGAGACCAGGCATGAGGAGGAACACAGACCAAGCATGAGTAGGAGAGGAGACACCTGGCAGGAGCAGGAGCGTAGAGACCAGTAATGAGGGGGAAAGGGGAGAGCAGGCATGAGGAGGAGAAGAGAGACCAGGCATGAGCAGGAGAAGAAAGACCAGAATGAGTAGGAGAACAGAAACCAGGTAGGGGGAGGAGAAGAGAGACCAGGAATAAAGTGGGAAATAGAAACCAGGTTTTAGAAAAAAGACAAAGAATGATTAGGACAAGAGAGCCTAGTCAGGAGAAGAGAGACCAGCCAGGAAGGGGAGAATAGAGACCAGGAATGATGAGGAGAAGAGAGAAGAAACCAGGGAAGTGTAGGAACATAGAGACCAGGCATGAAGAGGAGAAGAGAGACCAGGAATGATGAGGAGGAGAATAGAGTCCAGTAATGAGGGGGAGAGGAGAGACCAGGCAAGAGGAGGAACATAGAGACCAGGCATGAGGATGAGAATAGATGCCAGGCATGAGTAGGATATGAGAGACCAGCCAGGAAGAGGAGCATAGACCATCATGAGTGAGAGCATGGAGAAAATTCATGAAGAGCAGAAGTGAGACCAGGCATGAGTAGGAGAAGAGAGACTGGGCATGAGGAGGAGAATAGAGACCAGGAATGGGGAGAAGAGAGATCAGGAATTAAGTGGGAAATACAGATTACCTATGAGGAGAAGAAAGACCAAGAATGATGAAGACATGAGAGAGTAGGCATGAGGAGAATATAGACCAGGTATGAGGAGCAGAAGAGAGACCAGGCAGGAGGAGGAGGAGAATACAGACCAGGAATAAAGAGGGGAATAGAGACCTTGAATGAGGAGGAGAAGAGAGACCAGGCAGGAGGAGGAAAATATAGACCAGGCAGGAGGAGAAGAGAGACCAGGCATGAGGAGAATAGAACCAAGGCATGAGCAGGAGAACTGAGACCAGGAACAAGGAGGAGCAAAGAGACCAGTTATGAAGAGAAGAGAGACCAGGCATGAGCATAAGAGAGACCACGATTGAGCAAAAGAATAGAGACCAAAAATGCGCAGAATAGCGACAAGGAATAAGGAGGAGTACAGAGATAAGGCATGAGGAGTAGAAGAGAGAGATCATGTATGAGGAGAATAGAGCCCAGGTATGAGGATTATAGAGACCAGGCATCAGCAGGAGAAGAGGGACCAGGTATGAACCGGAGAATAGAGACCAGGAACAAGCCAGAGCATAGAGACCAGATTTGAAGAGCAGAGAGACCAGGCATGAGCAGGCGAATAGAGACTAGGAATAAGGAGGAGAATAGAGATCAGGTATGAGGATCATAGAGACCAGGCATGAGCAGGAGAACTGAGACCAGGAACAAGGAGGAGCATAGAGACCATTCATGAGGAGAAGAAGAGAGACCTGGTACAAGGAGGAGAAGAGAGACCAAGAATGAGGACAAAAGATACCAAGTAGGAGGAGTAGCGTAGAGACTTTTCATGAGGAGAAGAGAGACCAGGCATGAGAAGGAGAAGAGAGACCAGAAATGAGTAGAATGGAGAGATGGAATAAGGAGGAGCACAGAGCCCAGTCATGTGGAGTAGAAGAGAGAGATCAGGCATGAGGATCATAGAGAGCAGGCATGAGCAGGAGTAGAAAGACCAGGCATGAGTAGGAGAAGAGAAACCAGAATGAGCAGGAGACTAGAAACCACGTATGGGGATGAGAAGAGAGACCAGGAATAAAAAGGGAAATAGAGATGAGGTTTTAGAAGAAAGACAAAGAACGATGAGGACAAGAGAGACAAATCAGGAGGAGAAGAGAGACCAGCCAGAAAGAGGAGAATAGAGACCAGAAATGATGAGGAGAGGAGAGAAGAGACCAGGCAAGTGGAGGAACATAGAGACCAGGCATGAGGAGAAGAGAGACCAGGCATGTGTAGGAGAAGAGAGACCAGCAAGGAGAAGGAGAATAGAAACCAGGCATGATCAGGAGCATAGAGACCAGGCATGAGGAGGAGAAGAGAGACCAAGAATGAGAAGCAGAATAGAGACCAGGTATGGAGTGAAGAGAGACCAGGAATAAAGAGGGAAATAGAGCTCAGCTATGAGGAGACGAAAGATCAAGAATGAAGAGGACAAGACACACTATGCATGACGAGGAGAATATAGACCAGGTCTAGAGAGGAGAAGAGAGACCAGGAATGAAGAGGAGAAATAGACACCACGCATGAGGAGGATAAGAGAGACCAGGCAGGAGGAGGAGAAGAGACACCAGGCATGAGGAGGAGGAGAATAGAGACCAGTAATGAGGGGGAGAGGGTAGACCTGGCATGAGGAGGAAAAGAGAGACCAGACATGAGGAAGAGAATAGACCCCATGCATGAGGGAGGACAATAGAGACCAGACATGAGTAGGAGAAAAAGAGACTATGCAAATGGTCGAGAATAGACTCCAGGAAGGAGGAAAAGAACAGAGATCAGGCAGGAGGAGGAGAAGAGAGACCCAGCATGAGGAGGAGGAGAATAGAGACCAGAAATGAGGGGAAGAGGAGAGACCAGCCATGAGGAGAATAGAGATCAGGCATTAGGAGGAACATAGAGACCAAGCATGAGGAGGAGAATTGAGACCAGGCATGAGGAGGAAAGGAAACACCAGGCAGAAGGAGGAGAATAGAGAACAAGAATGAGAAGAGATATTAGGCATGAGCCCAAGAATAGACACCAGGAATGATTAGGAGAAGAGAGACCAGGCATGACGAGGAGAATAGACCCCATGCATGAGGAGGAGAATAGAGACCAGACATGAGTAGGAGAAAAGAGACTAGTCAAAAGGTGGAGAATAGACTCCAAGAATGAGGAGGAGAAGACAGATCAGGCAGCAGGAGGAGAAAAGAGACCATGCAGGTGGCGGATACAGACTAGGCATGAGGAGGAGGAGAACAGGGGCCACGAATAAGGAGAAGAATAGAGACCAGACAGGAGGAGAATAGAGAACAGCCATGAAGAGGAAGATAGAGAAAAAGCATAGGCAGGAGAACAGAGAACCGGCATGAGTAGGAGAAGAATCACCAGGCAGAAGGAGGAGAATAGAGACCAGGTATGAGAAGAAGCTGGAACCAGACATGAGCAGGATAGGAGAGACCATGCATGAGACGGAGAAGAGAGACCAGGCATGAGTAGGAGAAGAGAGGCCAGGCATGAGGAGCAGAAGAGAGACCAGGAATAAAGAGGGAAATAGGGACCAGGTATGAGGAGAAAAGAGACAAAGAATGACAAGGACAAGGGAGACTAGGCATGAGGAGGAGAATATAGACCAAGCATGGGGAGGAGAAGAGAGACCAGGAATGAGGAGACTAGAGCCAAGGAATGAGCAGGAGAATAGAGACCAGGAATAAGGAGGAGCATAGAAACCAGTTATGAGGAGAAGAGAGACCAGGCATAAGCAGGAGAATAGAGACCAGAAATGAGCAGAATACAGACAATGAATAAGGAGGAGCACAGAGACCAGGCATGAGGAGTAGAAGAGTGAGATCAAGGATGAGGAGAATAGAGAACAGGCATGAGGATCATGGAGACCAGGCATGAACAGGAGAATAAAGAATAAGAATAAGGAGGAGCATAGAGACCACTTAGGAGGGGGAGAGGGTAGACCAGGCATGAGGAGGGGAAGAGAGACCAGTAATGAGGGGGAGAGGAGAGACCAGGCAGGAGGAGGAACATAGAGACCAGGCATGAGGATGAGAATAGACGCCAGGCATGAGTAGGATAAGAGAGACCAGCCAGGAAGAGGAGCATAGACCACCATGAGTGGGAGCATAGAGAAAAGGCATGAGGAGCAGAAGGGAGACCAGGCATGAGCAGGAGAAGAGAGACCGGGCATGAGGAGGAGAATAGAGACCAGGAACGGAGAGAAGAGAGATCAGGAATTAAATGGGAAATAGAGATTACCTATGAGGAGAAGAAAGACCAAGAATGACAAAGACATGAGAGAGTAGGCATGAGGAGGAGAATATAGACCAGGTATGGGGAGGACAAGAGAGACCAGGGATAAAGAGGGAAATAGGGACCAGGTATGAAGAGAAAAGAGACAAAGAATGACAAGGACAAGAGAGATTAGGCATGAGGAGGAGAATACAGACCAGGTATGGGGAGGAGAAAAGAGATCAGGAAGAAAGAGGGAAATAGAGACCAGCAATGAGGAGCAGAAGTGAGACTAGGCATGAGGAGGACACTAGAGACCAGGTATGGGGAGGAGAAGAGAGACCACGAATGATGAGGATAGGAGAGAAGAGACCAGGCATGAGGAGGAACATGGAGAACAGGCATGAGGAGAATAGAGCCGAGGCCTCTGTAGCATAAGAGAGACCAGCCAAGAAGAGGAGAATAGACCACACATGAGTGGGAACATAGGTAAAAAGCATGAGGAGGACAAATGAGACTAGGTATGAGGAGGAGAAGAAAGACCAAGCATGAGGAGGAGACTGGAGGCCAGGTATGGGGAGGAGAAGAGAGACCAGGGATAAAGAGGGAAATAGGGATGAGGTATGAGGAGAAAAGAGACAAAGAATGAAAGGACAAGAGAGACTAGGCATGAGGAAAATGTAGACCAGGTATGGGGAGGAGGAGAACAGGGGCTCAGAATAAGGAGGAGAATAGAGACCAGGCATGAGAATAGAGAACAGCCATGAAGAGGTACATAGAGAACAAGCATGGGCAGGATAATAGAAACCCGGCATGAGTAGCAGAAGGATCACCAGGCAGAAGGAGAATAGAGACCAAGCATGAGAAGAAGTGAGAAGAGGCATGAGCATGAGAAGATAGACCAGGCATGAGGAGAAAAGAACCCAGGCATGAGGAGAATAGAAAGCAGGAATGAGGAGGAGAATGGAGACCAGACATGAGTAGGAGAAAAGAGACCAGGCAAAAGGAGGAGAACAGACACCAGGAATGAGAAGGAGAAGAGAGATCAGGCAGGAAGAGAAGGGAGACCATGCAGGATAAGAGACCAGGCATGAGCAGGAGAAGAGAGGCCAGCCATGAGTAGCATAAGAGAGACCAACCAGTAAGCAGACAATAGACCACGCATGAGCTGGAACATAGATAAAAGGCCTGAGGAGAAGAAGTGAGACCAGGCATGAGGAGGAGAAGAGAGACCAGGCATGAGGAGGACACTAGAGACCAGGTATGGGGAGGGGAAGAGAGATCAGGAATAATGAGTGAAATAGGAATGAGGTATGAGGAGAAAAGGGACAAGGAGTGATAAGAACAAGAGAGACTAGGCATGAGGAGGAAAAGACACACCAGGAAAAGGCGGGAAATGGACACCAGCCATAAGGAGGAGAAGAAAGGCCAGGCATGAGTAGGAGAAGAGACACCAGGCAGAAGGAGGAGAATAGAGAGCAAAAATGAGGAGAAGAGATATCAGGCATGAAGAGCCGCATACACACCAGGATTGAGGAGGAGAAGAGAGACCAGGAATGATTAGGATAGGAGAGAAGAGACCAGGCATGAGGAGGAACATAGAGACCAGGCATGAGCAGGAGAATTGAAACCAGGAATAAGGAGGAGCATAGAGACCAGTCATGTGGAGGAGAAGAAAGACCAAGCATGAGCAGGAGAATAGAGACCAGGAATAAGAAGGAGCATAGAGACCAGTCATGAGGAGAAGAGAGACCAGGCATGAGCAGGAGCAGAGAGACCATGATTGAGCAAAAGAATAGAGACCAGAAATGAGCAGAATAGAGACAAGGAATAAGGAGGAGCACAGAGACCAAGCATGAGGAGTAGAAGAGAGAGATCAGGTATGAGGAGAGTAGAGCCTAGGCATGAGGATCATAGAGACCAGGCATGAACAGGAGAAGAGAGACCAGTCATGAACAGGAGAAGAGAGACCGGAATTTTAGACTAGAAACCAGGTATGGGGAGGAGAAGAGAGACCAGGAATAAAGAGGGAAATAAAGACCAGGTTTTAGAAGAAAGCGAAAGAATGATGAGGAAAAGAGAGACCAGTCAGGAGGAGAAGAGAGCCCAGCCAGAAAGAGGAGAATAGAGACCAGGAATGATGAGGAGAGGAGAAAAGAGACCAGGCCTGTGGAGGAACATAGAGACCAGGCATGAGGAGGAGAAGAGAAACCAGCCAGGAGATGGAGAATAGAAACCAGGCATAAGTAGGAGTACAGAGAGCAGGCATAAGGAGAAGAGAGACCAGGCATCAGGAGGAGAAGAGAGACCAGGTATGAGGAGCAGAATAGAGACCAGGCATGGAGAGAAGAGAGACCAGGAATAAAGAGGGAAAGGGAGCTCAGGTATGAGGAGTAGAAAGACCAAGAATGAAGGAGATAAGAGAGACTAAGCATGAGGAGGAGAATATAGACCAGGAATGGGGAGGAGAAGAGAGACCAAGAACAGAGGGAAATAGAGACCAGCCATGAGGAGAAGAAGAGAGACCAGGCATGAGGAGAAGAGAGACCAGACATGAGTAGGAGAAAAGAAACTAGGCAAAAGGTCTAGAATAGACTGCAGGAATGAGGAGAAGGGAGATCAGGCAGGAGGAGGAGAAGAGAGGCCATGCAGGAGGAGAATAGAGACCAGGTATGAGGCGGAGGAGAACAGGGGCTCAGAATAAGGAGGAAAATAGAGACCAGGCATGAGGAGAATAGATAACAGCCATGAAAAGGAACATAGAGAACAAGAATGGGCAGGAGAACAGAGACCCGGCATGAGTAGGAGAAGAATCACCATGCAGAAGGAGGAGAATAGAGACCAGGCATGAGAAGAAGTGAGAACAGGCATGAGTAGGAGAAGAGAGACCAGGCAGGAGGAGGAGGTGAATACAGAGCAGGAATAAAGAGGGGAACAGAAACCTGGCATGAGGAGAAGAGAGACCAAGAATGAAGAGAGGAGAGTCCAGGCAGGAGGAGGAGAAGAGAAACCAGGCATTATCAGGAGAAGAGATACCAGGTAGGAGGAGGAGAAGAGAGACCAGTAATGAGGAGGAGAGGAGAGACAAGGCATGAGAAGAATAAAGACAAGGCATTAGCAGAGGGGAATAGACCCCATGCCTGAGGAGGAGAATAGAGACCAGACATGGGTAGGAGAAAAGACACTAGGCAAAAGGTCGAGAATAGACTCCAGGAATGAAGAGAAGAGAGATCAGGCAGGAGGAGAAGACAAACCATGCAGGAGGTGAATAAAGACCAGGCATGAGGAGGAGAATAGGGGGCAGGAATGAGGAGGAGAATAGAGACCAAGCATAAGAATAGAGAACAGCCATGAAGAGGTACATAGAGAGCAAGCATGGGCAGGATAATAGAAACCTGGCATGAGTAGCAGAAGAATCACCAGGCAGAAGGAGAAGAATAGAGACCAGGCATGAGAGGAAGCAAGAAGAGGCATGAGCATGAGAAGATAGACCAGGCATGAGGAGAAGAGAGCCCATGCATGAGGAGAACAGAAAGCAGGAATGAGGAGAATGGAGACCAGACATGAGTAGGAGAAAAGAGACCAGGCAAAAGGAGGAGAACAGACACCAGGAATGAGAAGGAGAAGAGAGATCAGGTAGGAGGAGAAGAGAGACCATCCAGGAGAAGAGACCAGGCATGAGCAGGAGAAGAGAGGCCAGCCATGTGTAGGATAAGAGAGACCAGCCAGTAAGCAGACAATAGAGCACGCATGAGCTGGAACATAGAGAAAAAGCATGAGGTGCAGAAGTGAGACCAGGCAGGAGGAGGAGAAGAGACACCAGGCCTAAGGAGGAGACTAGAGACCAGGTATGGGGAGAAGAGAGACCAGGCATGAGGAGGAGAATAGAGGCCAGGCATGAGTAGGAGAGGAGACACCAGGCAGAAGGAGGAGAATAGAGAGCAAAAATGAGGAGAAGAGATATCAGGCATGAGGAGCCGCATACACACCAGGATTGAGGAGGAGAAGAGAGACCAGGAATGATTAGGATAGGAGAGAAGAGACCAGGCATGAGGAGGAACATAGAGACCAGGCATGAGCAGGAGAATTGAAACCAGGAATAAGGAGGAGCATAGAGACCAGTCATGTGGAGGAGAAGAGAGACCAAGCATGAGCAGGAGAATAGAGACCAGGAATAAGAAGGAGCATAGAGACCAGTCACGAGGAGAAGAGAGACAAGGCATGAGCAGGAGAAGAGAAACCAGGATTGAGCAGGAGAATAGAGACCAGAAATGAGCAGAATAGAGACAAGGAATAAGGAGGAGCACAGAGACCAGGCATGAACAGTAGAAGAGAGAGATCAGGTATGAGGAGAGTAGAGCCTAGGCATGAGGACCATAGAGACCAGGCATGAACAGGAGAAGAGAGACCAGTCATGAACAGGAGAAGAGAGACCAGAATTTTAGACTAGAAACCAGGTATGGGGAGGAGAAGAGAGACCAGGAATAAAGAGGGAAATAAAGACCAGGTTTTAGAAGAAAGCGAAAGAATGATGAGGAAAAGAGAGACCAGTCAGGAGAAGAGAGCCCAGCCAGAAAGGAGAATAGAGACCAGGAATGATGAGGAGAGGAGAGACCAGGCATGCGGAGGAACATAGAGACCAGGCATGAGGATTAGAAGAGAGACCAGGAATAAGGAGGAGCATAGAGACCAGTCATGAGGAGAAGAGTGACCAGGCATGAGCAGGAGAAGAGAGACCAGGATTGAGCAGAAGATAGAGACCAGAAATGAGCAGAATAGAGACAAGGAATAAGGAGGAGCACAGAGACCAGGCATGAGGAATAGAAGAGAGATCAGGTATGAGGAGAATAGAGACCAGGCATGAGCAGGAGAAGAGAGACCAGGCATGAGTAGGCGAAGAGGGACCAGGCATGAGGAGGAGACGAGACCAGGTATGGGGAGGAGAAGAGAGACCAGGTATGGGGAGGAGAAGAGAGACCAAGTGTAGGGAGGAGAACAGAGACCAGGAATAAAGAGGGAAATAGAGACCAGGTTTTAGAAGAGAGACAAAGAATGATGTGGACAATAGAGACCAATCAGAGGAGAAGAGAGACCAGGCATGAGGAAGAGACTAGGAACAGGTATCGGGAGGAGAAGAGAGTCCAGGAATATAGAGGGAAATAGATACCAGGTATGAGGATGAGAAGAGAGACCAGGCATTCGGAGAAAGAATAGGAATGAGGAGCAGAAGAGAGACCAGGCATTTGGAGAAAGAATAGGAATGAGGAACAGAAGAGAGACCAGGTAGGTGGAGAATACAGACCAGGTATGGGGAGGATCATAGAGACCAGGCATGAGGAGGAGAATAAAGACCAGAAATGAGTAAGGTTGAAGTGAATTTGGATTGGAGAGGGAATGTTATAAGAGGAAGAAAATCCAAGTACTCATTGCTCAACAGAATCAGTAGGACAAGAGAATTGGTGACTAGGACTGAGGAAGTAGCTTTTCACTAGGACTTTGACTCTTTAGTCCTTCAATGATCAGCTTTTTTGTTCTCAAATTCCAAGAAAAGGAGAATCGACAAGACACCTAGGTCAGTAAATATCAGAGAGCCCTTATTAGCCATGCTGAATTGTGGAAATACTGCAATGAGAGGATATCTTTCACATGGAGCCCATACTTGGTTCCCAGTCTTCAGTAGGAAGCCTAGTACCTGAGTCTTCAGTGGTTACAGATGGGTTTCTTGTATGATTCAGTGAAGCAGAGCAAATCAGGTAAGGACAGTACAATGAACAAACAATCTTCAGGGTACCACATCCAGTCCTGAGCAAGTGGTGAGGGCAGGCTGCAACTTTATGTTAGGGTCTTGGGACCAAGTACCTACAAGTCTGAGAAAAAACAGTTCCTCATAGCCAAGCCTTTAAACTCATTCCTCAAGTAAGGCCAGGACAGGAACAATCACTTTCAGTCATCTAGGATCCGTAGTTGGTTTGTAGTTGGTTTCTGTTGGAGCAATATTTACTTTGTAGAGGTTTATTTATTGGTAGGAAATAAACCTTAATGGTACCAAATGGTATCGTTTGTGAGGTATGCAAAATTTCACTTTAGGGACCAGGACAGAAATATGAAGATGGTTTCATGTAGTGGTTAGAAAGCAAGGGAGATTAATTGGGATCATCTAGAGTAGTTAGGGAAAGGATAATGGGGATATTAATGTAGAAATTACTTGACTAAGAGAGCAGTGGGTTCCACATAGATGGGTATGACCTATTTAGGTCATCAAGGGAGTAGGTAGTAAACCAAGATAACCTGGTAGTGGTATTTAGGATACAACTGTCTTGTACATGACGCTAGTCAGGGTTCATAGACCATACTCCCTAGTATATTAAGTTTAAAATAAAAGAATCAGCAGTAAATTAATCTCCTTCAGCATTACTTAATGTTTTAAAGATAGACATCAATTCATTTTCTCTTTACTGAGGATAAGCAATTAAAATCAAGATGACTAAAATATAATGAAAGTTTTATTTAAGCAGACTAAAAGGATGGGGGGGTGGGCAGCTATAGAGCACCAGCCCTGGAGTCCACAGTACCCAAGTTCAAATCCAGCCTCAGACTAGCTCAGACTAGCTGTGTGGCCTTGGACAAGCCACTTAACCCCATTGCCTTGTAAAAAAAAATCCAAAAAAAAACCTAAAAAAAAAAGATGGGGCTTTATCCTATAAAAACTCTTCCATTAATTGAAATATTCCTCAAAGTATTAGGGAACCCTTTATCTAAACTGTTTTATACTTTAAATGGCTAATTTGGTTATATGCTATTCAAACTTACTTTGTATGTTCTTCATTTTGAGATTGGTTTATCCAAGGCTTGTTTAACTTCATGACAGCAAATGGTCAAATAGTGTCACAATGGTTAGAAGAAGAAAGGGAAGGTAATCCTATAGAATTTGAGGCAACTGGCCATATCAAACTCTCACCTATCCTCCCTTTGTTGAAAATGACCCTTTGATATAGGGTGTGGCAAGAACCACATCCTATTAATTAAAAAAAAAGAACCATATCCTAGTGACCCAAAGGAAAATTTCAAGGAGTCATTTTGTTTAGGGAATGGAGATGGAAGAACTGCCATACAGCATTCACTAAGATTGTACCTACCACTTAGGACCTATTTAAAATTGTGGATCCTGGTGCCTACAGGGGAATGGCTAGCATATTACAAATCAAATTATCTGAAAGATTCTAATTTTCACTTTTAAGACCCAAGCAAAAATTTCAATGTAACTGAACAAATTCAGTTAAATATCATAATACTTAAAAATTTAAACAACCAATTTCAAAAAATTTGTAAGAAAAAAATGTATTTCCCCTTTATCATGGCATTTCTTTACTTTAGTCACCATTGGGCATTTTACTTTATAGGATCCATTTATCCCTTTGCATAAATGTTGGAAATTTCTAGAAAATGTTTTCACTAAAGTTATGAAAAATTTAATACCCAGAAAAAGTTTCTTACAATTTTTAAGAGGAAGCATTGTTTTGTTTCCATTAATAGCTTTAATTATTATACTTTTCAATCTATCCTAAATTCAATGAGGTCACAGAATAAAAAAATCAAAATTATTTCCATATGCTAAGAACTCTAATGTTAAATTGTAACAGATTCAATAACAAATAAATTATCAAGCTACAGTCAATGCTTGTATTGTAACCAATATTGCAACCATAAAGAAACAAAATATTCAAAGTTTCCAAAGCATTGCCAACAATTAAAGAAATTGAAATTAACAAAAAAACCTCAGGCTGCCATTCTGTATTCTATATATAGATTTGGCGTTTTTTTAAAATACTGTTAATGGTTAATAACTATACTTCAACCTATGGGCTCTTCTAATCAAGGCTTAAAATAGAATCTTAGCCCCCAAATCATCTACTTATGGATATACACAATATTTCCAGAGCTGAGACTGAGTTCCCCAATGATTTGCCTCACATGACTGCTAAGATTTTTCTTTTGAGACTTGATCCCAATAGTCTACTCAATTTTCTCTATGCAGCTCTACTGCTTCCACTGAAAATTCCTCAATTTAGTTTTACCTTTTTTTAAGAAAATGCTTTGCTAAAGAAACTTTATTGAGGCAGATCTGCACACCTCCCTAGTTACAAATTACTAGGGTTTGCAATAAGTTAAAAAACACCTTGAACAAGATGCTTGGCAAAGCGAACAGGTCTACTGATAAGACTGATGATTGTTCATAAATAAAGAAAATCTTAAATTTTGGAAAAAAAAGGAATTGCAATTAATTGGCATGTTTTGTTAAAAGGGCAGGGAAGTCAAGCTTATCTGTGCTCAGAACCAGGAAGAAAACAAAAGACTTGAACAACAAAAATAATCCTTACAGTCTACTATAACCCACATAAAATGCTTTTCAGTCTATTCTTTCTTTGCACATGTTGTTTTCCAGTCTAAAGCAAATTAGAAACAACTAATTGGAGTCATGGGAAAGAGGTCAGGTCTGGGAGTAATGGTGTGCTGGTTAGAAGTACACAGAGCAAAACGTGACATGTAATAGCAAAGGCAAAAAAAACCTTCAGAAAACAAACATCAAAGTAGCTTATCAGTCCACAGGAACATCATGGAAGGCTCATGCTCTCTGCAATACAAGCCTAAGAGTAAATTGGGTAATCACGGTATATTGGTTATTTTTAATAAGCTAACTCTTACCATTATTCCTTTAAACCCTTCTGACTCATTCTACTATTTATGAAAAAGACTTCTTTTTGCTGAGAGCAAATCCCAAAATTTAAAAGTACCCATATAAAGTTAAGAAAACCTCAATCTCATATTTGTAAATTGTAAAATTCTTAAATTGACCTGAAAAAATTCAAACAAACCCCAACAGCTACATATGGTCTTTAATTCAACTCATTGTACTTAAATATTACTCCATGCAAGTGCTGTTAATTACATCTGAAATAACTAGGCCCACAGGGGTTCAGCTTCAATGTTCGAAGTTTTGTGGGTTTAAAGTTAGACCATGATTCTTAAACCTAGTTTTCAGCCCTTTAATTATCTATGATTTTTTCCATTATTGCAACATTTAAAATTAAACAAAAAAACCCAGGAAAAGGGAATGCATGTTAGGAAAACAAATAAAAATATCTATACAATATTATTTTGATTGGTCAAAACTGAACAATGACATTACAAGAAAGAACCCTATTTTAAATTTAGGGTTCTCAACATAGTATCTTCATATACAACATGTTTAATGTCATTTCCTAAAGAACAGAATGTTGGAGATGGGTAACGAAATTTACCTCTGTTAGTGTGCAAGGATATCATGCACTCAGATAAAATAAAAACAGAAAAGGGGAATTAGAAAATGAAAAATTGTTTTAAAAATTTAAGACCATTTTAAAAAACAAAGTGACTCAAATTGCTATGTTATCCACAGGTTTCTTGACTTCTGGCTCGGATCACTTTTAAACTGTGCTACCTACTATAAAAATAGACTAAAAACACATTAATACAAAGGTTGTGAAATCCTAGTATTAACTTTTTCATTAAATCATTTTTGATACCTTCATAATTAAAAGAAATAAAGTTCAATTACAGCTTGAGCACTAAGGCATATGTGCCTTAAAGTTGAGCTGAACAATGATCAGAATGCCAAAACTTTTTTCCCTCACCCTAGTATTCAGTAAAGACAAATTATAGGTCCTAGTACCCCTATTGAACTGTTGTTGAAATTCATATGGCAGCTTCATCAGTCTAGAAAGGGCTCTCCCTATAACCTTCAGGTAAAGGTCTTGTATTATCCCCATTTTTTAGATGAGGAAAATGAGGCTCCCAGAAAATATGTGCTTTTCTCCAAGTCTGGCAACCACAGACTGACTCAAAACCAGGTTTAGGTTTCCTGACTCCCCTACTTCAATGCTCTTTCCCCTCACCACACTACTTTGGCATAGCCAAGTAAATGTGGTTAGCTTTCAAGAAGCTATTCAATTGTAGGGATAGGTGTTTCAACTCCAGTTTCATATTGGACAGTTTCTTTAATAACTTTAATTTTCACCAACTTTGGAATACTTCCAGAAGATAATTATAACTAATTTGTGTTGCAGTCTGCATCTTGAAACAATGTGATTTCCTATGGAAAAGTTTTACAATTTTTAATAGATTTAAATGGAATCTGGATTAAGGAAGATGTTTTAAGTCTATATTTTATAGACACTATTCTAGAACAGTCAAATTCTGTCTGGCAGTTTGGTACAATTAACAGAAGCAGTACGCTATTCTACATTTAAAAAAAAGTGGGGGCAGCTAGGTGGCGCAGTGGATAGAGCACCAACCCTGGAGTCAGGAGTACCTGAGTTCAAATCCAGCCTCAGACACTTAATAATTACCTAGCTGTGTGGCCTTGGGCAAGCCACTTAACCCCATTGCCTTACCAAAAAAAAAAAAACTAAAAAAAAGTGGCTAGGTTTTAAGAATTATAGGAAGTTGCAATATTGTCAAATGATCCAGATTTTACTATTTCTTACTGTTCTTAAAAAAAACTTCACATGGTATACATATAAATTTTATTGGAACTATATAAGCAGGTATGGAAAAAATTCAGTTTTAGTGTCAAAGCAGAACTTCCAAAATTTAGCAAGCTTTTGAGTATAAGTTGAAAAAAAATTCTGCTGGTTTTTATAAAGGCAATTAAGAAATTTTTATGAATGCTATACTAAAATAAATTCCTATCTGATAGGTAGAATAATTTTAATAGATTTGGTCAACTAGGTATATTTGATTTTTATTTTATTGACCCTTAAATTCAATTTTTATCTATAATAAATCTTGCTGGAGTGCCTTAGTATCTTATTAAGCAAAGTTTTAATCAGGTCTTTTAATTTTCAGAAATTTTTTACATACCTTATTAAATAATATTAACTGCTTATTAACGAATACCCTGGGTCAACAATAAACTCTGAGGTATTTATGGTCTTTCATTTTAAAGACATTAAGATGAACAGAAGTGAAGACTACAAAGACTTATTACAATCTTCCCTAATTGGACCAGATACAAAATCCCTGTGCATTATACCTTACAAACCAAAATTTCTAATGGACATTCTTTCCCTTGGCATAAGTCAGTTTCAATATTTTAATCACTAAGATTTCTTCTGGAAGCTCAAATGAAAAGTGCTAAAATTATATCTACTTTTCTTCTACCTCCACTTTTGTATCTCAATAAAGGAATATGTACTGATTCCCTTTAAAATGAATACTGAACAAGTTGGAAGTCTTTCCTCACTTCCTGCATCTTTTACTAGACACAAGATCCTACTTTTTTATTAGATACAAAATTACAATTCAATAAAATGTAAATTGTAAACATGTCCTCCTATATGTATAAAGGAAAATGTTCCCTAAAATTAAAAACCATTGGCATATTAGAATGCAAAAATCTCCTCAGCTACATGAAGGCAGTATTTATATGTTTTAGGTTTTAAAAAAAAGCTCACATTCCAAATTTTTGATAAAGAAAATTCATTTAAAAAATAAAGTAATCAAGATCACTCTTTCCTCAGAAAGATCACTTGAAAGAGTCAACCTCCATTTACAAAGAAAGGTAAATCAACATTTACAATGGACAAATGTTACCATGCCAAAGACCTCTAAAAATGGTAACTTATTTTTTAAAAAAATGAAAATTAACTTTAATTTTTTACATTAACATTCATTATCAAGACCATACTTGCTTAACAAGATAAATATGGTATTGATACAAAACATACAGTATTTACATACTTAAACTGTACAAAATAATTTAATGTTTACAAAAATATTAGAATGTTTAAGTTGACTGACACAGTCTTATGTAATCTCCTCTAGAGAAGTTATATAGTAAGACCACTGATTGTACATTTCATTTCTTTTTTAATAAATCAAAGAAAGGATGTTGTAATGCTTCATCCAAGGTAATTCTTTTAGCAGGATCATACTCTAACATTCTTCGAACCAGATCAAATAGATTCTCATGTTCTGCATCATGACAAAGCATAAACTCCTAAAAAGGAAAAAAAAATATTTAAGAGAGGTATGGGCTTAAGATTTCAAATAGTGAAAAAATGTAATTTATTTTACCTTTAATGGTTTACAACGTCTTCTAACATATCTGCCAGCAGAACTATGTTCATCCCAATCTAGCTGATTGTGGTGAAAATATTTGCGTTTTCTAAAAGGAGAAAGTTCAGATTTTTAACAAAAATAATTTGAGTCATAAAAAATAAAAATTTTCAATTAAGCATCCTATCAACTATAAAGGAAAATATATTGTTCACTCCAATCACAAAAAATATTTTCAGTTTAGTACACTTTAATATCCTAAGTAAACCTAATTTTAAGTTTTAACTTAGGTAGTATGGATATGGAGATACACACACACTCACTCTCTCTCATTACAACACATTACTAGCACAAGAGATCAAATGCCTGAAACCCTCGGACCAACGATTTTTAAGTCTAGATCATCAAGTTTCAACTGTATGGAAGATTCAGCACTCTAGTTCAACATCAGCCTTCTTTGTGCCTCTAAACTTTTAAATATACCTACTCTTTCCTTTAGGTCAAAGAAGGTTAACAAGGTATACTTGCTACTCACTAAGATCATAATATCTGTACCCTTGATCCTATTTTCCTCTAGGATAAGACCTTAGCATCTTTCTATTAACTTGAAAATATATTTAAATCTCTCAAATTTTAAAGTATCATTCTTCTTTTTTTTGCTACCTATACCACTTCTCTATTCCCTCTAAGCACTCAACATCTCAAAAGACCTGAAGCCTCCTATTTCCTTATTACACATCCATTCAGACTACAGAAATCTAGTTTTTGCTTCCATCACTCTACTAAACTTTTCTCAAAGAGCATTCTTAGGCACAAAATCATAGGATAATAGTTAAACTTTTGAGAATGAAGAACCACAGCTAAAAGGTAAATTCCAATGGTCTCTCTCCTACCCCAGGCCTTTTCTTCCTTAATATCTCTGCAGCATTTACCCCTCATTTTTATTTTCAATTCCAAATTTTCTCCCTTCCACTACCCCACTTATTGAGAAGGTAAGAAAAACAAAGCCCATTACAAATATGTATAGACATGCAAAATAAATTCCCCCATTAGCTATGATTCCAGCATTGCCTTCCTCTTACAAAAGAACAGATACTTCAATCTAAATTCAGCCCATTAGCTCTCCATCTGGAGTTAGATGGTATGCTTCCATCATGAGTCCTTTGGAACTGGATGGTCATCATGTTGATCAAGGTTGCTAAATCTTACAAGTTGATTGTCTTAAAATGCCTTTTTTATTATATAAATTGTTCTCCTGGTTCTCCTCACTTCATTCCAACTCTGTTGCATTTAACAACCCTGTGGATCATTTAGCCTTCTTTTTTTATTTTTTTGTTTTGTTTTTTTTTTAGATTTTTTTGCAAGGCAAATGGGGTTAAGTGGCTTGCCCAAGGCCACACAGCTAGGTAATTAAGTGCCTGAGGGCACATTTGAACTCAGGTCCCCCTGACTCCAGGGCTGTTGCTCCATCCACTGTGCCACCTAGCTGCCCCTTACCCTTCTCTTTTGTATGTGCTTTCCTCTCTTGCCTTCAGATATCACTTTTCTTTTTCTTTTTGTTTTTTGCAAGGCAATGGGGGTTAAGTGACTTGCCCAAGATCACACAGTAAGCATCAAAGTGTCTGAGGTCAGATATGAACTTAGGTACTACTGATTCCAGGGCTAAAGCTTTACCCATTGCATCACATATCTGCTCCAAGATATCACTTTTCACTTATTCTCCTAATCATCTTCTTCCCAATTAAAATGAATATTTTTGGCCCTCTTCTAGGAAATCTTACCCACTGCTTTTTTTTTTTTAGGTTTTTGCAAGGCAAATGGGGTTAAGTGGCTTGCCCAAGGCCACACAGCTAGGTAATTATTAAGTGTCTGAGACCGGATTTGAACCCAGGTACTCCTGACTCCAGGGCCGGTGCTTTATCCACTATGCCACCTAGCTGCCCTACCCACTGCTTTTAATTCAATCTCTGTGTCGGTAAGTGCCAACTGCAGACCTTCAATCCAGATCTCATCTCAGCTCCAGATCAGAATATCTTCCCATAGGATATTTCACCTACCTATCCACAAATACTTCAACTAAACATTCCCAAAGTGATAAGGTTAAAAAGGTAAGGTGGAAATCCTAATGGAGAACCTTAAATATCTAGAATTGGAGTTTGAAACGGACTGTGTAAGGGGCAGCTAAGTGGCGCAGTGGATAGATCACCGGCCCTGGAGTCAGGAGTACCTGGGTTCAAATCCGGTCTCAGACACTTAATAATTACCTAGCTGTGTGGCCTTGGGCAAGCCACTTAACCCCATTGCCTTGCAAAAAAAAAAACAACTAAAAAGTTTTTTTTAATTTAAAAAAAATGAAACTGACTGTGTAGACAATGAGGATTTATTGGGTAGGAGTGCCATAAAATTTACATGAGTAAGTTTGATCTGCTAGTGAAATAAAAGGAGATATGCAGACCAGTTAGAAAGTTATTCCAATAGTCCAGGTGGGGATAAGCACTGCCAATAAAATAAAGGCTCTTATAATAAAAACATTTTCTCCAAAGTCTAAGGTCATCTTCCTCTAAACAATCTTCCCCTATTTCAAATCTCATATAAGCAAGCACTTTCTTTTGCAGCTCTCTAATCTATTTTTGATTAACAGGTATTTGGGTGAGCATTATATATCACAAGTTTGAGTTTGAGGAAGGGACTAAGCCTTTAAATTTTTATCTCCTTCATTACTTAAGCACAGTGTTTGACACACAATTGGCAAGTGAATTTAACACATCCATCTCTTGTGTGTATCTGCACTATTTGTTGCTAATAATAGCTTTCTTGTTCTTATGCCCAATCTCCACAGAAATAATAATCTTTCTTACTGCTCAGTTCCCCCTCTGGTGGATATCTTTACTTTTTTTCCCCCACAGATATTTTTCCAGTTTCCATTCTTAGTCTCTTGCTTTTACAATCACACAACTCCTTCCAAGAAACAAAAATAGTCAACAGGTAATCTATACTGATACTTTTCTTCAATTCAGTCAGATTAACATAAAGGGGATATGTTGGATACCATTATGCAAATAACCAATGAAATTTTTCAGAACACAGCTGTGAACCCACTGCTTATCATATATTTATTAAGCCATTGTTCTGAGATAAAAATCTGACCATTATTTGACAAAATAAATCACATCAAAATCCAAGTTATTTGCTAAGTTCCATGAGATCTAGTATAAAAAATCCAAAATTTTTCATCCATCATTATCATTTAAAAATATTTCACATTAAAGAATAGGTCTAAATCTTCTAACCCTCTAGAAAAAATTATTTTTCTGCAGGAGCCTAAATAGGAAAGTAGCTATAAAAAATGCTTAAAGAAAGCATACTCTCCACTCCCCAGAATTTGGAACCAAGCACTGACCTGAACTACTTCCACTTTCATAGCTTGAGTGGTCAAGAAATTTAATTGTTAAAGGTACATAGACTCTATTTCTAAGTAGAAGTCTGATTGCTCCAATATTGGATTTTATATATATATATATATATATATATATATATATATATATATACATATATATATATATTATATACATATATATTATATATATATATGTATATAATATATATATATATATGTATGGGGTCATAAAAGCCTATGGCAGTAGAACACATGCACTAACAGCTCCTACATATTAAGATGTTTTCAGACAGGTCAGGCAACAAACCTTTTATCTTCTAACCTTACTAATTAGAGTGAAACATTACCAGGGTTGGTGAGGGTAATTGACTAATTTTTGGTCATAGCAATTTTCAGTCTACCCCTGGAAGGAAGTCTTATGCTAGTACCAAATTTCATCAGAAATAAAGAAGAAAGAAAGGTGTTTTCATTATCTTCCTTGGAATGGAGCAAAGACTGCTTTAAGTCAAATGATCTACCTGCCATTCTCCACACATGGCATTTTCTCTCCTATTTCTGTGTCTTTACAGTCATACCCATTCAACACTCTCCAATGCTTGGTACTGCAGACCAAGGGCCCTCAAATCTCACACAGAAACCTACTCTTAAATCACTCTAAATTCACTTCCACTATATATACACCCACTAAAAGTACTGGTCTTGAATCACACTTACCTTGTTTTTTGGATCATATGTGTTGGTATAGGTCCTAATATCCGTTCCATCATTGCCAAGTGTTCTTTACTATCATGTGTCTATAAAATGGAAAGCCAAAAAATCAATATCATCTTACCTTGCTGTAATATATACAATAATATAGTCATCAATATGAAAAAGGGTAAAAACATCACTTGTACAAAAATATTCATAGCAGCCCTATTTGTGGGGGCAAAGAATTGGAAATCAAGTAAATGTCCTTTAACTGGGGAATGGCTTAGCAAACTGTGATATATGTATGTCATGGAACACTGTTGTTCTATTAGAAACCAGGAGGGATGGGAATTCAGGGAAGCCTGGAGGGATTTGCATGAACTGATGCTGAGTGAGATGAGCAGAATCAGAAACACCCTAACAGCAACATGGAGGCGATGATTAACCTTGATGGACTGGCTCATTCCATCAGTGTAGCAATCAGGGACAATTCTGGGCTGTCTGCAATGGAGAATACCATCTGTATCCAGATAAAGAACTGTGGAGTTTGAACAGAGTTCAAGGACTATTCCCTTTAATTTAGGAAAAAAGATATCTTATTGTCTGATCTTGTTACCTCTTAGACTTTTTGTTTCTTCCTTAAGGATATGATTTCTCTCTCATCACACTCAATTTGGAGCAATGTACAACACAGAAACAAAGTAAAGACTGACAAATTGCTTTCTGTGTGTGGGGGGGGAGTAAGTTTGGGGGGAAAATTGTAAAACTCAAACAAAATTTTGAAAAAAATAGAATGTTTTGAAAATATCAGATGTTAAAAGGCTGAATTAGTTGCAAACCAAAAATTCAGAACCGTGCAGTTCATTTCCATGAGCCACATTGTTTGGCCATTCTGTCATCCCATCCCCAAAGGGAATCTTTACTCCCTCTTATGATTTAGTAATAGTGAAATAGAGAATTGAAGTCCACAGGCAAGAGAAGGTACAGATTTAAAAAGAAAGAAGGAATTTTTGATGCAGGTACTGAAACTACCTAGAAATCATTTATCAACCTACAGTCTGAACTGAAAATTATTCTCTATAGGATTTCTTCATTATTCCTTTGTACTCTCTTTTTCAGTTGTGATGCCATTAACTGGGAGAAGTCTGTGTAGTTCAATGAAAACTTACTACAATACTTGAAAAACCAAAAAGTCATGTCCTTAAAATAACTTTTGCTTGACTCAGCTCCTGACAATTTGAAAACCATGGCCTACTCAATTTCTTAAAATTAATTTAAAATGCATAGTGTCCATACAATCAGTTAGCCCTTGACAATGAAGATATGAAAACCAACTTCACTGTCATTAAGTTAAAAACCATTCACAGCAGAATTGATGCTTTTTTAAAAATTTCTGGAATAAGAAATGACATGTAGATATCCAGTTCTAATGACCCAGAATGCTAACAGCCTGGCTTGGTTCAATCACTAAACTACTGCAATATCTTTCTGATTGGTCTGCCTGCTTGTCTTTAGTCTTGTCCCTCTCCAATCCAACCACCCACAAATGTCAGACCAATATTCCTAAAATCCAGTTCTATTTAAAGTCCCTAACAATCGGGCTCTAGTCTACTTTTCCAGGTTGATTACATATTATACCCCCCATGCCCTCTTCTGTCCATGCAAACCAGCCTACTTGTTTCCCATGTATAAAATTCTTCAAAACCATAGCTCCCCACTGCCTTTTTCTAGGTTCATCTCATGTGCCTGTGCCACCTAGCTGCCCCTAATGTACCAAATTTTCAAGAGACTTTTTCTAATTCCCCATATTACTCTTGTCTCCTGAACCATGATAATTTTTTAACTTTACTATCCTGTTTTTCTATTCTTATCTGTGAATATTCTATATTCTGTATAATAGACTATAAGCTGCTCAAAAGCAAGAATTTCTATCTAACTTATGCATTTTTATTCCAAACAGTGAAAAATGCTTAATAAATATTTGTTGATTGCCAAACAGCTGGTAAGTAAATATTGCACATAAATATACCTACTGTATGGAACAATGTAGAAAGATCAAACTATTCTGCTGATTCAATAGAGGATTACACACACATGTATGTGTGTATATGTAAATACATATACAATAAAACATAACATTTAAATATTACACATTACACATATAGTCAACAACTAATTTTTAAAACTAATATCATAGTTATATGCTAAGTCAAGTGTTGCTGAAGTTGAGACAAGCAGGCAGACCAATCAGAAAATGCAAAAAACTATTTAGAATTAAAACAAAATTCAGACCAGATTTGTAATCCAAGCTAATAATCAACATTGTACAGAATACATCAAAACTCTTTATAACCACTAAACCTATTGTTTTCATACAGGAATCATATACTGAGAGTAGACACAGTATTTTATTTTAACTTCAACTACTAAATCTAAACATCACTGCTCCCTTTTTTCTTTGACTGTCAACATAATACCTAAAATCTTAGATACTACCTATATTCATGTTTCCATGGTTTTAAAAATGTAAATCTCAAAACTCTGCAAAATAAGATTGGTAAAAAAGCATCCATTGAATGACCTTCTATAATATCCCATAGCACTCAAATATCAGCTACTAATGATCACCCCCATTGAAGTAACTTGTTTAACTTGATAGTCATGTGCAATCAGGCCTGGACATTGACATTAAGGTCAATGTAAATTCAGAAGATTTTTTTTTAACTGAAAGCATATGTAAATTAATTTTTTCAACTTTGAACATGACATATAATTGTGCAACTATATAGTATTATAAAAGTGTGTATATTTTTATTGTATAAAAATTTGAAAAAACAATTTGGTCAGCACTGTGGCTGATATGAACCAGCATATGATTTATGGGTTAGCCATTTAACCTCTTCATTCCCTATATAACCTTAAAATTATTAAGAATTGATGAGCTGTCAATCTGCATTGGTAGACAAAAGTTCTCTTTATGAAACCACAGGTTTTCCCTTCTCCCCAAAGGATCAAGCATATAAACTATATGAAATTACTAACTATTAAATAAGTACCTCAGGTGTGTTGTGGGATGAAACAAGTGTGTACAAAGAATGCTTTGCAAACCATTAAAGTACTTTAAAATGTCAGCTATTATGATTAACTTTTTTGTCATCATATTCATTTAACAAATTATATTCTCTATATTAAGTACTTACTTGAAATACTGTGAAACCAAGATAATATTCAATAAGAATGCAGCCTATGCTCCAAACATCACAGGGCTGAGACCATCCCAGTGCTAATGTAAGAAAGAAAAAGTTACTTTATCTTTTAAACATTTTTTCCAAAACTAACATCTATTATCCAGGTTCATCTGTTGCATAAGTATATACACATGTACATGTGTACAGATTCATTAACAATTATCAATGTCACTGACAATTCTAATAGAATATTCACAGGTTAGATTTCTGAAGTCTGTAATTGATAAGATAATGAAATTTATTTAACTGTACAACTTGTTTCAATCCTTAACGAGAACCTACTTCTTTTAAAAATAAAGATTTTAAATACAAATTAAAATTACTACCAACAACATGAATAAATTTATGAAGAACTAAGAATCAAAGATTAAAGAACTTAGAAGATATAACTTAGTAAGGTCAAAATTTCAAAGACAGAAAGACATCATTTGAGACATCATTTAGTTCAAACTTTCTTTTTATAGAGGATGAATCATATACAAAATATTTGAGTGACTTGACCCAAGTTATAGTGGGTGTGAACTCCATTTTCTTGACAGCCAATTGAGTACTCTTTCTACTACCCCTTGAAAAGTAGAGACATTGCAAAAAACTATTTAGGAAAAAAAGTATCTCTGATAGAAAAGCAAAGGCAAACACTGAAAACTGAAAAGAATGACTTCACATAAACCATGAATCCTCAACTTTTGTTTTTAAATAACTGTTCCTGAAGAGGTGAAAAAAAGAAAAAAGAATTGATGACCTGGGCTGATACTCTTTAGCTGATGAAATCAAGCTTCATAATTTACCAAAGGAAGAGTCCTAATGCACCAGCAAAGCATCTTATGAAAAGGACAATTCTATATTCTAGTAACACTGTAGAAAGTAATACCTCTAAAGTGCCAACATTTTCCTACAACTTATTACCTATTAATGTCATTCACTGGTCAAAAAAGAGTACAATTCTAAGTAGTTCATGAAGCAGATTTGTGTACATTCTTGAAATATAATCCTCTGCTTTTTTGTACTGTTCCAAGGATCAAACTTTACTTCGCAACTACCCTAATACCAAATATCCACTCAAAGCTGAATTACTTGAGGGACTGTCTACTAACCTAAAATGACTTCTGGAGCTCTATAGTGTCGTGTAGATACTAAAGTGCTGTGATGTTCATCATCGTATGTTGCACTTCCAAAGTCAACAACTTTGATATCTGTATTTTTCAATGTGCGTTCATCACGTTTCTGAAAGAGACAAGTTAACTATATATAAAAGAGGTTAAGGAGAGCTAAAGACATCACACCATATTTATAACAAGTCAACATACCATTTTAGAGTTGTACTTGACCACGTAGTCAGACTTAACAAACAAAATATTTTCAGGTTTCAGATCTGTATGGGTCAACTTATTATGATGCAAAACTACAAGAAAACAAAGGTTTTTTTGTTAGTTTTTATTCCATAGTTTTATCGTCAACTTCCAGAAAATGAATATAAAACATACTTACAATTAATGGACTGACAAATCTGATAAGCCATCTGCCTGATATGGTCAAGCTGAAATGGCAAAAAACTATTTTCTTTAATAAAATCATAAGTACTGAGTCCCAGCAGTTCAAACACAATGCAAACATGACCGTGATGATCAAACCATTCTAGCATTTGGACACATCGGCTGAAAATACATAGTAAAAAAAAAAAAAAAAAAAAAAAAAAAAGAATTTTTAGATCAAAGGATAGACAACTTCTACATAAAGCATGACAATTCACAGCCTAAATACATACTTACAACACGCTATTGGGATCAGTACTGTTTAAATGCTCCAATACTTGGATTTCTGAACGAGCAGCTTCACGGTATCTACCAACATTTTTAACAATTTTCACAGCAACATGTGTATCATTCCTTAAAAAACAAATTAATTTATGAGTTTATCAAATTCTATTTAACAAAAATCCTATGACCACTATAAAATAGCTCAGGGCTGCCCAACCTTACTTTGAAATGTTTTTATTGAAACAACAGACAGTATATTTTGAATTGTCATTTTAGTGAGAGCTCTGTGGTAGCTAGGCTTTGTTTACCAAAGCATTTAGTAAACTCAAGGGGGGGGGGGCACATAAAATCACACTGTGGGACACATGCGGCCCAAGCATTTTAGGCAGCCCTGACATAATTGGTACTAGCCCCCACAGCTTTGCTTTAAAATCATGTTATTTAATTTATTTACAAAATGTAAGGGAAATTCATGTTGACATTTTTACTAAAAAAAAGAAAACTGGCAGGTAGGTAATTTTAAACCCTGACACACTTCACTATTGAAACTATTCTAAAGTTAAGTTTCATAGCACATTTTGTAAAATTACATACATTTCCCTCTCTCCCTAAATTAACTTGGAAGACCCTGACCATGAACCAATTCATAACTAGAGTTGCAGTTTGCATTTAAGGAAGGAGTAACCCAAACAACAAAATTACAAGTGTTGGGGTAGTTAGATGGCACAGTGGATAGAGCACCAGCTCTAGTCGGGAAGACCTGAGTTCAAATCCAGCCTCAGAAATATTACACCTAGCTTTGTGAACTTGGGCAAGTCACTTTACCCCCACTGCCTTGCAAAACAAAACAAAACAAAACACACATATTTGAGGTCTGAATACTATATAAATCAACTCTCCAAAAGGCTTTATCGCTAGCTCTCTTAAGTGAGTCATTTTGGTATTTACTGCTTTTCATATTTATCAGTTTTCAGAAGTAAATACTTTGATTTCCTACAATGACAAAAAATCAAAATCAAAAAAGGAAAACTACTATGAGCAATCTACATGAATATCTATCACTCCCTCCTTCCCCATAACATATTTGGTCACCCAACACTTCTCACCTCCCTGCCAAATGGATCTAAGAATAGTTAGTGGAACAGTTCCACAACTCTCTCCTAGAATAAGGGTACTGAAGACAAGGAAACAACAGTCCCCAATCTGCCACTGATTTGCAGATCTAATTTAATTCCATAGAATCACACCTAATTTCTAGTCACAATCTGATCCATCAAACCAGCAAGACAATTAACAAAAAGGTTTCATTTGGTCTAGTCCCCACCTCAACCAACCAAAAAGAGCAACATCTCAACTGTCATTCTCACAAATAATCTCATTCAAATTAACATGGTCCACAGTTTTCATACAAATGTTCAAAAACAAATGAAAAACTTACATGTCTCGATCAATGCACTCTACTACTTTGCCAAAAGCTCCTTCACCCAAAGTAGCAACAATTTCATCTAAGGTAAAGAAAAAAAAGATTTTAAGTGTCAGAACAACCGATTATCAATTTATTCAAACAAAATGCTATCAATATAGATTATTTTCAAATGTCACTATTAATGTATAACTAAGGTCTCAGCACTCAAATAAGTTATTTTATTGTCAGCTGCTACAAAACAATTAGATACAACTATCTTTCTTGTTCTAAGCTCAAATTCCATCTTCTATTTTGAAACTTTAGAATAGGAATATTTAAATTCTACAGAAAAGAAGAAATGCAAAACAAACAAACCCACAAAAAACAAAACAAAAAAGCAATGAAGTTTTTTTTAGCCCCCCGCTGACATACTATTCTTAACAGATTATTCTGTCTGCAAAATTAAAAAAGTGTTGAAAAATATTCTATACATCTTGCTCTTAGTACGTCTCCACTTTGACAGATCAGGTGACCCTCCTCATCATCCTCTATACTCCTGGATCTTTTCCTTCGGTGACTCTTCTGGAACGGCAAGTGGGCAGCACCAAGATCGTCCAGCCAATCAATATATCAGAGTGAATTCAGGGCAGAATACGCAATTCATTCAGCGGGGAGATATTCAGGCATTCAGATACGCACCAGGCCACGAACAGTTGGCAGGAGCAATTTCAAATTCAGTCCCCAGATATTCACAGGGCACAGTTTATGTTACAGAAGAAAAACATGGCAAGGAACAGATTTTCAGATAAGATACTTAAAGTGGCAATAGAAAAAAACAACACAATTGTTTCTTTAAACACTGATATAACTGAAGTCTGAAATTTAAAAAATGCAATGTCAAGATTTACTAATCTCTTGCTACCAGGTTTATTTAAAAGTTTATGTGTTGAGAGTTGAGTTCTTTAGTTGTCAAAAAGTTTTAAAATGCCAAGATTATTTGAAAGTAGCTCTTATCAAGCAATAATGCAAGACATTTATCAACAAAAGGGAAAAATAAAAGCTATTTAATTCAATGTTCAACCTAAATAAATGCTGTGCTACTGAATACCACTTGGGGAAGAAAATAAATTTAAAATTGACATGTTATTAAATAGCTGAAGATGTTTAAAAGTAGCCAACACTTTCAGATCACAATTTACACATTTAGCACCCATTTTCAGAAAATCATTGAAACTGGCTGTAGATACTGAAGCACTGTTCTGTGGAACCATGTATCTCCACATTAACAGGTTTTAGTTATCCACCAGTGCAGTTTTTCATATTTCTTTCTGAAATTTCAGGAAAAGGATGCATATGTCTTTAACTTTTGAGTTCTCTGAAAGTTTCAGATTTATAGGAAAGAATGGTACTTTACTTTATTATGATACAGTTTATGCTGACGATTACATGGTAAAATACAAAACCAAAATATCTTCTGGCATTAGTTGAAAATAAGTGAAAACTCAACTATACCAAACCTAAGATTTGGCCTGTTGAAAATGAACAAGTGTAGGTAAACAAGTGTTAGTCAACAGGGATTACTTATGGAAATCAAAACAGAAAATTTCATTTAGGGATCCATATAATGTATATATACACCTGTAACATAGTTTCAATTAAAAATTACATATATAATGAAGCTTTCCCAAACTCTTGTGCTCATAAAGAGCTCTTACAAGAATCTAGCCAAAATAAAAAAAAAATCAATCATACCGAATGTGATTGATGGCTTGAACAATGTCTATTACGCTTCCTTTTTGGACTACTTCTCCTGCTTCGGCCTGAAGATTTACTGCAGTGGTTGTGATAACTGCTTTCATAGTCTCTATGATAATGTCTATGATCATATCCTTCACAGTAGTCATTTCTGTATTCATCAACATATCTCCGCTCACGATAATCTCTCTCATTTAAGGATCTTACTTCCAAATAATGACTGAAAACACATTTAAAGTACACGCTAATCATTCTTTTGCTTTAGATACAGCAGTTCTAACATAAGAAGTTATACCAAGAGCTTCTGGTGTCACAAACCTACTTTGCCAAGGGAAGAACAACTAGCAAATTAATTTAAGTTTACATTTCTCCCAAAGCTAATTGCTAAAGAAAAGAATCTTTTTTAATCACAGCCAGACTAGTAAAAGAAAAATGTGTTTGCATTTCATAAGTACTTGTAGATCTGTTATTGTCTTACATTTCACAGGGAAGGAACAAATATATTTTAAAATCTGGACAATTATATTATATAATGTATTTCAGATGCCATGATAAAAGAAAAAATGGCTAAGGTAGCCAAAAGGGTAAACTGTTCTAAAGCTAGAAGTTCTTTTTAAATTGTGAGATTATTAACCATTCACTAGAGAGAAAGATTAGATTCTTTTTTGATTAAGAATATAAACTAAGTTACTAAAAACCACTTAAAACCGAACACAGCATTCTCCTAAAGAGCAAGTACTACAAAAGAACTTTTCCCTTAATGCCACTGTGAAAAGATTATTGGGCTGGATGTAAACTAGACTATTATGAAATAATTTTCTAATATGCATAACCAACATTATTTATTCTCTTCCCTTTTATATATATACATACAAACATAAACATTGTCAATGGAACATGTATGTAGGAGAACTCTGCAATCAAGAATAATTGAGAATCCCAACAGACTCTCCCACTGTTCAATGTTTTACACTAGAGACTATTTTTCATTTATTAGTCATTAGAATGATAAAGGAACTCCAAAGTTGCATTAGTACTGGAATCCAGCATAACTGTTGTCAGGGTCACAAATTAGTGTGGTATAGGGAAAAGAGGAGTGGGTGTGGAGTCCTAAGACCTGAATTCAATTCCTAGATTAGACATTTAATAGTGTTGTGCAAAGCACTTCATCTCTCTGGTGGGGGACAACACTTAACTCTATACAGTTATGAGGAAAGCATTTTGCAAGTATTTCAGGACTATATGAATTTGAGTTATCATTACTAGTTTAAAATGCTATCACAAACATATAAGCCTTATGACCCATATTGTGCAGATTCTTGGAACAAGCCTAAGAACAGGCTCAATGTTCAAGAAAACAAGTCTATTTAAGAGAATGGAGAAAAAAAAAATCATACTGCTCTACAGAAACCCCTACTGGCTAATTTAAAATACCTCAAGTTCCCCAAAGACTCTCCCCATTCAAAGCAAAACAGACAAAATAGATATGAGAAAAGGAAATCTCTAAAGACAATTCAACACTGACTCTAGAAAAATTGATGCTTAATTCTTAAAAAGTCAATCCTCCTTAAGATGTTTAAAGAGAACTTAACTTTGTTTAACTCATTACCAAAATTCTACATATTAGTTAGGAAGAAATAAATTTCAATACTGTTGAAATATTGTAAAAATCAAGATTTCTTTATATATATATTTTGACTAGTTTAGTGATTTCATTTATAAATGTAAATTATGTTTTACATGTAAATACATATATACACACACATATGTGTGTGTGTATATATATATATATATATATATATATATATATATATATATATATATATATATATATAAAAAAATACACACACACACACACACACACACACACACACACATATAGATTTATTAAAAAATGCTCCCGGTGAGAAACTTTCTTTTTCAATGCCATTTAGCACCAACTTTTAAGAGTCAACATTGTTGCCTGAAGATTAAAGTGACTTGCTCAGGGGTCACAAATCTAGTACAAATCAGAACAGAGCCTTGAATCCATATCTTCCTGATTTTGAGGTCAGCTCTAGATCTACTATACATCATGCCTCTCTATTTTTTCTCCCTAAATAACTGACTCATATATTACCAGAGTGGCTTGCTATGCCTTCCATTCAATAATTATGTAGAAGGCACCAAACAATGCACTAGAGACAAAAACAAAACAAACAACAACAACAAAAGACCCAGTCCTGGTCCTCAACACCTCAACACTAGAAGTTACAGTATATACAGAGATAATACAAGGTAATTTGAAGGAAAAGACTGGAGAGATTCTTACAGCTTTCAGTAGTTGAGTTAGACCTTGAAATAACATAAGGATCATGATGATTCAATACTAAAAACTATAGAATTCATTCTTTCCATTCCATGTTACCCTTTCAAGGACCAATTGAATGTTTCAATAAACCTTCGACTTATTACTCTATTACCTTCTTCAAGGACTTATCTGTATTACTCATTTAGCACTTATATGCTACTTTATACTGTTAGCTCTCTTTTTATGCATGCTTTTAATTTATTTTGCCTCTTGGGATTATTCTATAGCATTTAGTACAGATGACTTACACAGATCGATATATATACTCAATAAATATTTTTTGACAGTGAATTGAAAAGGTAAAAGCTAAAAAACTGCAATTCACATTAAAAAGCATCATAACTTTATTAATTAAAATCATTTACCAATCTGCTTCTTTAAACTGTAGATGTGGTTTACAGTGTCTGTTCTCTTGTGTACTACTGTGGGATCTCTTCTTACGTTTGTGACCGCTACTGTAGCTTTCATGACCCCAGCTTTCTCTACCATCCCAATCAGGACAGTGAGTTCGTTTTGAATGCCGCATCTGTAAACAAACGGGGGGGGGGGGGGGGGATAAAGGTTTATTATTCTAGGTTTATATGATCACAATTGGTGAAAAGGAGAATATAATATCATCACTTCATAACTATAAACATATTTTGAAATGATGCTTTATTTACTTCCAAGAATTATCAAATGCTACAAGGAAAACAGTATCAAGCAAATACTACCTCTGATCTTAATTTCATTTCCATGGACTGCTAGATTAAATTATTTAACAAGAAAAACACTATGAGAAAGTTATTTTCTATTTCTACATATAGAGGAGTTTAAAGCATATCCTCTAAGGACATATGTATGCATTAGAGATAAGACTGACCAAAAGGTAAAAATTGAGGAAATCTTTTTGCAAAATATAACTTTAAACAGATAAAGATCTCTACAACTCCTTATCCATCTCCAACCAAATAGAGGACATATCCAATTTCCCATCACCTCTGACAAAAATGAAAAATTCTATCATCCAATTAGGTGCCAAGTTCTGTTGATTCTACTTCCACATCTCTACAAGCTAGTTCTTATTTATGCAAAAGGTCACCATATCCTAGTCAGGCCTAACTTCTCCTAAATTACAACTGCAGCCTACATAGTTTTTCCTAATTTATTAATCTCAAAAAGATTCCAAACTCAGTTCTTTTCTGATGGCAAGGAATTGAAAATTGAGGAGATATTCATCAGTTGGGGAATGGCTGAACAAATTGTATGTTGTATGATGGAATGGCTTTTCTGCTATAAGAATAAAGAGCAGAATACTCTCACAAATACCTAAAAAGACTTTAGTGAGTTGATGCAAAGTGAAATATACTGTGTAAAAATTAACAGGATGATCATCTGTGAATGACTTAGCTTTTTTTTCAACAATACAATGACCAAAATAACTCTATAGGGCTTATGATAAGAATGCTATCCATCCCCAGAGAAAAATCTGATGGTTTTCAGAATATATAATGAAGTATACTTTTAAAAAAATTTATTTTTCTAGAGGTTTCTTGGGGGGAGGGGGGCCGTGTTTTCTTTCACAAGACTATTATAGAAATGTTTTACAGGACTACACATTTACAAAATCCAATTGTTTGCTTTCAAAATAGAGAAGGCTGGGCGTGGCTAGGTGGTGTAGTGGATAAAGCACTGGCCCAGGAGTCAGGAGTATCTGGGTTCAAATCTGATCTCAGACACTTGATAATTGCCTAGCTGTGTGGCCTTGAGTAAGCCACTTAACCCCATTAGCCTTGCAAAAAAAAAAAAAAACCTTAAAAAAAACAAAATAGAGGAGGTTGGGAGGAAGGAAAGAAGAAAATTTGGAACTCAGAATTCTAAAAACAAACTTTAAAAATTGTTTTTACATGTAGATAAGGAAAAATAAAATACTAAATTTTTTTTAAAGATGCCAAATTGGCATTCTTATAGCACAGGTCTGATTCATATATTTATTCACCTACTCAGGAAATTCCCAAAAGTCCTTTATTACCTCTCTAGGATCAAATTTCAAATCCTCTAACATATAAAGTTCCTTTCACAGCCTTGCTCCAAACATATCTTTCCACCTTTATATCTTATTCTCCAAGAATTCTGCAAAACTGACTTTTCTTGCTGTTATTACTCATCTAACATTTTTTCATACCACCTTTGTGTATATTGTCTCCCATGTTTACAAGGCACTCAAGTACTCATTCTGCATGGAGCATTTGCTGATCACAACTTTTAGTGCCTGTCTATCCCATTACTATATATTTACTTTGTTTATATTTTGCCTATACTTACATAGTCCAAGTCCTACAGAGGGTAATCACTTAAAGGGCAAGTACTCATTTTTGTCTCTAAAGCCTAGCAAACCAACAAATAGCAAGCTTGATTAATATATTTGCTTCAATTTCTCTTCCTTTCTTCCACTGAAGTGAATTTCCCTCCAAGTTCAGTCCTTAGGTTCAAACTAACTTTCTCCTCTCTACAGCAATTACTCTGGGATAGTGAAATGCAAACATTGTAGTTCTTTTGTGGTTAAATCAGTAGCTCAGAAGCCAAAGGTCATAAGGTTGTAAATAAGCAGCTGCATAAAATGGGAAGGAAAACTTCCACTATTTACCATAGAAAGAAGGAAGCCAATTAGGAAAGTATTATGCAAACTATTTTCATCAAATCAATTTTGCTAGATGGGCCAAGGAGCAAACAAATTCAAGGATCTAAAATTAATTTCAAATTTTAAAAAAGCATTCAACTCTGACAATTTCAATTTTGACTTGGGATCTTATCCCCATTCTGTCACTCAGAACCTTTCCTTACAGTCTTACCTTCCTTATAAGTAATGAGGAGGCTGGACTAGATGGATCCCTAAAAAAAAAAAATCTTCCAGATCTAAATCCCATGGCTCTGGTATCTCCCATTAGATGTCAAAAGTTTTTTTTTAAATTAGAAATTTCCAGCTCTACTTGTGATAATTTATATGTATGAATCAATATTATATCATAAAATAAATATTTTGAGTTTAAAAAAACCAACTATCAATCATCAAAGCAATCAACTTCATTTCTCAAAGACAAATAGTTGACATTTCTTTTAATCTGCCCCCCCCCTTTGGCCAAAAAATCCTTTTATAAAATAACTTATTTACTTGCCTTCATAAACAGTGGGAACTTGATGACTAAGGGCTGTTTTGTGCTGTTTCAATACACTGCAGGTCTAAAGCTGCTTTCTGATCACTTAAAAAAAAATCTCTCTCTGCACTGTTCAAATCTTGTCTGGATCTTAACAGTCTTCCCTCTCCAGCTCCCTTTTAGTTTGCTGCTTCTAATCTAGTGCGGGGAAGGCAGAAACCATAAATTTCATAATACAATTAATTGTATTATGTATTAAAGAGTCTGACTCTTCCTTTATGAAAAGTATATAGCTTTTGTGAACAATTTTCAATATTTTCATTTCATTTGAAGGACTGAGAGTCCTTTTTCAATCAGGACAGTCGGCTGCGCTATTTCATTTTATTTAGAATATCTAACTTAAAATTAGGGAAAGTTGCTCTCAAATTTGCAGACATATAACGTCAACCTATAAATACTCATAGGCATCTAAGTGAATAGATCCGATTGCAGCTCCATCTGACAGAATCTGTAAGTAAGTGTACTTCTGCAGAGCAGCGAACTGTCAAACACACAAGTCCGGCCTCGCCTGCATCAGCTGACTTGTGGGATAATCACAAAGGTCTGTTAAATGTATCGGCGCCCTCCGGAGAAGTCGGTGCCGCCGCCCTCGGAAAGGAGGGCTCGCGGTTACAATGTTACTCTTCTGGCCATCCATCAAGGGTCCCGGCTAGATCCCCATCCCCTCCGCAGAGGCAGGCGAGGCCTGGGGGCCAGGTGAGCCAGGTGAGGCTGGAGCCGGGGCGTCACTCCGCACCGCGCGCTCCCCGCCCCCCGCACATCACCCCTTACTTCACAGACTTACTGGACATCAGGGATGACCCCCAAATAATAAATAGCAAAGACTAAAGCAAGGAAAGCCCCCGGCGGCGCGATTTTTAAGAAATGTTTAAGACGCCACAAAGGCGGGGGAGGCCGGCTTTCCGGACCCCCCCGGCTCGGCGGCGGCTTGCACAAAGCTGGGGCGCTCGGGGGCTCCACAGCGGCTTCGGCTCCGCTCCCCGAGCCTGCAGGGCCCCTCCTTCGGGGACCCCCTCCCCACTCGCCGCCCCCCAGGACTCGGCTCCGGGGCCCGGCCGCGCGTGGTGCCAGGGCAGGACCGCTCGGCCGATTTCCAGGAGCCCGAGGCCCCGGGTTCGAATGCTGCCTTTGACAGTCGGCAGCCGCGTTCCGTCGGCCGAGCCCCGGGACCGCCGCTCGCGCCGCGGCGGGGCTGGGGGCTCCGTGGCCTCCGAGGGCCCCCCCCCGCTCATCCGGGGTCTGGCACCCAGAGGCCTCGCGCCCCCGGCCGCCCCGCAAGCCCCCCGGCTCGGGCTCGGGCTCCCGGGCCGCCCCCGGGGGAGCGCCGAGGCCGGAGCGCAGGGCCGCCCGCCCGCCCGGGCCTTACCTCCGTGCAACCCAAGGGGCCTCCGGACGCGCCGCACGGCCCGGCCTCCGCCTCCCGCGCCCGAGCCGCGGCCGCCAGCCCCGGACAAAATGGCGGCCGCGCCGTGCGCCCGGGCCCGGCAGGAAGCCGCGGCCGCCTCCGCCGCCGCCCACGCCGCGCGAACGCGCCTGCGTGACAGAGGCGCCCGGGCCGCGCGCCGCGCCGGGAGGGCACGCGCGCCCAGCGCCGCCCCTGCCCCGCTGCCCGCCCGCCCGCCCGTCCTGGGGGCAGCGGGGCAGCCCCCCGCGAGGCCCTTCCCCTCGGCCCCCGGCGCCCCGCGCCCCAGGACCCCAGGATCGGCCATTACCTTAGAGTCGGGAGCACCGTAAGAATGGTCTGTCCGGGGCCGCCGGGACTGAAAAACGCGAAGGAGAAGCGACCTCAGAAGCTGAGTCCAAACCCTCGTTTTACTGAGGAGGAAACGGGCCGGGAAAGGTCACGTGGCTGCTCGCCCGCGGCTCCCCGAGTCGTGGGGGTCAGGAGTGGAAGCACAGCCCATTTGTGCGAGGAAACTTCTAATTTGGAATCTGGACGACTTGAGTTCAGATCCTACCTCAGATACTTCAGGTAAGCCAGGCAAGTCACTTTTTTTTAACTTTGTTTTTTTCCAAGGCCTTGCCATCAAATGACTTGCCCAAGACCATACAGCAATCATTAAGTATCTGAGGTCGCATTTGAACTCCGGTCTTCCTGACTCCAGGGCTGGTACTCTATCCACTGTGCCCCCCTAGCCGCCCCATGGCAAGACATTAAAAATAATCTATTTGCCTAATTTCCCCATTTGTAAAGGGGAGGGTTATAACACCTACCTCCCATGATTATTGTGAGGATAAAATGAAAACAACAGTTTAGTATAGATACTAATTATCACTCCAGAAAGAAGAAACTTTCCACTGAGCCTCATTATAAAGAGAATGCAAGTTTCTTGAGAGCAGGAGCAGAATTTCAAAATTGTTTTTTTTTGTCTTTATAATTCCAAAGTGTTTATAAATGCATGTTGAATTGTATAATAGTAGGAATTAAGAGACACTTCTGGAAGAGGCAGTTGTGTTCACTCTCAAGATGAGTCAAGTTTCTGGGGTCCTGTGTTCCTGTAATTTATCTTTGAGATCTGCAAAAGCATTGATTGTCAGGGGACAAGCTATGCAGCAGTTATCTCCTCTGCAGCCACAACTATGAAGATGCCAAAAAGAAAATCTGGCCACTGTCAAATATAGTTCAAGGTGAGAAAGTGATAATGTTACAATTCCAACTACACTCAAGTTCCATAGACTTTCCCACCTGGCCCTACAGCTGAATGCTGGTGAGCTCTTTGAGAACAGGGATTGTCTTGACTGTTCAGTTTGTATCTGTGCCACCAGAGGGATTAGAGTAGGAGGGGTAACATTTGAACTGAGATTTAAAGAATGGGTAGAAATTTAACCAACAAAACAATCTAGGTATAGGGAGCAATAACCTGAGCAAAGTTATGGAGGTATGAAAGTGAAGTACATGTTCAGGGGTTGGAGTG
The DNA here is from genome assembly GCF_037893015.1 of Macrotis lagotis. Taxonomy (NCBI): domain Eukaryota; kingdom Metazoa; phylum Chordata; class Mammalia; order Peramelemorphia; family Peramelidae; genus Macrotis; species Macrotis lagotis. The sequence goes on along the minus strand of NC_133658.1, from coordinate 361,022,227 downwards.
CTGTCCAATCTGTCAGAAGCGTAAGGTTCATGGAAAGGAATAATAGGAAAAGTAAGATGGTGCTATGCCAATTACATGAGGCTTGAATGCCAAACAGAGAAATCTGAATCCTCTCCAGGTCTCATTTTCTAACATGGGATTGGGCTAAGATAATCATTAATATTCATTGCATCTTTAAATCCTAAAAATCCAAAAATGGCATAGCTTGAGTCACACAACTTTCAGTGTCATGCAGGTAGCATCACCCCTTTGGAAAGAAAGTAAAATTTTTCTTTCTACTCAGGGTCAGATTCCTCTTTGCTTTATCTTCATTTCTTCTCTGCACTAAGCACCCATTGACAACATGTTGCCCTCTGACTGTAATTTCACCCTATCATTGATTTTCCCAAAGTCAGTGTCCCAAACTAAACTCCAAACATAACCCTCATCAAAAGTGACATGCCTGCAATGTGGCTGATTTCAAATAATAGGGGAAAAAATTTTAATTGAATAAAATAAAATTTCATTTTAAAATAACTTTTAAACCTTGCTAACTTTCTCATGGAACAAAAAATTCTGAGGATTATTCCCAACAATGCCCTCCCCAGCCTTATGTCACGAATCCTATCATAACAAGAATCAACAAAGCATTTGATTGCTCAAGATTGTCAATTCTTGCTGTAGACCATTAAGACTCTTTCAATTAAAACATTTTGAGTGGAATCAAATGATGAAAACAGTGTTTGAAAAAAATTATTCCTAGGATGGTATCCTGAAATGACCCTCATACTTTTGGTGGGAGTTTTATGTACAGTATTATCGCATGTGTCCTGTACATGTGAAATCAATTTGAGCTTTGAACGAACACTTCTCCAAGGGAGAAGAGAAGAGATGTGATATAAGCCTTGACTGTACAGAGTGCTTCAAGGATTTTTCCCTTAGCCTTGTGATATTCAACAATTTTTGTCAGCGGTATGCATTACAGCCTAGGAGTGTTTTTCATATTTGCAGATGAACTCAAATTAAGAGGGAAAGCTAACATATTGGGTGTCTGATGTGGGCAGGATGGACTGATGGGTTGAGCTTATGATTAAAAGTAAAAATTATCAATTCAGAGAAATATAAAGTCTTATTCTTGGGCCCCCCAAATCAGTTATATAAGTATAGTCTAAGAAAAATAAAGCTAGATTGGAAGGGATATGGGAAAACTGCAACATTAATGCATCGTTGATAGTTATAAACTGATCCAACCATTCTGGAGAGCAATTTGGAACTATGCCCAAAGTACAATTAAACTGTGCATATTCTTTGAACCAGCAAAACCACTACCAGGTCTATATTCCAAAGAGATCATAAAGGGGGAAAATCCACAGGTACAAAAATATTTATAGCAACTCTTTTTGTAGTGGCATAGAATTAGAAATTGAGGAGATGCCTATCAATTGGGTAATGGCTAAACAAATTGTGGTATATGAATGTGATAGAATACTATAAGAAATCTTGAACATATAGACTTCAAAAAAGTCTGGAAAAGACTTGCATGAACTGATGCTGAATGAAGTGAGTAAAGTCAGAAGAACATTGCACATATTAATAGCATCATGTGATGATGATCAGCTATGGTGGACTTAACTCTTCTTTTCAGTACAACAACCAGACAATTCTAAAGGACCTGTGATCAAAAAATACCACTCACACCCAGAAAACAAACTATGAAGTCTGAATGCAGACCAAAGGAAAGTGTTTTCAATTTTTAAAATTTGTTTTATGCTTTATATTTTTTTAATCTATCATGTTTTTCCTTTTTGTTCTGATTCTTCTTTCACAACATGACTAATGTGTAAATATATTTGAAGCAGTTATACATGCATAAACTATAATCAGATTGACTGATATCAAGGGGAGGAGGGAGGGAAGGAAAGAAGAGAAATGTGGAATTCAAGATCCTACTAAAAAATGAATGTTGAAAACTATCTTTGCATGCAGTTGGAAATATATTTTTTTAAAAAAAGAAAGAAAAACAAAACTATGAAAAATATCTGGGGGCTTTTGAGACAGTACTCTCTATATATCAACTCTGGAATATGGTAGTCAAAAAAAAAGATAAAATGATCTAAACTTCATCCTTACATGCCAGGCATGTAAAATGAAGGTGATAGTCTTGAGTTAAATATTGCAGTTAATATTTGAGTAAAGACATTGACAGACTGAAAAGGAACCAAAAGATGAAGAACAGACAGTAGACCATGCCATTGGAGGATTGATTGAATGAACAGGGGATGTTTATCTTGGGAAAGACAAGATTTATGGAGGATCTAACTTTTTGAGTATTTTGAAGGATGCATTGCAATAGAGGTGATATTTGTTCTTAGTTCTAGCATGAAAAAAATAATGGGAAGAAATGGCAGAGGGGTCAATTGCAACCCAATATACATTTCCTAACATTTTTGAACTGTTCCAAGTGGAATGGATTATTTTAGCAGTAGAGAGTTTCCTATGACAGAAGGGCTTCTAATAGAAATTGGAAAATTATATGGAACATTCCTGTTTGAGCTCAGTTTGGATATGTGAATCTCTCAGACTGTCCCAACTGGCCTCATTAGTCAGAATTCTACTGCTGTGATATCCTTCACAGTCTGTGATGATAACACAGCAGTATTTGTACCTATCAAAAAGTAAAAACAATAAATTATCATTCTAATCAGCATGTACTGCAGTTATATCTACAAGTGCAACCTTCATTTAAAAAACTTTTCATATGCAGAAGAAATATTTGCATTGTGTTATTGCTTACCCTTTTTGCTTGTTAAGTTGAGTTAATTGTTTTGTTTGAAACATGGTAGCTTGTAACTTCATAGTTTGCACCTTGAAAGTTAAGAGGGTTTAGGGTTTTTTTCCTTACAACTTGAAAGACTTCTACCTCATACCCAAGAAAACGTGATTTCTTTGAATGTCATTCTCAGGAACTGAATGGTTTGCCTAATTGGAGTTAACAGTTGCTGCCCAAAAGCTGGTTATATGTCAGACTTAGCCTAATTTTGAAAACATAACCATCCTAGATTTCTCTCCAGATAATAATCACTTAGGGTCTTGAATGTGTGCCAGGCCTGAATTTGCCCAAAAGATTAATCATGATTTCAGAAAAGACTGTCTATGAGCTCAGTCACGGGTTCCCTGGACAATTAGTATTCTCAAATCTTCAAGACTTTAGTTTAAAAGCAACTTAATGTTGTTACTTCAGAAGCAAAAGTGTTTTTCTAGCAGAGAAAACAAACTCTTCCAATTACATTGCTGTTCTCAGTTCATTTTGCAACCCTTGAGGGATGCTTGTCCTTGCCTTTGCATGTGGAAGGCTGGTCAGAGATGTAGAAACTCCACAAGTCTGAAGGAGCATCTTAACTGGAAGTACCCTGGCGAGATCCTGACAGCTTTCACATTCCATACATTCCATCCACCTGAGCCTACTATGCTCAAATATTGGATACATTCTTCATTTGGTTTTCTTTACCTTTTAATGGAATGGAAGTAACATTTACTATATTGTCTGTGTGAGAGCATTTGTTGCTAAAAGTTGGAGTATGGGAGGGAAAGCCTGATCATCTCTTCATATATTTTTTGTTGTTGTTTTGTTTTTTTACAAGGCAATAGGGGTTTAAGTGACTTGCCTAAGGTCAGATAGCTAAGTAAATATTAAGTGGCTGAGGTCATATTTGAACTCAGGACCTCCTGACTCCAGGGTCAGTGCTCTATAGCACCTAACTGCCTTTATTTCTTCATATCTTGAACCCAACTCACAAATTCAGGATAAGGTCAGTTCTCCTCCTATTTTCCATCTGTGATTTCCATAATGTGATTATTCAAGTGTGTAAGTATAGAGCACTGTGCGGGATGTTTAATTGGAACTAACTGGTGTTGATCTGATCAAGCCCTGTAATGAATGACTGAAGTACACTGATGACAAAATCATAAAAGTTAGTGAGACAGGCCAAAGGTTTACTAGCTTTGAAACTGAAAAGAATCTAGGGTTTAGGGTTGAAGTAAGGAGCAGGGAGCATAGTCCAGGTTCAGAGGCAGCAAGGTGACTAATCATATCTGGAAAATTAAGACCATAAATTAATTAAATGAGAATTAAAGCTAGTTAGTCCAAGAAGCTGGTCTAGCTCAGTTTAAATTCTACACCCAGATAATTTATTTATTTTGTACTGATTAAGTTTGCTTTATTTTTCTCTTTTTTTCCCTTTAGTTGTTAATAAGATGCTTTTTGAAAAACCCAACTTTTATCTTCACTGAATTATAACAATTTAAGATGAGGACATTAGTTGGAAAGTCAAAAGAAGCTGTGGGGGTATTAGGAATTCCCTAGATGCTAGGCAAAGACTAATAGCAATATTAGAGGTAGAATGCTAGTAGTCCCAAGCATCTCACAATTGTAAATGTGGTTAGATAGAGAGTAAATACAGGGGAAAAAAACTCCACATAGGGCTGGATTTCTGCTCAAGGTTATTTTTCAGCTAGTGGACTAGAAATGGGAGAGACTGAAGGAAAGAAGACTAGTTAGTTCTAGTTCTAATAAGAGACTAGTTAAAAGCCTGTAGCAATAGTTCAGGTAAAGTGATACAGGCCTGAACATTAATCATGGCAGTGGAAACAGAAAGAGGATGAATGGATATTTTTACAAATGAAGAACTGACTATAAACTAAGTGATTGATTGACTAAGGGAGTCAAAGAAGGAAATCAGTAATGATGTCAAATTTCCAACTTTGGTGAATTGAATGATTATGCCAGTGAAAGAGATAGAGAAGTCAGGAAGGGTAACTACCTTGGGAGAAAGTTAATAAATTGATTTACATTTGAGTTATGTTGACTTTGAGGTAGAGTTTACTTGAATTTGAATATCCATTTGGCAATTTGTGCTGTTTACTAAGAATGGTAAATAGGTATATTTGCCCACATCAATGGGTTCTAACCCTTTGCCCAATAGTTAACTTAATCATATGGTAGTTCTTAAATATTTCAATATTTAAAGGAAGGACTCATGTACATATGAGAGTTGGGAGAGCAGCAATATTAGAAATCCATTAAGATTCAGAAATCTGGGGGCAGCTAGGTGGCATAATGGATAGAGCATCAGCTCTGGAGTCAGGAGGACCTGAGTTCAAATCCAGCCTCAGACACTTAATAATTAACCTAGCTGTGTGACCCTGAGCAAGTTACTTAACCCTGTTGCCTTGTAAAAACCTAAAATAAAAAAAGATTCAGAAATATGACTTAGGATCTACAGATTTAGAGCTAGAGGTCATTTGGTCCATCCCTCCTTCTTCAGGTGAGAAAATGGAGGCCCAGGAAGTGTTTGATTAAGGTAATGTTACTACTGAGTGACAGAACCAGGACTCAAACCCAGCTCCTCTGACTCTAGATTCAATAGTTCGATTAATTTATCATGTCAATTCCAATCAAATTCAACCTTTTGATCAAGAGTTTTCTTTGTGCCAGTTAATGGGGGGATGATTTTGACTTCTAATAAGATTAAGCAGAAAAAATAAAAGGTAAAAGAAATAAGCTTTAAGGTGCAGAGTAGTTGAGTATTTTGCCTGGTGCTTATAAGGATAGTTTATACAGTATAGTAGCCATAGCTACCTTAGCCTTCCTGATTGCCCTCCTGGTCTGGGAAATGAAAATAAGGAATATAGGAAAAATATAGGAGATAATAGAAACCTGGACTGAGATACAGTACTTTCTTGACCCACCTCCCCAACCCCCAATGCCACATAGTCCCTTTCTCCCTTCTGCCTAATCTATTCCTGTTTTTCAAGACCCCATAGCTCAAGGCCAACTTCACCAACTTTTCCTGATTGACTATTCTATCCCTTACTGGTCTTTCTTTTCTCTAAATTCCTAACAATTTTATAGTCAATGCCAGAAAATCTATCATTTCCTTATATGCAGAGCTTTTTCATTATGTGGTATGCTAGCCTTCATTCTTCTAACACAAACCTGTATTAAATACTACCCTACATTGTATAATATACAATACTAAGCTTGAAAAACAGAGACAAAGCAAAAGACATTGAAGGAATTGATATTAGTTGAAATAAAATATGGAAACATGACTAAAATATGAACAATATAAAGTCAAATAGGAACAGTATAAAAAGAAAAAGACAACCAAAGAGGAAAGAATATTGTACATAAGTACATTTTCTGTGGATAAGGGTTACTTAGTTTAGAAACAAAACAAAATTGGGTCCCTACCCCTGGACAAGATTCTTTCAAAAGTTTTTTTTTAACTCTAAAGTTCTTAAATAGTCCAGCCTGTATCTACACAAAAGGAAGAAGACCAAGAGAATTCCTTTGATAACAAAATTCAAATTTTTCCCAGCCTATCATAGTATGAAAATCAATCACAATAATAGGTTTATCAAATAAACAAAAGAAACATATCTTCTATATATCATATAAACTGTGAGCACCTAAAGCACAAAAATCTGAATTCATTACAGTTTCAAATGAGAGGTCTAAACTTTATGAATAGGAACAGTTTGTAACTGTCCCACTAAAAAAAGTCAACAGGTTAAAAAAATACAAGTGTCCTTGACAAATGTGTTAATTTTTGCCAGTTTTTAAATACTTCATTTCATTAGAACTTCCATAAATCTGAAACCCCGATGCCAATGATTACTTACATTCCTTAGTCATTAGCAAATCGATGCTGAATTCATCTTTCTGTGAGGAGTGTCTTTCAAATTGCCAGTTCCTCAGGCAACAGCTGCATCAGTGTCCATCATGATACTAGAACAATGGGTCAATTTATTTTGCTCCCTTCTTATATCATTACATGTCATAATGTATCTAGCTTGATAATGAGCAATGAGTCATAAAAGGCTTGAAGATACCCTGCATCACTGCCATCCATTATTAGGATGTTTCTTGACTACAATTAATACATAACAGACATCTAAGAAGGGTTCTGTTCCAGAATCAGACTTTCAGAGCCGGGAAGTCATTGAGTCCAGCTTCTACCTAAACAGGAATCCCTTTGATAGCATTTCTGACAAGTGGACAGTCAGTTTCCATTTGAAAGCTCCTAAGTAATAGGAAACCTAGGTCCACTTTTGGGAAACTCTTTTGAGAAATCTGCCAACTGAAATCTGCCTCTGTGCAATTTTTCTTAACATTGCTCTTGCTTTGCTGTCTGAGGTCGACAGAGCAAATCTAGTTGAATTATATGTTTGATCATTCATGAACAAATAATATTAAGTCAGTGCTGTTGGTTAAAGGCTTTCATAGATCACTCGGGGTGAAAAGTTTACATCAAAAACATTTTGTTATACCACTTGGGAGCTATTCCCAACTCCCATCCATAAGTTGAATCCCCTTGGCAATGGCTACTCCAGACAGGATCTGTGAGTCTGTACTTCTAAAACTAGGACTCATGAGCCCCTACCAATTCACTATCTTTTAGTTATTCAGAGGACACACATAGTTCAATATAAAGGCATTTACTGAAAAGGCATGGTAAGAGGATGATGGAACAATGTAGAATAGCACAGATGTAATTTAGAACAAAACTTCATCATATCATAAAGACTCAAGTTTTGAGATGTATTTGGGCATTCTGCTCTGGGTATAATTTAGGCCTCAGAACTTGGACTAAATTTGATAAGAATAAAAAAATTATAGGGCACTTGGCTGTATTTGATCACTGTCAATTGAGGTGATATGGAAGCAATCTGAAGTAATATTATCAATCTATAGAAGCCTCAAAATTTAGATAGATAAATTCCCAGATTACCTTTGGCAATGTGTCAGTAACCAAAGTTTCTTCAAGTGCCCTAAATTGAATTTCTCAAATTTTCCTTAAACTCTTATTTTTATGAGACTTTTGGCCAAAGAAACCCATATTTACATAGAACATCATCTATTATCAGAAAGTGATAGCAGAATAATGACATTGCTGGCCATTAAGAAGACTTCTGTGGGAGAAGGGTACAATGAGGAAAGTCCCTTAATTCTAAACATTCTGTAGTGAACATGGTGAGTCGATTTTTTTCCATGATCAGACCCAAAGATGCTAAGCTGGGTTTTCTCTCAGCTTGGGTCTGGGCTCACAGTCACAGCTGTATCCTTCTAGGTGTGAAACTTTCTTCCTGGAACAATGACTTGTAATCCATTGAGTAATTCAGAACCAATTCTTGGCAGTGGAGACAGATGAACAATTTATCAAAAATTTCCTTCTTCCATTTTAAAAGACAAAACAGCAGTAACAAAAGGGGCAGAGCTATGTGTGGTATATTTAGCAAATGGCTTTTAGTTAATCTTTTATTATGGTTTCTGTAAGTCATGGTTCTCTGCTCCATCAGTGTAGATAATTGGATATATAATACAGATCTATTTCTTCTCATTTGCCAGATTGTTACTGATTCCATAGGATTTATAGCACTCACAGGTTTTTTTTGTTGTTTTCTAATGTCTAATAGTTTTTTCTCTATATGTTACCTAGTCCATTTTAAATGATTAAATTGAAGAGGTCTTCATTTCATTCCTCAGGTGAAGTATTTTCTCTATTAAATCTGTTTAATAAATGATTTTCATCTGGATTTATAATTTGTTATCTATTGAGATAACATCATAAACTTGGGAATCATACTGAAGAATTGACTGGAAACTTATTTGACTGATTTCCTTTTACAGGGAAATCATTGCTTCATTTAAGCTTAAACAGATCAATTTCTTATCTGGAGTAGTAAATTATAGCCCCTAAGTCCCTCACCCATAATCAATAAAAGCTACTAATAATCTTTAGTAATTAAAGGAAGTGCAGTATTAGGTTACTGATTTTAGAGTACAGAACTTAAGTTTGGATACATCTCTCTAATACTTGTTACATATGTTTGACTATTCACAAGTCACTAAACTTTTTGGGAGTTTCCTTATCTGTAAAGTGAGGAGATTGTATTCAATAGTTTCCAAGGTACCTCGTCACATAAAACCATAATTCCAAGGCTAAATAGATATATTAAAAGAAAAATAAATGTACTTAAATACAAAAGAAAAAATTCTATTTATATCATTTCTCTAGTCTTAAGTGTAAATTAAATAATTAAAATATGTAATACATTATCATAATAAAGGAGAATAAATAATAATCATAGCTAAAATTATGACTCTTTAAAGTTTATAAAGCATTATATGCATTTTATCTCATTAAATCTTTATAATAACCTTGCGATGTAAGTGCTGAAGATAGTCTACAATATGACCATTCTCCATAATAATCTGCAATCTTGCATCTGGTTCCAGATCCTTAATTTTGAATATAACTGTTTTCAAATATCAGAAAGACCATTATCTAGAAAAGGAATTGATTTTATTCTGGATAGTTTTTGAGGACAGTTATAGTAATAATGGTTGGAAATTACAGTGAACCTATAAAACACTCTATGATTACTAGCATAGTATAGACAGAGACAGAAATAAAATTTGTACTTTAACACTTTTAGTCACAGGGAATTCACCATTCTGCAGGTAGTGCATTGTATTGCTGGACAGCTCCAATTGTCTTTCTATCTCTACATTTTCTTTGTACTCAAATCTATTATAGTAGTTATGTAACCTGGATCACATGAAATAGGTTGAGTTTCTTCAGATACTTGAAGAGAGTAATTATAAACCTTTACTGTTGCAGTATTCTTACTGATGGCTTAGAAATATAATCATGATTCAACAGATAGGAAAACAACTTGATGACATCCCTTGAATGCTTTCAGGAAACCCATTCCAACAAGAGGCATCATATTTCACTTTTTAATAGTTCTGATTTTTAAGATTTTTAAGTTCTAATTCAATCTCTTCATATTACAATATCTCTACACTTAATCTTTGTGTTTCCTCACCTGTAAAAGAAGGGGGTTGAATTAGATAAACTCTGAAGTTCCTTCTACCACTAAATCTGTGAAACTATGTCAGAAGGCAGAACAAAAAGTTGGTAACAAAAGATCTTCATTAAGAGAAAGGGCAGACCGAGTGACCTCGTTTGGCACAAAGAGAGGCTTGACTGGGAACCCAGTGAAGCATGTCTACCCCATTTGAGGAACGAAGTTGGGTGGTGCCTTGTGGGACACCCTGGGGCCAGTGGTACCAGACCTTAGAGGAGGTGTTTATTGAGGTCCAGGTGCCGCCAGGCACTTGTGCTCAGGAGATCTAGTGTGGCCTGCAGAGTCGGCATGTGGAACTAGCTGTGCCAGGCCAGAAGATCCTCAAGGGCAAACTCTTTGATTCTACAGTAACTGATGAGGGAATATGGACATTAGAGGACAGAAGAATGGTCCATATAGTTCTTACCAACACATAGAGAGATGCAGCAAATTGTTGAAACTCCCTTTTAGAAACTGAATATGCAGGGGCAGCTAGGTGGCGCAGTGAATAGAGCACCAGCCTTGGAGTCAGGAGTACCTGGGTCAAATCCGACCTCAGACACTTAATAATTACCTAGCCGTGTGGCCTTGGGCAAGCAACTTAACCCCATTGCCTTGAAAAATATATTTAAAAAAACTGAATATGCAGCCGATCTTTGGGTACAGGACCAAATGCAAAGAAAACTCACCCTGGAGAGATTCCAAAAAGAAAACCCTGCAGAAATTGAAGAATAGTAAAGCTTTACCTTAAATGAAAAAAACTCAGTGGTGCAGAAATATCAGGAAACTATAGTAAAGGCAGACCAGATTTCTCTAGTCTTGAAAAATAAAAAATGCCATTTTAACCCAAGTACCATGTACCCTAGAAGATGTTGCCAATGTAAAAAGATTAGATTATGTGATTGAAGAAAATTTCATTTGCCTACATAACTGAATGAGAATTGTAAAACCATTTAAAAATGACTTCAGGGGCAGCTAGGTGGTGCAATGGATAGAGCACCGGCCCTGGAGTCAGAAGTACCTGGGTTCAAATCCGATCTCAAACACTTAATTATCTAGTTGTGTGGCCTTGGGCAAGCCATTTAACCCCATTGCCTTGCAAAAAAAAACCCAAAAATAAATAAATAAAATAAATATGACTTCAAAGAATACATTCAAAGTATAGTTTACATGGAAAACATTCTGAATTCCAATGGAAACTTTCATGGAGAAATGGGTCATTTTTTGAACTTACTTTGCTGAGCAGGACATTTTAACAAGTCTTAAACTCTATTGCTTTGTTAAACAGTGGACACTGTAATCATGGGAAACTCAAGTGTGCCTTCAGGGGAAACTAAGGGGTTTTTTTGGGGGGGGGCTGTAATCCAGAATAACTGTCAATAAAGCCTTCCAATTCCAAAAATGGAATAGTTGTTTCCCACCAATTTTAGAGTATCAAAGGGAAATGATTCACCTTAGTGAAACAGTCTATTACTGGGAAAATTAAGTTTGATTCTTAAATTGGCATAATATTGTTCTGAAATCTAGTTCTTTTTCACTTTCAGATAAGTTAAATGCCTTTGATAATCTAAATCTGTATTTTTTTTAATGGGCATGAGGGAAGAGAGGAATCAGGGTGAAACTAGCAATAATGTAGTTTAAATAATGTAAACAAAGTATCTTTTTTATGAACCTAAATGTAACCCAGTAAATTTTAGCTACCGTTAGGTATGCCTGGATAGTCAAAGTAGCAATCTTTGAAAAGATCTATCATTATGGTATAGAAGGTAGCCTGTGTAAGCAAAGAACAATGTAATTTTGTGGTTTTTACCAATATCCCTATTTTATGAAAATAAGATTGCAATTAATTTTAATTCTTTTGTATAAAACTGTAGTACCAAGTATTTGGATGTAAGTGATTATTTGGGAATTAAGTTTAAAGGTCAACTGAAGTCAAGAAATGTTTCTCATTCTTCATGCCTTCAATCTCTAGACTTCCAAGTAGATAGAAGGACTGAAGCCTAATCTTATTTTTATTACCCACTAGAGATGACTAAATGAGCTACAAGTATACTTTTTTTTTCTTGGCAATGAATACAATAGAGATGGCCAATATGTAAAGCCAAATTCCAGGCTATCTGGACCTGCTTATTTTACCTTTTAAAAGTAGGATTCTAAACTTGGGGAGGGGTCATACTCTTTTTAAAAAATATATTCATTTTGATAAGTTTGAGTGGTATTTATTTCCTTTGTAATCTTATTTTATACCTCACAAAAAAAGTTAAGAACCCCTGACTTCATTGTGCAGTTAGGTCATATAATTTTAAATGGTGCTTTGTGGTCTATAAGGTATTCTAAGTATTGTCACAGACTTTTACTTTTTATTTTCAGAGCTCAGAATTCCTACTAAAGGAGAAATTGAAGAATGGTAAAACTTTACCTTAAATGGAAAAAAAAACTTCACACCAGAGCTGTCCAAAGGTAAAATGAACTGCTTCATTTTGGGTCACCTTTTCTGGAGTTCCTTTTAAGGAGGGCATCCTTTATATTTCTTGTCTGTTCATGAACTTTTCACCTAGCCATGTATCATAAAGGTATTTTTCATCTTGTTCTTCTAGTTTGCTTGTGATGCCACATACTCATTTGGAGCTTATATGTGTGAAACTCTAACCATAATCCACCAAGAAAGCATCTCCTGCCTCTTCCAGCTCCTTGTAACTACTTTGAATTCCAGCAATTTAGAAAATAATATCAGTAGTCTGAATACTTAGCCCTCTGAAACAACCAAGTCTTGAAGAATATCTCAGTAACTTTTAAGAAAAAAACTATCCTGATCTACATGGTGTGTATGTGTGGTGGTGGTAGTGGGGTCATGGGAAGAGCTAGATTATTGCTCTTAACACGACATGGATACAAATTGTCTCACATAGTCTCTTCCAATTGAATAACTGTGTATACCTTTCTATATCTCTGACTCTTGCATTTCCATTTCAAAATGTTTACTCACTATAGGCCTTTTCGTAAGAAATGCTTGGAAATCTTTTTCATTAAAAATTCTTTTCCCTGCCCCCCTCGAAAAACATATTTAGATTTGCTTGGATTAAACCTTTATTGGTGTATCATATTCCAAACTTTCCTCTTCTGTAAGTGACAGCTGCCAAGCTTAATATGATCCTCACTGTGCCTTGTTGATATTTGAACTGGTTTTTTTTGACTGCAGTATTTTTTCTGTCCCACAGAAGCTCTAAATCTTAGCTTGGTGTTCTTTCAAGTTTTATTTTGAAGTTTCTTTCAGGAAATCACTAGTGGATTTTTTACATTTCATTTCACCCTCTGGTTCTAAAAAATATTGATAGTTTTCACTTGTGAATTTTTTGAAATATTAGTTTAGGGTTGTTTTTGGTTATGATTTCTAAGTATTCCTATAATTCTAGATTATTTTTTCTTGACATGTTTCTCAGGTAAGCTGTTTTTAATTTTATATTCCTTAGATTTTTTTTCAGTATGTTCATCTTCTGATTTTTGTCATATTTCTTACTCTTATTGAATTGGCGTTTTATCTTTCATCCATTCTAATTTTCACAGCATTCAGTTCTGGAGTAATATTTCCTACTACTTGTTCTAAGTTATCAATTCTCCTTGTCAATATTTCTCCTGAAGCTATTGATGAGACCCCAAGTTCTGAAAGGGCTGCTTGGTTTTTTTCCCTTTCATTATGGTTGAGAAGGTCTAGTTCTGCCTGGATGCTGTTGGGGAACTTTCAGGTTTTTGTTAGGGCTCATAGGTGCTCTGTTGTTGAGGCATGCTGCCAAGACCTTTTTCATCTGCTGTTATGGGCCATCCAGAGTTAGCCTCTATTTCCCTCTCTCTTTTCCCAGGGTTCCCAGTCTCCTTCCTCACTGAGCTTTGTCTGGGGTCTCTTTTCTTTTACAAACTCTAGGGTTCCCCTTTCTCCCATTGTTTTGAGGAATGCTTTATGATTCATTCATCTTCCACTTACCCTGGATTATCTAAATCCCCAATTTCCATAGATTTATCTTTCTGAAAGCACACATGGAGGAGTTTATAGCTGATTGTGTGTGTGTGTGTGTGTGTGTGTGTGTGTGTGTGTGTGTGTGTGTTACATTTTTAGAACTTTTCCTGGATGTTTTCTGGGGATTTGGATTACTCTAAAAACATACCTGCCATTTTCCAACAGTTCTCTATTTTACTCTCAATTAGGTTTTACAATCCCTTTATAATCTTCCTTGCACTTCAAATTTTCTTATTAAACTATTTTTATTAGTAGTACAAAGGAATCTTTAAGCTCTGTACAGGTTCAATTTTGCTAAATTATAACATTTTTTTGTTGTTTAGTAGTTTTTTAGTTCATGGTCCCATTCCAGAATTTCCTTGGCAAAGATACTAGTTTACCATTTCCTTCTCCAGGTCATTTTACAGATAAGGAAACTGAGGCAAACAGGGTTAAGTGACTTGCCCAGGGTCATACTACTAGAACGTGTCTGAGGACAGCATTGAACTTAGGAAGATGATTCTGATTCTAGGACCAACACTTTATCCTAGCTGCCTTAAATTATAAAACAATAGAGGTTAAACAAATGAGGTTATACTATACAGCTCAGCTGGGTGAGGATTTTGATGAACTTTCTTCTTATAAATATTTTTAAATCAGCAAAAACAAACAATTATAAGTCTGAGAAATAAAGTCATGTTTAATTTCAAGCATTCCTTCCCCTTTTCTACAGTAGATGGTGCTAGGAGTTTGAGCAGAAATGGATAGAAGTATAAAGCACATTAATACCTCACTTTATCAGAGTAGGCCAAGCCTTCTAGTGACCTGTTTTCTATTTATTTTTTGTCCACTTATGTAGTAGACTGTCCTGGGTATTGCTTTAGGTTGCGAAAACTTATGAAATGAAAATTTTTGCAGGCATACTGATGACAAAATCCTGATGATTTTTCTTTGGAAAACTATCATTTCTTTCCCCATTCCACCCCATTTCTACTGCTGCTTCCATAGTCCTTCAACATCCTATTCTTGGATGTGTGACAGGGACAGTTCCTATACTGCAAAGCAAAGCTTAGAGTTAAGCACAGTGGAAGTTATGAGTATGATAAACTTGAATGGGAGCCTGTTTTGAAAGTAGATGTTTCAAGATCATGAAAAAGTATAAAAACATCACTAGTACAAAAACATTCATAGCAGCCCTTTTTGTGGTGGCAAAGAATTGGAAATCGAGTGAATGTCCATCAATTGAGGAATAGCTGAACAAATTGTGGTATATGTACATTATGGAACACTATTGTTCTATTAGAAACCAGGAGGGATGAGAATTCAAGGAAGCCTGGAGGGATTTGCATGAACTGATGCTGAGAAAAGCAACATCCTAAAAGCAATATGGGAGTGATGATCAATCTTAATGGACTTACTCATTCCATCAGTGCAATAATCAGGCACAATTTTGGAGTATCTGCGATGGAGAAGGCCATCTGTATCCAGAGAAAGAATTATGGAGTTTGAACAAAGACCAAAGACCTTTAATTTAAAAAAACCGGTTATCTTATTATGTAATTTTGCTAATTCTTCTACTTAATTTTTGTCCCCTTTAAGGATATGATTTCTCCCTTATCACATTTGACTTAGATCAACATATACCATGGAAAAATGTAAAGACTAACAGACTCCTTCCATTGGGGGTTGGGGGGAGGGAAGTGAGATTAGGGGGAAAATTGTAAAATTCAAAATCCAAAACAAGCAAACAAACTAATAAATAAATAAGAAAGTAGATGCTTCAGTAATTCAAATGCTGTGCTTGGAGTCAGGACTATCTTCCTGAGTTAAACCTGGCCTCACCCACTAACTGTGTGACTCTGGGCAAGTCATTAAATCCTTTCTGTCTCAATTTCCTCATCTGAAAAATGAGCTGGAGAAGCAAATTGCAAACCACTCCAATACCTCTGCCAAGAAAACCCCAGATGGGATAATGAAAAAGTTGGACACGACTTAAAAATGACTGAACAAAAAACAATTATAATGAGGTAGTGTGGTGTAGTGTATAGAGAATTGCCCCTGGAGTCAGGAAGACATGAGTTCAAGTCCAGCCTCTGAAGCATGCTGGCTGTTTGTCCCAGGATAAATCTGTTTCAGTTTTTCATTTTTTTTGGAAAGATTTTATTGGGGCAGCTAGGTGGTGCAGTGGATAAAAGCACCGGCCCTGGAGTCAGGAGTACCTGGGTTCAAATCTGGTCTCAGACACTTAATAATTACCTAGCTGTGTGGCCTTGGGTAAGCCACTTAACCCCGTTTGCCTTGCAAAAAATAAAAACTAAAGAAAGAAAGAAAGATTTATTTATTTTGAATTTTACAATTCTCCCCCACTCTTTCTTCCCTCCCCCCCCCCACAGAAGGCAGTTTGTTAGTCTTTACATTGTTCCCATGGTATGCATTGATATAAGTTGAACATGATGAGAGATAAATCATATCTTTAAGGAAGAACCATAAAGTATGAGATATAGCAGAATTACATAATAAGATAACTTTTTTTAAAAAAATAAAGGAAAAATTCTTTGATCTTTGTTGAAACTCCACAATTCTTTCTCAGGATACAGATGGCATTTTCCATCGCAGATATCTCAAAATTGTGCCTGATTGTTGCCCTGTTGGTATGAGCAAGTCCATTAAGGCTGATCATCAACCCCATGTTGCTGTTGGGGTGTACAATGTTCTTCTGGTTCTTCTCATCTTGATCAGCATCAGTTCAGGCAAATCCTTCCAGGCTTACCTGAATTCCCATCCTTCCTGGTTTCTAATTAAACAAAAGTCTTCCATCACATACATATACCATAATTAAGCCATTCCTCAATTGATGGCCATTCACTCAATTTCCAATTCTTTGCCACCACAAAAAGAGCTCCTAATGAATATTTTTTGTACAGGTGATGTTTTTACCCTAAAAATAAACTAGGGGGTGGCTAGGTGGCACAGTAGATAGAGCACTGGCCTTGGAGTCAGGAGTACCTGAGTTCAAATCCGGCCTCAGACACTTAATAATTACCTAGCCATGTGGCCTTGGGCAAGCCACTTAACCCCATTGCCTTGAAAAATCTAAAAATAAATAAATAAATGAACTAGACATTTTTTATTACATTAAATTAAAAATCTTTTGTACAGACAAACCACTGTAACCAATATTTTAAAAATGTAGTAAATTGGGAAACAATTTTTACAACTAGAATTTGTGATAAAGGACTCATTTCTAAAATATACAGAGAACTGAGTCAATTTTTTTTTTAAAAAAAGACAAGGCATTCCCCAATTGAAAAATGATCAAAGGATATGCAAAGGAAATTTACAGATAAGGAAATCAAAGCAATCCACAGTCATATGAAAAATTGCTCTAAATCACTAATTATGCAAATTAAAGCATCTCAGAGGTACCTCATACCTCTCAGACTGGTCAATATGACCAGAAAAGACAATGATCAATGTTGGAAAGGATGTGGGAAATCTGGGACCTAATACATTGTTGGTAGAACTGTGAACTCATCCAACCTTTCTGGAGAGCAATTTAGAATTATGCCCAAAAGGCAACAAAAATGTGCATACCTTTTGATCCAGCAATACCACTACTGGGTCTATACCCTGCAGAGATTAGTCTTATAATCTTTCAAAGACTATAACTTTCAGAGAATAGCTGACCCATATTAGTCAAAGGAGCTTCCTCCCCTGAGAAGACCTTATACAGCTGAAATTATAGCTCAGTATCCTGCCTAGTACAAATGCAAAGTACAAAATTTCAGAAGTTCTAGGGAAATCTAATATGTTGCCTGGTTGACAAGTAATTTTACATGATTCATAACTGTAGATTTTCTGTTCAGTCTATGATCCCAGATAGCTATAGTTTACGGATCTAAAACACTTTTGAAATAGCTTTTGAGATTTTTTTATTTTGTTTTAAGGTTCCAAATCTTTGGGCCTTCTTGGGTCACTTTGGTTCTTTGTACTTTGGGATTCATGAGAAGTTTGAAGGATCTAGTAGATTGAATGTTGCTTATTTGGTATCAGTCAAGAAATTAGTAAACATTTTTAGAGCTTTCTATTAGATGGCATACACTGTGTTATGTGTGGGGAATATAAAGACAAAAATTAGTCCTTTGCCCTCAAGGAGTTTACATTCTATTTTTCAGATGAGAAACATTCTCAGAACATTAAATGGATTTTTTTCTATAAAAGTTGTTTTTAGCTGGATTATCCTTTCCCCCCCTCTTTTAAACCATATTTTAGTTACATGTTAAGACAATTTTTAACATTCATTTTTTAAATAAAATTTGAGCTACCATTATGCCCAAAGAGGTAAAAACCCTCCATATCCTTTGATCCAATAATACTACTACTAGATCTTTATCCCAAAGAAATCATAAAAAAGAGAATGAGACCCACATGTTCAAAAATATTCATAGCAGTTCTTCTTGTGGTGGCCAAGAACTGGAAATTGCAGGGATGCCCATTGTTTTGGAAATGGTGAAGAAATTGTGGTATATGAATACAATGAAATAATATTATTCTATAAGAAATGATGGGCAGATTTCAGAAAAACCTGGGAAAGACTTAATGAATCAATGCCGAACTAAGTAAGAAGAACCAGGAGAACACTATACACAGTAGTAGCAACATTATGTGATGAACAACTAACAGAGACTTAGATCTTCTCAGCAATACTGTGATCAAAGATAACTGTAAAAGCTTTATGGTCAAAAATGCCATCCACATCCAGAGAAAGAACTATGAAATCTGAAAGCAAATCAAAGCAT
This sequence comes from Macrotis lagotis, assembly GCF_037893015.1. NCBI lineage: Eukaryota > Metazoa > Chordata > Mammalia > Peramelemorphia > Peramelidae > Macrotis > Macrotis lagotis. The sequence goes on along the minus strand of NC_133658.1, from coordinate 361,003,543 downwards.
ACTATTTTCACTTAATTTTTTTTCTTGTGGTTTTTCCTCTTTTGTTCTGATTCTTCTTTAATAATATAACTTATATAGAAATATGTGTAACATGATTATCCATGTATAACCTATATCAGATTACTTGCTATCTTAATGGGGAGGGGAAGGAAGAGTGAGAGAGAAAACTACAAAAATGAATATCGAAAATTATGTTTATATATAATTGGAAATTTTTTTTAATAAAATGCTAAAAAATACATTTTCCTCACATCCCTCTCTAAAATGGTGAACAATTTGATATAGATTGTACATAGTTGACTGAATTATTCTAATGAGTTATGGATAATCTTGCTAGAGTTGCCTTAAAGTATAAATCTTAAATCTTATACCTGTCTTAAATAATATATTGGATAAATATTTCAAACACATCTCTCAATTTAGGTGGATAAACTGCTTTTATTCTAACCTTCTTACTCTCATTATGCTTTTATCTGGATTACCCTTTTTAATGGTTTATTTACTTAACAAATAACCCTAAAGATGGTTTTCATCTTAATTAGGGGCTCTTAGCACATTAAATGATTGTTCCCCCCTCTTGTCTTTATTTTCATTTAGTGTCTTTAAAGGTTTTTGAAAAATACTGGTTGAATCTGCATTTCACAAACTTCAATTGTCTGTTTATTTAAAGAACCATCATTTAGGGCATGAATACCAAGAACCAAGTACCCTGGTTAGAGAACTTTGATTGTTTAGCAATCATAGCTTAGTACCCGTTTCCCCCCAAGCAACAGCCAGCTCCTTCAGGAAAACTGCTGATCAGTTGGAACAGTCTCCTAGATTAGGGAGGGGGCAGGGAAGATAATGCCTTTGGAGCCCAATTGGTGCCCTTGCCCTTGCTGAAAAGACAATAGGAATTCCTATGAGTGGTCCCTTGGGAGCTTCAAGGATGACAGGTGACTATAGTGCCAGGTAGTGAAGATTATTTGCCATGAAATTTTTCTTAATGTAAGAAAAAGCTGTAAAAATGACTCTACCCCTTGGAGACTCTTTTGGAACTTTCCTGTGGATTTCTAGACTGGTGCAACAAGACAAGCAGGGGGTTTCTCTCCTGTTCCCAAGTCCAAAGAAAATAGTATCTTACGAGAGAAAAACATGGAAATGTCAGGCAATTTCTGATTACCCAGGCAAGGCTAAACCTGGTGTTTCCTGGATTTTTGAATTTCTGGCTACCTTTCTCTGCATTTCTAGGTGTTATAGTAGATAAAGTGGTGGAGAAGTCAAGAAGTCTTCAATTTATATTTTGACTCAGACTCACTGTGTGACCCTGGAAAAGTAACAACCTTTACACCTCAATTTCTTCATCTGTAAAAAGGGAAAATAATAGCAACTGCCAGGGTTGTTGTGAGGAACAAAGGAGAGGACAGAGGAAAAAGTAAAAGGTTAGAGCAAAATATATTTTGCTTCAGCTGAAGTGAAAATTGTTATCTTATTATGTAATTTTGCAATCTCTTATACTTTATTTTTCTTCTTTAAGGATATGAGTTCTCTCTCATTCACATTCAACTTAGATCAGTGTATAACATAGAAACAATGTAAAGAAACAGACTGCCTTCTGTGGAGGGGTGGGGGGAGAGAAGCAAGATTAGGGGAAAACTGAAAACTCAAAATAAATAAAATCTTTAAAATTTAATAAAAAAGGAGAGACTATAAATACACACATTCACAATACATACACATATGTATATATGCATATGTATACATATATATATTTTCAATATGTAGAGCTTTACAAACTTTAAAGGATTATATCTTTAACTCTTATTTCAATGACTTTTTCTGAGCTTAGATCGGCAACTAGCAATACTGAGAAATGGATATTTTTTAGTTTAGTTTAGTTTTGGATTCTCCCTAGTACTATCTCCCATAGTCTTTTGTCTACAAGCTCCTTGAAAATAAACACTTCCTTGCTTGCTTTTTATTCCCATAGGGTTTGGCACATAGGAAACACTTAATAAATGCTTGTTGACTATTAAGAAATATTGCCATTGAGAATCCCTGAGTTTAACAGCTTGGAACTAGCTACCCGAGATCGAAGATTTTCACAACAGTGTGCTGCTTCTAGAAAAACACTATAAAAGGTGTCACCAATAAGTCTAGGACATGAGATGAATAACCAAGAGATCTGAGTCTTTTGTGTCTGAACTCTGGCAGTGCAGGCCTAAGGTGAATGGGAAATATTTGTTTGGTTTCCCCCAAAGGACCTTTACCTTTTGGGACAATAGAATCAGCATACAAATTATTGAATGTTTTATTTCCTACTTGTGCTCAGAAGACCTGAGTCCTTTGCATTTTTATGCACATTCTGGGCTAGGAAAAAATAAAAACTGATTTGCACCTGATATTCATATTGTACACCAAATATTTTTGCAGGAAAATGGCATTATTTCCCCACATATGGAGAAACCAGAGGCACCAGTCATCCCTAGGTTTCCTTTAAGAGTTTTCCTACAGGATCAGAGCATCCATGAGCAGAGAACCAACCCCTCCCCACTACCCTCCCCACCCCCACTCCTTTAGGGGCAGAAAAAAACTTTTAAAAAATCTAAACTCGATTCCTGTGAGAGCTTGAGTGTTTGGTGGTGGTGTGGTGGAGGAGGGGGAGGGGCAGCCCAAGTCGACAGTTGTAGCACAACAGTAAAATGTATGTTCATTGAGGTCAGGGACTTATTTTTTATTATTTTCATATCTTTTGGCTCAGTGTCTTTACATATTTAATAAAAAGACTTAATGAATGAATGAGTGACAAAGAGTGAAAGAAAACAGAGATTCTTTAGTTTAGACTTCTTATTTCTGAAAGTGAGAAATAAGAAGAAGGTTAAGTGTCTTCTAGTTCATTTAGTGGCAGAGCTGGTATTTGAACCTAAGTCCTCTGACTCCAAGACTCCCCTGAGGCAGGGGCACAGGTCAGCTGACTCTCCTACATCTTTCAAATGAACTCTAATATTTCCCAAGCAGTTGGCCTCTCATGGGGTGCCAAAGAAAATTCTACCATTCCTTTTTGAAAGTAGCTAATGATATCCTAAGGGAAGATAGCCCTAAGGGGATGTGCAAATAAAATTACTGGAATTGCTCTGGAAATGGATGTGCAAAATAAATTCAACTAATGGCCTTGGGTTATATGTATATATACATGTATCAATATTTATATAGATTTAATCATACTGAATTGTAACAAGAAATGTGCTATTGTTAAATACATGAATCAAGGACATGATTCACCTTCTATCACCTTAAGATAAGACCAGTACTAATATTTTCTCTTCCCTCAACCATGTATTTCTACAGTTACATCCTTCTTTCCTTCATTTACTAGGATGTGTTGCAACAAATGTGCTTTTGGCTTATTCAAGAATCTTTGTATTCCTTAATCAGCTTCTTTTTTTTTTTTTTAGGTCAGATCAATGTACTGGATGACAAAAGCTAGGAGCTTACAAAAAATTGTTTATGGGGGGGGAGGAGTGGCTTCAAATTCCAGGTGGTTCCTCCACATCTAGTAGGTATAGGCTCTGGATTTCCTCTTGCAATCCCATCCATTGACAGGTTAGGTCACCAGAACAAGACTCCTTTTCCCCTTGAGATTATGATGAGTAGAAACCCTGTCTTTCTTTGGTGCTATTGCCAATACTACCCCAATACCATTTAGCCACTTAGTATCTCTATGTCATCAAAATCATCTATTTAGAGATTACCTGAAATGGAGGCAGCCAGAAATTTAGGTGGGTAGAGACCTACAAGCCTGTAATAAGAAAGACCTGAGTTCAGATATGGCCCTGGATACTTATTAGCTTTATGTCCCTCGGAAAGTCACTTGCAAGGCTTGCCTCAGTTTCTCCAACTATAAAATGGAGATATCAGTAGCACTTTACCTTGCAGAGTTGTTGTAAGGATCAAATGAGATAATATTTATAAAAAACCGTTTGACACATAGTAGGTTCTATAGCAGTGCTAATTTCGTTCAATTAACACCAATCAGCTTTAACTGATGGATATTAACTGAGAAGATCTAGCAAGATTCAAAACGTAAAATACTCCAAAATCAGGAACCAACTCTCCTCTACCACCATCTGAGCCCCTGGGGTTGTGGGCTTAAACTAAAATAGCTACAACTATTCTTCCTACCACCCTGCCTTCTGGCAGCCTTTGTTGCTTTTCTTTCTTGGTAGATACAGTATCTTGTTGCTTGATAGGTTAGTTCACTGTCGGACTGGGCAGATCACTATCAGCTCTCTAGCTGCACCTTTCGAGGTTCTGTTGACTTTTAAAAACACATTAGGGTAAACTTGTCTATGCCTTCTCTGATATTCATTCATCCAACATCAGGAAAAAATAAATATAAGACACAGAAAAGCAATCAAACCATGTGTTCACAGTCATATGGCACCCAGGTGTGAGAGACCTAAGACTCCAGCCCTACCTCAAGATCTATAGTAGTTCTTCCTCTTTCCTTTCCTTCCCTTCTTCTTCCTCTTCCCAGGGAAGAGAGTACTATTTTACCTATTCATATCTTCTACATACACACTTAGTTCTGGCGCAATGGTCAATTAAATGGATTATTATGCCAAATATGTGCCAATAAGAAACAGTCACATAATAACCAGACCCTGAATCAGGGCCAGGGATTCTCTATTACATACCATCCTTCATTCCCAGAGTTTCACTAAATGTCTACAACAGGAAAAACATACTAAGTATGCATAAAGGTCTGAATTCCCACTGTTACAAAGGAAACAAAGTTAGCATAAGAAAGGAAAGTGGAATTATCCTGTGGTGTAACATTGGGTAACAGTTTGTGATTCAACTCAGAATGACCTTTCTTTTTAGACTCTTTTTGTCATTTCTGCTTTTTCCTTAAATTTTAGATCACTAAAAACTATTATTAACACACATTTAAATAAAACAGTTACTTTCTGCACCAATTTTATAACTTCAGGAGTATATTTTGACAGAAAATTATCATTTTCCTTGGAATTTTATTTTTGAAAATATGATTTTAGCCATAGACTGATGTCTGAGTTACTTCAGAAATACCTTCCCAAAACTTATGCAGATTTGGTTGTGTTCTTAAGCAACTTAATGGGTTTTCTATTTCTTTAACTTTTCCAAGGGATTTGATATTTTCAGTTCTGGATGACCATTTGAATTCTTTTGGAAAGAAAAGAAGACATTTGTTAAGTAATGAAGATAAAAAAAACTGAAGGAAATCAGTTAACAAAAATCTTACACTCAGTTGTCATCTCAACCTCAGACAATTGCAAATGTGATGCAGCCAACCTGTTTGACCCCTGTAAAATTAAACCACCGAGAGTTACATCAAATTTCTGCTTCAGAATTGATATAACACTCATCATGGAGTTGGGGTTGGCTCAATAGTTGCTTATTCAATTGAAATTTCCAGGAAATTGATTGACTTAAAAGACCTGGACATTTTTATTTAGCATAATAACACTTTCTATTTCTAATAACTATCTAAATATCTTCCCTTTTTCTAGGTTATAGTATTTTTTACAAGAAGTTAATAAACTTTGTCTATTGAGGACAGAGGGAGGGGGCAAACTACATGTAGATTCTTCTGCATATCCCTATATCTTTTTATCTTGTGTTTGGAGGCTGAATTTACATTTTCATAGTAATTTCACAAAGCACAGGGTTGTCTTTTTCTGTTTTAATATGCAGATATTCACATATTTAAAATCTTTTCCCCTGGGGATACTTATTTTTTTCTAGAAATTAGATGACTAAAAACTAGTCAAAGTATAATATAATTTAATGGTATCCATAAGGTATTTTCATTAAATATGAAAATAATGTCTCTTAGGGAGAAAGCTAACTCTATGTATTACTATAAGTTTGTATTCTGGTTTTCTTGTTTGTAAAAGACCTAAAGCAACCTTAGACAACAAAAGCACTTCAAACTTAATCCAGACTTTATTTTAGGGCATTCTGGGAGAATTTCAATTTGTGGCATCCTACTCTTCTTGTTTTAACTATATCTTGTATTTTTTCCTTAAATTACTTTATTGACATTTATTACATTTATACTAAATGTGCTCCATGCCTTGTGAAAACAAGGAAATAGAAAAGAAAATGTGATTTTAGATTTGTAATCTTGCTGTATTCTTTGGGAACATGACCATGATTTCACAAATACTATGACAGCAGAGCTCAAGATAAGACAGTTCCTATCAAGCAAGAAAGGCTTTAAGGACTGGCCCAGTCATGGACTTTATGCATATCATTTGGGGTTCAGCTTGGATAAATTAGAAAAGGACTATCCTGTGTAGGTCGGCTCTCAGTTTACAGTTTTTTGAACTACAATTGCTCACAGAAAGTGTCTACTAAAGTGCAGAGGGATTTTGATATGAATCACACATCATCAATCAATGTTATTTCATTACTTCTTGTAGCTCACATTCCCTGCCCCCCCCAGCTTAAAATGAAGAGAAAATCAATGAAGAGAAAATTATAATGAAGATAAAAATTGCTCTACAGGTAACTTAAAAAAATTAATTTACTCATTTATTTTTCTAACTGCATGCAAATATAGTTCTCAGCATTCATTTTCTTTTCTTTTCTTTTCTTTTCTTTTCTTTTCTTTTCTTTTCTTTTCTTTTCTTTTCTTTTCTTTTCTTTTCTTTTCTTTTCTTTAAAGGTTTTTGCAAGGCAGTGGGTTTAAATGGCTTTCCCAAGGCTACACAGCTAGGTAATTATTAAGTGTATGAAGTCAGATTTGAACTCAGGTACTCCTGACTCCAGGACCAGTACTCTATCTACTGTGCCACCTAGCCACCCCCTCAACATTCATTTTCTTGTAGGATTTTGAGTTCCGCATTTTTTCGCCTCCTTCCCTACTCTGTGAGTAATCTGATAGAGGTTATGCATGTATAACTTCGTTAAACATATTTACATATTAGTCATGTTTCATACTTGTAACTTTTAAAGAACATATTTATTCAGCATGTATAATTGCTTACAGTTTAGGAAGTGAACAGTCACCTAGAGTTATTGGAATATGTTTAATTACAGTGAAAAAGATCAAAGATAAGTAACAGACCTTTGTGTGTGTAGAGCCTTTCCTTTTGCTTATGGATAACATTTTCAGATGCTATTGCTGTTTGGAGTCAACTTTTATATGCCATAATATTTTTTTCCCTTTTAAATGATTAGGATTTATTTTGGGGAAAGTGGGAGAAAGAGAGGATGTGAGATAACTTTTATTTTACCATTGTCCTGGAGATATAAAAGATTCACAGGAACTCCTAAACAGATTTGGTACTCAGATAAATTATTCACTCCCCTTGGAAAGAAATTGAACTTGGGATAGCCATTGGAACAACCTCCAGAAATTCTAATGAATTATTTTCTATCCCTTATATAGTTCCTCCTAGGCCAAATCCACAGTTGGGTATCGCAGGGCTAGGCTAACTCTAAAGTACAGTTTTGTCTCCTGAAGGCAAAAAAATGAGACCAAGAGAGATCTAAAAATTATTTGTTAATACTCTCACCCATAACTAGGGTAAGGTAATTAAGTCTTTGTCCATGGTGTCAACAAATGGGTGGGAGGCATGGAGTGGTAGATTTTTTCCCCATAGCTGCTATCTCCTCTTCTCCTCAAGATCCTCTGTATTCTTCATTAACCCTCTTCCTAGTCCAGGTTTCCCTCTGGCATCCCTGTTTGAAGTCTTTTTCCTGAATCCTATCAAATGTTTTCTGTAACACCTCTGCTATTCTCAGATTACAAATCTATTTTTAACAAATTTAAGTAATTGAACACAGTATGAGAAGAAACACTAGTAAAACAAGTAAACTAGTAAAACAATGAAATCTGAACTTCATTATATTTTATTCAAAAGTAAACATTTAAAAATAACAATGCTAATTTATTTGTTTTATGTTCTTTCCAATTGCTTTTCTGTCTCTGTAGCTATATAGTTCTAGAGTCTTAGCTATTATTTACCATTCAGTAGCAATCAATGGAATTTTTTTTCCTGCTAACCTCAATTTACAGTGCATTGTAAAAATTTTTCTATTTTTATTTGCATTCTTCGTATTTGTCATTTTAAAAATAGCATAATAGGATTTCACTTCACTGATCTAGCACCAGTTTCTTGAATAAATCTCTTTTAGCTTCATTCCACAATTGTTGGACATATGGGTCATTTCTAGCTTTTCACTGTTACCAATAAGACAACTATGATATTTTGAACAGGCAAGTTCTTTTGTCTTTTGATATAGTCATTAAATTATTCTGACAATGAGATTCCTGATTTTAAAAGTTCTAAAACTTTTGTCCCAATTTTTGTCCCATCTGCAAGATAATAAGACTGTCTCTTAAAAAATAGCCCTGCCAACTTTAGATTTTTATTGTTTTTAATTGTATTTGTCAGCTTGATGAAGGTAACATATCTTAAAGTGATGACCTGCTATAGTGACAAAATGCTCAACCTGGAGTCAGGAAGGCAACCACCTCAGACTCTCAGTAACTATGTGATTATAGCTACACTCCACTGAACTTCAATATCCTCCTCTCTAAAATATGGAAAATAGCAAATAATTGTTGATATTTAGTGGTCAAGAGAGTCTAAGGCTAGATACGTTGATTCAGAAGGGAACTACATAGAAATGATAATTGAACTCATGGGAGTTGATGATGTCACTAAATGAACATAGGAAAGAGAACACAAGAAAGAGACTTAGGATATACCCTGGAGAACGTTGAAACTAATTCTTACCAGTTCAAGAGAATTAACTGTTAAATTTTCAGTGTGAAACTAGTATTTCTGACAAAGAACTTATTTCTAAAATATACAGAGAACTGAGTCAAATTTAAAAAAAAACAAGCCATTCTCCAATTGACAAATGGTCAAAGGATATACAAAGACAATTTGCAGATGAGGAAATGAAAGTGATCCAAAGTCATATGAAAAATTGCTCTAAATCATTACTTATTAGAGAAATGCAAATTAAAGCATCTCTGAGGTACCACCTCACACCTCTCAGACTGGCCAACATGACCAGAAAGGACAATGATCAATGTTGGAAGGGATGTGGAAAATCTGGGACACTAATACATTGTTGGTGGAGCTGTGAACTCATCCAACCTTGGAACTTGGAATTACACCCAAAGGGCATTGTGCATACCCTTTGATCCAGCAATACCACTACTGGGTCTATACCCTGAAGAGAGTATTGAAAAGGCTAAAAACATCACTTGTACAAAAACATTCATAGCAGCCTTTTTTTGTGGTGCCAAAGAATTGGAAATTGAGTGAATGTCCATCATTTGGGGAATGGCTTAATAAACTGTGGCATATGTATATGATGGAACACTATTGTTTCATTAGAAACCAGGAGGGATGGGAATTCAGGGAAGCCTGGAAGGATTTGCATGAACTGATACTGAGTGAGATGAGTAGAACCAGAAGAACATTGTGCACCCTAACAGCAACATGGGGGTGATGATCAACCTTAATGGACTTGCTCATTCCATCAGTGCAGTAATCAAGTACAATTGGGGGATATCTGTGATGGAGAATACCTTCTGTATCCAGAGAAAGAATTGAGGGGTTTGAACTAAGACAAAGACTATTACCTTTAATTTAAAAAAAACCATTATCTTATGTAATTTTGCTATCTCTTATACTTTATTTTTTTCCTTAAGGATATGATTTCTCTCTCATCACATTCAACTTAGATCCGTGTATACCCTGGAAACAATGTAAAGACTACCAGATTGCCTTCTGTGGGAGTTGGGGAGAGGGAAGCAAGATTAGGGGAAAAATTGTAAAAATCAAAACAAATAAATTAATTTAAAAGTCAAGCAGGAAAAAAATTTTCAGTGTGAGCATTTATACCTCAGAAATTGGCAAAAAAGAACAAAAAGGGTTTTATTTTTGTTTTGTCAATTATCAAAACTTAAGGAATTGATGGAGAAAATGTTAATAATACAAATTAAACTTATAAGTGTGTTATGATGACATTTTCCCCCACTGGAGAGCTGGTTGTTAAACATTTACCAGTACACCCATGACTTATACTCATAGTTAATGGGAATGATTTGGATGATGAATAAATAATGGAGACGGTGAAGAAAAAGTTAGATAGAGAAGAGAACTAGAAAGAGCAGGTATTCAACAGTGTGTGAGAAAAATGTAACCACTTAAATAAATTTCAGAGATTTCTCAAGGTATGAGGAGAAAAAGCTTTACTCATTTCTCAAGAAACAGACCCCATCAGTGAATGAGGCAAAGGGAACATGAACCATAGGGCAATATATCCTAACTCGATCCCCACCACCACCACCACCACCACCACTAATCCATCCTCATTAATTAGGAATGTGGTCTTCACAATCTAAGCACATAAGCTAATCTAAAGAAAAGCATATAATTCAAACAGAGACAAGGTTCTCCCAAGGATAGATATCTGGACTCAATAGATAAGGGCAAGGTCAGTTTGCTCTTTACATTTTGGTCATGGTAACATTCACTGACATCCCAGAAGTTGCTTCTCAGGGGAGGAGGGCAGAAGATTCATAACACACGGTTCAACTATTTCTAATCTATAATATTCTACTGAAGAAATATCAAATCCCATTCAACAGTGTCACATACACCAGAGATATCAAGATCATTATGATTCAAGACATTAGGCTATCAAGAGATCATTCAATGGAAATTTTGAAGATAGCAATTGAGTTGAGTGAAGAGTTTGGAAATCAGATTTTAAAGGGTTAAAAAAGGAAGATAATAGGGAAATAGAAGTACCAATAAACATATGCTGAATGAATAACAACTCCAGAGTTCAAAATCTTGGAAGAGGAAGAAGTTTCAAATGGAAGTCAAGGGAGTTGAGATGATTATCTGAAGTCAAGGTATCCAAATGGTTCTTTGAAGTTTGAGAACATGAGGGGAGGGGACAGAATGAAGTAGAGAGGAATGCTATAAATCATAATTTAAAGGCATTGATCAAGATAGGAAAGTTACCAGGGCTTCTGTTCTGTCCCATGCATCTGTGGGTACTTCATCAAAATGAAGTTGTTAAATGATTATCATCATGAAATATATTTACATCAAATATACTCTTTTAGAATCCAAGGGTCATTGGATCATAAGTTAATTCAGTGTGGTACTATTATTCAGATTATAAAATTTACATCTTGAGTTGTTCTTTGTTAGGTAGGATATAGTTTGCATAATATTTCCCCTTATTGACAGAAAATTAGTATATACAGAGAAACATCGGGGAAATTGGTCAGATTTCTCAAGGTATGAAGAGAAAAAAACTTTATTCGTTTCTCAAGAAACAGGCCCCATCAGTGAATGAGGCAAAGGGGACATGAACGATAGGGGCGATATATCCTAACTCGATCCCCCCCCACACACACAATGATCCATCCTCATTAGTTAGGAATGTGGTCTTCACAGTCTAAGCACATAAGCTAATCTAAATAAAAGCATATAATTCAGAGACAAGTTTCTCTCAAGTCCAATAAGACTCACTCAGAGCAAAGAAAATTTTATTTAAAAAAGTATACAAATTGCCCAGGATCTGTTTGTTAAAAAGTGCATTTAGTGCAGAATAAGGTGGGGGGGGGCTTTCAAAGATAAATACACAGTTCCCTTTTTCACTTGCCTGTGTGATTAAGAGCAAAGGAGTAATTAACCTCTCAGAATCTCAATTTCCTCTTCTGTAAAAGAGCAATAACAGTTGTACTTCTACCTCACATGGTGGTTGTGAAGTAAGCACCCTGCAAATCTTACAAAAAGGTACATAAAAGTAAGTTATTATTTTCCTCCCCTTGTCTTCAGATGGTTAATAAATCAAAGCTGAAGACTTTTCTTTTGCACTTCACTGTCTAGCTTCCCTGAAGATATTCATGATTCCCATCAGGATACCTGTCAAATATTACTTTGATGGGCTTGAATTTAAGTTTGAAGCATTAGGGGGAAATTACCAGACTAGTAATTTTCACCCCATGAAGGAATCTCATTGTTAGGACTATAACCTTTTGTCAAAAGGATAAAAGGACCTTTCTTTACAAAAATATTCATGGATTTTTTATTGGTAACAATGGAAAATTAGAAATAAACTTTATATACAACAATTGTGGAATAACCCAAAAGAGACTTAGACAAGTGCCAGTTACCAGGTCTCTGAATTCTTGGTTTGACCTATAGATAAAATTTGAGAACTGGGGAAAAGTTATAAGGATGCACAATCATGGTCAATTTTTCAAGATCATGGTCACATTTTAATTTTTACCTAGAGATGCTAAAAGAATAATAATTTTTATGGGAAATTTCAATTTATCTCAAAGAAGGCTTTTTTAAAAAAATTTCTTTCAATGATATAAAAATCTTTGGTCATTAGAACTCAAAAGAAAGTTTAGATATCATGTAGAATTGGACTTCTTAATCTAGAATCTCTGAACCTCTAGGGATTCATGGTTAGATTTTAGGGGATCCATGAACATGAATGGGAAAAAATTTAGCTTTTTAAAAATTTTTATTTCTAATCAAAATTTGGTATCTCCTCAATTATGAATGTAGGCAATATTAACCAACAGGGGCATTAACTGTATCCTTGATTTGTTTTTAAAGTTTAAACCAAATATATTTTTCTATTTCATTATTGCTAAAAATTTCCTAAATGTCCACTATGACATGTATGTTAGTTACCTTGTCAAGTGTCATCTCACTGTTTAAGGCTCTTATTTAACCCAACAACAACAGCTTTCTCCCAAATATATTTGAAAAAAATTTTAAAGTTTAATTTGCATCTATTTGAACTTTTAAAATTTAACATATTCATAAAGGAGTATGTATATTATTACATCATAAATTAGTTTTTAAAAAATTTGATAATTGTGTTTTAAAACAATTAGTTTAATTCCTCATCTTGTATATTTGAATTTATGCATTAAAAACAAGATTCTGAGGTCAATAGACCTCATCATACTGTCAAAGGGGTCCATGATTCCCCAAAATTCATAACATCAGATTAATATATAGGAAGTTGAGGCAGTATATGGTGGAGTGGAAAGAGCACTACAATTGGGATCATGGACACCTGGGTTCGAATCCTACTGTAACCTGAGGAAGACATTTAACTTCCAAGGGTCTCAATTTCCTCATCTATAGATGGACTTCATTACACTTTAAAGTGTCTTCTAGCTCTAAATTAATGATCCTAGTCCAATCATATGATTTCATAGACAAGAGATTAAAGTCTGGAGAGGTAAAATATTGTGTCCAGGATTTATAAGTAGAACTGGGCCTGTGCTACAGAAAATACTTGAGCAAAATGCAACTTGAAAAAAATCACATTCATTTTTTTTTCTCTTTGAGGATTTGGGCTTTAATCTTAATTATATTTGGATGCTAGTTTATTTTTTTCCTGTTGGTTTTATTGCTGGTCAGTATGTGAATCATAACATTATTAGGTTGAATTCTACTATGAGAGATGGATAGGAAATATTTCCCTTGCATTTTTTCCTAGCAACTGAAAACAAATGCCTACATGTTTTCCCAAAATAGCAGCTCACACTCTACTACAAGCTACTTGGGTACCTGTATTAATTTTGCAGAGGTGAGTAAAAATAGAAAAGTGGTTTGGGACCAGACTGTGAAGTTGAATGGAGCCTGGCTGATTGTATGCAGTAGTGTTCAGCAGTGTAGAGAAAATAGATATGAGACTATGCAGGGGGTTAAGAGCTAGGCAGAATATGCCCAACTCTCCCTAAGGAGCAGAGACTGGTACATCAGATGCTTTCTTTCAAATAAAAACATTAATCTCATGATCAGACTGGTAGTGAATAGGACCTGATTTTATAAATAACAATCGATCCATTTCAACAAGGATTGTCAGTGCATTACATTACATCTCATTACATGTAATGGGATGATGGAACCTTTTTTCTCTCCTTTTATAGATTACTCATTAGGAGGTTCTTCCTGGTTCATCTGCTAATCATGCTTGACACCTATTCCCCTCACACACCCATACCCACTCCCACACCCCCACACATATGCAAAGATAGGTAAAGGATTGATGTGTTATCCTAAAGCACAAATCATTTGGCACAAAGACAGAGCACTTGTCCATCCCCCAGAAACCAATGAATCCCCAGCTCCACAGAGCTGGTATACCAATTCAGAAGTTATCCTAGTCTAACAACCTAGTAGGTAGGTCTCTCCTGATTGCTCCCATTATATACACTTTTGGAAAGGTACTTTTGGATATTATGGGGAGTATTTTTGACTATTACCTTAGTTAATGTAATCCCAGGAGTCCCAGACCTCTCATTTGTATCAGTTAATTAACAGACTATAATCACAATATACAATATAAATTAGGTAGTCTTTAATTATTTAGAGAGGATTAAAGGGCACCAGATTTCCAAAAGATGTCTGACTCTAGGTTCTCTAGTCCCCACTTATTCACTCTGCCATTCTTGTGATACATCAGAATTAGTAGACCCACTGGAATTAGAGAAATTGTGTTGAAAACCTTCTTCAACACACTGTCTGTTAGGCCTCTGGAAGTCACTAAACCCTCTATGGCCTGTTTCCTCATCTGTAATATGATGGGTTTAGCCCCTGAGGCCCCCTCTTGACTTCGATCTTATAAGTAGAAATTTGAATCCTATTCCATCCTTTAATGGAAAAACCTGGGCCAATTTCCCTTCTACAAATATACCCTTCCCAATTAATCTTACTTATCACTTAACTTTTCCTAAGAGGGAAAGGAACCCTTATACCCTATTACTCCTTGCTCAAGAACCTTAAGAATCATGGCTCCCAGTCACTTGCTAGATGAACTTTTCAACTTGGAATTCAAGACCCTCCATCAAATGGTTCCATCTCACTTTATAATCTAACTCTAAAATGAATGTTGTTGTTCCAGGCAGGTCAAGCTCCTTTCTCCAATCAAGGTCCAGTACAAGTATCAATCTTTCCATATAATTCCCTTGCTATTCAAGAGCACCATGCTTTTTTATACCTTATCTAATCTTTGATAGCATTTATAATGTATACCACAAAACCTAGCAATTCATTATATAGTCTTGCATTAATTGGTGCCTTACCTATAGTGTGTATATCTTTCTATCTATCTATCTATAGATATATAAATATACATAAAGGTAATATGTATAAAATTATATGTTATGTTAATATACTATATATACATATTTATAATATATATTATATATATGTGGAATGATCAGGGGAGGTTTGGATTCCTATTTTGTTGGATTGGAATACCTATTTGGGGTGAGGGGAAGAGTTATCAAGGATGATTAGCAACTAAACCAGGAAGAGCCACCTAAGGAGTAGTCTATAAAAAAAAAAGGAGAGACTTCATGTAATGTGATTTAAAATAAAAACATATGTTTGTATACTTAACAAACTCTTAAAGGCTCAGGAGACTGTGATCTGCTTACTTTATGTTATTGTCAAAAGCCCTATCTTTTTTTGGAAGCAGAGTAGGGTAGGGAGAATACTTCACATTTACTCTTCTTATTATCCTGCTTTAGTAAATACTTCTTTCAATTAATTTCTAATGACATGTTGATATAAACTAATAACTACTAGACAGAAGTACATCATGGGGACTCCTGAGTTATAACATTAGGAAGACTCTGCCCAGCTATTGCAGAGTTAATGTTTAGACCTCAGGGCCTAGTCTGATAGTACAGTTGGGGTTGGAAGAATAAGCCCAGACAAATATTGGTATATAAAGGATCAATATAAAATTGAATTTTTGGAGGAAAGGGGATCAGGGAAAGCTTCATGAAAAAGATGGCACTGGAGTGAAGTATAAAGGAAATTGTATTCCAAGGGCTGCAATTTCAATGCTATCTTTAAGAACAACATATTCACAGGCAGTCTGGTCATGAAATGAATATTTTTATATGCCTTCTGGATTATGACAGTAGATATTGTCATATTTCATAAATGGTACAAATGAAAGCAGAGGATAATAATCAAAGATAATTCTAAAAGACTTGTGATAGAAATACCATCCATATCCAGAGAAGGAACTGTGGAGGTTCAAATGTAGACCAAAGTTTACTATCTTCAATTTTTAAATGTTGTCTTATATATTATATCTTTTATTCTCTCTAATGCTTTTTTCCATTTGGATTTGATTCTTCTTTCACAACAGGATTGATATGGCTCTATGTTTAGCATAGTTTTATATGTACAGTATATATTAGATTGCTTTCTGTCACTTGGAGAAGGGGAGGGAGAGGAGAGAGGAAAAATGTAAAACTCAAAACCTTGCAAAACAAGATTGTTAAAAACTACCAATACATGTAGTTGGAAAAATAAATAAAATACTTAATTTTAAAAAATGAATTACTCACTAGCCATGGTGATTTTGGATGTATCACTTAATTTCTCAGTTTATTTATCTGCAAAATGGTGATAATATTTTCACTATTAACTCATAGGGTCATTGTGAGGATCTAGTTGGATGTATATAACCATAAAGCACCATACAAATGTCAGCTGTTATTACTTTGGAAGTTGCTTAATATATTGAGGCCTTTGTTTTACTTAGCATAATTTGTAATTTGTTGAATTTGTACTTTCTTCTTAAGGGAAGTCAGCTGATGAATATCAGAGAAAGGTATTAGGCCCCTGTCCTTTCTTCTGCGCCAAAGTTATAAATTTCACTCAATAATAAGATAACACTTCAAACCAGGAAGTAAGTAGCATCCACACAATTTCAGTGCTATTTTTTATTTGACGAACACATTACAAAATTTAGAAACCAGAGACAGTTCAGGCAAACTGTTAAAACACAGTATAAATTATTTTTTAAATATACAAACTATGTATACATAGATAGACTAGCTTGACATGACTGCAGAAAAAAATTCTATGATCATTTAACCAAGATTGTAGGAAAGGCATCAGAATGGAGCAGACACTCCAATGGTGGTTGCAAGTTAGACACATTTTACAATAAACTAAAAATGTATCAGTGACTACACTATTATTGCTGGGTTAATGAAGAATACAGGAGGCTTATCACTATTGGAGCTTGTTAGAAGCTATGTACAGTCATAAAATGAGCCCACTTTCAAAGGAATTTTATAGCTATCTGGACACACAATAAATCAAATATCAGTTATCGCATGAGACAATGAACACTATTACACAATAGCTTAAAGTTCAACTGAAAATGGGTAACGTCATGGAACTAAAAAAACATTTTTTTAAAAGATGGAGTATCTCTATCTTGCCCAGGCAAGAAGTATCAGGGGCTGTTCATGAGCTCAGTCCCACTATTGATCAATAGGGAACCTGTTCCATTTCTGCCCTGACTCCTTAGGTGACCTGGTGGTTCACCATATTAATGAGGAACTTAGTGTGGACACTCAATTGGCATAGCTCACCACAGTTCAGAACACATCAACCCAAGAGATCCACCAGCCTCAGCTTCTAGATAGCTAGGATGACAGGTATGAACCAGCATCCCTCAATAAAGAAAAATTTTAAGACAAACTTTTGGGAAAAAACTTCCTTTGTGTGTGTGTGTGTGTGTGTGTGTGTGTGTGTGTGTTTAGGAAAGATTTAAAACCTTTGCTTCTTCTATCACTCAGGCTTAACTATTTTGTCCATGGTTTCATCCACTTGAGTACTCTTCTCATCAAATGCAGATCATTATCCTTCTTTAGTAAATTAATCAATTGAATGAGTTACTGTAGCCAAAAAAAAAAATCCCAGCAAAAAACTCTTTACCTGGTGGTCTTCCACCTGGTTATGATTTTTTTTTTAATATTTAGCTATCCTGGTCCCCAAATGATGAACACAGTGTGTCTCCCCATACTCAAAACATTTGTTTTGTTAATGAAACTGTAGACAAATTATAGGAAAGGTATTAAGACAAACATTTAGAGACTTTGCAAACATAAATATAGTCTTTCAGAATGTTACCCAAGTTCTAATATGAAACATAGGATTAGAAGAATATTACCCAAGTTCTAATATGAAACATAGGATTAGATGTTATGCCATCAAGCTGTAATGAGTTGATCAAATATTGCTAAAGATAGGTTTCTTTACTGGACAAATGAAGTTCTCACATCATTATTTCACAGCTCTAACATACCTTACTATGTAAGAATCAAGACATAATCCTCAGAATTCTGCAAAAGAAAAGCCAATTTGGGGTTTTCCCCTTCCAACTTTAAAAGAGGTCAGCCATATTTTCAGATAACACTTCACAACTGAGTAAGCTGAAGTTGAGAAAAATAGATGCAGATAACATGACTGCTTTTGGTCTTTGTCCTGACTGAGTCTTAGGGTTATGAATTTACAGTAATAGAAAATCTGCAAGAATTTCTCTAAATGGAAATAGGCCCAATCCTTTAGGACATCTAAGAACAGTTTTGAAATCTTGTTCAAATTCTCTCATTCATCTACCTGAAATCAATGGAAGCTCTGAGACTCCAGTGCATCTTAAGAGAATAAGAGCCCCGAAGAAGTCCCTTTCAGGTTACAGATTGAATGTACATTTTCAGATACAAAGAACCGGACTTTTACACTGCATTTAACCATGATTGTCTTTATAATAATGGCTGTTTAACATATGTATTCAGGAGAGCAATGGTGGGCCCTGAAAGTCAATTAAGAACAAAGCTTCAGATTCTAGGATCATTGTTCTAGAGTTGGAAAGAACCTCAGAGGTCAAGAAAATCCAACCCCTTCATTTTACAGAAGAGGAATCTGAAGCCTAGAGAACTAATTATCAAGGGGCATGTTCCTTTCCCAAACTTTTTATTATGTTGACAAAACACCATCAACAAAGTACCACATACGTTAGTTTCTTTGTGAAAGATTTGTGAAAGGTTAGAACTTAAGGTGGATGACTTGTTTCATGTCCTACATTGTAGGGCTGAAACAATCTTATAAAAAGAATAACAGTTGATATTTTTATAGTATGTTACAACTATAGAACACCTATACATCTATTATCTCATTTGATCCTCACAACAACCCTGTGAGGTAGGTAGTAAAAGTACTATGTTAACTTTACAGATGAAGAAACTGAGGCTCAGATCCTGTGGTCACAAGGCTAGGAAGTGGCAACACCAGGATTCAAACTCAGGTTTTCTGACTTGGAATTTTACCCTCTTTGCAACACAACATACTGTCTGCTGTCATCAGGCTTTAAGAGGATCACACTTGCTACTTTAAAAATACAGTCACTCAAAATACTATAGTCCAGATAACGATTGGATAGTCAACATAGAGATTATTTTTTAACTGCTGCATATCTTAGGATGTCTAGGAGCCTATCTGCCAAGATGCAACTGTAAAATATCTGTATGGGAATTCAGTTCAATTTCAATAAACAATATTGAACACCCAACCATGAGCCAGGCACCAAAAAATGAATGGATGACCAAACCAAACAAACAAAAATATAGAGAAGAAAAAAAGAATTATTTTCTGAATGTTGATATTTTTTGGTTTCATTAAAGAAGGAAACTTTCAGTTTAGAACTGTCTTCTATATTAAAAATGGGCAACTCTTGACTTAGTTGTAGATGTTTGGTCACCTGGGGCATTAAAAAAAGTGATTCTCTTGGGGTCCCATAAATCAGTATGAATTAGAGTCAAGACTTGAACTTAGACCTTCTAGATTGTAAGCTCTCCTTGCCATACTGCCTCTTAGAGACTGCTTTATGGAGCCTAAGCACAGAAGCAGCTAGATGACTCAGTGGCTAGATTATTGGACCTGGGTTCAAATCTGACCTCAGAAACTAGCTGTATGACCCTGGGCAAGTCACTTAACCCTGTTTGCCTCAGTTTCCTCATTTATAAAATGAACTGGAGAAGAAAAAGGCAAACCAGTTCATATTTTTTGGAAAAAAAAAATCCCAAATGGGGGGGCGGTCATGAAGAGTCAGGCATAATTGAAACTACTGAATAAGAACAACACACAGAAATCAAACTAGCAGCAAGATAGACAGAAAGGTCCTATAGGGTTTTTGGCTAAGATCTTCATTGATTTGTTCTTGATGGAGAAGAATATTAGCTTTACCCAAGTCTAAGCAACTTTCTGTGGCTTAGTGTTTTGCTCTGATTTTACAACTCAAAGGTCAGAGTGACTCAGGAAGGATCCCAGAATCATAGTTGTCCAGTTGGAAGATACCTTAAAGATTATCCCATCCAAATTGCTCAATAAAGGCACTAGCTTACCTCTCTGGACAGTAAAGCTAGGTGACCTCTCATCATAGGAAGATGTCCAATAGGAGACTGATTCTGAGAATTTCATTTAACCTATTCCATATGAATTATCTGCACCCCAAATTTGGTGAATTCTGGAATCCAAGTGCAGAATTTCACTGAACATATATGTACACAGCTTGTTATTTCTAACAGTGAAGGGAAAATATCTCTGGAAAAAGTTGCTTTTGTTTGGGATGTAGCAAAATATAGTGGAAACAATTGTGGATTAGGAATAGGACACCTGACTTCTAGTACTGATTCTTATCCATTGACAAGCTACCATTGACCAAATCACTTCACTTTACAGTACTTTAAGTTCCTCTTTTGTCAAAAAGTAGGATTTGCCTAGATAAAAATATAAGCCTTTCCAGGTCTAAAAATTCTGTGATGCTGTCCATTGCTTCAGAAGACTACTTGGGTTAAACAAAAGCTGAAGAAGGATTTATAAAATTTTAAAAAAGAGTTTCATTCTGTACTTGAAACTTAGAGAAACTCAAAGTAGGTATCTTTACCCTCCCAAAAATATTTGGGCTAACAGATTGATTTATGACTACTAGTGAACCCACCCTACCATTTCTTCTGCTTTTACAGAGGGAGGTAACAAGGAAAATTTCCCAAAGGAAATTCTGAAAGTGAAATGATTTTGTACCATAAGTAATGCCTGCAACTCATCTGGTCAATTTTTGTTGTTGTTTGTTGTTGTTGTTGTTGCTTAATGGTGAGAGATAACTTGGAATATTGGACAGATAATAATCCTAAGATTCAAGAAGACCTGTCTTGTCTCTGATGCAAACTGGCCATGTTAACCTTGGCAAGTCACAAGCCCTCAGCATTTTTCTCAATTCTCTAAGATGATTCATTGCAGAGAAGGTGTCAACTTACACTGGTAAAGAGAATATTTCCTCACCCAGGGATTTCCTATATTGATGGAATCACAGGTCTAGTCCCTATCCCTAGCCTATCAATGGTGCTAGTAACTATAGTTTTTTCCCAATTGTCTATTATGAACTGTCTTCCTTTTAAGAGAGAGAGACAAAAATATCACAAGTGCCTTGGTGTTGACCAGTTAGACATTCAGAAATCTGAGACACATCTTTGACTGGTTTGATAATCATGTACAAACCAACATTTGTGTATGTGTTTTTTTAATATATTAAAACAACATATTTACAACAAAATCCTGTTACAGGTAAGTGAGCATTAATAAAGACCTGAATCCTTTTTTTTTTTAAAGTGAATTAAGCTCATTATTAACCCCCTTCCTCTGACATGTCACAGAAAGGGAGAGAAGGAACCCTGTATCTAATTCTCATGTTCAATATATATACAGGCATAATGGGTATGGAACCATCGCTCTGTGCTTGGAGCTAAGCCACTGACCACCTGGAACTGTTATTCAATGTTCAGCAGCCACCTGCGGAATCTGTGTTCTTTGTGGAAAGCGCCTTGCTTTTGTTGGAAGGCAACGTATGGGCATCAAGGAGCCACACAACTGCCTGCTGTGCCCCCTGGAGAGGGGAAGGGCTCCTGGCATTTTTCCCAGAGAGAAGTCTCGAAGGCTCATTTTATCATATTCACTCTGCAGACCAGGCTGTGAAGAACATGTGAATAATTCATGCTATGGTTTCAGGAAAGCTCTTCCTTTCCCCAGAGCTCTAGGATGTATACTACGGAGCTGCACATGCCTAGATTCTCTTTGTTCTGGAAGACAGGTTCAGTGTTAGGTGTTTTTCACAGACAAAAACTCTCAATAATACAGTTAGATAAGCATCCACTAGTTCTGTTGACCTGTGTGAATGTATGTTTTGCTGTAGTAGGATGGGAAATATGAATAACTAGCCATTTAATTTGCACATGAATGGTATTTAGCTATCAACAGCTACAGTTTGATACATATCTATACCAGAATAAGGGACTAGGAGATTGCAGTAGTGTCTTCTAAAACTGCACATGGAATGCTGAAATTAGTATAGATTGGTATAATGGGAAAAAAAAGGTCAATAAAGCAGGGAAATTAATGACTTGGCTTAAAGTCCTAAGCTGATTCTGCATGGATCTGTGTGGGGTATACTTGAGGATTTTGGTGTAAATGCATAAAGTTCATCATTTTGCAGTTTCTTGTTTACCTAGCCAATGCAATATTATGACATATCATTCATTTCCCATGTTGCCTGGAGTGGAGAGGAGAAATGCTTTTCATTCTGCACAATATGGTCTTCCAGCTAAGAGACCTTTTGATAATTTTACCTATCTTATCTAAGTCCCCAGAGAGGGGAGCCCAGTTCTGTTGCTTGGGAAGTTTGACCTAGTAATACCATGTACACCTAGTTAAGGGACTCTATAATGAACAAACTGTTATAAATGAAATAATCATTCATTATCTTGAAATATATTCCCTTTTAGGATCTATGCTGACTCTTTGTCTACCTAAAGGAGACCATTCCTATTGTAAGCTTATTAAGTTAAATCTCAGAATGAATGGAAACACCTGATTGGGTGACAATCTGACATTGGGATCCTTACTAGAGAAACTGTAGGCCTGGGATTAGGTGACAACTAAGTACTAATTTCAACTGGCATTGCACCAGAGGAGATCCTGTTATTCCCAAGACAAGTATTCCTAGAGCTGAGTCTTTTGGGGGGATATTCCAGGAGTAGGTCACAGGCCCAGGTCAACTCCAAAAGAACCACAAATAGGTTACTTCTAGAGCCTCTGACAGTTTAGTTTTATCCTGGCTAAATAAAGATTACAAGATTGAATGTTGGCTTTTGTTAAATGTCTACATAGACAAGGAAGCCCAAGACTG
This sequence comes from Macrotis lagotis, assembly GCF_037893015.1. Classification (NCBI taxonomy): domain Eukaryota; kingdom Metazoa; phylum Chordata; class Mammalia; order Peramelemorphia; family Peramelidae; genus Macrotis; species Macrotis lagotis. The sequence continues at coordinate 360,980,446 of NC_133658.1, read as the reverse complement.
GAGACCTGGCATTGCCAACTGCCTAGGGATTCTTCAAATGGATTTATTCAAGATCAGACTGGCCAGGATGCTATGGAGAAATTCATTCCCCCAAACTGCCAATGATTAGCATAGTAGGGTTTTAGGCATCCTGTGGTTTTCATTAATGGGATGACAAAAATGGCCAGAAATTTATGGATGTAAATGATATTTGAACATACTACTAAAACTTCCATGAAAACACAGGGCTCCTACCCTATGTTCCTTGTTCTGGACAAATTCTCATCAGAGGCAAAGGCTAATATTTAGCCGCCTGGATAGATCCAGACTTTCAACCAGTTCATTACAGCATCATAATCAAAATGATTCTATTTCACTTGATATTTTAACCAAAATTTCCAAGAAACATGGACTTATGTTTGTCTAATCCCAAAGGCAACCTCTGAACATGGCTGTTTCTAATTGACTGGACATCATCTAGGCTAATTCTATTTGATGAAGTCTTATTGATCATTAAAATGGCCAAAGTGATGGGTTCAGTTGTTCTGTGGACTGTTTATTTCCCCAGGCACAGAATGATGCTTTATATTCCATGGGACAAAAATAACACAGACATGGATTATTAGTGTAGCACAGGATTGAATGTGGCAGATATATTAACTACATCTCAGGATGGTACTCCATTTATTTCTTGTAAGTGCATGATTGTTTGGCGCTTGTTATGATCTATACAACATGAACCCTTATAGAGAGGAAATGGTAAGCACATTCTATTCCCATCTTCAATAACAATGATGGTCTAGGACCCCTGAGATACTAACTTGATGATATTATGGGTATTTATACCAAGTTCTCTCAGATCCAGGGGATAAATATATATATTTTAAACAGCAGGTGTCACATCAGAACTAAACTCCACTAATTTTAACCTATGAGTTATCTACTAAGTGAAATCAAGTTTGTCCCTCTGACCTGTTTCACACAGTTTTATTTCATCATATGTCACAGAAGAGATTTCTTAGCATCAGAAGAACCAGGGAATGACCCAAATGCCTTAATTAGAGGAAAACCCATCTCTCAGAGCAATGTGCTTCATCAGCAGAAGCTGAAGGTACAATTGATGCAGCCAATATTGTTTTATGCTCAGCCAACTCTCTGCTTTGAGTTCCAGAAAGAAAAGCAATGATTAAGGAAGGAAGCCATGAATGAACAGTTCCTGTGATATTGTGTTTGTGATATCAAGGCTCCTCAGGCCCTTTGTCCTGGTAGTTGGTGTATTCGACTACAATGCACTCGTTACCCAACCAGGCTATCCTATTGGAAGACAAAATTTTCATTCAAGACTGAACAGTTAGACACAATGACATTTCATGGTCCTGGGAACACACTTAGAAGCTGCTTCTTGAAGCACCTACTATAGGCTTTTTTGTTTCCATTTGATCATGTGAACTTTGCAAAGCTTTGGGGTAGCACCATGGCATGACTCTGTCTTCAGAGACAAGGGAACCATCAACCCAGGAAGTCTTGATACCCCTGGGTGTGAGTGACAGCCGTGTTGTTTCCAGGATATAAGCATTTAGAAAAAAGAGAATTGTGCAGAATGCCGTCAATTTCAGCAGAGAATGCAGTTCATCATGTTTTGTGGTTCATCAAAAAAAAAAAATTGACACCTAAATCCCCAATAGGCATCTTTGGAATCAGTAGTGCAAAGTATTTTATCTGTTTTTTTCATCTCCTATTTTGTCAATTCCTTGTTCTTCAAGTCTTTCCTAAAATAGTAGATCTGCAATTTGAAACATTTATAGACAAAGATGAAACAAAAACTTTATAGTTAACTCTATTGGATTTAAAATTTTTTCCTTAAATTCATGTTTTATACTGAATATTTTCTTTAAGTTCTGTTTTGCACATGGAAATATTATTTTTTTCTCATTTTGTATTTAAGTTTAAAATGAATAAAACATTTAAAAACTGTTTCAACAGTTTGTTTTTATTATGATTCTACTTTGTAATTAAAACAATGCTGATATCTGCCTAATCACAGAAGAGATTATGTCAAGAAGTCTTTTGAATAATTCTTGTTATCCATTGTGAATATATCCTCTAGAGTCAGAGTACTGAAGATAAGTTAAAATAATTTGAGCTTTAGATTTTTGTAGACATGAGTATTAGTGAATGGAGTTAGAAAAGGAATGATTACCTTAAAGACTTCCATCTTTCTTTTTCCACTTGGTTTTCTGGACTTTCACTTTCATAAGAAGCCAGATAAAGACCTAGACAGAAAAGGAATTTGTAATTAGATCACAGAAATAGTCTTTCTTTTTTTGTTCCATTTGGGAATCTATTCTTATATTACATTTCTACATTTATATAATTTATTATCAGTTATTTAGTCAACAGCGCCTCATTTGGTTTTGTACCTTAAAAAAAGTATCTACAATATCAAAATGCTAATTTTTAAAGGAAGAAAGTTCAGAGGGAAACAATTAATTAGAACTCACTAAGCTTTAGAACTAGAAGGATATATATATATATATATATATACATATATATATGTATATATATATGTATATATATATATATATATATATATATATATATATATATATATATATATAGTGGTTTCCTAATCCACAATCCCCTTAATTTACAAAGGAGGGACCCTTATAAAGCTGAGGGACTTGACCAAGAGACCAGAATTAGTATTGGAAACCAAGCCTCTTGACATTCCAATTCAGTACACTCTACTGCACTATTTCCAGGATGCATTTAAGAAAGAATTTCGTTTTTTCTCATACAAGTAGATAAGCTTATAGGAAACCAGTTTATTGAGTACTTGGCATTTAAAATAGCAGGGTAGTTGGGTAGGGCAGTGGATAGAGCACAGGGCTTGGAGTTTGGATGACTCATCTTCCTGAGTTCAAATCTGACACAGACTCTTACTAGCTGCGTGACCCTGGGGAAGTCTCTTAACATTGTTTGCCTCCATTTCCTCATCTATAATCTGAGCTGAGAAGGAAATGGCAAACTACTTCAGCATCTTTGCCAAAAAAAAAATTCCAAATGGGGTTACAGTCAGGCTGACAATGAGAAAAAAACAACTGAAATTTAAAGAGTGGTTTGCAGTTTGCAAAGGTTCAATCTTCTAAATATTCTGTGCAGCAGATAGTACAAGTTACCTTCCCTTTCCCGCAATGGCTCATTTAATTTAGCATCGGAAGGGCTGAATATCTTGCCCACAGTCACACAAATAAGGATTCACCAGGTAAGGAAAAGTGATGGTAGGCAATAATGAAACTTATCAAATGAATCAGGAAAGCATATGGAATGATGATGCATCTTCTTACATAGATGACATTAAAAGAAATAATTTCTGTGAATATCATCTGCAGCACTATCAGGGTTCTATCATTAAGGGGATTTCAGTCATTAGGAAAGAATGGGATTAAGAAGATGCTAGGGGGCACAGTGGATGGAGCACTGACCCTGGAATCAGGAAGACCTGAGTTCAAATCTAAGTCTCAGACACCTAATAATTACTTAGCTGTGTAACCTTGGGCAAGTCACTTAAACCATTGCCTTGCCAAAAAAAAATTAGAATAAGGAAGAAGCTTCAGATTATTTTTGGGCTCAAGTGGACCTCCAACAGCCAAACAGAGTTCATGCCACTAGGATGAACAGATGCCCCTTTAAGGTATAGGAGGCCTGTCTCATAGAGGAGCTGCATAAAGGAGCTGAAATCTATCCCAGACAAAGGTTATTCATATGACCCTAGTCAGGGTCCCTGGTGGTACCTAAGACACTGACCTCAGCTTCCAGTTGTCCTGACTCCGATAAACACCTTTTTGACCATAATTGCTTCTCCTATTCACCCCAGGGACCCTGTTTGCATCTGTATCAAGCCCCAGCCCTGTCTGTGAATTTCTGGCTTTGACACCTGATTGTTCCACTAAGTTCATGTACAATGGAAATCCACCAGTCTAGATTCTTCCTAATCCTGGACCTATCTATTGGCAGCTATCCAATGCCCCTATCATGACTCTTTCTGAAATGGGGGCTGAAAAAAACAAATGCAAAAGAAATGCTGTACTTTGGGTGACTTCCTTTGTTTTTGGTATGGGCAAGATGGGTTAACCATCTAGGGCATTAAAAATATATAGTAATGAGAGTAACAGTAGTAATAAGAGCTCAGATCCGTCCCTCTCTGCTGAGTTCCCAAAGGGTCTTCAAAATACCCTGAGATTCTTCATTCATCCTTCCTTTCATCCATGTAAAGACCACAAAAGTTGGATGATTATGGGATCTCCTTTGTAGGTAGAGCCTCATTCCTGGTTCCTTTTTTGAACTTGATGGTGAAGTATTTGTCTCAGGACCATCATGAAAAGTTAGCTTATCTGCATACAGCTGGCTTCTTCAATGACATGAATAAATGGCATAACCTTTAACGACCCTAATTACCAAAGTTAAATATAGCTTTCCTCCTACACGTGCTTTATTCAGGAGCGTGACTAGTATCCTTGCTATCTGCCAACTGGCAGTACCCCACCTCACCCACAATTTAATGGCACTTGAATGTCGTATATCCTGCATATATATGTTGTAGGAGAGAGCTCTCTGCAGAGAAGGACCTGTATTTCTGGCAGATGTTTCCTTCTCTCCAAGTGTCAGGTAGCCTATGACTACATTGTGTTATTGTGTGTGTGTGTGTGTGTGTGTGTGTGTGTATACATAGGTGGGATTTACCCTTAAATTTAAGAGTATGGTACTCTGAAAAGAGAACTAATCTAGAGATCTGGGAGACTTGAGGTCACATCCTACTTCTGATATTACCCAGCTATGTGGTCTTTCACAAATCCCTTTCCTATGCTTTGCAAGATTGTATAACCTATATCAAATTGCTTGCTATTTCAGGAAGGGGGGGGAGTGGAGGGAAGGAGGGAGAGAATGTGGAACTCAAAATTTTAAAAAATGAACTTTAAAATTTATTTTAACATGTAATTGGAAAAAATTATTCTGCAACAATACAAAATCCTTTCCACTCTCTGGGCTGCAGATGGAGAATAAGGGGGCTGAACTAGTTGATCTAAAAAAAAAAACCCTCTTCCTACTGGGAACATATGTCTAGGTCCTTGTCCAGAGGCATATAGTGTCATCAGGACCACAAATAGTTGCTGTGGCTGCATCTTGGGATGGGAGGGAAAGAAAAGGAAAGAGTGAGGCTGGAATTCTATGTTCACTTTCCACCTCACCCCCCCCCCCCACTGTTGGTATTGACTTATTGTTGCCAAAGTGATACATTCTCAAATGGCTCACAATGCATTGGGAACACTTATTGACTTTCTTTTCAGACACAGTAATGAACCATTCCCAAACACATGTGGCTTTCTATGGTAAGTTGACTCTCCTTATTTTGGGCTCCACAAAGGCTACTGCCTGAAAACAATGTTAAATGGCATGCTCAAAAAAGGCAATCCAGGGTAGTAATTTTCTTACAGGTAAATATCATTTTAAGATTTAATGAGTGTATTACTGATGCCCCCCCCCCCATTAACACCATTTTCTAATGACTATCCTTCTCCCAGTTCCACAATAGATCATAATAAAGTATAACTAATGAAAATAAATCAATGTTCACTGGCCACATATGACAACATAAGTCTTGTTGCACACCATAGCTCTCCACCCTTCTGCTTTGAAAAAGGAGCTTTTGTGTTTCCCCAACATTCCTCTTAACTCATGATTAGTCATTGTTTTGAAAAAAATTAATGTTGTTTTCCTTTTCTGTGATCATTATCTTATTCCCTTTTGGGGGCAGGATGAATGTTGGAATATGGGACCCAAGGGTTTGATGTAGGATAGTTCTGGGTGATAAGGATCTAAAGATGTCAGATGGTAGGGATTCAGGGAGAGTGGCAAATGGAAACCCAGCTCCACCATTCAATCTCTGTTCATGTGCCAATTCCTGACACTTAATCCCAAGTTTCCTCATATCTTTTACACCACTGAGTTCTTTCAGGTCTCTCCATCTCTGTACCTATCCTTTTTGTGCTATAGCTAGATGACTGTATGATAGGGAAAGATTATCTTGGCACTTACAATATAATACTTCCCTTCACAGATATGTTCTTAAGCTATGTCCTATTAGCATATTTAACCCCTAAAGCAGGTAGTTGATTTGTTATTGTTGTAATGAATAGAACACTGGAGCCACAGTTGAACCGGCGTTCAAATCCTAAAAATGTTTTACAGGCATGATAGGAGGTCATTAGAAATCAAAATAGTCAGAGCATCAGGACAACCTGAGTTCAAATTTGGCCTCAAATATTTGGTGACCATGTGACCCTGGGCAAGTCATTTAAGCTGTCTGCCTCCATTTTCTAATGTGAAAGTGGACATAATAATCATACCTCTCTCCCAGGGTTTGGCCTAGTTTCTGCATTGTAAAATGAGTTGGAGAAGGAAATGGCAAGCCACTCCAGTATCTTTGCCAAGGAAATCCCAAACAGGGTCACAAAGAGTACGGCATATCTGAAATGGCTTAACAAAAACACCTCCCAGGGTTGTTGTAAAGATAAAATGAGATAAAATTTGTAAAGTGTTTTACAAATGTTAAAGTATGATATAAATGTAAGCTACTAAAATAAGTGTTATTATGTAGTAGAAATGCTGATCATGTTTTCTATTATCTTTCACTGCAAGTGAATTTTTTTCCAGTTATAATGGGCATTTTCATTTGCATGCAAGAGGGATTTTATTTTAATTTAAAAAAGATAGTTTGGGTACTAGGGTTAGAAGAGTCTAGGAACCAAACCATTACTTAAACAATTAATTTTATTGTTAAATCTGCCAATCTGTCAACCAATTTAACAAGTGAATTTTTGGAATATAGCTTAATTGCAAATTAGACTCTTTCTGTGTAGGTGTGTTCCAATTTGAGTTTACAAAATAGACACATTAAAAGGTGAATCTTATTATACAATGGTGAAGAAAAGTGTGTGTGGGGGGGAACCCAACATATGTATTGGTCAAAACTAGGTAATTACATACATATGAATGAATCATCTAGAAGACTGAATGCTAGTTATTGCTATTTGCATGTTACAGTACTCTAAAAATTATAAAGTTTTTGAATCTCTTTGTAGGGCAAAATTTAAATCCCCAAAAATCAGAGATTCTAAATTAGAAGGGAATTCAGAGGTCATTTAATCACTATTACCCCTATTTTATAAAAAAGGAAACTGGAGCAGAGAGGTTAATTGACCTATGTGAGGTCACTTAGACCTCACACAGAGATGCAATTTGAACCCAGATCTTTTGACTCCAAATAGAACATATTTGTTTACTAAGGAAAAATTTTAAAAAATTGGTTTTTTAAAAACCAACTGGCTCTCCAAGTGTATTTAAAAAGATCTCAAAAAAATTTTAAACTTTTTTCTTTAGCAAACATTAGAACTCTCCTTGACTTGCCTAAACCAAAGTACACCTGTACATTTCTCATTCTGGCTGAGCTGTGGAACAGCTGTAACGCAATGTGGTTCCTTCTGGTCTATAAATACATATTTCCTCCCATGTCCCTTACAATTTCTTTTCGTTATAGAATACATTCAGCCATTTTTTTCTCTGTGGGCTTATAATCGGATCATCTCTGGCTTTCCCTTGCCTTCATCGTTTCCCTGCATTTCAGAACTGGTGGGGGTGCAGGTCAAGTGTCCTACTGACTTAAAATGTGGCCCTTTCCTTGAAGCTAATTTGAACTGGCCTTGTAATGGGAGAAAAGTAATGAAGGGCAGAGGTTAGTTCCTATCCCTGACTGGTAACCTTTGAAGGCTAGCAGGAGTCAGCCATGTCTTCTGCTCACCTACCCTCAGGACACTAAGCCTGGCTACAGTTAGCCTATCCTGCTCCCTTTAATCATGTTAATGACTACTTTTAAGCAATCTGCTGAGTCTAATTTTCCTTGCTATGTTGTGACTCTTATGCATTCTGGGGAGGCACAGATGCCTACTCTGATTAATTTGGATGGGTCCAAAAAAACTTCAAAAGGAAAGAGAATCATCAATGCTGTTCTGATGGAAGAAACTATACTTAAGTGAAGCCATCAGGATTTTGACAGCTGGAGTCAGGAGACCTGGCTTGGAGTCCTGGCCCCACTAAAACCAGCCATATGACCCAGAAGAAATCACTCCAATTTACTAGTCCTTTATTTCTTTCTCATCAATAAAATAAAGACATGGTACTCAGAGATCTTAAAGTTATGACTTTCTATGTTCTAGTTTAGAATCTCTTTCAATTTTCATATTCTATACTCTAAAACCCCTTCCAGCTCTTTTTCTCGGGTCCATTCCAACTCTGACTTTCTAAGTTCTAAGACTCCTTTTAGTTTTGCCAATCTAGGTCCTTGATCTGAGAAAAGGCTAGAATTTGGTTCATCATATTATTCCAAACTGAGGGCCAAAAACAAGTCTTTTAAAACTCATCTCAAAAGGGAAAAACTCATTCTAGAGGTAACCTCATCAATTAGGATTACTGTCCCATGGAACAGCTGAATCTTTGAGACATGACCATGAAAGTGACTGCTGGGATCAGAGGGGTCAGGGTTGTGACTAGAGAAGGAATATTTCCCGCCCTGTTCTAGGACAAGACTATGTATTTTATGTAATTATTAAGAGAAAGGGGCCAAGGATAGCGGCATAATGATAATGATATGATAATAATAATAATAATGATAAAAATAGAAGACTAAGGAGGAGGAAGAGGAGGAGGGGGAAATAGAGACAAAGGCAGAGTGGCATACCTTATATAAAGGGAATAAAGGGATTACTTACCATCTTCTGTGAAGATGGGAGCTGTGTGTAAGTAATGGATGATATTAGGATCTTGTTCAAATGGGCATTCCACTTGTTTCCATGTTATAAATTCCCCAACTTGTTTAGCCAGCTCCAGAAATTTCTAGGAGTAATGATAAAAAAATGTTAATAAGAGACAAATATGTCTTGGTTTTGCTATTTAAAGTCCTTCACAATTGGGCTCCAACTTATCTTTCCAGGCTAATTATGCATTACTCCTCCTTGTGGACTCTATAGTCTGTCCAACCTGGCCTTTTTGCTGACATTCTGTCTCCTTTCTTGTACCTTTCCACACACAAGCTGTTCCCCAATGCTTGACATGCCCTCTTTCCTTGCTTCTGTCTCTGCTTCTTAGAATTCCTAGGTTCCTCCAAAGCTCAGCTTAAGGAGTATCTCCTACATGAAGCTTTTCTTGATGCTCCCATCTGGTAGTGTTTTTCTCCCTGCACCCTTATGTGTGTGTGTGTGTGTGTGTGTGTGTGTGTGGTATGTGAGTATGTCTGTGTATGGTGTGTGGTGTATATATGTGTGTGTGTGTGTGTGTGTGGTATGTGAGTATGTCTGTGTATGGTGTGTGGTGTGTATATGTGTGTGTGTGTGTGTGTGTGTGTGTGTGTGTGTGTGTAGTGTGTGGGGTGTGTATATGTATGTGTGTGTCCTTTTTCCTAATACCATATATGCTCCTTAAGGATAAGGACTATTTCATTTTTAAGGTTGTGATTCTAGTGACTAGCATGGTACTTGGAATATAGCTTAATAAATATTTGCTGATTGATTAATCTAAATTCTAGACCTTCTATGTCTTGTCCAATTAAAACTGAAAATTCAGACTAGGCTGAATAATGTTCAAGAAACCCATGGAGAAAACTACATTCAAAGACTTCTACTCCAGAACTGCACAGAAGTTAGCCAGCAGCTTAATAGGAAAAGAGACTGTCAGGAAAACCAGTGCCAGCACAGATGAATGGTCCCATAGCCTCCCAGGATGACCAGAGAAGGACTAGAGACACATGGGACCTGTAGGGCTCTTTGTCTAGAGGCAGTAATTAATATATGAGAGGTCTCTTGAGAAAGCTCCAGAGTGGTTGGAAAGCTACAGCTGAGGAATTCTCCCTTTCCATTCTTCCACAGAGCAAGTGAATAATGGGGAGGAGATAGTAACCAGCATGAAAGTGAATCATATTTGGACACCCAAGGGCACCAAGGACCTTTGTGCTAGAGTGCCAGAGGGAGCCCCAAAAATTCAGTGTTCTGAAGTTCAAAGATTCAATCTGATCTAACCCAAGAGTAGGAGGAGGTGAGGGCAGAAACCCAAGTGACTCACAATGAGAATAAGCAAGGCTGTCCATTTCATCCAAAAGTATAATGGGAGAGGAAACAAAGTTTGGTTCTGATATAACTAAACATGGAGAAATTAGTAAGTTAGAAGAGACACTGACAAATATAAAAAAAATGAATCTAGAGATACCCCCCAAAAGGACAGAATAACTCTATGATAACTATAGGTTGTGAATCAAAGGGGGGAAATGAATTTCTATTAGGACTATGTGAATACCTAGGAAACAAGGCCAAGAGAAAATAAAAGGAAAAAATAAAAAGAAGAATAGATTACTTAGCAGAGAGAGTGGTAAATTTAAACCAAGTAATGAATTCTATGAAAGCTAGAATAGACCAAAGAAATCTATGATTCCATATGACAGCAAGAAATACTAGAACAAAATAAAAATATTGAAAAAAACCAGAAGAAAATGTAAGCTAACTGATATCAAAAACAACTAATCTTGAAAACGGGAGAGATAATTTAATAATGATCAAATTTCCTGAAAACAAATTTTTTAAAATCATGATAAGGAATCACAAATAAAAAATGCCCATATTTACTAGAATCTGAAGTCAAAATAAAGATAGGAAGAAACCACTAATCACCTGAAAGAAAAGTTCCAGAAGTGGCATAGCCCATAACCAGAACTTTCAAGTTAAAGAAAAATATCATTAGGCAGCCAGAAAGTAGCAGTCAAGTTCTAAGGAACCATGTTCAAATCATACAAGATGTAGTTACTTCTAAAAAGAAAATGAAAACATAATGGGGAGATACTGGAATCTAGTACTGCAAAAAGGCAAAATAAATAGGCTTATAACTAAGAATGACTTGCCCTGCAAAGCTGAGTATAATTCTATAGAGGGAACAAAAATAGAATTCTTAATAGAATAGATTATTTTCAATCATTTCTGAGAAAAAGACCAAAGCCAGAAAGGAATTTTAAAATTCAAATGAGTCAAGAGAAATCTAGAAAAATAAATTTATTTGAGCATTTGGGACTATATAAATGTTGTGATGCTAATATTCTTTTTTAATTTATTTTTATTAAAGATATTATTTGAGTTTTACAATTTTTCCCCTCAATCTTACTTCCCCCCACCCCCACGGAAAGCAATCTGTCAGTCTTTACTTTGTTTCCATGTTGTACCTTGATCCAAATTGGGTGTGATGAGAGAAATCATATCCTTAAAGAAGAGACAAGAAGTCTAAGAGGTAACAAGATCAGACAATAAGATATTTGTTTTTTTTTCTAAATTAAAGGGAATAACTAACATTCTAATGGAGAAGAAGAAACAAGTGTCCTTTAAAAGCCTAAATATTTTTAAAGGATTCTGAGGAAACTGTTCTGTTCTGAGGGTTTGAAGAGGAGAAAGAGAAGAGAACATAAAGAAAAAGAAAGGAATACAGTGGTAGAGGAAAGGAGGAAAAAGAGGGTAGAATTTACTAGTTCTCTTAATTGGGAAATACAAGGAAAAGATTATATAAAAAGGTATGGGCAATTGGGTAGTCTAACAAAGAAATGTTTAATACATTCACATATACAAACATATATACAGTTTAGTGTAGAGATCAAACTCAAAAGCGAAGCAAGAAGGGTTAAGAGGGAATATATAATACCAGGGAAGAAATAGTCACTAGAAAAACAATTTGCTGATCCTGAAATGGGACAGGAAGGGGATCAAAAGAAGGGAAAAAAAATATCCAAAGACCAGGAATCCAAGGGATTGTATATCAATCAGGAAATTGCTGAACAAAATTTATATAAATATGATAGAATATTATTATGCTGTCAGAAATATTGAAAGACATTTTTTTCAGAGAATTCTGAGTACTATGAACTAATACAGAGTAAAGTACATAGAACTTGGAGAATGATTCATGTAAGCTAATATTTATATATTGCTTACTATGGGCCATGTATTCTGCTAAATAACTTACAATTATCTTATAATCTCATTCTACCCTCACAAAACACTGAAAATTAGGAATTGTTATTATTTTTATTTTATTGATGGGGAAACTGAGGCATAAGGAGATGAAGTGACTAGTCTATGGTGACATGGGTAGTGTTTAAATCTGAATTTGAATTCAGGTCTTCCTGACCTTGTTATAAGGATTTTTCCTTTTTCTTCATTTTTTTTAAATTGGGGAGGAGAGGTTTATTGGTAGAGGAAAATTTAGCAATAGCACTACCAAAAAAGGAGGAGGGCATAAAATATTTTTAAGAGTTTAGAAGAAAAAAAAGGAAGGCCAAAGAAAGCCCAAAGTGAACTTTCTGCAATAATTTGTAGAATTTCTGACATAGTTAAAAAAAAATGAAGCAGCATATAAGGGGATCTTCAGTTTTGTATATAATCCCCTTTTAGTATTGTACTGTGCATATAGAAAGGCTCTTTGGGGTGGGAGCATTTAAGTTCGGAATAAAAATAGCAAACTCTTGAAGGACTGTATGAGATCATCAGAGTTCATCTTTTAATGCAGACTGACTTTTCCCTTACCCAACTGTGTATTCTCACTAGCTGTGTCATCTTGGAAAAAATATTCATTTTTCTGAGCCTGTTTTCTCATAAAAATTTGAACAATCTTGCATTTATTTGTATTGATTATCTTCCTATTCAAAATATACTTATATAGGTACTCATTGTCTCCCTTAATAGAATGAACACTTCTAAAAGGCACAGAACTATTTCATTCTTTGTATTGGTAGTCCACTGTGCCTGTTCTATAATTGGCACTTAGTAAATGCTCATGGTTTGATTGCTTTATTGGAAAGATGAAAAGTGAGATGTTCAGCACTAGCAAAGTGACAGATTCAGAGAGGTACAGAAGAGGCTTTCAATCTTACTTCAAAGTTGACGTGTCCATTTGGAAGACGATTGGCACATCCTTCATTCAAAAAGTATATGTCTTTGATTAGTAGACTGAAGAAAGGAATGACTATCTGTAAAGCAAAGGAAAGAGAAGATAAGTTTTTTTTCAAGGCAATGGGATTAAGTGACTTGCCCAAGGCCACACAGCTAGGCAATTATCAAGTGTCTGAGGCCAGATTTGAACTCAGGTACTCCTGACTCCAGGGCTGGTATTCTATCTACTGTGTCACCAAGCTGCCCCTGAAAAGATAAGTTTTACTCAAGATTTTTGATCAGGAGAGAAACAGTTGAGAGAAAAAGGTTATTGAAAATTTCTACTCATGTGACAAGTAGAAATAAAACAAGTAGCTGCCAAAATTAATTTGCTCTCATAAATTATAGCCAAATGCTGCAAAAAATAATAATCATGCCTTGTGTACAATGCTCCAGATTTTATGAATAACCTTCCATCCATCATTTCAGTAGCTCCTCACAGTGACTTTAGAAGCAGAACTACTACAAACTTTTTAGAGACTGGACAAATATCAGAAAAGTTGACCAGGGGAAGCAACATGAAAAAATACTCTCAAATTTACCCTTTTTTAATTTAATACACATTATATATATATATATATATATATATATATATATGTATATATCATGCAAAACCTATTTCCACATATTAGCCTTATTATAGTGGGATAAGAAAATAAACAAGGAAAGGAAAAGCATGTTTCTATCTGTCCTCAGTTCTTTCTCTGGAGGTGGCAAGTATTTTTCATCATGGGTCCTTTGGAATCATCATGGATTATTGTACTGATCAGAGTTATCACAGTTGATTATCATTACAATATTACTATTACTCTGTACAATGTTCTCCTGGTTCTGCTCACTTCACTTTATACAGTTTATATATTCTCAGATTTTTCTGCCACAATCCAGCCCATCATTTCTTATAGCACAATCCTATACCATAATTTGTTTAGCCATTCTTCAATTGATAGATTTCCCTTCAATTTCCAATCCTTTGCTACCATAGAAAGAACTGCTATAAATATTTAAAATCTACTTTTTATGAAAATTCAGTTGGGTGAGGGAAGCAGAGACCCAGAGAGCTAATAGAACCACCATACTATAGAGGAGAGCTTACCTGGAACATGGTTGCAGGTGGACGGTTTTATATTCCTACTCTAGTCTATGTCTGACCACCTCCAAAGCAGGTTGCCTACTCTAACTATTTATGCCTACAAAGTATATGCTATATGTTTCTATGCTGCAAAATGAGCAGAAATAGTAGCAATGCTCTCTTAATTTTACCATCCTTAAGCAAAAGTCAAGCTACACTCCCCCCACCCCCCCCAACCCAGTTATAGTTCTGCCCAGAAAGCAATCAAGGGATTATCATCTTTATTTCACAGTTGAAGAAACTGAGTCTGAGGTGGAAAATGATACGTTTAGTTTCATACAAAATTAGCCAGTGGCAAATTTAGCATTTGGAATCAGGTTTTCTGAGTTTTAATAGATGAAACCAATTCCCAACAATGACAAGGCTTCTAGGAACTCCTTACACCTTATCACTGACTCTAAGAGAATATTTTTAAGAAATGAATCATAAGCAAAAAAGATTATAGAGCTTATAATGCAATGTTTGTTAGTTCTTTTATTTTTAGCCCACATGCTCTGAATAGGGATTTGATTAAAGGATGTTCTCCTGGGTATTCAGAGACCTTAAGATTTAAAATTCGAAGGGACCATAGAGATCAACTAATTCAACTCTTCTATTTTTACTGATGAGGAAATTGTCCTGGGGAAGATGAATAAATGAATGTATTCATTTAATCATTCCAGTTTTGTCTGATTCTTCATGACCCCATTTGGTATTTTCTTGGCAAAGATGCTAGACTGGTTTGCCATTTTTTTCTCCAGCTCATTTTATATATGAGAAACTGAGACAAACAGGTTTAAGTGATTTATACAGGGTCACACAGTAAATGTTTGAGGCCAAATATAACTCAGGAAGGTGAGATATTCTGACACTCTACCCACTGCACTACCTAGTTGCCCCAGGATCAGATGGTATAGGTTCAAATATTGCCTCTGAGACTTATCACCTGTGTGATTTTGGGTAAATCACCTAATTTTCCTGGGCCTTGATTTTTCTCATGTATAAATTGATGATAGTGATGATAAAATATCTATATAGCATTTTATTGTTTGTAAGGTGCTTCATATAATAATAATAATGTCAAGATATCAATATTATAATAATTATTATTTTATAGATGAGCAAGATTAATTTCCTCATTTTATAGATGGGGGAAAGGGCATGCCCAAGGTCATGCAGATAGTAATGAGGAAACTGAGATTCAAACCCAGATTATCTGGCATAAAATCTTGCATGCTTTTCACTGAACCACACTGTACTATTGACATCTTCAGTATATTTATATTTAAAGCAATGAAAGAAAATTATTTGTTGCATGTCTAATATGTTCCAATCACTGCTAAGGGTTGGGAAAATAAATTCAAAATCAAGACAACCCTTGCCCTCAAGGAGCTTGAACTCTAATAAGGAAAGGAAATACCTATGAGAGCTAGGGCTGAAAAGAAAAGATGACCAAGAATTGGTGTAGTGGTTTGGTTCCAGAACTCTCAGAACTCAGGGACCTAGGAGGCAACCTGCTTTGGAGGTGGTCAGGAAATGTGGTGAAGATGAATGATTTTGGGGTCAGATAAAAATTATTTATGCTGAAATGGTATAAAGAGTAGACAGTTGAATTTAGTCAGAAGTGAACAACAGCTAGGAAGCACAGTGGATACAGTGTCAGACCTGAAGTCAAGAAGACTCACCTTCCTAAATTCAAATCTGATCTCAGATACTTAGACACAAAGACAGCTGTATGACCTGAGGAAAGTCACTTAATCCTATTTGTCTCAATTTTCTTATCTCTAAAATGAGTTAGAGAAGGCAATGGTAAACTACTCTTGGAGTTCTGCCAAGAAAATCCCAAATTGGGCCATGCCAACTTAAATGACTGGACAACAACAACAACAACAAAAGAGTCAGAAGACCCAGTTTTGAATCTCAGGGAAGCATTCTGGGCCTCAGTTCTTTCATGTGTGCAATGAGAAGATTTGGCTAAATGATCTTTAAGCTTCCTCTCAGCCCCTATATCTGTGATCCTATGATCCATCTCCAATCCTCAGTTTTCCATATATAAAAACAAGGAACTTTGACTAGATGGTCTCCTTGGGACCCTTATGCCTCTTAATAACCTACAATCTGACTACAGGCAGGTGTAATGAATAGTTAGTTTAGAAGAATCCACAGATACTTAGTACTTTTTCATGGTAAGAGGAACATTTAACATTTATATGGTTGGAATCAAACTCTCACATTAGGAAATAGAGGCTAGGTCCCTGCTATTGAACTTGGATAGTGATGAAGTATCTGTAGCAGCCTCTACCCAAGACTTACTCTTTCCCTGCCTGCCTCCTTCTAAGTCCTGTTTTAAAATTCAGTGCACAACAAGGGCCCTTGCTAGTCTGTTCATGTATTCCTTTAAAAGCATGGCCCATCTGCATGTCAAATTAACCAATCAATTAGAGTCTTAAGTTATTCATTTCACAGGTTCAGCTCTGAAAAGCTATCCTGGCTTTATCTCAATCTTTTGTGTGAAGCTCTTTAAAAAAAATCATTCAAATCCCAAATTCAACAGGGCTGAGTAATTTAAAACTGCATTTGTTCAGGATTCTCAATAGCTATGAAAATGATCGTTTTGAAACACATTTGTTTGGTGGTTAGAAAAAGCACTTTCTTGAAATTCTTATTCAAAGTTCTGGTGGTCTTTGATGAGAATGGCAATTGAAGGGCAATTTGTTTTATCTCCAAAACAAACAAATAAAAATCAAATTTCTTCAGATCAACCATGATCTTTATAATTTCACAAGATATAGTTTTGATTGTTTCGTGATGGTTATTCTTTGTTGCAGTATATTGTTTACATTGTTGAAATCATCTTGTATATTATATTCTTAGCTGCTTACTTTACTTTGAATCAGTTCATGTCTTTCCAAACTTCTCTGCAGTCATCGTTCTGGCTTCTTATGGCATCTAGGTGATTCAGTGAGTAGAGCACCAGGCTTGGAAAAAGGATTTTCCTGAGACATCAGACATTGATTAACTTTGTGATCCTGGGCAAGTCACTTAACCCTATTTGCCTCAGTTTCCTTTTCTATAAAATGAGCTGGAGAATGAAATGGCAAACTACTCCAGTATCTTTGCCAAGAAAACCCCAAATTGAGTCATAAAGAGTCAGAAACACCTGAAAATAACTGTGCAGTAATATTTCATTATATTGCTGTACTTTAGCTTAACCATTTCCCAATTAATAGGTATCTACTTTGTTTGCAGTTTCTATAGCAGAAAATTCCGCTTTAAATATATGAAGTCTTTCTTCTTATCAGTGACCTCATTGGAATAGTAGAATCTCTGGATTAAAGGGCATGGACATTTTATCTATTTAATATACACAATCACAAATTGCATTAAGAATAGTGGTACTGACTCAGCCCCCCAACAATAATGTACCAGCATACTTAACTTCCTACAACCCCTCCAGCAATGACTACTCCCATCTTCATCTACATTTATATACATTGAAGCAAAAAAAAGAATCAACACAACCAGTTTAGTTCCACACTCTGTCCTTCTAGCATCTTTTATATTAGCAGGTTTTTCTTATTCTTTTAATGACTTAACAGTGCCTGTTTTAGGCAGAATCACAAACCAGAAGCCCTCTAATTCAACTCATCCCTGATTAAGGGTCACTTCTGCAACAAGGCTATATCCCCTTATATCAAACTGAAATCTCATCAATATCCATATCCTGCTCCTAGTTCTGGTCTTTGAAGCTTAGCTAATTGCTCTTCTGCAAGTTAGGTTCTCAAATATTTAAACACAATTATCAATGACCATGTCATTTTTTTCTCCAGACTGAACTTCACCAGTTCCTTCAATTGATCCTCCTATGTTATGGTCACTGGTTCTCTTAACACATTGGCTGCCTTCTTATGGAATTACTGTTCCTAGCTTATTGAGATCTTTTTGGATCCTGACATTGTACAATAGTTATTCTTCCAGCTCTGGGTCATCTAAAAATGGACAAGCAGTGTGATGTGGTGGGAGGAATGCTGGATTTGAGTCCTGGGTTTAAATCCTAGTTCTTCCACTTACTATGGCAGATAAGTCATTTAACCTTTCTGACTTTCAGTTTCTTCATCTGTAAAGTGAGGATAACAATAATTACACTTAGGGGAAGGGTAGGGAATAAATCCATCATTTGCCACATACTTTGCTGAATGCTTTACAAATACAAATATCTTTTTTTTTAATCCTCACAACACCCCTGTGAAAAAGTTGCTGTTATCATCCCCATCTTACAGTTGTCGAAACTGAGGCAGGCAGAGGTTAAGTGACTTGTCCAGGGTCACACAGCTAGTAAATGCCTGAGGCCAGATTTAGACTTGCCTCTTCCTGATTCCAAGTCTAGTGTTCTATCTACTATGCTACCTAGCTGCTTTCCTCACTATCAACCTATTGGGAGGAAACCTCATGGTATAATAGAGCCCAGTCCTTTGACTCCCAGTCCAGGACTATTTGCACCCTCTTAACACCCTGAGAATAAAATATCTCTAAGACTCAGTAACTTCTTTTTAGTTAGTAAAGTCTATTGCCAGTTGTATTCTCCCCATGATGTTCTCAAAGTGATCTTTTGAAATCATAGATATGACCACATCAGCCAGGCTTGGAATCAGAACAACTCAATTTCATGAGGTCATATTCAATCTCAGCTCCGGACTGTGTAGCTCTGGACAAATCACTTAACTCTATTTGCCTCAGCTTCCTCATCTGTAAAATGAGTTGGAGAAGGATATGGTGAACCACACCAATATCTTTGTCAAGAAAATCCCAAATGGGGTCACAGAGAGTTGGACATGACTGAAACAACACACAACCACATGATCATATCACTCTTCCACTCACTAAATTCCACTGATTCCTTATTAACTCTGGGATAAAATGCAAATTCCTCTTTGTAGTACTTTAAGTCCTTTATAATCTGGTTCTGACTTGTCATTTTCCAGTCTTATTATACATTATTACCTATCCCACACTCTATGATTCACCAAATTATTATTATTATTTTTGCTGTTCCTTACATAAGATAATACATTTCTTATCTCCAAATCTTTGTGGGGCTGGACTTTCCATGCCTGGATGTAATCCTTCCTCACTCTCACCTCCACCTCTTAGGATCCCTTGTTTCCTTCAACACTAAGCTCTACTACCACTTTTTACTTCAAACTTTTCTAGACTCCAATCCCCCAATTCTCTTGTATTTCTTTTGAATGTTTCTTGTAGATTCTCTCTCTCTCTCTCTCTCTCTCTCTCTCTCTATATATATATATATATATATATATATATATATATATATATATATATATATATATATATATATATATATATGTATGTATGTATGTATAAATACATGTTTTTCCTCTAATAGACTATAAGATCTTTGAGGGCAAGAATTATTTTATCTTTGCCCATGTTTTATAGATAAGTAGGTGATACAGTGGAGAGTACATTAGACTTGTGAGCAGGAAGTCTTGAGTTCAGACATTTATTAGCTATATGATTATAGGCAATTAACCTTTGTCTGAATCAGTTTCCTCATCTATAAAATGGGAATAATAATGACATCTATCTCCCAGGCTTGTTATGAGAATTAAAATGGGATAATATCTGTAGAGCAACTTTAAAGTACTATATAAATGCTAGTTATCATTATTAATTATTATTATGATTATGATTATACCCAGGGTCTAGGATAGCACTTGGCATAAAGGGGACCTTAAGTGTTTGATGGTTGACTGATTGTTTCATTCTTTTTTTTTTTTTTTAGATTTTTCAAGGCAATGGGGTTAAGTGGCTTGCCCAAGGCCACACAGCTAGGTAATTATTAAGTGTCTGAGGTCAGATTTGAACCCAGGTACTCCTGACTCCAGGGCCAGTGCTCTATCCACTGTGCCACCTAGCCACCCCTACTGCGCCACCTAGCCACCCCATGATTGTTTCATTCTTAACTGAATACTATATCTCCTTTTTTTAGGATGCAGAAAATTTTTACTCAGTCCTTATCCCTATGTGTCTGATTACCAACATGGAATAGTGGATACCTGGACTTGGAGTCAAATCTCAGACATTAGCTCTCCAGCTAAATCACTTAATCCCTTTCAGACTCAGTTTCCTCATCCATAAAATGTTAGGGATAAAAATAGCACCTACCTCACAGAGTAATTGTAAGACTCTAATCAGATTGCCTGTGTGTTTGTGTGTGTGTGTAAACATGTATGTAAAGTTCTTTGCAGGCTTCAAGTACTATTATGAGTTAAAGACAAATTAAAAAGAAAAGGAAAATGACTCTGCATAGGGATATAGGGACCTAAGGTGGGAACACCTGCTCAAGGATTATTTTGACCAAATTAGAGAACAGTTTTTTGACTGAAATTTTGACTGAAATTAGAGAGCAGTTAGGTGGCATCATAGTTCACAGAGAGCTGGACCTGGAGTCAGAAAGACTCATCTTCAAGAGTTCAAATTTGGCCTCAGACACTTACTGGCTCTGTTCCCACTGAGCAAGTCACCTAATCCTGTTTGCCTCAGTTTACCTCATCTATAAAATGAACTAGAGAAGCAAATGGCCAAACATGCTAGTATATTTGTCAAGGAAGTCCCACAATGTGGTCACAAAGAGTCACACAAATGACTGAACAGCAACTGAGGTTAGAAGAAGGGAAAAAAACTTTATTATGGACCAGGCACTATGCTAAGCACTTAACAATTATTAACTTATTTGATCCTCACAACAACCCTAAGGGATAGGTGCTATTGTGATCCTTATTTTATAATTGAGAAAATTAAGCCAGATAGAGGCTAAGTAACTTGTTTAAGGTCACATGAATGTCAGAGACTGGGATTTGAACTTGGGTTTTCCTGACCTCAGCCCTCTATCCATGTGCTTTAAGCTGCTTCCACATCATGTATGAGTCTCTATCCAAATGAGAAAATGGGTTTAAAAAAAGAATTTTCTCCTGTGCCAGGTTGAATACATTTGGCTCAAAGTCCAGGCAGTGGGAGCTAAATCTGACTTCTTTAACGTGGACAAGCTGTTGGACTTCAGTTTCCCCAACTGTAAAATGAGAAGGCTAGATAAGGTCTCTTTCTTCCCTAAATCTCAGTATCCTCACTATCTCCTGAGATATTCTTTCAATATTGGAGTAGTTCTAATAACAGGAAGTTTTTCCTCAACATTGAACCAAATTTTCCCTTGTTATTACTTTCTCCCACTGTTTCTCTTGGGGCCCTTGTGGCTAAAGAGGACAAGTCTCACCATTATTCTCCTGAAGATCCTTTCAAATACTTGAATAAAGTTAGGACATCTCCCCTTCCCCTGTCTTCTCCAGCCTAAACTGCCTCAGTTCTTGCAAGCAATCCTTCACTGACATGGCTTCAAGTAATTCTGATGAAAGCAGAGAAATAGAGAGCAAGTGATTCTGATGACAGCAGAGTGAAGGAGAAGAATGCCTCTCAGAGCCCCCAGTACCGGCATCCTCTGCTCTCAGACCCTTATGATCAGCCATAGCCACTCCAGGTGTCTGGAGGGAGGAGGGTACATGTCTTCAGAAAAAAGTAGGTCACAGGGTAGACAGACAAGTGAAGTCCAATGTGTAGAGATGGGCCATTCGTGAATCATTCAAGAGGAAAAATTGAAATTCTGGCCCCAGATCACTTCTGACAGTTAAAGATCAGCTGGTTCTAAACGAGACTGTAAACAAATTTGCTGAGCGAGGAGACTCCTAACTCACTGGGTATGAGGTCACCTGAAGTGAAGGTTCAGAATTTCCACAGGGGCTTTGTCCTATTATCTTTCCAAGGGGGAGAAATGAAACTGTATAGTTCACTGCAGATTTTCTTCTACTGTGATAGGTATCAAATGGGAAAGTGACAGATATCCTTAGAAGCATGGTTTTACTCAAAGGGGAGGGCTTTGCTACATACAGATCAGTGGGACCAGTTAAAAATGGGGGTGGGGAATCACATTAAGTTCCAGTTCCTCTCCATTCCTTCTTACTTCAGTGATTCCACTGGGGGAAGTTGAGAGGACAAACTGAATAAATTACCTTCAGGCAAATGTCAGTCAAGAGGTTAGCTTTGGTTTCAGATTCACAGTTCCTCTGGATGGGGCTAAGCTAGAATTACCAAAGCTGACAGGATCATAGATATTAAGCTGGACCTTAGAGTCAGAGTCCTACATTGCCCCCCTCATTTTACATTTGAGGAAAGTGAGGCTCAGAGGTAAAGTGATTTTCTCAGAATCACAGTGCTAAAAAATGTCTGAGGCAAGATTCAAACCTATGTCTTCCTAACCCAAGTCCAGGATTCTATCCACTGGACCATGCTGCTGTTAAGGTATCCAAAGTAATTTTTCCAGAACAATCTTCTGAAGTAGGTCCTGCAGGTTTGAATTTCCTGCTTTTTCAGTTTGGGAAATAGAAGCTAAGAAAAACAGAGAGGAAGCTGTTGTGAAGAGTGCTGGTTTTAACACTGGGAGATTTAGGTTTGACACAGGGATTTGTCATGTACTACTGAGTGTAGACAAGTCACTTTCTCTTCTCTGTGCCTCAATTTCCTCACCAATTAGGTGAAGAGATTGGATGAGATGGTCTCTAAGGTTCCCTTCAAATGTAAGTTCTATGATTGTAGGGATTTCCCCAGTTACCTAACTAGTAAGTGTCAGAGCTAAGATTCAAATGCTGGTGTGATTCCAAACTTAGAGCCATGACTCTTGACTACTCCATGGAAATACAATTTCCCAGCATTTTTCATGGATCTTTATTTCAGGACTCATAGATAGGATGGCTTGGAGCAGTCCTCCCTCACACCTACCTTCTCTCTGTTACTGTGGGCAGTGAGAGATCGATGGGCTGCCCCTCTCAGTGCTGTCCGGTAGTTATAGAAATTTCCTGTAGGGTCCATCTGGTGCTGGAAATGAAACCAGAAAACATCCTATTTACTCCAGCAGCATGACTGGTGACTGGATTTGCTTACAGTGTGAAAAGGCATTGGGTAAAGCACTCGCAGAGACAATAGTCGGGAAGCAGGGCCTCCTTTCTCTTTACCTCAAGAATGAAAAATTTGGCTGTTTTCACTTTGGACCACGTCTTCTTTAGCCTGGAGACAGGGCTCATATTCATGCCCGCTGGAAGAGAGACATGAGGGAGAGGGAAAGGGGGTGGCTCAGTTGCCTGCCCCCTCTTCCTCATCCCCAAGGTAAAGGTCACTTTTAGAGGTAGCTACTCACAGATGATTGCCATCAATGAATTGAAATTCCCAATGTTGAAGCACTCTCGAGCCACATCGATGAAGAACTCAATCACCTGTGCTCTCTGCTTTTTTTTGGCTGGCTAAGGAGAAGTAAAAACAGGAAGGAGCACCTGCTGTTAGGGATGCAAGACCAGCTCCCTAAAGACAACTAGAAAGTGGCATCTTCTGCTTAGTGCCTGTGTGACCTTGGGCAAGTTATTCCACCTCTCTGGGTCCAGTATATTTTTTTTTGTTCAATAAGGAGATGGAGCTTTAAAGTCTTTTCAATGAATTTGGGACCACAATGGATCTTAACAGAGGTAATGGTTCATTAAACACTCTCTGGCTGGGTTGGCAGAATCTGGACCCCTTCTGCTGTGGTCAGATTAGGCTTCTGGGGGTTCTATACTCAGTGATGCAAAGACTCATTCCTGAGTTTGCTTATTCCTGGACCCTGAGGTGCTGAGCAGGATAGGTTTGGGGATGGGATGGCTTTTCTCCAGTGTGGGGGGGTATTTTGCTCACCATGCAGATTTCAGTTGCCACAAGGTAACACAGTCGGTTGAACCATTTCACATAGGCTTCGAGGTTATTTGTTTTATTTTGTTCACTGAAACAAGACTAGAAAATAGATGTACATATTATTTTGAGATGCTATGAAAGCTTAAATCACAGATAGGCGGAGTAATGATGATGGCTACACATTAAGGGTATGATCAGGGGGACCTCTTCAAGGAAGAATGTAGAGTCAATGAAGTAGTCATAAGTGGGGGGATGATGCAGGATTAGAAAAGAAACTGGTTGACCTACAACATGCATTCATTCATTGAATGAGCATTTATTAAGCATCTGTTTTCCACTGTGCTAAGGCATTGGAGATGCAGAAGACAAAAAACTGAAATAGCCCTTAACCTGAGGAAATTTATGTTTAATTACTGCAGAACAGAAGTATCTCTGACTTTATGCTTATTCCTAAATCAACAATGAAGGCTTGATTGCAAGAATCTCAGCTCAATCTTAACCATTACCCTCCCTTTATCTTCCTCCCACTTCAATTCCATTTTCACAATTCCTCTCCAGTTCCTTCCTTTCAGTGTAAGTATGGGACTGCATTTCTTCACTGGGATTTTGGCCTTTACCCTAAACCTATTTGGGTTTTTAAATTAGAATTTCTCTACTTAACCCTAGAGGGTCAAATAAGAAACAAGGGATGGAAGATGCAGAGGGGCAAATTAGTCTGAAATGAAACAAAACAACACCACACCTTTCCAACCACAAACTACCCAAAAAGTAAAATGAGCTACCTCGGTAGAGGAGATGGTCTTCAGTCATAATCTGGATGACTACTTTGTTGGAATGCTTGTTCAGGAATGGGTTGAATTCAATTGCTACTAAGATGCCTTCTATCTCTGATTTTATTATTTTTTTTTTAGATTTTGCAAGGCAATGGGGTTAAGTGGCTTGCCCAAGGCCACACAGCTAGGTAATTATTAAGTATCTGAGGCTGGATTTGAACTCAGGTACTCCTGACTCCAGGGCCGGTGCTCTATCCACTGTGCCACCTAGCTGCCCCATTTTGTGTTATTCTTCCATGACTTTGACTCAGCAGAATCTTGGCTTCCCTTTGAAACTGATAAATCCTTGCCCCAATGGAGGCCTCTTCTCTCCATTGCACTGACTCAGTTTTATCTTTACATCTAATCCTTTCTCTTTACCACATAACTACCACCTGGTTCAGTCCCTTTCCCCTAGATTATCAAAACCCCCCTTCTAATTGGCTTCCTTCTCTCAGGTCTCTCAGCATTACAATCTCCCATACACACTTCTGCCAAATTTAATTTTTCACAAGCACAAATTTGACCATGTGGCTCCTCTCAGGCAGCTTCCTAGTGACTCTAGGGAAAAATATAAACATCTTTGTTTAACTTTTAAAGCTCTATACAATTTAGCTCCAAATTATCTTTCCAGACTCTGGAATCCATATAAATGAATTTTTTTCTCTGTTCCTCACATAAAGTAATCCATTTTCAATTTCTATGCCTTATCAGTAGACATCCCACTTGTCCATAATTTACTTCTTCCTTACCTCTGCCTTGTTTTAAGATACAGTTGAAGCATCATCTTTTACATGAAACTTTTTCTGATTCCTCTCAAATGCTCATGTCCCCCAATTATATTTAATCATTTTGTATTTGTTCATTTTACATTTGTTTGTTATATATTTTTATATATGAATATATTTATATGATATATATTTACATGTACCTATTGTCTCCCCATTTGAATGAAAGCTCCTTAAAAGTTTCCTTGTTTCTTTCTTTCATTCTTAGTATTTATATCTCCATCATTCAGGCAGAAACTTAATAATTCTTGTTGTTTGATTGGTTGTCCATACATGAGACTTCATCCTCCCTCATCCTGCCAAAACCTCTGAGGACTTTGGTTTTGACTCTGATCATTCACTGACTGCAGTCTCTTCTCACCTGTATCTCACTCAACCAAATGCAATTGCTTTTTTCCTTTACTTCATCTAAAGAACTGACCATTTCTTGGCAATTTCTACTGTCCTGCTAGTCTTTTCTACACTAACTGAGAGTAACTGCTTTCCCTGTGTCCAGTCTTTCCTCTTTCAGTAATTTCAGCATGATCCTGTCAGGTGACCTTTTTGTCTAAAATGCCACTTTTTCAAGTCTCTGCCTTATTGATGATTGATTCACTGAACATTTATTGAGTGCCTAGCTTTGTGCAAGTTTTTGTGCTACTGGATAAGAAGAATATAGTGATGATAAAGATAGAGCATTTATCCTTAAATAATTTACAATCATAGAGGGGAGATAAGAAAAGAACATAAATAGATAAAGTGGCAATTACATCTTGTATACCTCTATGCTGGTCAGGGGTTCTGAAAGTTTTCAAACTCAGGATTCCTTTAAACTCTTGAAAATTATTGAGGACCTCAAAATTTTTGTTTATTCAGTTAACAATTAGTGATATTTGTCACATTGGAAATTTAAAACTGCTCACTAACACTGCAATGAACCCATTGTATTGCATAAATAACATTTTTATAAAAATAAATTTTTATAAAATTTATAAATTTTTATAAAAATAGATTTCCCAAAACAAAAATAATGAAATAATTAGCATTTTTATTTGTTTTTGAAAATCTCTTTATATTGACATAGGCTTAATAGGAATGAACATAAAGTCAATGCTTTGATACCAGAAGATGACTAGTTTCTCTGACCACCTTCTGCATTCAATCTGTTGCAATAAATTATTTGTCAAAGTGCATGATGAAAAATCCATTCTCAAGGGTGAATGGCCAGGTGAAAAGGAGAGGAGTATTTTAATTAGCAAATAACACCTTATTATTATTCAGTAGATATTTTGACCTTGAGGATTCTGAAAGGGTCTCAGGAACCTCCAGGAGTCCATGGACCTCTGTTGGATAGCTACTGCTCTATAAGAAGATAGATGAAAATGAAGACAACTTTTTGACTAAGGAGACCAGTGAAAGTGTTGTGAAGAAGTAGACATTTGGGTTAGTTCTTGAAGAATGAGTAAGATTTCAGCAAATGAAGACTGGGGATAGGAGAATAGAAAAGTGATAAGAAGGAGAATTCTAAGAGGGAATAGAATGCAGCTGACACATTCAGGATTGTCAAATCATTCAGTTCAGTGAATGAAGGAAAATAGTGAGAAGAAATAGGACTTGAAGGTTAGGTTAAGGCCAGACTGCCGAAGAGCCCCAAGGAGTTTGGGACTTTCTAGGATATACAATAATGAGTCATTGAAAGCTATGATACTCGGCTATATGGCAAATCTATCTGATTTGTATTCATATTTTCCCCCCTACCCTTGAGGTGAAGACTTGGATATAGATCTGATCTTAGATACTTAATAGCAGTGGGCATGCTACTTAATCTCTTCTGCCTCAGTTTCTTCAGCTATAAAATGAGAATAAAGTGAGCACAATCTCTCTCCAGGATTGGTGTGAGGATAAAATGAGATATTATTTATGAAGTACTCTTCACACTTTAAAGCACTACATAGATACTAGCTATTACTATT
Source organism: Macrotis lagotis (assembly GCF_037893015.1). NCBI lineage: Eukaryota > Metazoa > Chordata > Mammalia > Peramelemorphia > Peramelidae > Macrotis > Macrotis lagotis. The sequence continues at coordinate 360,952,948 of NC_133658.1, read as the reverse complement.
AGTGCTATTGTTATTGTTAGTCCAAATTTTCCCTAGGGGGTGAGTTCTAAAAGTGCAAAAACCATATCATTAAGAGAGATCACAAGGTCACAGACACCATGCTTTATTCATTTTTGTATCACCTCTAGTGACCAACATAGGGTCCTGGATGTAATAGGGATTCAAGAAACATTTTTTGAATGAAGGAACAAATGAATAGTATCAATTTTGAAGTCTAGATCCTTATTGTTTTTCGTATTAGTATGTATTTCAAAGTAGCCACTAGAGGGCAATCGTGTACACTAACTAGTCCGGTTAAAATGAAATTGATTTTCTTTTCTAAGAGCAAGTGTTAGGTTAATGACATAGAGGTCTAAGAGGTATTAAAAGTCATCAAGTTCAATCCCAATATTTTATAAATGAGGAAACTGAGGCCTATAGTCAACAGTCTTTCTGTTCTACCAGAGAATCACAGAACATCAGCCTGAAAGGATCTAGTCCAACACTCTCAGGTGGGAAACTGAGACCAAAAGTGAAGGAGAGGATTGGATGAAGGTCCTACAGCCAGGTGTCATGAATGGAGAACTGGACCTGGAGTCAGGAAGAAATGAGTTTGAATTCTACCTCAGACACGTACTAATTCTGTGGCCCTAGATAAGAGTCATCTCTCAATAGCCCTTCATCACAAGGTTGTTATAAGGATCACATAAGATCAGTGACTGGCAGATAGTAGGTGACTAATAAATGCCTCTTCCCTTCTCTTCCCTTTCCCTTGTGATAGAGCTAGGAATAGGATTGAGGTTAAGATACAGTTACACCATGCTACCTCTTTTCACCAGAGTTTATTTCTGTGGTATGTCCTGTATATAAGGAATTGAAGAGGATAGTCAGGGTTGAGTATGATTTTGTCTGCAGGTCTTTAGACACTTAGATGAGGCTACTTTTATCCTAGAATATCTCCACTTCCTAGTCCTACCCCAAACAGCCAGCTTTTCTCTGGGTCAGAAATCTATCTGGACTTTGAACCAGAATAGCAATTATATTGTGCTTTGAGGTTAGCAAAGGACTTATCCCATTTGATCCTCACAACAACCCTATAAGGAAAGGGTTTTTATAATCCCCTTTTCACAGATGAAGAAAATAAGACTAAGAGAAGGTAAGTGATTTGTCCAGGGCTCCATAGCTAGTCCATGTCTAACATGGGATTCAAACTCAGGTCATCTGACTCTTAAATCCAACACTCTCTCCACTGTGCCACCTTATTACTGACTAGACTATCCAAAGTGGAAAGGTCTTCATAAATCATCTAATAAAACTCTTTTATTTTATAGTTGTGAAAATTAAGACTGAAAGAGTTACTTGACAAAGGGCAAACAATAAATGATGTGCAGACTAAAACCTAGGTGTCTTGAAACCTAGTCAGTCTGAGGCTCTTCAAAGCAACATGCCTGGGATACACAGCTTTGTGATACATAGACATGGAGGTCAATATGCTCCTAGGATGCCATGCTTTCATGGAAGAAATTGAAGTTTTAGTACTAAGATCTTTTCCCTAGAATTAGCATTCTTAACCTTTACTATATCATGGAGTCCTTTGACAGAAACTTATAATTCCCCTTTTAAAAATAATATTATTAAAAATATAAAACAAAGTTCAAGAGATTAAAAAAGAAATTAATTATAGTGAAGCCTAAAATAATGATGTTGATGTTGTTGATGATGATGATGATGATGATAGCTAGCATTTATATAGCTCCTTTATGGGTCAGACACTATGCTAAGAATTTTATAAATATTATTTCATTTTTCTTTACAACAACCCTGAGAAGCTGATACTATTCTTATCTCCATTTTAAAGATGATAAAACTGAGACAAATAGATGTTAAGTGGCACAACTGAGTGTCTAAGGCTGGGTTTGAACTCAGATCTTCCTTACTCCAATAGTCCCAGAGATCTAACCATTCAGTCACACATAGAGTCATCAAAATATTAAATTGGAAAGTTCATAGACACCCAGTTAAAAAATCCTTTCCTAGAGAAATCTATAGTTCCTATGACAGTGCCTCATACATAATAGAGACACTATTGTCTTTCTTCTTCTCCTTATTTTTTTTTTTTGGCAGAGGAGGAGAAGCAGTAAGAAATGAATGCCCTTTTTACCTTTGTGCTGTCCAAAGAATCTTTATGCACAAAAGCCTGGACAAATTCTTCGGGTCCAATGTGACTCAGCCTTTCCTGGAAAAGAGGGAGAAGAAGAGGAGCCCGAGACTCAGAACTAATACAGCCAAGAGCACCAAGGCTGATGCCACTGTCTGACTCAGAGACCTGTGTGGAGGCCATGTGCCCCCACCATCCACCTCTCAATTTCCTGTGTCCAAACTGATCAGTCTGGAAACAGGAAAAAGGGAAAGCCTCTCATTTACCTTCATGATCTGCCCGGATTAGCTTGAGTCTCACTTACCATATGCTGGGGGGTAGGTTGGGGTGGGGGAATAGGATGGGAAGGAGCAGCCTCTGCTCCCTGACCAGCTGCCTGGCCACATTTGCACCACCCTTCTGCCCAGACACAGGCAGGTTTCTGAGTCAACCAAGGCAACAACCAATTTAGCAAACCTGTTACTTCAACCTTATCTTTATCTGTAACCACAGATATTTATATAATGTTTCCATATATATATATATATATATATATATATACATACATATATATATGTATTGTACATTGTAGTGGAAGTTGGATGAACTGGGGGAATAGCAGAGTTGAGGCTGAGTTGGCCTAGAGCAGCGATGTTAAATATGCAGATGCAAGGTTCCTGAGTGTAGCCGAACTAGATAAAAATATAACTGGTTAATATCTTACAAAATACATTTGAAGTATAATATCACATAGGTAACATTACATGTGAAAACTAAGTCAGTGTGTGATCAGCAGGGATCCTTATGTACAGCTTTGTGGCAGTTTTTCTATTTGACTTTTCATACCTCTAGTCTAGAAAGACAACCTTGGGATGACCCAATCGAACCAATTCGACCTCCATGACACATGTTATCTCATTTGAACCTCCTAATAACCTTGTGAGGTAGGTATCCTCTGTGATAACTACAGGTTTTATTACCCTTATTTTACAGATGAAGAAATTTAGGTTCATTCAATTCAATCAATAAACATTTATTTGTTGTTATTGTCTGACTCTCTGTGAACCCATTTAGGATTTCTTGGCATAGATACTAAAGTGGTTGCCATTCCCTTCTTCAGTTCATTTTACAGGTTTGGAAACTGAGGCAAACAGGGTAAAGTGATTTGTTCAGGATCACACAGTCAATAAGTATCTGAGGTCAAATTTGAACTCAGATCTTCCTGACTTCAGGTCTGACACTCTATTCAATACAGGCCTCAAACTGCCCTGAAATATTTATTAAGTACCTCTGTACTAAGTGCTGGTGGTACAAATAGAGGCAAAAGACAGTCACTGCCCTCAAGGAGCTTGAAATCTAATGGGGAAGATACTTGTAAACAAATAATACAAAACAAGCCATATAATGGTAAATAAGAAATAATTAAAATAGGAAAAGCACTGGAATTAAGAGGGGTTGGGGAAGTCTTCTTGTAGACTGAAGGTGGGAGTCTAGTTGGAATTTAAGAGGAAGCCAGGGAGGTTAGAATGAAAGTGGGAAGACATTCTAGGTATAATAAGGAACAACCAGGAAGACTGTTTAGTCAAGTGACTGAACAGCCAGGAGGCCAGTGTCACTGGATCAAGGAGTGTTTATCAAAGAGCAAGATAAAAGAAGGCTGGAAAGGCAAGAGGGGGTCAAGTTAGGAAGGACTTGGAATGCCAAATAAAGAATTTTGTATTTGCTCCTGGAGGTATTGGAAGTCCTTTGAATAAAGCAGAGTGAGGTCAAGGGATTGTCTAATGGTCATCCAGCTAGTAAGAATTGAAGGATAGATTCAAATCCAGGCCTTCCTGCCTCCAAATCAGATTCTTATTCAGTACTTGCCCCTTTCTTGCCTATGCAAACATACACCTTATCACACACACACCTTCAATTTGCCTTGTAGATCATTTAGAGCAGATTTGGTTTTTAATTTGGTCAGTGTAATGAAGAGACTCACTCTGCTGTCAAATAAGGAAATGATCACCAAGTGTCTTGTCCCAGCCAAACACTTGAGAAACTGAACCAGTGACACAATCCACTCCCCACCCCCCAGGCTCCATTCTGGGAGGGACACGTCAACAAACCAGTCAGCTCTGAATATAAACAGCATTTAACAAGCTCTCTTTCCCAAACTGCACTGGTTCATCACTGGAAGGTTAGGGTGTGCACACATACATAAGTGTACATGTGAGAGAGACAGATAGATGCTGAGATTCAAGAAAGAAGAGGGAGGGAGAAAGAAGAAAAAGTGGAATGAGGAAGAAAGAGAAAGGAGGGAGAGAAAGAGAAGGGAAGGAAAAGAAGGGTGGGAGGGAGAGAGAGAAAGGAGGAGAAGAAGGGAGAGAGGGAAAGGGAAAGGGGGAGGGAGGGAGGGGGAGAGAGAGAGAGAGAGAGAGAGAGAGAGAGAGAGAGAGAGAAGGAAAGGAGGGAGGGAAAGAGTAGGGAGGAAGAGAGGGAGAAGGGAGGGAGAGGAGAGGGAAGAAGGGGGAGGGGGAGGGAGAGATAGAGAAAGAAGAAATAACTCCTTTGCACAGACAACTAGGCAGACACATGAAATAATGATCAGAAGGTCAGATTTGGAGCTAGGAAAATCTGCATTTAAACCCTGTAACTGGCAAATTACACCCCCCCCCTCTTCTCCCCAACCTCAGTTTCCTCATCTATAAAATGAGGACAATAATCCCTTTAATAGCCAACTCATGGGATTATTTTGAAGTTCAAATGACACAAAAGCATGCTGCTAAGTTTAAATTCCTTTACATATAACAAATCTCCCTCTTATTAATATATCTTGACTCCTAATCTTGGGGAGAGAGAAAAAAATCTTATCCTGGATGGAGTGACTGAGGGGTTTTTCCTAGCATGCTTTATGCTTTTTTTTTCAGGTTTCCAGGTGTCCCTAGGAAGAGAAATACCACAGCTGGTGTAATTGTGTTCTTCCAGAAGCCTCTGGTCTGACTTGTTGAACATATTTATAGAGCTTCAAACCCCACAGAGGCTGAGCCCTGGAATGATGACTGTTGATAGGGAAAGGGCCTCAGCAGGAAACACTCTCTTCTCCCCCATAATAAGCATTTACAGGAATATCAGGGGGTTCAGGAAACATAAGAATTTAAAACTTAAGACTTAACAGGAACAATAAAGGCTGGTCACACTGATTCTGTTGAATTCTTGCTGTTGGTCTTCAAATGAATAGTCTGCCTTGAGTGATGACAAGAATCTGCTATTTATCCCATTCTCCTCCTTCAGACTGAGAGAAGGTTAGGGTGGAAAAGAAGATAACATACATATTGCTCTTTTTAAACCTTAACGTTTTCTTTCTTTTCTTCTTCTTTTTTAGTTTTTCAGGGCAATGGCGTTAAATGACTTGCTGAAGGTCACACAGCTAGGTAATTGTTAAGTGTCTGAGGCTGGATTTGAACTCAGGTCCTCAGGACTCCAGAGCTGGTGCTCTATCCACTGCACCACCTAGCTGCCCATAACCTTAATGTGTTCTAAAAATTCTAGTTATCATCATCTAGTCTAACTCCCTCATTTTATGAAGAAGGAAACTGAGTCCTAGAAAAGGGTATGGATTTATTCAAGTTCACCTATCTAAAAAATAGCAGAACTGGAACCAGAAACCTGATTTCTTCTTTGATAAGCCTTTTGTAACTCTGGTTCAAAATGAATCAAAGGCTAACTTTTTAGAATTGCTACAAGAAGAAATGAGGTGGGATCTATATTTCTTCCACCTCTCTGAAATTACTTGATGATAGGTTCAGATTTATTTTTATTATTAATCCTTAATACCTAGTGCTTCAAGATTTTCAAATGCTTTATATATGATGTCTCATTTGATGCTCACAACAACCCTGAGATAGATTCTATCATTATGCTGATTTTGTAGATGAGGTTGCTGAAGCTTACAGTGGTTTAGTGACTTGTCCATGGTCATCTAAATTTAGGTCTTCTTCACTCCAAGTCTTTTTTTTTTAGGGGTTTTTTTTTGCAAGGCAAACAGGGTTAAGTGGCTTGCCCAAGGCCACACAGCTAGGTAATTATTAAGTGTCTGAGACCGGATTTGAACCCAGGTACTCCTGACTCCAGGGCCGGTGCTTTATCCACTATGCCACCTAGCTGCCCCCACTCCAAGTCTAATACTCTATTAACAGACCTTCTAGATGCATCCTAGACTCCATCATTCCTCAGAAACTGAAAAGAATAATGACATCACAGGAAGGGCAGATCTCTTTCCACCCAGACAGAAAATAATCCCTGGGGTTTGATGCAAACCTTGTAGAAAACCCTGGACAGGGATTCCACTTACCAGTTCCACATGGGTCAGCTGTTGGGCCAGAGTGTAAGGGTCACTGCAGACACTCAGAATCTCTCGTTGAATTGAGGGGGGAGGCTTCGTCTTAAAAGAAACAAGTTTGTCTGAGACAGTGGCACTGATTTTGACTAGACCTTCCTGTCCATGGCTAAGTGTGGCAAGCTTCTGATTCAGTGCCTGTAGGAGCTGATTCATCCTTTTCCAATATGCCTGAAGGAAGAGAAGAGAAGGAGAAAAAGAGAGAGGGAAAGGAGAAAAGAAAGGGGAAGGGGGAAAGGAGGAAAAAAGGGAAGGGAGAAGAAGGAAGGGAATAAATAGAAAGAAGAAAGGAAGAAAAGGAAGGAGCAGAGAGGAGAAAGGGAAAAACAAGAGGTGAAGAGACATACTTTGGCAATCGTACGATAACAGAATTTTAAATCTGGAAAGGATCTCAGGAATGAGCAGATACCTGAGACAATTTTCTAGCTCTAGAACATTCCTAACTTAGCTCTTAATCTATCTTCAGCAAAACTATGACACTATAGAAAGTACATGAGACTTAAGAGTTCGAAGATTTGAGTACAAAACTCAGCTATACCACTTACTGTACTAATAGAGAAAACAGAAAGACATCTCTTGGAAATGGGTAAAGAGAACTAGCTTATGAGCATCCTTGAATAAACATCTCTTGAGGAGAACAATTTTCATCCTAGTGAATTAAAAGCTATAAGTTCTTTGACTAAAAAAAAGGAAACCTAGATACTAATAGTCCACATGTTACCCTAGGAAACCATAACACTGGAATTTGTTTTTTAAAGTCTAAGAAAAAGGTCCCAGGCTATATGCAGTCCCCAACACTCCCTGAGTGAGAGACCCTAACCAGATTAAAATGTAACTGAGAAATATTTATTTTGTTAAATGTTAAAAATCAAATAAAAATACAATAAAATCTAGATAAAGTTACCTTTTTAAAATCAAGTTAACATGCAACCATGGTCCTTCCTTTCCATCCCAACTTAATTTTTTTGGAAGTGGCTATTGTGTCTCTCCCTCATTTCTCTTACCTAATCTTCATAACTAAATGGGCATTGCTTCAGTCGAACTGTGACCTGGGAAAGACATAGCTTTCAAAGATTAAGATCATTTTGGTCCACTGCATACAAGGTCTTCTCAGTTGTCCTGATCCATATCTGGTACCTGGATCCAGACAACTCTGGAGTAACAAATGACTGCACAATACCCTGTCACTTAAATCCAGTTGACTTGTGTTTCATGACTTCACCTCCCTAGTGTCATGGTCTTTTTCAAGTATGAAGGACAAACAACAAGTTTGAAAGTACTGGCCTAAGACATCTGTTTTACTTAGATTTCATTTTTCAATTTGATGAATTATTTTTCCTGGCAACACCATGGATAGTTGGGAGTTCATAGACAACAAGCAGACAGTATCCCGCAAGAATTCAAGAGTCTGCAGTCTCCCTCTTAGTCCCATATTGCCGTGTGGTCAACCAGCTACTGGAGCTGGACAAATGCCTTCCCCTCAGTAGTTCTTTGAGATTTCCATGGAGGCTTGCAGTCCCCCCAGAAAAGAGGAAAAAGAGGAGGTCTTGAGGCCAAGCTTCAATTCAGAAGACTAACCTGTAAGCCTTTTTTTAAATTTACTGTCACCATTGTCATCAGGGAATAGCAGAGTGCTGGGAACAGTTTATCTTCATCCAACAGCTGCTTGCCCCTAGGCCCTTAAAGAACGCCACAGAAAGAGCAGGAATCATTCATTCATTCATTCCCTCATTTATTCCTTAGATACTTCCTGGTTACCTGCTCTGTGCAGGACCCTGTAAGGGACTGTACTACAGAGAGCACAGAGAGGAAGAAGAGGCAGAATATGGTGCTCATAGACTGATGGGGAAATAGTCATTTGTTCAACAACCAGCAAACACAAAAGAGCCATTGCAAGATACTGGGGATACAAAAATCTATAAGACATGGTCTTGGGCCACCAGGAGTTGAATCAGGAAAATAAATGTGGAAATGTAAAAATAAATGTGAAATGCAAAAAGAAAAAATCAATGTAAGACATATTAGCATATGAGTACATAAGGAGTTGCTATATGGCACAACGGACAATAGGGGTCAGCATTGTTATCAAGAAGACCTGGGTTCAAGCCTACCTCTGCCACATACTGACTCTGTGATCTTGACCCAGTCACTTAATCTTTCCAGTAGCTCTAGGCAACTGGAAGTTCCACCGAGTTGTCAACCTGCATAGTGAAGGCTATTTCCTCACTATAAGCTGATATAATAATCACAAAACTGTCAAGTGCAGTTAGATCATCTGAGGGTTGTGTTGGCCAGTGGTGTCATACTCAAATAGAAATAGATCCCTGTCAGCAACATACTGACTTGGAAAATCCTAAATTAACAATATTTATGTTGTATTGCATCAGGAAGACCTGAGTTCAAATTTGACCTAAGACACTAGCTGGGCAAGTCACTCAACCTCTGTTTGACTGAATTCACTAGAGAAAGAAATGAAACTCCAATCTGGTATCCTTGCCAAGAAAATCTTATGGAAGGCACTGAAGACTGAACAACCAAATGAAAGCAAATTACATTTTTATTTATTTTGTAAATATATCCCAATAATATTTTCATCTTATTTGGGATGCATTTTGGAGTTTTGTGAACTTCTGGTCTAGGCTATTCAAGACCTTAATGACTGCTTTGGAGCATGAGGTTTGCTACTTTCACTGCTTTGTGTTGAAGATGATTTTCACAGCTGATGATATGTGGCCGGGGGGGTCAGGGAACTTTGACAATGGAAGGGATACTTAAGCTGGCTTTGGAGGACTGAAAAGGTTTCACCAAGTTGAAACAGAGGTGGTATTTCAAAGTGCACAAGCAAGGATATGGAGTTAGAGTGTAAAGAAAAGTTTAGGTAGAGTAAAGCATAAAGAGAAGGGAAAGCTTGAAAGGTTGGGGGGCACCAATTAGCCAGTCAACTAGCATTTATTAAGAACTTATATGGACCAAGCACTGTGCTAAATCCTGGGAATACAAATACAAATAATATAAAATAATCCCTACCCTCAAGGAGCTTACAATCTATTGTGGAAGAAAATATATAAAAGGAAGCTGAAAAGAGAGAGCAACATGGTGGGAAATGAAGAAATTACTGGGAGAACCTTCCCTAAATGGAGGTTCTAGGAGTTGTCCAATGTCAGAGAGTAAAGGAGGGTCCTGAAGGCAGAGGATACTTCAATTTTGTGAGGTCTAGGGATGAAGTGATCTAGGATGATGAGGTTGTAGGACCAGGCTGCGGGTGGCTTTGAGTGTCTAGAGCCTAGGAAATTTGGTCTTTGTTCACAAGACAGCAAGGAGCCATTCAATGTTTTTGAGCAGGAAAGTAACATTTTCCAACCTGGTCAAAGCAGTACTCAGAAAATTAGACTGCAAATGCAGTATAATAGTGAAAGGAAAGGAAAGAGGAGAAAAAGATGGGAATAGTCAATGTTGGAGGGGTTGGGGAAATGAATTCCAATAGTACATTGCTGATGGAGCTGTGAATTAATACAACTATTCTGGAAAACAATTTTGAATTTTGCAGATAAAGTGACTAAAATGTTCACATTTTATGACCCAGAGATTCTCAAGGAGACCATTGATAAGAAGAAAGTCTATATTTGCCAAAATGTTTAGAACAACACTATTTGGGATATGGAAACAAAATAGATGCTTATCTATTGGGAATAGCTAAATAAATTGTATTACATGAAATAATGGAATACAATTGTATTGACAAATACAATGAATACAGAGAAGGATGGAAAGAATTACATTAACTGATGCAGGATGAAGTAGGAAGTTCCAAAAATTTTTTTATATGCAATGATTATATCAATGTAGATGGAAAGAACAAGCAACCCCACACATACCGCCACTATGAAAGTGAATTAACTGAAAATGACAAATAAGAATGTCTTAAAAGAAGAGATAGAAAACATCTCACACTCCACCCTTCTGCACGGGGGTGGGGTCCATGAATGAAGTTTTTTCCTATGTATTGATTGCTTACATTATTTAAAAACACTTGTTCTTTTCTTTCAAAATATTATTTGTTCTATAGAATGGTTCTCTAAAGGGGGAGGGGAAGATACATTGAGGAAAATTATGGTGGAATTTTAAGAAAGAACAAAAACACTTAAGGTTTTTTTTTTACTAGTACAAGGTGATTGGAGTTTTGCTCATGATTACTGAAATGGATGTGAGATAAATGGATGCTTTCTCCCTGAAGTTACCACTGTCCCCATGCCTGTCTCAAAATCCTTTGTTATATCATGCTACTGTCCCCGAGGTACCATCCTTCTCCTAGTACCCACTTTACTTACCAATTCTCACAAGAGTAAGGATTGAAGTCTCCAAGGAACAAACCACCTCATCTCTGTTCTTTTTATCACTGTGCTGCACTACCATCACTCACCCCAACCAATTCTGCTGAAGAAACAAGAATTCCTGGTGATGGTTTTATACAAGTCAAAGACTTCAGAGATATGGTCATGTGTTGACTAGTTTGACTATTTCCTTTAAAAATTCATTATAATAATAATAATAATTATTATATATATATAATTATTATTATTATTAGGTATGACTCTTTGGGAGGCCGAATGGGGAGGGATATAGTGGGAAATGTAAATGATATTAAGCAAAAGACTTCAATAACATTTTTTAAAAAAGAGGTCAGGTAGCTGGTTTGGGAAAGATCAATGATGCTGCGCCTTACTCCTGGACCTATGATGCTGCCAGTGAAGGCATGAGGTCTGCTCTGGGTTCTGACTTCATTTTGTTCTATGGGGTTTGCTCCTTCTACTGCTTCCTACAGTTGATGTTTTTTACAGATGAACAGACTGCTGAGAGGGAACTGCTTAAATTGGCACTGTTTTAATTACAGTAAACGTAAATGACTGTAAATCTTCAACACACACATATACACACTCACATACAACTACAGCATCTTCACAACACCCACTATGTCACTTTAAATATATTTCCAGCTTTCTAAAGAGAATGGAGCCCTGCCTATAATTATCCAGGATTCCATAAGAGGCAGCTTATGGAGAATTCTGAAAAAGCAGCCCTTAAAGCAGGGTGGAGGCAGGGAGGAAGGTGGATTGGCCCCTCTTCCTGCACTATCACATTTCTTGGGATGCTTTTTCTCTTCTCCCTCAAGGTCTGGAAGAGAAATAGTGTCTGAGTGTTCCAGGTCTCCTGCTGATTTTGCCTTCTGTTAGGGTTCCCAGCTCCTAACTAAGCCATGGTGGTCCCTGGAATGTCCTTCATCTTGAAGTCTGAACCACAGAGACCACAGGAGGGTATGCCTGCAAGGTTTCTGAAGCACTGAAGACTGACAGTCATTCTGAAAATAGAATCTCATAACAAATGTGCTCGTGGCCTCATGGGGCTGGCTAGAACAGGCTCAAATTGCACCTGAGTTCACTACAGGACCACACTGAGACTTAGACTGACATCTGCAGGACTGGAACCTTAGAGAGGAGTCTTTCACTTTTTACATAGGAAGAAATTAAGGCCTGATCAATATGCATTATTTAGCCTTATTATTTATCAGGAAGACCTGAATTCAAATCCAGCTTCAGATACTTACTAGTTGTGTGACCCTGGGCAAGTCATTTAATCTGGTTTTGTCTCATCTGTAAAATGGGAACATATAGAAAAGGAAATGGCAAACAACACCAGTATCTTTACCAAGAAAAGACAATAGACACAACTATAGGTTCATGAAAAATAGACCATGATTGAATGACTGAACAACAAATGTGTTAGGCAAATTCTTAGAGAAGGGAACTCTTAGGGTGCATTTGTTAGAACCTGGGTCTTTTGGTTTCCAGCCTAGGGCTCTATGAGTTACCTTATACTGCCTACAAATATAGGGTTGGGTACCTTGGCGAATAGATATAGTTTGTCCTCAAAGAGGACCATGTAATCAGAGAGGTGATGCCATGACATACACATGAACTGGATTTGAGTGAGGGGGAATGTGCAAAGTCACCAGCCTCATTTTCTCCTCTAGAGCCATTTGGGTCCACTGGCCAGATATGGTTCAGGATGATTGGAAATAGTCTTGGATGCAGTGAGAGACCTTGACCTTTTTAACCTGTTTCAGTTTGACTGAGTCAACATCCATTCAGTGGATTCAGGTAGGGAAGAAAGAAATGAAACAAAGAATGGCCTCTTTTGCATAGTCAAAAAAAGTCAATCTGGGAGGGGAAGACCCTCATGGTTTCTGGCTAAAACAGAAACAATTGCTATTTACACTCATTCTGAATGAATGATGGTCTCAGGGTGCAGATTGAAGCATTTTTTGAAATGATTATTGTAGGAATTTATTTTACTTGACTATAGAAAATTTGTAATGGGTTTTCTTTTTCTTGCTTTCTCAATGGGGATAGGAAGGGAGGGAGAAAACTAAAAACTCTGAGGGAAGGGAGAGATAGAAGGGAGAGAACTAAAAATAGAATAAATAAAAATTGAATTAAAAATAAGCCTAGATGTTTGCCCTATGAAATCTGATGCCTACACTAGGAGGAGGGTCGGTGTACCACAGATTGTCATTTTTTTCTCCTTGCACTTGTATGCTTTTGGCAAGGTTTTGTAAGAGTATTTCTTCTCTGCTATAGCAGTCCAGCACAGTGAATGTTTCTGTTTGAAATGTTACATAGTCACATGGGACTCTTTGATGGCCACACATAGGGCATAACATCTGCTGCTATATCTAGTCTTGTGAGGCAAATTCTTGAGCCTAGAACTTGGTGGGCAAGTAAGCAGGTTCTATACAATACTGTCTGTCCCAGGGCAAGATTAATACTAATCTTCAGGGGCTTCCTCCTGTATCTGGGGTATGACGTCATTCTGGTAGTTGCAGAACCTTTTAGGTGGCTTATTTTCTTTTTTTCACCACCAACAAGGCCACATACCCATCCTAAATTTTTTTCCAGTTTTGTTATCTTCCCTCCCACATTGCTACCAGTTGAAGCAATTTCTCTCTTATTTTTCAATTGAATTATTTCTGGATCCTCAGGTAAAGAAAGATTCATCTTTCTACCATGTCATCCCCAATCTGATAGGCAGATGAACCAGACTACTACCATTTTAGGTTCCATAGTTTGGCATCAAGATGGCAAGTTGGTCTCCAATAGCATTTGCTACAATAATAAAGCTCACTTGTACACTTAGAACATGCCCTTTCACATGGATTTTAGGTTCCATTCTCAGCTATTCCCTCTGACTACATCTCCATCCCCACGATCAATGAACACATAGGTGAATGACTAGCAATGCTTAGGGGAGGTCAAAGCAATGTCTGCATAAGATTGGTGGTCATCCCAACTCTGGAATGCTTTTGGAATAGAAGGCTAGATCTTTCTCTGAAACTGGCAGAGAAGATGATAAACCCCTTCCTTGTTACTCAGTGGTGAGTTCTATGATATATTTACTATCTACAATTACTCTCTACCATATGTTCTCCCGGACAATGTTACCAAGACTTAGTCTGACCCCAAACTACATCCATCAAATCCATGCCTGATCATAGTAAGTTTGAATAAAAGCTATCAATATCTATCTGTCTGTCTATCTATCTCTCTCTATCTGTATCTCTATATACATAAACATATGTATTATACACACACACACACATACACACATTCTAGGAAATTCTATACTCACCTAAGGGATGGGGGCTGAAACTGGTAGATCAATCTGGTAGATAGATAAGGTTATGGCAACTAGGTGACATAAAGGAAAGAAAGTGAACCTGGAGTCATGAAGAAGCTGAGTTTAAATCCAGTCTCAGACATTTACCAGCATGACTCTGGGCAAGTTATTTAGCCTTTTTGTGCCTCAGTTTCCTTATCTAGAAAATGTGGACAACAATTGCATCTAATGAGATATTTGTGAAGCATCGAAATGCTATTATTATTGTTGATATTATTATTAATCTCACAAGTCCCTTTGACTGATCTTAATCATAACCTTCAGTTAACTTTGTCACCCAGGGACCAAGAGTCTAGCACCCTTAATCTTCTCTTAACCCAGTAAAATACTTTTAATTCTTTTAGGTATATTCCTATAAAATGACTTCTGAATCCCTTAGTCATGGTCACCATGCTCTAAATGTGCTCAATTTGTCAGTGGACTTCCCAAAATATAGTGTTTAGGATTGCCTTTCTTGTGAGTTTTTAATGATCTCTTTTGTTTCTCCATCATCGTAATTTCCAAACATATCCCTCTTGCCTCTCTTAACCAAAGAGCCATTCCTTGTAACAAAGAATAAACATAAGAAGAGAGAAAAGTTTAGCAAAACTAATCAACACACCAGCCGAGTCTGAGAGTATATACAGTGTTCCACACCTACCCACACCTCTACTTCTGCAAAAAAGTGGAAGAGATACATTTTCTCCTTTTCTCTTTGGGGTCAAAATTGATCAAGAGAGCAGACTTTCTCATCTAAAGAATCTCTTGAACCCTTTCCTCTTACACTGACTCTCATATTCCTTTTGCCACTTTCTCCTGCTTTCACCCGTTTCACCTGATGAGGTGAAACTCCCTTAGACCAAACCCTTTATTTGTTCAAGTGATCTAATTCTAATCCATTTTCACCAACAGATGGTTCCATCACTTCTCTATCTACTATTTCCCTGCCATCTATTACTATACCCAGATCTTCTCAAAGATCAAAAACCCCTCACTGGATCCTTTCATCTCTGTTAACTGTTGTCCTATATCTCTTCTGCCTTTGTGATTAAACTCCTTGAGAAGCCCATCTACAATAAATTCCTCTACTTTCTCTCCTCTTACTCTCTTCTTGACCCCTTACAATTTAGATTCTAATCTGATCATTCTACCAAAACTTCTCTCTCTCCAAAGTTACCAGTGATCTAAGTGTCAATTCTCATTCTCTTTGAATCTCTGTAATATTTGATACTATTGATCACTCTCTTCTTCTTCTTCTTCTTCTTCTTCTTCTTCTTCTTCTTCTTCTTCTTCTTCTTCTTCTGTTTTTGCAAGGCAATGGGGTTAAGTGACTTGCCCAAGGCCACCCAGCTAGGTAATTTATTAAGTGTCTGAGGCCAGATCTAAACTCAGGTTCTCCTGACTCCAGGAATGGTGCTCTATCCACTGTGCCACCTGGCCACCCCTACTCTCTTCTTCTTGATACTCTCTCATCTCTAGGTTTTAGGACACCATTTTCCTCCTAGTTATCTTCTTACCTCTCTGACTATTCTCTCTCTGTCTCCTTTGCTGGATCCTCTTCCAGATCACATTTTCTAACTATAGATTGTTTTGGGGTTCTGACCTAGGCTTTCTTCTTTTCTCTCTCTATATACTATTTCACTTGGTGATCATATCATCTCCTATGGATTTAGTTACCATTTAAATGCTGATGACTCATATTTATCTTTCCTGCCCCAATCTTTCTGCTGACTTCCAATATCACATTTCCAACTGCTTTTCAAACATCTTGAACTGGATGCCCAGAAGATATCTTAAACTCAACATCTTTCACACAAAAATCCTCTCCCCCTTCATAATTTCCATATTACTGTAGAAACCAACACCATCCTCCTAGTATTTGCGACTCACAATTCAGGTGTCATCCTCAACCCTTAGCTATTGTCCCCCACATCCAATCACTTGCTAAGTCTTTCCCTACTTCAATCTCCATTGAGTCACCAAAGTGATTTTCCTAACCCATCCCAACCATGTCATCCTCCTACTCAATAAATTCCAGGGCATCCCTCCATCTCTCACCTTCAGGATTAAAAATAAAATGCTCTGTTTAATATTCAAAGCCCTTCATCACTTAGCCCCCTTCTAACTTTCCAGTTTTCTTATACATTATTCCCTCACATGTTCTCTTTGACTCAGTAACATTGGTCTATTTGCACAAGCAGACACTCCATCTCTAAGTTCCAGGCATTTCTCTGGCTTTCCCCTTTAACTGGAATGCTCTCCCTCCTTATCTCTGCAGGGCTTCCTTGACTTCCTTAAAGTCTCAAAAAAAGTTCTAAAACTACAACAAGATTTTCCTAAACCCTCTTAAGAGTCTTCCTTTTCTTATTTATTTCCTATTTATCCTTAAATAACTTGTTTGTACTTGTTTGTTGTTATGTCCCCTAGTATATTTTGAGTTCCCTGAGGATAGGGACTGTCTTTTGACTCTTTGACTCTAGAACTTAGTGCAGTGGCTGGCAAATGGTATACAAAGAATATTTATTGATTATTGACTTGACTGGATTCTTACTACCATCCTCCTTTACTTGGTAAGAGGACATAAGTCTCTACTATATTCAGGTCTTTCTGTCATCTTTTCAGCTTTTTATTTCTTTTTTTTTTAAGTTTATTTATTTATTTTGAATTTTACAATTTTCCCCCTAATTTCACTTCCCTCCCCCACCCCCCACAGAAGGCAGTCTGTTCATCTTTACATTGTTTCCATAGTATACATTGATCTAAGTTGAATGTGATGAGAGAGAAATCATATCCTTAAGAAAAAAATAAAATATGAAAGATAGCAAAATTATATACTAAGATAACTTTTTAAAAAAAATTAAAGGTAATAGACTTTGGTCTTTGTTTAAACTCCATAATTCTTTCTCTGGATATAGATGGTTTTCCTCATTGCTGATAACCCCAAATTGTGCCTAATTGTTGCACTGATGGAATGAGCAAGTCCGTTAAGGCTGATCATCAACCCCATGTTGCTGTTAGGATGTACAATGTTCTTCTGGTTCTGCTCATCTCACTCAGCATCAGTTTATGCAAATCCTTCCATGCTTCCCTGAATTCCCATCCCTCCTGGTTTCTAATAGATAATAATGTTCCATCACATACATATACCACAGTTTATTACAGGACTGCTATGAATATTTTTGTACAAGTGATGTTTTTACCCTTTTTCATTATCTCTTCAGGGTAGAGATCCAGTAGTGGCATTGCTGAATCAAAGGGTATGCACATTTTTGTTGCCCTTTGGGCATAATTCCAAATTGCTCTCTAGAAAGGTTGGATGAGTTCACAGTTCCACCAGCAATGTAATTAGTGTCCCAGATTTCCCACATCCCTTCCAACATTGATCATTATCCTTTCTGGTCATATTGGTCAGTCTGAGAGGTGTGAAGTGGTACCTCAGAGATGCTTTAGTTTGCATTTCTCTATTAAGTAGTGATTTAGAGCAATTTTTCATATAACTATGGATAGTTTGATTTCCTCATCTGTAAATTGCCTTTGCATATCCTTTGACCATTTGTCAATTGGGGGCTTTTCACTTTTTCTTGAGCTATCATTCCTTCTAGGATATCCTAGATCGTATATTCTTCTTATGTATTCTCAATGATTAAGAAGGGATCATAGAGGATATATTTGGAGATTCAGGTTAACGGACTTGCCAGGTTCACATTGCTAGTTAGCATCTAAGGCAGAATTTGAACCCAGGTCTTCCTGACTACACACCCTATATAGTCTTTCAAGTTACTTTCTAGGCAAATGTCCTACCTGAAGAAGACAGAGAAAAGTAAGGAGTGGTGCTTCTCTCAGGCACTTCCCCAGAAATAGCAGACAACTCATTTTT
This sequence comes from Macrotis lagotis, assembly GCF_037893015.1. Lineage (NCBI taxonomy): Eukaryota > Metazoa > Chordata > Mammalia > Peramelemorphia > Peramelidae > Macrotis > Macrotis lagotis. Next base: position 360,934,867 of record NC_133658.1, on the reverse strand, counting down.
CCTAGATGAGACCTTACTGGAACATACCTGAAAATGCTTCTTGTAGTCTTGCTGTACCCTTAACAAACTTCAGGTCACCTTAGGTGTCTAACCTGCTAGACCACCCATGTTCAACCTTGTTTAGGAGTCCACCTTCCTGTGTCTCTTGCCCAAATCAGAGATTATTGAGAAATGCCTGAGTAGGTATGGCTATCTTTTGGTCAGAGTATCTCAAAGTTAAATCCACAGAGTCACAGAACTGTAGTCCACCCTTTCCTGAACAGAAGTCTTCTCTACAATATCTGTGATAAGGCATCATTTAGGCTCTGTCTGAACACCTCCAGGGAGGGAGAATTGATGAAGCCAACTTTTGTGTACTAATTGTTAAGAGGTATTCCCTTTTATCAAATTTAAATCATTCTTTCTCTTTGGGACTTTCACTCATTGTTTCTTGTTCAGTCCACTGGGGCAACAGAAGATACCCAATTCTTCTTCTCTATAATAGATTTTTACTTTTTTAAAAAAAAGGCAATGGGATTAAGTGTCTTTCCCAGGGTCACACAACTAGTAAATGTCTGAGACTGGATTTGAATTCAGGTCCATCTGTATTCAGGGCCAGTACTCTATCCTCATGATAGAGCTTTAAATACACAAATGTAGTTTCAATGTTCCCTCTGAGTCTCTTCTTCTCCATACTTCCTTAGTTTCTCCACACAATCCTCATAGAATCATGGTATCATAGATTTAGAGGAAACTGAGCCACAGAGAGATTAAGTTAGTAGTCCAGGAACATACAGCTAGTGTCTGAGGCAGGATTTCAACGCATCTTCTCATCTCCAAGTCCTGTGCCCTTTGTATTATGCCAGGCTGCCTTTATCACCATTCTGTAAGTCTTCCTTTGTTAGTAATCTGGGTTGTCTATATTTTTTACTAAAGTATGGCACCTCCCAATACATCTAATATTTTAGATATGTTCTGACTGTAACAGATACCAGCTGTCCTATCAACATGCCATCCCTGTCAAATACCACACATCTATAAATGCAGCTTAATTGTTTTTACTACTACACTACAGGATTGATTCATATAAAATTCACAGTCTACTAAAACCCCTAGATCCTTTTCAAACATACTATTGTTTACTCATACCTCCCTCTTGAACCTGCTCTAATTAACCTTTTTTTTATCAATGATTTGGCTGAAGCTATAGATGGTGCACTTAGCAAATTTGCAGATGACACAGATTTTGATGGGGCTACTAACACACAGAACAATAGATGATTGATCCATAGAGATCCTGAGAAGCTAGAATGATGAACTGAATCTAATAACATGAAATTTAATAAGGATATACACAAAATCCTCCAGCTGGGAACAATAATTCCTTACATAGCCTTCCAATAAATGTTTTCTAGGACCCTACTGGCAGTATCATTTATCAGTATATGATTCACTAGAAATGTGATGTTTATTAAGCTATATGAATTCTGGAAGTCTTTCTATGATTTCTTGAATATTCAGTCTAGGAGGAAAGCAGCTCCCCACCCCCACTGATTTACATGAACAAGACACTCCATCTCTCAGCTCCAGGCATTTCTTAGCTATCCCCCACGTCTGGAATGCTCTATATCCTTATTTACACAGGGCTTCCCAGACTTCCTTCAAGGCCTAGAAAAAAATCCTATCTTCTACAGGAAGCCTTTGCTGACCTCTCTTCATTCTAGTACCTTCCATCTCTTATTCATTTTCTATGTATCTTGCATATGGTGTTCTTATAAATTTTTGTTTGTTTGTGGTGCTATATTGGGAGTGGATCAAGGTCAAAAACTGTCTTTTGCCTTTCTTTGTTTTCCCAGTGCTTAACACAGTCTCCAGTACACAGTAGGTTCTTAATAAATATTTACTGACTGATTAACTGACATCAGGCAGGTAGATGATGGCTCCAGGAACCCTCAAAGCAGGGAGTTACTAGCTATCACTCCTCTTGCCTGATTCCTCTGACCAATACAGGAGAATCTCTCTGCTGATGGAACCTGCATATTTGTGCACATCATTCATGTTGGGAGGAGTTTCACTGGGTAGGAAGTGTCATTATTGTTGTTGAGTTATTTTTCAGTTTCATCCAATTCTTTGTGATACCTCTTTGGGGATTTCTTGATAAAGATACTGGAATGCTTTGTCATTTCCTTCTCCAGTTCATTTTCCAGAAGAGGAACTTGAGGCAAATAAGGCTAAGTAAATTGCCCAGGGTCACACAACTGGTATCTGAATGAGAAGTGAGAAGTATGTAAAAAAATCTTTGGTACAGCATTTCCAGAAGAAAGGAATGCTACTTTCTCACCAGATAATCTCACCATATTCTCACCAGGAAAAAAATATTCCTTGGAAGAATGGAACTTGTAATTGACTCTTTCTTGAGATGCTGGGCCTCCCTTAGCATTTACTTCCCTTTTCTATGGGAAAGGACATCACTGTATTTATTATGGAACTCCAAATGACCCATGGTCTCTCTTCTTCCATTCCTTTCTTATATCATTTTCTCCTACCCACCAAAATTCTGACAGGCTACGTTTCCTTTTCAGATTCCCTTTCCCTTTGAAATGTTCCCTTCAAACCCCATTCCAATAAGGAATAGTTCATTTTCTTCAATAATCTGGAGAGAAAGAAGTATTCCTTTCTTTTGGAAATGTTGTACTAATACTTTTTAAAAATGTATCTTCATCGTTCTCCAGATTGCACTACTGTCTCATCTCTACATAGAATCCTCTCCACCCTTGGAAGCTCACTCCACATTTGAACTTCTTTTTACACTGGAAATAACTCTGCTCCTGTGATCTTGGTTTTTGGTTAGTTGGTTTCTCTAAGTACTTCTAATTTAAGGAGAGCCAGGCCAAATGTTTTTATTTCTCTCTGGGAGCACAGAACTTTTTCTACTCTTTCACTTTTCCAAACCTTCTCTCCTCCCCTTCCTTTTCAGAATCCCTTTTATGTGCAGTCATCCCTTGGTAGACTATAAGTTTCTTTAGGGCAGAGATTGTCTTTGTTTCTCCTTTTTTGTATATTCAGTGTCTAACCCAAAGTAAGCTCCAAATAAATGCTTGTTGATTGACTGGCACTTTCCAATGATACTCCCTCAAATGCATGCTCCCAAGAGAACATTGTCTTGTAACAAATAAATATAGTTAAGGGAATCAAATCCAAAGGCCAAGGTATGGCCTCCTTCAGCATCTATAGTCCACCATCTCTCTGTTGAGAAGTAGAAAATAGTTAATGCTCCAAAGCCACAATCAGTCTATGCACTGATTGGAATTCTGATGTCTTTCAATATTTTTTCCTTTACATCATGGTTGTCTTCTGCTTGCTTTGCTGCATATATTCAAACAAGTCTCTTAACTTTGGAATGAGACACTCCTTTACCTTCTCCTGCAGAGGAGAAAGAACAAACAGCACTTTCTAAATCCACCCCTATTATTTGGTACCAAAAGGAAGAAAGGTCATGTATACTCTAGGCAATTGACTCCAGAATTCCCCTTGCTTTCTAGACTTGCACCATCCCCAGGACTCAGCAGCTTAAATGAATGCATCTTGATTTCTACAAGCTTCTTTGCCTGTCCTCCCAATGTGATACTAATTTCCTATCCATTTAGTCCTAATCTGGTAGATTCTCACCCAAATCATCATCATCATCATCATTACAGTCATCATTATTATCAATAGCATTTATATAGCACTTTAAGGTTTGTAAATTGCTTTCAAATATTGTCCTCTGCTTGTCAAAGTAGGACAGGTATAAGTGGAGAAGAGACAGATGGAAATGAAGCAATAGGAACTTCCAACTGGTGGGCTACAGAGTATGAGAAAGAGGGAAGAGGCAAAGTTGAATCTGAGGTTATAGGTCACACCTGTCAGGTCAATCCAAATAATTTCCAGGAGCAATATGCCATGCAGTTGAGGTTATTCATGTAGGACCTAAAATCAAAAGGGGACAATTTGAATCATAGAAGGAGTGATGGATATGGTATACAAATGGTTCCCTTTTCTCCAAGGTTAAGTGACTTCTCCAGGATCACACATCAAGTGTCTGAACTCTAATCATGGTGACTCCAAGTTTAGTACTCTATCTATGGCACCCTTCCTGCTGCCAATACAAATAACAGCACTTGGCATGAGAATTCAAGTCAACAAATAGGCATGGAATGAATATTAAGAGCTCTCTGTCTATGTAGTTGGGTGGAGTCTGGGGATGAACTCTGCTCTTAACACTTAGTCACTATATGACCATGGACAATATCTTTACCTCTCTGGCACTGAGTTTCCTCATCTGTGAAATGTAGACAACAATTCCTATAGTAGCCCTGGGTCTGGAGTCAGAAAGGCTAGAATTCAAATCCAGCTTCATATACTTACTACTTGTGTGACCCGGGACAAGTCCCTTATCCTCTGTTTACCTCAGTTTCCTTCACTTTATTTTTTATTTTTTAAATTTTTGCAAGGCAATGGGGTTAAGAGGCTTGCCCAAGGCCACACAGCTAGGTAATTATTAAGTGTCTGAGGCTGGATTTGAACTCAAGTACTCCCAACTCCAGGGCCAGTGCTCTATCCACTGTACCACTGAGCTGCCCCTCCTTCACTTTAAAATGGTAATAATAGAAGATTTAATTCTCAGGGTCATTGTGAGGATCAAATGAAATAATATTTGTAAAAAGTCCTTAGCATAGCACCTGACCTGAGTAGGTAAATGCTTGTTTTCTTCCTTTTTGTTACATAGGTGAAGAAAATAGTTGCATTCTGTAGTTAAATAAAAGCTCTAGAGTGTCCACTCATAATCTCCTAGCTTATTAAAAACAAATGTAGGCACAGAAAAGGATGACATCCTCACCATCCTTTTCCCACATGTTTGAGATTTCCTCAGACAGGTCTCTGTGCAGTGCTAAGCAGAGTCCTGTCATATAGTAGGGGGTTGAATAAATGTTTGTTGATTGGTCAGAAGTTTTTCATTCCATGTAACTTAGATTTTATGTTTGCAATAGCGACAGGAGAGATATTATTCTTAAATTTTCAGGAATTGTGCTATTGATATCTATAAGATCCTGTTTTTGGTGCTTAGGATAAAAGGGAAATAAGACCATTCACTCAAGAATATTGCAGTTTAATAGAAAATTACATGTATGGAAATAACTAGGACAAATAGAAAATCGAAGTTTGAGATTTGAGGCAATATACCAGGAGAAATTAGAAGGGGATGACTTGTAAGAAAGGGAAGCAGGGTAGGCTTCATGGAAGAGGTGGCACCTAAATTGGGTCTAGCTCAAAGGTTCTTAGTCTTTTAATGTGTAATGGTGAAGCTTATGAACTAATTTCTCAGGATAACTTTGGTAAGTTCATAAGAATTTTTTTTATAAAAATCATAGGACTGCAAAGAAAGCAATTACAGCAAAAATAAAAAAATATGGTCCCCCCCATCTGAGTCCACAGACTCCCTGAAGGGGGGGCATGGATGCCAGGTTAAGAGCCCTTGATCTAGAAGAAGAGATGGGATACAACAGATGGAAATGGGTGAATGGAGTAGGAGAAGCCTGTTTTATATAAGTTCTGTGAAGTCTATTCCTCATAGACAACAGCTAAGGGTATGAGAAATGCTGAGAGCAAAGAGACAGAGACAAGAGAGATAGCAAGGGGAAACAGTAGCCCAATTTGCCTGGAAATATTCAGCTGTTTTGTATGAAAAAGATTTGATGGAGAAATCCAACTGCTAATCTATTCTCTCCTTTTCTTTTTGCTTCTCTGCTCTCATGGCCTCTCAGCCTTCGGATATCATCTGGCTGCTTCCTTTCTCTTTGCAATCTCTAACTCGCTCATACCTTTTCTCGTGGAGTTGTTCTCAGTCATTGCCACAAAGAAGAAATGAACTAGGTAGCATTTTCTCTTTAATTTCTAGTACTCAGGTTCGCATCAACAGAATTTAAAATTTCAGCTATTTTCAACTGAAGGAGAAGATATTTCTTTTTAAAGTTTCTTATCCTATGACCCTACCTATCCTTTTTTGAATTTGGAAAAATCTGTTCTCTAGGCATTCCCAGTTTTCATAATTACAAATCCAAAGTTGACACGGTCACTTTCTCTCAAAGCTCCTATCCCCTCTACATCACTAAATTGCTTTTCCTAGTTGGTAAGAATAAAGGTTAAAGGAAGAGATGCCCTAATTGTTTCACTAATTTTTTGAGTTAGAGAATAACAACAACAATAACAACATTGGAAACTTGTAGCAATTAAGGTTTGCAAAGCAATTTATGTATCTTATGTCATTTTACCCTCATGATTCTGTGAAGTAGATGCTATTATTATATTCATTTTAAAGGGCAACTAGGTGCAGTGGATAGAACACTGACCTTGGAGTCAGGAGGACAAGAGTTTGAATCCAGCCTCAAACACTTGAAATTTACTGGCTGTGTGACCTTGGGCAAATCACTTAAGTACGATTGTCTCATATTCAGGGCCATCTCCAATCATCATTATTCATATCCGACCCTTCAACCCAGATGCCTCAAATTCAATTTACTTTATTGCCAAGGTAACACCTTCCTGATGTCATAATATTCTTTGAGAATGAAGACAAACATCTGTCTGTCAACTCTACTCAAAATTCTTTGGAAGCTGACATTCAAGATCTCTCACAAATTGAATTCAATAAAATTTATATGAGAATGAAGGACAGACATCATCCTCCATTTTACAGATAAGAAAAATAAAGATTAAGAGAAGTGACTTGACCAAGGTCATACCACTAATATGTATCTGAAGCAAGATTTGAACTAGTGTCTTCTTGCCTTCATGTGAAATACTCAGGGTATTTCAGGGTTACACATATTCACCTTTTTCTTTTTGCAAGGCAATGGGGGTTAAGTGGCTTGCCTAAGGCCACACGGCTAGGTAATTATTAAGTGTCTGAGGCTGAATTTGAACTCAGGAACTCCTGACTCCAGGGCCAGTGTTCTATCCACTGCGCCACCTAGCTGCCCCCCACATATTCAACTTTTGGTACAATAAAACTGCTAGAAGATTCTTGAATAGGTGAAGTCTCATATAATGCTACCTCAATTCCTTATACCAGTTTAGTGACAATGTTCCAGTTAATGAAGGGATTAAGGAATTGTTTTGTAATTTATTTCAATGTAATTGAACATACTAGGTATGTTTCTATTCTGGACACACAAATGAAAAACAAGAACATTTCTGTTCTCCACGGTTTTATGATCAGTTAGGAGGAAATGAAGGACAAAAATAAGTACAGACAAGGTAGAATGTGAGGGATATTCAAAGGGTATATTCAGAAGAATTACAGTAAGAAAACTGAGGATAGGGGTGGCTAGGTGGCATAGTAGATAAGGCACTGGCCCTGGAGTCAGGAGTACCTGGGTTCAAATCTGGTCTCAGACACTTAATAATTACCTAGCCGTGTGGCCTTGGGCAAGCCACTTAACCCCGTTTGCATTACAAAAAAAAAAAAACTAAAAAAAATAAAGAAAAAAGAAAACTGAGGATAGAAATAGAACTTTCAGATAACAGTAGAGGTAAGGGGAGCTTTTAATAGATGTAAGCAACTGATTTAGGTACTGAAGAAAGATTTCAACAGGATTGGAGAGCAAGTATGCTTCAAGGATAACAAACATTCCAATTTGGCTGGAAAACTATATTGGATGCAGATTATGGAGGGCTTCTGAAATCCAGGATCTTGATCCTTTATTTATTGAGTGAAGAGTGATACAAATAATATTTCTCCATAAGAGATGGTTCTAGTCACATGGAGAGGATAGAGTGGAAAAAAGAGAGAGGATGGAGTCAGACAGGTCAGTTAGTATTGTCCTAGCACAGGAAAGAGATAAGGGGGACCCGAGTCAAAATGGGACAGGTATAAGTGGAGAAGAGGCAGATGAAAATGAAGCAACAGGAATTTCCAACTGGTGGGCTATAGGGTATGAGAAGGAGGAAAGAGGCAAAGTCAAATCTGAGGTTATAGGTCACAACTATCAGGTCAATCCAAATAATTTTCAGGAGTAATGTGCCATGCAGTTGAGGTTATTCATATGGGACCTAAAATCAAAAGGGGACAATTTGAGTCATAGAAGGAGTGATGGACATGGTATGCACATGGTTCCCTTTTCTCCAAGCATGGTCTTGATTGACCAAAAGAAAATTTCCTTCCAAGAGAGGAACCTGTCAGAATCATTTCTTCTTTTTAAGTATGATTTTGGTTTATTTGTTTTATATTATTGCAATAATTTTGTTAAAAGAGTAAACATAAACCCCCCCCCAAGAAGATGAGAAACCTCAAATATACTGAGAGAGAGAAAAAAAATGTACTTCAGTCTGTGTTCAGATTCCAATGGCTCTGTCTCTGTGGTGAGTTGCTTTCTTTATCATAAGTCCACCAGAAAAGCTGCTTCAATATTTTTCCCACAGTTGCTATTACTAGCTCTACCTCCAATCTATTCCTTCCCACTCTCATTTATTCTATTCTCTCTTTCCTTTCAGCCTGGTCCTGTCCAAAAGTTTGTGGTATCTGGGTACCCTCTCCCACAATCTTCCCTCTCTTCTATCACCTATTCCCCCTTCCCCCTCCCCATTCCCCCCTTATCCTATCCCTTTCTTCTCATTTTTCTCCAAGGTAAGATAGATTTCTATACCCCATTAATTGTGTATGTTATTTCTTCTCTGAGCCATTTCTGATGAGAATGAAGGCTCACTCATTCCTCCTTGCTTTCCCCCATTCCATTCCATTGAAAAAATATTTTCTTGATTTTTATGTGAAATTTCTTAGCTCCTTTTCCCTCTCCTTTCCCTTCCTCCCATTACTTTCATTTATCACCCATTGACTCCATCTTTTTACTATATTATACCATTATATTCTTCTCCTTCCTATAACCTGTCTATATATGCTCCTTCTAACAGCTCTTATAAATGAGGAAGTTCATATGAGTTATCAATATTTTCTTCCCATGCAGGGATACAAACAGTTCAATTTCATTAAGTTCCTCATAGTTAGTCCTTCTCGTCCACCCCCCCCCCCCCCGATGGTTCACCAGAATCCTGTACTTAAAGATCAAACTTTCTGTTCAACTCTGGTTGTTTCAATAGGAAAGTTTGAAAGTCTCCTGTTTCATTGAAAGTCCATCTTTTCCCCTGAAAGAGGATGTTCAGTTTTGCTGGGTAGCTGATTCTCGGCTGTAAACCAAGATATTTTGCCTTCTGGAATATCGTATTCCAATCCCTATGAGCCCTTAACGTAGATGATGCCAGATCCTGTATAATCCTGACTATGGAGCCTTGGTAGTTGAATCGTTTGTTTCTGGCAGCTTTTAGAATTTTCTCTTTGATTTGGGAGTTTTGGAATTTGGCTATAATATTCCTGGAAGTTTTTCTTTTGTGATCTCTATCAGGAGGTGACTGGTGAATTCCCTCAATTTCTATTTTACCCTCTGCTTCTAGGATCTCAAGGCAATTTTGCTGTCTTATTTCTTGAAAAATGAAGTCTAGGCTTTTTTCCTTGGTCATGTCTTTCAGGCAGCCCAATAATTTATTTCTTCTGGATCTGTTTTTAAGGTTGATTGTTTTTCCAATGAGATACTTCACATTTTCTTATAATTTTTGGCTTTTTTGGAAGAGTTTTATTTCTTCCTGATTTCTTGCAAAGACATCAACTTCCTTTATAATTCCATTCTGCATCTGAAAGAGTTATTTTCTTCAGAGAGCTTTTTTATCTCCTTTTCCAGCTGGCCAATTCTGTTTTTTTAAGGCATTCTTCTCCTCATTTGCCTTTTGTTTTGCTTTTTCATTTGGCCTAAACTGGTTTTTAAAATATTATTTTCTTCATAATTTTTGTATTTTTTTCACCAAGCTGCTGATTTGGTTTTCATGATTTTTCTGCATTGCTTTCATCTTTCCTCCCAATTTTTCCTCTATCTCCCTTAATTGCTTTTCAAAGTCTTCTTTGAGCTCATCCATAGTCTGAGCCCATATTCTATTTCTCTTGGAGGTTTTGGATACTGAAGCTTCAATTTTGTTGTCATCTGAGTATATGTTTTGATCTTTCATAGGACTAAAGTAATTTTCCGTGGTCAGATTCTTCTTTTTCTGTTGTTTACTCATTTCCTCAGTCCAAGGCTAATTTACAGCACTTTCAAGGCTTTGGGGTTGTTTTGGGACACCCCACTGAGACCTTTATTCCTCCAAAGTCTTATGCTCTCTTACCTATGTTTTGATATGTAGATGACCACAGGTGCTCCCCTCTGTCCTGGAGTTGTGGTGGAGCCCTGGAGCCCTGCTATCTTAGTATGGAAGGCCAAATTGCAACCTGGATCTGAGTGTAGGTAAACAGTAGAGTCCTACCCATGGAGAACAGAGAGATTCCTGCAGTCTCACCTGACCCCCTTACCATCTGTGGGCTGTACTCTGGAGGTGCAGGCTGGTTTCCCCCAATTCTTGCTGCAGGATCTGAGGCCAGTGCTCCTTAATCCATTCTGGTGCAGCAGAGTTCTCTCACTACCCCTTCAAGCTGTTCCCAGTGATCCCTGGGCTGAGCTGTGGTAGGCTGAGCTCCACTGAGGCTGGGATATTTTTCCAACTTCTGGCCCTGGTGAAACACACCTTTCCTGCAGAGCTTCTAAGTTATCTTGGACTGGAAAAAATGTATCACTCAGTCTTTCTATGGGTTCTGCCCCTCTAAATTTTGGCTAGAGTCATGATTTTTATTTATTTATTTTTTGCAAGGCAATGGGGTTAAGTGGCTTGCCCAAGGCCACACAGCTAGGTAATTATTAAGTGCCTGAGGCTGGATTTGAACTCAGGTACTCCTGACTCCAGGGCTGGTGCTCTATCCACTGTGCCACCTAGCCACCCCTAGAGTCATAATTTGATGGCTTTTGGAATTTTGGGGGGAAGGAGTTCCTGGGAAATGCTGCCTTCACACTGCCATCTTGGCTCTGTCCCCCACCCCCGAATAATTTCTAATAAGCTTGATTACCAGCATATTTGTGGAACCTAATGTACACTTGGTACCACTTTTTCTCTTACTTTTTGGCTCATAAATTTATCCTCTATATTTTTCAATTGATCTCCTTCCCCTGCTGTCAATGTCATGGGATTTCAAACTCTTGTAGAATAAAGACCCTGGACAGTGAGCAGGATGAGCTGGAATGTAGTGGGATCAGGAGGAGGGGGCACAGATATGTGAGCAGCATGGCAGGAAGCCCCCAATGGCTATCTTGGCTAACCCTAAAGCGACTCAGAATTTTGAGCACAAGCTAGGAGGCCAAGCAGCTGAGTTGTGGAGAGCAAGAGAGGCATCACATCTTAATTTAAAAAAAGAGAAAGGAATCTGCAAATTATAGACCAGTGAATTTGACTTTGATTCCTGGCAAAACTACAGAATGCATTATTAAAGAAATGACTAGTGATCAATTAGAAAAAGAATCAAAGATCTCAAAGATGAGGGCTTCATTTCTCATAGCACAGAAATATTTTATACCATTCAAGTGCCATAGCTTTTTTTAACCATTCCCCAATCAATGGGTCTCTAATTTGTTTTCAGTTCTTTACTATCACAGAAAGTGCCACTATAAGTATTTGGTGTCTACAGATGCTTTCTTTTTGCCACTGACCTCTTTAGAGCATATGCCTAGAAGTGGAATGTCTGGGTCAAAGAATATGGACTTTTAGTGACTTTAAAGAATTCCAGATTGCATTTCCAAAATGATTGGAAACCAGATATTGCTAGAGAGGGTTCAGAGAAGGTCGTGCAGGAAGATGATGAAGAGTCTCAAGTGAAAAGTATAGAGGATCAACTGAAGAAACTGGGAACATTTGCCCTGGAGAGAAGATTCAGGAAAAACAACTGATTTGTTCAAGCTTTTGAAGGTCAGTCTGTTTTCCTTGGTTCCCAGAGAGAAGAAATTGGAAAAATAGGTCAAAATGGTGTTGTTTGCTTGTTTGTTATGGTAGTAGTAGTTGCTTGTTGTTGCTGTTTGCTGTGGCTTGTTGTTGTGATTGATGGTTATTTTTATCATTGATGAGGAATCCTGTCCAACTCCTTGCAACCCCATTTAGGGTTTTCTTGGCAGAGATATTGGAGTGATTTGCCATTTCCTTCTCCATACAGATAAGAAAAAATTGAGACCAAAACAAAATTAAGTGATTTGTCCTAGGTCATTCAACTAGTAAGTATTTGAGGCTAGAATCAAGCTAAGGTCCTCTTGATTCTAGGCCTGGCACTTTATTCATTGCACCACCTAGCTATTAGGTAAAAGTTACAAAGAGAAAAATTTAGGTATGACACCAGAGAGAAAAAAAATCCTAAAAAATTAGAAGTATTTCAAAGCAAAATAGGCCATGGCCTTGAGCTATTCTAAGTTTCCTCTAACTGGTATCTGCCTTTAAGCAGAGACTTGTCTTATAGGTCAAGATAGAGATTCTTTTTGAAATTGTCAACTCTGAAATTCTCTGGTTCCATGAGAGGAGTAAGGCAACACTTGCTAACAATAGACCTGAAGAGGACACCAGCCTCTTCTTCATCTGGTGGTTCTAGAATTGTCAATAATTATGAGGAAGGGCAGTAAGATAGCCAGATAAGAGCTTGCTTAGCAGAACTCTTCATTCCTCTGGAGTCTAGTTACCTGAGTGACTTTGCTGGTGTGTCTCAGTTTGTCTCCCCTCCCCCCCACCGCCAGATTGTATAAGGAAAAGTCTTATGCTACTACATGCATTTCAGGGACCTGAGATCTTTCCTCATCAAGGAAGCCACAAGGGCTGTAACCACTATATTCTTAACAGTCCCTGATCTCTTTTAGCTTTAAGATAGGCCCCTGACAGTGGTTATGAGACCAGGACAGAAATGGTTCCTGATTTTTCCATTATACAACAAAAGCTAACAGCAAATCAGCTCTAGACTTAAATCTTTCCCTGGAATCTAACCTTCCTTGTCCTTGTTGCTTTTCTTATTACAGAATCACATAATGTTCTTTATGAAGAAAATCTTGGACATCAGTTATTCAGATAGTCAATCAGCAAGCATTTAGCTCAACCTCCTCATTTTACTGAGACCCACAGAGGTTGTGACTTGTTCAAGGTTACATAACTACTTATGTGGCAATCTAGAAGAACCTAGGTCTTTGGTTCTGTATTATTTCCACTAGACCACAAAGCTTCCTTGTAAGGAATACTCCCTGTCCCGTCCCCAATTTCCTTTTATCTTCTTTCTGTTTGAAAGCAAAAGAATAACAATGAATGTAAAAATCCTGCTATCCGTGTGCTAGTTGTCTTAGAGGTCAATCTAACCTCTGTTTAGAAAATTAAACTGGCATCACGAAGCAAGGGCTAGGGGAGTTTGGGGAGACGCAGCCTGCCTCTAGTTATCATGACTCTCAAAGAGATGTACTCTGCAAAACCCCTGTCCCTCAAACAGCTGTGTTTCACAGAACCTGTCACTCAATCAGATGTGCCTCAGCAGAACCTTGGTCCCTGAAATAAAGGTGCTTTGAGACACAAGCTTTGGAACTGATCATTGTCTTTCTGACAAAAGGAGATAAAGTTAAATTCTTTGTTCTAGAATATTTCCTTCTGAAAATCATGAAAACAATGTTGTCACCACTGCTATCTTGACAGCCCATTCAGCCTGTTCTATATTTCATTTCTGCCATCCTATGGTAAGAGAAAGCTTTGCCAGTACACACCTAGAATTACAAAGAGGAGATGGCAGCAGTCTGTGGAACCAAGGAAATGGTGAACATCTCTAAGAATTGGAGTGGAATTGGGTGGGAACCCCTGCCAAATCTCAGTTCTTGTCTGCTTTTTAAAGGAAGAGGCTGAAAATTGTCTCTTTGGTCAGTCTGGAAAGGATAGGAGCAAGGGCTTGTGAGATCACAACCCAACCCCTGTGACAAAGTCTAACATTTAGTCTGTTAAATATCATTCAGAGAATTGTTATGCCATAGCAGCTTACTTGCTACAAAACCGGTTTCTGGCTTGATTTTAATCCCAACTCTTTCATTTAAGTGGGTGGGTGACCTTGGGTAAGTCACAGGATAGATAGCTGAAAGGGACTTTTGCAAATGAAGAAAGAGAGGCCCAGAGAAGTTATGCCCAAATTCTCACAAGTGGAAGCAGCAGATTCAAATCAAAGGCTTCCTGACTCCAAATCCAATACTCTTTCTAACTTACCATGATGTAGATCAATAGCTTGGTCTTGTCTCTTACAAAGTGTTACAAAACAGTTGGAGTTATACCTGTTCTTCCTCCACCACAGAGCATTTTGAGGCTCAAAAGAGATAATGCATGTGAAAATTGCAAAGTGTCATATCTTACATGTAAGGCACAATTAATTGTCATTACCAAGTTTAAGGGAAAATAAAGGTCAATTAGATGGAAAATACTCTTTTCAGTGTATGTCTGTCATGTGACTATAAAGTCTCTGCAAAGGACTATTAGAGAGGAAATCCTAGCGAGAATGAACTTTATTACCAATAATGTTTGCTATATAACATGGAACAAGTAATTTTCCCATTCTGGGTCTCAGTTTTCTCATCTGTAAAATGAAAGGGTACACTAAATGAACCCTAAGGCTCCTTCAAGATGTAGTGAAACTGAGTTACTTTTGACTCTGGAAACCTAAAACATCCATCCTGTTTGAACATTGTGCTCTTTACCTGTACAACTAGGTACAAGGTATATGACTTGGCAAGGCCTCTTGATAAAATAGTCAACTGAGGAGAGAGCATCCAGTTTTATATTTATATCTCCTGCCTCTGTGGATGACAGGATGTACTACGCACACTAAGGTTTCCCTAGTAACTGCTAGGCATCAGAGCAGAGGGAGAAATCTATCAGATGATGACTTGAGTAAAAGGGGTCAAATGTAATCTCAGTGGTGTTGTTAGGGTGAGATGAGAGAGGGCTGACTAATGTGAAACTGATGTCATCCCTCTCTTCAGCAGAAACAGCTTTCCTTGGTCATGCCCCAGAGAAGCTGATGTAGCTGTTACTCCAAAGTGACCACCTCTGGACCACCCATTTTTGGAGTGTCTCCTGGGTGGCCAGCCCAGAAACAGGTGTCTTACTGACTCCATCACTGCATGGGCTGGGTCATCCTTCCTGCAGCTGCTTCTCCTTCAACATTTCATGTGGCTGGCCAGCTGACTAGGTGGGGTCATTTTTACTTCCTTTATTCCATTAAGATCAAAAGTCCTTTCTGACTGTATTGCGCATCTTGGTAGCCACAAGGGCAGACTATGCCTTTCCACACCTGACCAGTGGAGAGAGTTAAATTTGCATTATACTCCAAACCAGAGCAATTTCATGGTAACCCAAGCTGCCAGTCCAACTCCCCATAACTCATTCCCTGAAGACTGTCCTTGGTCTTGCAATGATTCTTGAATTTTAATAATATGCTTTTGCAGAAAGTCAATTTGAAATTATAAGCAACTAAAATGATCATCATTTTTGACTCAGTGGTCCTACTTCAAGGCTTGTAACATAACCCAAAATATTTATAGCAACACTTTTTGTAGTGAAGTGGAAACAAAGTAGATGTCCATTGATTGGGACATCTATGTTCCCCAATTTTTGCCATATAGGAATGTAATATAATGTAATATCGTTGTGCTATATGAAATGAAGAATATGAAGACTATAGAGAAACATGGAAAAACTTATATAATCTGATGCAAAGTGATGTGAGCAGAACTAGGAAACAATGTATGCAGTGATAACAATGTAAATGGAAAAAAGAAAAACAAAACTTAATGCTTGATCATTATAATGACCAATGACATCTGTCCTTGTTCTTGAAGAAGACCATGATATCAGGGAGGTGATGCCATGACATGAATATGAATTGAATTTCAGTGAGAGAGGTACAGTGATAAGTTACCAGCCTCACTTTTTCCTACAGAATCATCTGGGTCCAGTGGCCAGATATAAATCAGGATGACTGGAAATAGCCTTGGATATGGAGGCAATCAGGGTTAATCAAGTGACTTGTTCAAGGTCACACAAATTTAGTTCCAAAGAAGAACTTAGAAAATGTACTTTCCTTAATTTTTTGAAGAGGTAAGGGACTATATGTATCACATCTTGCATATACTGTCAGACTCAGTTGATGTGTTGCTTTGTATTTTGTTTTTCTCTCTTTTATTCTTTGTTACAAGACATGACTCTTTGAAAAGGGAGTGAGGGGTAATATTGAAACATAAAATAATATAAAAACCAAAGATATCAATAAAATATTGGAAAATATATATTTTCCTCATTCAAGAAATCAGAGAAGAAGACATGGAATAAGCTAATGGAAATAATACTGGGCTGGCAATAAGGACATCTGGGTTCTAGGTCTAGCTCTATCACCGGCTTTTGATGTGACTAGATTTTTTCAATTTCAGCTACCACATTCATTAAGCTCCTAAGACTAAGGGTGATCAGGTGGCACAGGGAATGGAGTGCTAGGTCTAGAGTCAGGAAGACTCATCTTCCTGAGTTCAAATCTAGCCTCAGACATTTAACTAGCTGTGTGACTTTGAATGAGTCATTTAATCCTGTTTGCCTGTTTCTTCATCTTTAAAATTAACTGGAGAAGAAAATGGCAAAACATCCCATTATCTTTGCCAAGAAAACCCCAAATGGTGTCATGAAGCATTAGCCACAACTGAAAATGATTGAACAACACAGTGCATGAGGTGCTGTGATAGTGCTAGAGATAAAAAGACAAAACAAAAAAGTGTCTGTCCTCAAGCTGCTTACTGACTACTGGAGAAACAACATATACCATTTGAGGAGGAAGAGAACACCTCTGTCATTGTGGAGGTTGGAATAGATGATCTCTAAGCATGCTTCTATCTCTACAATTCTGTAAGTCTACATGGACAAGAGACTTTCTATGCCTGTATAAATCTCAGGGCAATTTAGAATGAGGATCTAAGGTGAAGAGTCTGCAGTTCATACTATATGAGGATTAGTCCAAGAAAAGGACAATATTTAACATGTGGAAGAAAAGAGTCTAGCCCTCAGATTCTGAACATTCTGTGCTTTTGTCTCTGGTGCCCTAGTATCTGAGATTGTAGCTGGAGATATATACTAAGAAGAGGTAAAGAGAAAGAAAACGGGAAGATACTTCCCCTCAGTACTTTGCTTTATTCTCATGTTATTTATCCTTTCTTTCTATAATATTCTCTCTTTCTTTTCCTAGGCCTTCATATAACTCAAAAGATGATGAAAGTAAGGAGACCAAGAATGGTCTATAGGCTAAATATAGGGAATAAAAAAGGTAAAGAAAAAGTGATCAATTTGGCTTAATTTTGGGCTTGCCTCCTGCAGGTGAGTTATAGGGAAATTTTATTCTACCAGGGTTTATGGAGAGGGTAAAAGACAGGAAGAATGGGAACAGCAACTGTCTAACCCAAAGTAGAGGGACAGAATTCACCTCCCAAAGCCTTAGAGCATGGGTGTCCAACATTTTAGCTCTTCTGGGACATATTGCCCCACAAAAACTTGTCAAGGACTGCAGAATAAAATTTAATACTTATGACTACAATGTTATACAAATTATCAATGTATATAATAATAAAATGCAATAATTTCACATCAACAGGCTTTGAGAGTTGCATGTAACCTGAGGGTAAAGGGTTGGACACACCTGCATTAGAGTTTCTTTCTCTTTCCCCATTAAATAACAGCTTTCCCAGAATCAGGCCCCCGGGGTTTCACACTGATACACAGACATTTCTTTGTCTTGTTTATTCATTCTGCAAGAATTCTTTGAGAAATACTCTATGCTATTGCTTGCTTTCTCCATGGATAGGAGAGAAGGCATGTGAGAGAGAATTGGAAACTCAAAATTTATTTTAAAAAAATGATTGTAAAAATACATTTTTTTTTAAAAAAGAACAAATTATATCAAACTAAAAAAAGGGCCAAGATAGAACAAAAAAAGTGAAGGCTGGATTGAGTCCACCCTGGATTGGGGGGAGATGAAATGCACACATGTCACATGACTCCTCCCCATGTAGAGATTTTTGGTACTCTCTCACTGTAGTAGCTTAGGGAGACCCCCTTTCCCCCCTTTGACCTTCAGTTTTCTCTTGTCTAAAATGATATGGTTTAGTTAGAGGGAGGATCTCTAAGGATGCTGGCTCAGATATCTTATGTTTCCATGTTCTAAGTGCCCACTGGCAGAAGCCAACAATAATTAATGGATAAGTTTAGAGGAAGAAAATCCTGTGAGCTGTAATTAAGGACGGGGTGGCAGAGGAAATATCTTCAGGATGGAGCTAAGCCTTGAAGTATGGGTAGTATTTAGATAGGGAGAGGGAAGGACATTCCAGGAAGGAGGGAGAACCTAAGCTTGGGAAATGAACACATTTTGTGACCCCTCTTCCCAAAAGTTGTGGACTTGGTGTCCCTCCCCTTGGGACTCAGGGGAGGATCTTGCCATGGTCTAGCTCCTGAACATTGCTATAAATGTTGTTTCCTTCCATTAGAATGTGAGTTCCATGAGGGTAGTGATGGTCTGATTTTCTATCTCCTGTACTTTAGCACATAGTATAGATCTATTAATGCTTCACTCATTTTTTCATTTATTGGAATTGAATACAGATTGTATTGAACAGAGCAAGATATCTGTGGAGAAAAGGGGAAGTCAGAGTGAGGCCGAAATGTGGTGGTCACAAATGTTGGAAACCAGCTTTAGAACTTTATTTGTATATAGTAAAGAGCCAGTGGAAATAGTTTTGCATGACTGTAAACCTGTATAACCTGCAAATAAATTGGTTGCCTTCTCCAGGGAGGAAAAAAAGAAAAACAATTAGAATTAAAAGTAGTAAATAACAATAAGATAAAAATACTTTTATGAATTTGGA
Source organism: Macrotis lagotis (assembly GCF_037893015.1). Classification (NCBI taxonomy): domain Eukaryota; kingdom Metazoa; phylum Chordata; class Mammalia; order Peramelemorphia; family Peramelidae; genus Macrotis; species Macrotis lagotis. Next base: position 360,915,989 of record NC_133658.1, on the reverse strand, counting down.
AAACAAAATATTATTTTAAATAGATAGATAAATGAAAAAATGAAAGAAGTACTGTTTTCAAAGACTAGGTTGTGAGACTCATAATGGTTGGTTGTGGAGCTTTGTTCTTGAAGAAGATCAAAATGGCATCGCCGTGTTGACAACAAAATTCATTGTCATATTTATAAATAAAGGCAGCCTGGCAGAGGATATAGATGAGGAGCTTGGGTGTTATAAAGCTGTGGTTCTGTTTGATACAGACTATGACCCTAAGTAAATCACCTAATTCTCAGGACCCCAGACAATACCATTCCCAGCTTATAAAATGCAGAACAGTTGCTAATCTCAATTCAATCAAACTTTAAAACCTACTTCATGCCAGATAAATTATGCTAGGCATTAAGGATACTGAGACAAAAATGGAAAAATCCCTGACCTTGAGAAGCTTCAGTTCTTTCCAGTGGATGAAGGCTTTCCTCATTGGGAGTTTCTTACTCCAATAAAATTGCAGGTTCAGTATAAACAAAACAAAAGTGGATCTATAGCCTTTCAGAGCTCAAAGGAACCTGAGATATTTGGTTTCTTCTCCTCATTTGAAAGATGAAGAAACTAAGGCCCCAGAGTTAACCAGCAACAAATAAACAGTAAATGATAAAACCAGAATTTGAATGTAGATCTTCCTAATTCTGCATTCTTGGCCCCTACAACACACTTAACTATTGTTTTTGTTTATTGTTTTTCCATTTGTTCTTCAGAATATCTTACTGGACAAATTTCCTATCCCCAGATTTCCATGACCACATTGTAAGATTTTCATTACTATATCCATTACCACCTCGTAAGATTTTCATCACACCCAGCATGGAAGCTTCCCAGTCACTTGGTTATTATTATTGGTTATTTTAATTTGGTCATTTCAAACACTATAGGATATGGGTCAGTATTTCCTGCCATGAATCAATATGGGTCCTCCAATACTGATGGGAAGTTTTGCCAAAACATCATCAAACAGGATATGGAGCATATATTTAAAGCATTTAGGGTCCTATCAAAATAAAAACCATAATGTGAATATAAATTCAAAAAATTTCAATTATCCCTTGAAAATCAAAGCAGAAAGAAGGTTCATCAATAAGAAATAGCAATTTCTGATGTGCTCTGATTTTTCTCTAGTTATCTGTTGGATTTTTTAAATGAATCCATTCATTTAGTTATTCATTAAGACCCTATTTGTTACTGTCTGCAGAGAACTGCTAAAAGAACTGGGATGAGAGTTGGAAAAGGAGGAACTTTTATTTGAGAATATTCCCAAGTTAAAGTCATTAACAGTGCCTGAAAGATATTTCATGAGCCATTTATCTCAGTCCCTTCACTTTACAAGATAAGAAAACTTAGGTCCAGAGAGAAGTGATCTGGTCAAGGTCACATAGCAAGTTAATTACAGAGTCTGGATTAGAACAGAAATTCAAGGTTATCTTAAAACCAGCCCAGAATTCAGTACTAATCCACACCAGTTTCAGCAACTTTAACACCCCTTTCTCTTAAATTTTTTATTGCTATCTTTTGATTTTACATCATTCATATTTCCCCTGGATCCCTCCACTTTCCTGAAAGTCATCTCTTAAAATAAATACATAAACAATAATAATAATAATAATAATAATAATAATTAACAATAGCTAACATTTATATAACAAATCTTTTGACAAATCTATGCAGCTCTGTTTGCAGTTCTAGAGTGGAGAGAATAACTGATGGTCCATCACAAGGAAGTCCTGGCCTTGGTCACAGTTCCAAAGCAAGAATAGTAGAACTTGTAACTGGAGAGGACTGGAGAGCCCTTCCTCAGTAAAGATCAGATTGCAGATCAGAAAAGAAATGAGTCTACACAGGCAGAGGACCTGGGTATGAGTTAATTAAGTTGATTTCCAAAATAAAAAAAAGAGTGAGAAAAAAGGATAACTGTAAGAATAAGGAAGAAAGAAGAAGAATGGGGAAATTTTCCTTACATAAAGGAGGTGCAAGAAAGAGTTTTTACATTAGAAATAGAAATGGGAAGGTAGTGGGCAATGCTCGAGCATCACTTCCATTCAAATTTTTTCAAAGAGGAAAAGAGGAGGGAAAGGTAATAAGAGAAAAGGGAGGAATGCTAAAAAAGGAAAGGGAGACAGTGATTAGGAATAAAATAGACTTTTAAGGGGGAATAGGAGAGAGAGAGAGAGAGAGAGAGAGAGAGAGAGAGAGAGAGAGAAATGGGATGGAGAGGAAATGCTAATAATCATAATTGTGAATGGGAATGGAACGAGCTCAACCATAAAATGGAAGCAAATAGCAGATTGAATTAGAAACTATAATGCAACAATGTGTTGTTTACAAGAGAAACATTTGAAACACAAAGACACTCAGAATAAAAAAAACTGGAGAGAAAGTAAAGAGGCAGGCATAGCAATCATAATTTCAGATAAAGAAAAAAAACAAAAATAGTCCTGATTAAGAGACATAATCAGAGAAGCTACATTTTGTTAAAAGGTAATACAGAAAATGAAGTAATACCAAAAAATTTTATAGCAAGTTATCAGATATGATAAAGGTCTCATTTCTCAAATATATGCTGAATATAGAACTGAGTTACATTCATAAAAATAAGAGCTATTCCCCGACTGTTAAATTATCAAAGGACCTAAATTGCCAGTTTTCAGACGAACAAAGCTATCTATAATCAAAATTTAAAATGCTCTAAATCACTATTGATTAGAGAAATGCAAATTAAAACATTTCTGAAAAATGACAAATGTGGTGGGTAAAAGGGGAAAAATAGATACACCAATGAATTACTGGTGGACTAGTGAATTGGTCCAACCATTTTGGAGAACAATTTGGAACTAGCCCCAAAGGGCTATAAAAGTGTGCACATCCTTTGACTCAGCAATATCACTAAGTTGTCTATAACTTAAAGAAATAAAAAATATTTATAGTAACTCTTTTTGTGGTGACAAAGAATTGGAAGTCAAAAAGATCCTCATCAGTTAGGGCAGAGCTGTCCAAAATGCAAGCTCCTGTAGGTTTACTAAATACTTTATAGTAACAGAAGCTGAGCTACCAAGTTACCACAGAGCTCTCACTAAAATGGCAAATCAAAATATATTATCTCTTTCAATAAAAACTTTTTTATTATAGAAATATTTTGTTTCCAATCATACACCTATCATTTTTTGGTAAGGTTTTTAATTTTACACATCTCTCTCTCTCTCTCTCCCCGCCCCATTCCCTTCCCCTCCCCCCAGAAGGCAGTCTGATAATCTTTACATTGTGTTCATGCTTTACATTGATCAAAATTGAATGTGTTGAGAGAAAAATCATATCCTTGAGGAAAAAATATTAGAGATAGCAAAATTATGTAGTACATAAGACAGGTTTTTTAGTTTTTGCAAGGCAAAAGGGTTAAGTGATTTGCCCACAGCCACACAGCTTAGGCAATTATAAAATGTCTGAGGCTGGATTTGAACTCAAGTCCTCCTGACTCCAGGGCTGGCACTTTATCCACTGTACCACCTAGCTGCCCCCTAGAGGGCTTTTTTAAAAAATTGAAGGTCATAGTCTTTGGTCTTTGTTTAAACTCCAGTTCTTTCTCTGGATCCAGATGGTATTCTCCGGTGCAGATAGCTTAAAACTGTCCCTGATTGTTGCGCTGATAAAATGAGTAAGTCCATTAAGGTTGATCAGGTTTCTCTGAATTCCCATCCTTCCTGGTTTCTAATAGAACAATATTGTTCCATAATGTACGCATGCCACAGTTCAGCCATTCGCCATTTGATGGACATTCACTTGATTTCCAATCCTTTGCCACCACAAACAGGGCTACAATAAATATTTTTGTAAAGTGATGTATTTACCCTTTTTCATGATTGTTGGATCAAAGGGTATGCACATTTTTATTGCCCTGTGGGCCATTGCTCTCCAGCAAGGTTGGATGAGTTCACAGTTCCACCAACAACGTCCCAGATTTCCCATATCCCTTCCAACATTGCTCTTTGTCCTTTCCAGTCATATTGGCTAATCTGAGAGGTGTGAGGTGGTACCTCAGAGATGCTTTAATTTTCATTTCTCTAATCAATAAAGATTTAGAGTAATTTTCCAAATGTCTATGGATAGTTTTGATTTCCTTATCTATAAATTGCCTTTGCATATCCTTTGATTATTTGTCAATTGGGGAATGGCTTGGGTTTTTTTTATAAATTTGACTCAGTTTTCTATATATTTTACAAACAAGTCCTTTGTCAGAAATACTAGTTGTAAAAATTGTTTCCCAATTTACCTCATTTCTTTTGCTCTTGGTCATAGTGGATATGTTTTCACAAAAGCTTTTTAATTTAATGTAATCAAACTTATCCAGTTTGTTTTTAATGATGTTCTCCATCTATTCCTTGGTCATAAATTGCTTCCCTTTCCATAGATCTGATAGGTAAACTATTCCTCCTAGTTTGCTTATAATATTGTCTTTTATGCCTAAATCCTGCACCCATTTTGATCTTATCTTGGTACAGGGTGTGAAATGTTGATCTAATCCAAATTTCTGCCATACTAACTTCCAATTTTCCCAACAGATTTTTATCAAAGAGAGTTCTTATCCCAGAAGCTGGGTTCTTTGAGTATAGCAAACAGCAGATTATTATAATCATTTCTGGATGTCTCATTTGCACCTAGTCTATTCCACTGATCCACTACTCTTAGCCAGTACTAGACAGTTTGATGACTGATGCTTTATAATATGATTTTAGATCTGGGAAGGCTAAGCCACCTTCTTTTGCACTTGTTTTTCATTAAATCCCTGGAAATTCTTGACTTTTTATTTCTCCATATGAATTTAGTTACAATTTTTTCTAGGTCATTAAACTAATTTTATGGAAGTTTGATTGATAAGGCACTAAAAAAGTAGTTTAATTTACATAGAACTGTCATTTTTATTGTATTAGCTCAGCCTATCCATGAACAGTTGATATTTGTCCAGTTATTTAAATCTCCTTTTATTTGTGTGAGAAGTGTTTTATAGTTGTTTTCATAGAGTTTCTGAGTCTGCCTTGGAAGGTAGACTCCCAAGTATTTTATATTGTCTGAAGTTATTTTAAGCGGGATTTCTCTTTCTAGCTATTGCTGCTGTATTTTGCTAGTAATATATAGAAATGCTGAGGAATTATGTGGGTTTCTTTTATATCCTCCCACTTTGCTAAAGTTGCTAATTGTTTCTAGTAGTTTTTAGAGGATTATTTTTAGGATTCTCCAGAAATACCATTATATCATCTGCAAAGAGTGAGAGTTTTGTTTCTTCCTTCCCAATTCTAATTCCTTCCATTTCTTTTTCTTCTCTTATTGCTTAAGATGACATTTCTAATACAATATTGAATAGCAGTGGTGATAATGGTCATCCTTGTTTCACCCCTGATCTTATTGGGAATGCCTCTAGCTTATCCCCATTGCATATAATGCTTGTTAATGGTTTCAGATAGATATTTCTTAGCATTCTAAGGAACAATCTATTTATTCCTATGCTCTCTAGCATTTTTAGTAGGAATGGATGCTTATTTTGTCAAATGCTTTTTCAGCATCCTTGAGATAATCATGATTTCTCTTAGGTTTGTTATTGATTTAGTCAATTATAATAACTATTCTTAATATTGAACCAACCCTGCATTCCTGGGATAAATCTTGCTTGGTCATAGTGTATTATCCTAGTGATAACTTGCTGTAATCATTTTGCTAAGATTTTACTGAAGATTTTTGCATCCATATTCATTAGGGAAATGGTCTATAATTTTCTGTCTCTGTTTTGACAACAAAACTTTGAAAAGTAAGGTTGGAAGGACTAAGTTAGGGATTAGCTGAACAAATTGTGGCATATGATTGTGCTATAAGAAACAACAAAGGAGGTAGTTTCAGAAAAACATGACAAGAATTATGTGAAATGATGAAAAGTAGCAGAAATGTGAAAAACTTGCCTACTCTGATCAATACAGTGATCCAACACAACTCCAAAGGACTCATGATGAAAAAATGCTATCTACCACCAAAGAGAGAAATGGTGAACTCTCTGAGTATAGCTGAAGTATAATTTTCTCACTTTCCTTATTTTTCTTGCTTTTTAAAAATATTGCTAAAATAGAAATCTGCTTTGCATGATTTCACAAATATAATTGATATGATATTGTTTGCCTTCCCAATGGATGTGGAAGGGAGTGGAAGGGAGATAATTTGGAGCCCAAAATTAAAAAAGAAAAGAAATAAAATAGATTAGTTAAAATGTTTTAAAAGTCTACATTTTTATCTGTATATTTCTTACAGTGTAGTAATCTTCCATTATATTCATGTACTATGATTAATTTGGCCATTCTCCATTCAATAGGTAGCTACTTCCAATAACTATTATGAGTGGTTGGCCATGATGTAGATTTCTGTATTAAAGATCATCAGCTCCTGCATCTGAATCAGTGACATCTTACACAGAAATATCTTTTCTGTAGAGAATACTTTCCCCATAGCAATTCAATTTTGTTATTTGGAAACCATCTCCTAGTTGGAAATGATAGTTGAGAAGAGGGTGATAAAAGGAAAACCCTTTAAAAACTGCCAGTCCCCAGCAGTTTCATGTTCATCCTTGATGTTTATGATCTGAATTTAATGGGACACAAAATGAGCACATGTTCCAGCTCATTGATCCTGTGGCCTTCAATAGGAATCACCCTGGCATCAGTCAAATCAGGACAGAAATGTATTACGTTCTGTATCTGGTTCATTTCTGGATCCCAGTGACATGATATTAATCAAGGTGGTGATAATATGTGTGACAGTCTTTGGAGCATAGGAAGACCCAACAACATTGGGTACATGTGGCCTAAGGAGAACTGTTCACAGGAAAGTTTGACATAGAGAAGGAAGAATAGAAGATGATGGTAAGAGGTTAAAAACAGAATGTCTGGGAAGACAGAATGAGCAGAAGAATGGTCTCCAGGTGTATTTTTAACCTTCTGTCTACATTCATCAATATCTATCTTCAAGATGAAAGTGAGCAACATGGTATGAGGCAGTTAAACCATAAACTCAAATGTTTATTTATCCCTGTAAAATTCATGGAGGGTGATAAGCTTTCTGGTCTTCTGAAGATGTCTACCACTATACAATCTCCCTCTGTTAAAAGTGATTGATCTCAGCAGTCACGGAAGGTCAGACAAGCAGCTAGCTCTCAGATTGACTTTGAGAGTTTATTTGTCATTATCATTTAAATCTTCTCTTATCTATACTCCTTGCTCTGGCTCTAGAGCAGCCCAGTGCCTGAATTAAGACCACACAAAATATCTGGAAAAAGGTAGACCCGATACAAGCTTGTGACTGCCTTTCCCAGAGGTGGTATTCATACCAAAACTGAAGACAGGGGGTGGGGGGAGAGCCCTTTACTTTTGCCAGGCAGTCAAAGGTTTTCTTAGAGTATTACTTGACCTTCACTTCCCCAATCTTGTGCATCCTAGGGAAGGGAACAAGTATTAATTAAGCACCTTCTAGATGCTAGACACCATGGTAAGTGTTTTACCAAAATGATCTCATTTGAACCTGGATGAAATATGTATTTCTTTCCTAATCCAGATATAGTGGTCCAGCAGACTTCTTTCATTTTACAAGTGTGACTACATATTAACCATACAGTCTTAACAGGATCAGAAGGTTTGATGGTATTTTGTACATCTTCCACTATTCACAGTGGGTAAGCATCAAGATGATCAGTGGGATGTTTTGTTTTCAACTCTTATAGTTCATCCACACCCAAACACCAATCTTAAATCCCATTTACCTCCCTTTAGAACCTTCCAAATCTTCCCATAGTATATGGAGTAGCTCCCTTGAGAAGCAGGACAAGCATTTAAGTCAAGTATCAGTTGAATTTTTTTCATTTAGCAAAGTACAGATCGGTTTTCCTGGCCAAGTCAGTGAGGAAATCATGACAACCACATATTTCTAATATCACATGGAAATTCTTAAAAAAATTTTAGCTTTATTTTTCCTTTCTTTTTAAAATATTTTTTCAATTGTAAATTCTCTCTCTTCCTCCAATCCAGATACTGAAAAGACAAGTAAGACAATACTAATTATACTATTATAATCCCCTATACCCCAGGTGACCCTGAGGTAGGAATAAGTGGATTTTAGAGCCAAAGTTTCTGACCAGGCCTAATCCATAGAGATTTCTGCCAGCTGTTCCTCTCTGTTTTCTTTCCCTGACCACATGTCTGAGAGGGGTATGGGAAATAACAAACTCCCATTGTGGAGCCGACCTCAGACCAGCATTTGAAACTCTGAAGAGGCCTTCTACACCTTCTTTCCTTTTGTCCAAAGCTTAGCTGAATATCAATGAAAACAAATGTACTTTGCCTTTTGCTAATCTCAAGCTGTTCTCAGGTAAATTCAACTCAATAAACATTTATTAAGTGTTTACTGACAGCTTGGTGGTGAGATAGGAAAACTCATTTTCTGAGTTCAATCTGGCCTCAGACACTTTCTAGCTTTGTGACCCTGGACAAGTCACTTAACTTTGTCTTAGTTTCTTCATCTGTAAAATAAGCTGGAGAAGGAAATTGCAAACTAGTCCAATTTTTTTTTTGCCAAGAAAAACCACAAATGGGGTCACAAAGAGTCAAACTTGATTGAAACAACCAAACAGCAGCAACAACAGTGTGCTAGGCACTGTGGATTAAAAAAACCAATATAAAAACCAATCCCTGCCCTCAAGTAGATTATATTCTACTGGAAGAAGAATTGCTGTTATTCATTTTGCAATTTTTTTGGCAGAGATATTTGAGTGGTATTTCATTTCCTTTTCCTGTTCATTTTACAGATGAGGAAACTGAGGTCAACAGGGTGAAGTGACTTGCCTAGAGTCACACAACTGTAAGTATCTTAGGTCAGATTTGAACTCAGGTCTTCCTGATTCTAGGTCTGATGTTCTATCCACTGGGCCACTTAGTTGTTTCATACACTTATAAGTAATACAAAATATAAGCAGGTATTTGGGGGAATGAGGAGTCCTAACAACTGAGGAAATAGGAAAGGTATCTTATAAGAGGCAGTCTTTGACTTGAATCTTTGAGGGAGCTATGAATTCTAAAAGGTAATGACAAACAAGGAGAGAGAGGGGATAAGTTTTGCAAAGATATGGAAAAAGCAAGAAATCTAATAGTCCACACCAAAGCAAGCAGTTCAGCTTGAGATGGAATAATTTGTGATTGTTCTGGAAAGAGAGGTTGGAGTCAGTTTGAGAATGTGAAAAAGGAGTTTGTATTTCATCCAAGAGGCAATAGGTAGTGATGGAAGCTTTATGAGCAGAGGAATAACATTCTCAAGTCTATGCTTTAGGAGCATCCATTTGGCAGCTGAATAGAAGACGGATTATGGAATAGAGATATTAGATGATGGGAAGATCAACTAGTAATTTATTGCAATAGTCCAAGCAAGAGGTGGTACAGGTCCTGACTAGAGTGGAAATTGTGTGAATGGAGAGAAGGGAATGGATCTCAAAGAAAATGTTGAGGCAAAATGAACAAGACTTGGCCACTCATTGGCTATGGACATGTAAGGGAGAGTGAAAAGTTGAGGGTGAGTGATTAAAAGGATGGTGGCATGGGTTTAAGGGGAAAGATAATGAGTTTCATGTTGATTTGAGATGCTCAAAGGACATTCAGGTGGAGCTAGCCAGTAGAAGTTTGTGATTAGAATTGGGGAAAACAATAAATCTGCTCTCAAAAGGAAGGAGAGAAGGAAAAGGGAAGCAAGGAAAATGGCAATGAGAGGACCCACAGTTGTAGGATGTGGAACTGATAGCGACCATTTTTGCTAATTTTGTTAGATGACAATTCAAATACCCTCTCTTTCATGAAACCTTGTCTGATTCCCATCCTATTAAGTGGAAGTAGCCTTCTTGGCCTTGAGCTTCACCTCACAGATTGCTCTATATCTTGCCAACACACTGACCAGATTTTAACTTATTCCCTTACCCAACTGCGAGTTCCATGAGGGCAGTAAGATTCAGTTTTATTTAAAGCTCATATCTCCTCTAGCACTTACCCTAACATTCCACCTTCAGAAGTGTGTTAGAGTGGCAAGAGTCCTGAATTTGGAGTCAGAAAGAAATCTGAATTTGAATAATGATTTTAATGCCTAGTGATCTCGAGAGAACTCTTGGGGAAGTCATCTTTGTAAGTCTCAATTCCTTCATCTGTAAAATGGGGACAGAGAGGAGCAGCTTTCCATTGCAGAAATAGATCTGTGTTTGAGTTTTGTTTCTGTACATTTTGACTGTGAGACCCTGCATCTAAGTAACAGATAAGCTCTAAGGCAGTAAGCTACAGAGCATTGACTATGTATATTGGCAGAAGTTATTTCCTCAGCAAAAGTTCCTTTCCTCCTTTCTTGTAATATGAAGGTGCTAAATAGAGCAGAAATTATTTTTTTAAAGGACAGACTATAGGAATGAAGTAACCATTGCTGATAGGAGTGGGGTTGGGGATACAAACATCAGAAGGAAAGAACATGAAGTCAGTCCAACCCTGCCAATTCCCTCACCTCATCACAGGGTGCAATTCGTCGAATCATGTCCTTCAGGTGGCCAACCATCTTCTCTTCCTGAAAGTCATAGGGGAATGTCTCTGTCCATTCTGCCACCAGTTGCAGCAGCTTGGGACCAAATTTTCGGACTCGGGCCTAAAACACAAACAGGAGGAGCTAGATAGGAAACAAGAACTCTCTACTGTGCAAGGAAACAGACAATGGTTATTTATTTCAAACCCTCCTTCCATTTCTTTCCTAACCCCCCAGCCCCAGCCCCCATGAAAATGACCTTTCAAGAAGGTGCCTCCATGAACACTGGGTTGCAAACAGCCCCCATCTTCCTATGGAAGAAAGCACCTATTGCTCTTTCTCTGACTTATTTCCTGCCAAACTATTTCCTGTGTTGGGAAATAGTTGAAAGGATTCAAACCTTGTGTATCTGAAAGCAGGTCCTTGAATCCTGTGGACTAGATAAAGGCATTTTGGGAATGGGAAGGTCATATTCAGGAACCTGAGCAGGTGGTATTCCCTGGACTTACTGGAGACAAAGGTAGAGAAGGGAGCTGGGCAAAGCCAGAAAGAAAGAATGAGCTGAGACTGAACACCCTATGAGTTTGCACATAATCAGGGAGGCCAAATTTTTATTTGATTCAAAAGAAATGTCCAGACTATGTCCAAAGGGCAACAAAAATGTGCATACCCTTTGATCCAGCAATATTACTACTGGGTCTATACCCTGAAGAGATGATGAAAAAGGGTAAAAGCATCACTTGTACAAAAATATTCATAGCAGCCTTGTTTGTGGTGGCAAAGATTGGAAATCAAGTAAATGTCCTTCAATTGGGGAATGGCTTAGCAAACTGTGGTATATGTATGTCATGGAACACTATTGTTCTATCAGAAACCAGGAGGGATGGGAATTCAGGGAAGCCTGGAGGGATTTGCATGAACTGATGCTGAGTGAAATGAGCAGAACCAGAAACACTGTACACCCTAACAGCAACATGGGGGCAATGATCAACCTTGATGGACTCACTCATTCCATCAGTGCAACAATCAGGGACAATTCGGGGCTCTCTGCATTGGAGAATACCATCTGTATCCAGAGAAAGAATTGTGGAGTTTGAACAAAGACCAAGGACTATTAACTTTAATTTAGGAAAAAAAACTGATATTTTATTGTGTGATCTTGCTATCTCTTATACTTTATGTTTTTTCCTTAAGGATATGATTCCTTTCTCATCACATTCAATTTGGATCAATGTATAGCATGGAAACAATGTAAAGACTGACAAATTGCTTTCTTGGGGGGGGGAGTAAGATTAGGGGAAAAAATTGTAAAACTTAAAATAAATAAAATCTTTAATAGAAGAAATGTCCAAGCACTTTAGACCTCCCTGTGACTCAAGAGCAACAAAGAGAGACAAATGATCATTCTCACATCCCTCCTGACAATCTCCAAACTATAAAATTAAAAAAAGAAAATTAAAGGATAAGGGAAGAAAAATGTTGGGCAAATACTTCTGTGTTCAAATGCATAGGACCAATAATAAAATCACAGAATCTCATGGTTAAAAAGGTATCAGGGAGGCTAGGTGGCATAGTGGATAAAGCACTGGCCTTGGAGTCAGGAGTGCCTGGGTTCAAATCCGGTCTCAGATACTTAATAATTACCTAGCTGTGTGGCCTTGGGCAAGCCACTTAACCCCATTTGCCTTGCAAAAAAACCCTAAAAAAAGGTATCTCAGAGATAATCAAGCTTAACTCAAATTGAGCAGGAATTTTTTAAAGAATCCTAACTTTACAAAAATGAGGGAAACATTTCTGGACAGAAGTTTGTCTGAAAAACATTGGAGGATTTGAAAGAAACCCCAGCTGGTTTTTTTTGTTTTGCTTTGTTTTGTTTTTGTGTGGGATGAGCTAGAGGGCTGCTAACTCCCAACTAATTGCCCACTTCTGTGACACAGACACTGACAATCTCCAAACCCAAGGAAGAGTGAGGGTGATAACTGATAGGACCAAGAACTGAGATTTAAAACTAGTGCCTTGTATCTATTGTGTAATTTCTTCTCTGTAACAGTTAACTATGGGGCTTCAAACCAGGAAAACATGGGTTTGAATCCCAGCTTGGATGTCTAGTTTCTTTGAGACCATGGACAAGTAATTTAACTTTTCTCGGCCTCTATTTCTTCATCTATAAAATGGAAATAATGCCTTTGACTCTAATGTCACAAGTCTGTTTTAAGAACATATACATGTGTAAACTATTTTGAAATTTTAGAATATAATAGAAATGCCAGTTTGGGTTTTTCCCCTAGTTCAGACCTAAATTTCACTGTCAGAGGGGACTCCCAGTATGGAAGCCCCTTCCACCAATGTCCTTCACAGAGTTACTAAGGGCACTGACAAGTTAAATGACTTGGCCAGCATCACAGACCCATTATGTGACAGAGGCAAGATTTAAATTCAGCTCTTTCTGATTCCAAAGCTATCTCTTCCCACCATGCCACAATGTCTCTCCTCATGATTATTATTATTGTTATCATTATTATCTACATTTTATGAAGGAGAAATTTGAGTTTCTACAAGGTTCAAGTAACTTATCTAAGGTCACGCTTATAATGTTAAAAGTCAAGATTCAATCCTAGGTCTTCTGACTTTAAATACATGACTCTTGACATTTCAGCTCTGATCAATGTGTCCCTCCTCTACAGGCTCTGTGATGACGAATAAATGAGCAGAAAGGGATTCAGGCCCAAGTAATGATGCTGCTGCACTGGCGCCCCATTCCCCCTCCCCCCCAATGCTTCCTGCTGGTGTTGGTCATGGTGTGCTCTCATCTCACCTACTAAATAACTCTTTAATTAGTTCCTTAGAGAACCCAGGTGAACTTTTCAAAGCCAAGCCAGAGCTTCAGAGGAGAGGCAACAGCAGGCAGTGAAGTGTCTAGATTGCTCTTAGCACCTTGGAAATGAGATTCATGTGGAGTTTGATTGTGACTTCTGCAGCTTCCACACATATCAAGAATTAAGTGGGGGGGGGGAGCAGCTGGGTGGCACAATGTTTAGAGCACTGGCCCTGGAGTCAGGAGGACCTGAGTCCAGCCTCAGACACTCAATAATTGCCTATCTGTATGACCTTGAGCAAGTCATCTAACCCCATTGCCTTAAAAATAAAAATTTTTATAAAAGAATTAAAGGATAAGGGAAGGAAAATGTTAGGCAAATACTCCTATGTTCAAATGCTTAGGACCAATAATAAAATCACAGAATCTCATGGCTAAAAAGGTACTTCAGAGGTCATTAAGCTTAACCCAATTTGAGCAGAAATTTTTTTAGTGTTTTTGAATTTTACAATTTTCCACCCAATCTCACTTCCCTCCCCCACCCCCACAGAAGGCAGTCTGATAGTCTTTACATTGTTTCCATGCTATACATTGATAAAAATTGAATGTGTTAGAGAAATCATATCCTTAAAGAAAAAATAAAATATAAGAGGTAGCAAAATTACATAAGATAACTTTTTTTAAAAATTAAAGATAATAGTCTTTGGTCTTTGTTTAAAATTCACAATTCTTTGGTTACAGATGGTATTCTCCATCGAAGATACCCTAAAATTGTCCCTGATTGTTGCACTGATGAAATGAGCAAGTCCATTAAGATTGATCATCGACCCTATGTTGCTGTTAGGGTGTACAATGTTCTTCTGGTTCTGCTCATCTTGTTGAGCAGAAATTTTTTAAAAATCCTAACTTTGCATGAATGAGGGAGACGTGGCTGGACAGCAGTTTGTCTGAAAAAGATCTGAAGCTTTTCGTGAACTATAAGCTTAATAAAAACCCTAGTATAATGGGGCAGCCAAAATGTGGTTCAAAATGAGAGGAAGAGGTTCTGAGCATAGGAAGATGATAGTTACCCTGTACTTTGTCTTATTTTCACTATATCAGGAGGCCACTAATAGCATTCAGAAAAGGGACAACGAAGAAGTGATGAACCTTGGCCTATTACATTAGGATCATCTGAAGGAATTGGGGACATTTAGGCTGGAGAGAGAGAGAGAGAGAGAGAGAGAGAGAGAGAGAGAGAGAGAGAGAGAGAGAGAGTAGACTTAATAATGGTCCTTCTAGAGTGTTTCAGACTGTTACATGAGAGGGTTATGGACCAGGCTTTGCATAGATTTATGTAGATGGTTGCAGAGGCAGGAGCAGATGGTTGTAGTGACAAAGAGGGAAAATAGAAATTTGGTGTTAATGGTAAAAATAAGGCCAATTCCAAATGGAATGGGAAGTTTTGGGAAGCTGTAAGCTCCTCGTTGCTGGGGGTGACACTTCAAGGCACAGGTCAACAGTCACTTCCTGGAGGGTGTCACTGAGAATGTTTTAAATAAGGTAGGAGTTGACCAATATAGCTAAGGAGATCCTTTCAAGTTAAAAAATGTTACGCTTCGCCTTGCAGGGCTGGGGGGCGGCGGCAGCGGCTATGGTGGAGCTCCAGGGTCCCGAGGGCGGCTCGGCAGAGGCGGCGGCGACCGCGACCCCCGCAGTAGAGGGGGGAGGAGCGGCAGCGGGCGCAGCGCCCCCCCACCCCGAGCACCCCCGGGAGGCGAGCCCTACCTACACTACCACTCCCACCTCCCGAACTCTAGGGCCAAGCGTCTCACCCCCGCCAAGCGGAGGCAATATTTCATCAACCAGGCGGTGAGAAACTCGGACCTCACACCCAGGGCCAAAGGCCGAAAGAGATTGCAGCAGATGGAGAACAGCCACTATTTGATGACGCTTATGGAAAGGGTTGAATCCTCCCCTGATGATGGGGATCTGGCCCTCCCTGCTACTCCCAGCATCTTTGCCAAAGCCTGCAGCAATGAGACCTACATTGAGATCTGGAGTGATTGTATGAATCGATCTGGGGAGGAGCAGGAGCGGGTACTCCTGTACCTGGAGGAAGAAGCTATGAAAAAGCAAAAAAGAAAGGTCCCTGCTAAGACTGAGGATAATAGGAAAGAAGATCCATCGTATACACCCCAAGCATGCTTCCAGAGGATTAACCCTCGCTTGCGGACCACCTTGAAGCGGGGAAGAATCCCTATGGACACACTGGAAGGTCTGGAAGGAAAACTCCTGCTATTTTTCTCTGTCACTCCTCGATCTGCCTACACAGCTATGATGGATAGCAGCTTTGAGAGACTTTTGCTTCATGCCCTCTGCCAGTACATGGACCTGGTCTCTGCCAGTTCCGACTTTGAGGGTAGACGCCAGATGAAAGTGAGCAACAAACATACCAACTTCTTGCCTCCGGAGCAGCTGCTGTCTGCCTACCTAGAGCAGAGGAGCTGATGGCATCTTTCCTTCTTCCCCACCCTGGGACCAGGACTCCCTCTTTTGGGAGGTGGGGGAGGACTGGTCTACCCCAGGGTAGCATGGTCCCCAGATGTCATTGTTGTTTTTTTAAATCTACTTTGAACTCTGCCTGGCCCATTTTGCTTAGATCTGGGGTTTGCTTCTGGTGTTTTAATTTTCTTTTTACAAGGTACTCAAGAAATCTTGGGGGGGGGTGGATTTTACCCCTGACCTGAAAGTCTCTCATTCCTGTCCCCTACCAATCCATCAGCTTTTAAGAGGATCTGTACAGGAATGATCTGGGGAGCTTCCCACCTCAGACTTTTTGGGGGCTTCTGAAAGGAGTGCCAGATGTCCCTTCCACCCCAGACAGTCAACAAATTCACTTGCTGTGACTCTAAAGGACTGGGCTGAGGCTGGGCATGAGCAGGGAAGGCTTCTGGGAGTGAGCAACTCTTCCCAGATCAGTCATCTGTCCCAGAGGAAAGTAGGTTGACAGGCAGGATTTTTTAATGTTTGAGGAAGGGTTGGAGAGAGTATAGGAGTTAGTTTGTTTTGGTCTTGGTAAAAGAAAGCAAATTTGAGAGATTCCTGTTATCTAGCTCTCCTCAAATGATGGATTGGTGTAGCTAAAGGTGTCTTCCCTTCCCCTCCCCCCAGGGGGAGCCCTCCTCCAGGTTGGACTGAGTGGCCCTCAGTCGGTTTAGATCTGAGGGAAGATGACCATCCTGTGAGTTGATGTGGCCAACAGGGCTGGGGGTGCTTTTCATTATTGCCTATACTACAACCATAATTTTTCTATAGTGTGTATTATGCGTATCTGTGTATGTGTGTGTGTTTTGCCCTGATACCCCCACCCCAACCTTGCCAGAATGAATTCCCAGAGAATGAATTTTTACAAAAAATCATATTGTAATCCTGGGCCCAAAAAGTCCTAGGACTCTACTTTTAGGGGGTGCGTGTGTTTTTTTAAATTGTCTGTGTCTTCCTGTGGTGCCTTTTTTGCAGACTTGTTATCACTTGCATGGCTGGTGAAGCTGCAGGGCTCTTGGCCTCTCCTCTTGCTCTAGGCCCTGGCCCCACAGTGGCTCTCTTGAGGAACTGTTTGCCAGCCAGGGCTCCAGGAGCCAGAACTTGGGGAACCTGGATGCCCCGCCCCTGGTCAGCAACAGCCTCTTTTGCCCATGCTCCTCCATTTGGACCTCCCCTCCCCTGCCCTCTGATCTCAGCCACAGGATGGCTGGCCAGAGGGGACTTGGGCTGGAGGGTTGATGCCCCCAAGGGCCTACCTCTGTTCTGGGTCTTATTGCCCAGGCAGGTCTTGAGGACCATGGGTGGAGAAGGCAATGGAGGCTGCTGGCTAGGCCTTGGCTATTGCTTGGCTTTGGGGAAGGTGGGTATAATAAAATTCCTGGTGCTCTGTACATAAAAAATAAAAAAAGTTAGGCTTCTGTGATCCTCAACAAGTGGCCATCCAACTTAAAATTATTCATTCTCTCCTGAACATTGCCTATTCTACTTTTGTATAGCTCCAATTTTGGAAAATTCTTTCTTTAGAAATCTGTGCCTCTGACCTTTCCATCCACTGGTCCTAGTTCTGTCCTTTGAGGGTCAAGCAGAGAGAGTCTAATATGTTAACTAAGGAGGGAAAAGGAAGCATTAGCAAGATGATGGGTGCCAACATACTACTCTGTTGACTGGGAGAGCTCCCTCCTCAGGAATGAAAGCATTTGGGGGCTAAGAAGAAGAAGCCCCAGCTGTTTTTTGTTTGTTTGTTTTGTTTTGTGTGTGGGATGAGTTAGAGGGTTGCTCCCAACTAATTTCCCACTTCAGTGAATTTGTGATCCCTGCTACTCTCAAGAGAGAATAAATTAAAGATATCCTGTCATGATGGGAGGAGAGGCTTTCATTTTAGCCTCAAGTGCTTCCCGACCAGCTTACCTTGTCCAGCACAGGTTCATCCAGTCTCTGCTGTTCAATGCATTGGTGACAAACTCGGGCCAAGAGCTCATGGGGCTCGATGAAGAGTCTGGAGCTCAGTAGAAAGGTAAAGATGTAGGCTTTCTGGAAGAAACAGAATGGCACAGTCACAGACCAGCAACCCACTTGGGAAGGAAAAGATTTATTTTTTACCTTTACTTCTCCCTCTTCTTGATTCTCTTTCTTTGACTATGCTCCCCAATAGAAGACCAGAGTGAGGGATGGCTAGATTCTCCCTCACTTCCCATCATCATCAAGTTGGCCAAAGGACTTTACTTCTTGTCTTTTTTTCTCTACTAAGCATCATACCTCTACAGGATTCCCACAATGCAATGCTTGGGAGAGAGCACCAGTCTGTCAATCAGATGACCTGGGTTCTCCCAGCTTGGCTACTGATTCACCGAGTAACCCAAAATAGGTCACTTAAGAGAGATAGAATGATACTGTGGAATGAGCAATGAATTTCATGTCAGAGGACCTGGGTTCAAAAACTCAACTTTGATATTTACTACCTATAATAATTAGAAGCAAATCATTTAACCTCTCTGGATATAAGTTTTCTCATTTTTTAAATGAAGAGGATGAACTGGATAACCTGCAGTCCTTTCCAGCTCCTCATCTCTGCCTTGATTTCCCTAGATTCATTCAATTCTAAATCTCATGTAGGAAACCTTTCCTGGTTCTTCTAGCTGCTTGTGCCTCCATCTGTCAGATCACCTCCCATCTACTTAGACTGTATATATCATGTATTTATATATTGTCCCCTCTCCTATTATAATGAGGTCCTTTGAGGACAGACACTATTTTGATTGTTCTTTGCATCTGCATCACTTAGTATCAAGTCTGAAAAATAGTGCACGATAAACACTTTTTGGTTTACTTAATTTATGATACTTGCCCCCTTTTAGCCTCTCAGTTTCCTCATCTGCAAAATGGAGATAACAACATCTGTTTTAAATTCCTCACAGACTGATTGCTTTTTTCTAAAGAGGTAAGGGCTGCAAAAGTAGTTTCTTTCAAAAGGTTTTATAGGCATCCTCCTATGAAACATTGCCCAGATGAGCCTGTCTGACCCAAGTGAGAATTCTCAAGGATTAGGTAGGCTGGTTTTAGAGTCTGAACTGCAGAACTAGGGAGATTTTTCCTAATCCTCTTATTTATTACTAAAATGGCCTGATTTTGACTTTTTTACTAAAATTTCTTTCCCTGGTCCCCAATCCCTCCCTTTCCATCCTGCTAAGAGAAGATGATCCTGTACCTACTCTTCTAAGGGACATCCCCAAACAACTTATTTTCCACTGATTTAACTGCTGGGGGAAAACTGATGCAGAAACTCCAGACATATACCAAATGTCACAGCCTACAAAGCTTGCCTCAGTTTACTCAGTTTACATACACACAAAACTTCTGGATAAAGCATAATACTTATGAGAATGAAATTCACTTGGGGCTTGCCTAGGTTCTGATGCCTTTTTTGATACTTTATTATCTGTGGGATCAAGAACAAGTCACTTTGAATCCTTCGAGCTTAAGTTTCCTCATCTGTAAAAATAAGTTGGACAAGATGGCCTTTGAGGGACCTTCCAGATCCAAATGATGTTTGATCTTATCATCCAGGTGTCTGATATACTGTGTCCTTTGCAGATTTATGTTGACTAAAATCACAGAAGCACAGTTGGAAGGGACCATCACATGTGACTTCCTCATTTTACAGAAGAAGAAACCAAAGCAAGAGAAGTTAAATGATTCCTCCAAGGTTATAATGCTAGTAAGTAACCCAGATAAAGTTTGAACTCAGATCTTCCTGATTCTAAATCCTATATGATATCTACTATCATGCTTCCTGTCTTGGTTAATTAACCCTCTCTGTTCTTATATTCATTTAAATAGGAAATCTGATATGAGTATAGAATTAATGAACTTTAGAACTGAAATGGACCTGAGAGAGCCATCTAATCTAACACTTTCAATCCTCAGATGAGAACCAGAGAAGTTAAGGGACTTGTATAAGGCCCTACAGTGGGGCCTTTATTGTTTTCCCAAGCATCTTAACTGGGTATTTGGATGATTCAATGGATAGAGTGCTGGGCCTGGAATCAGGAAGAGTCATCTTCCTGAGTTTAAGTCTGGTCTCAGATGCTTACTAGCTGTGTGACTCTAGGCAAGTTATTTAACCCTGTTTTCCTCAGTTTCCTCATCTGTAAAATGATGGAGAAGGAAATGGCAGACAAGCCTAATATCTTTGTCAATAAAAATTACAGAGTTTATGAAGAGTCAGATATGATTAAAATGACTGAACTATAACACTTTGCTTGTTTTAGTGGATTGGGTATCTGACTTAAAGTCAGGAAAACCCATTTTCAACTCTTGCCTCTGACGCTAACTGTGTGATATTGGGGAAGTCACTTAACCCCTTTAAGCCTCAACCTACTCAGCTGTAAGATGGAGATAATACCAAGTATCTAACTCATGGGGCTATTATGAGGCTGCAATGAGATAATTTCTATTAAGCACATTGTAACTCTAAAGCACTATGTAAATATATGTTATAATTATTATTATTAATTATTGTTATTCATGAGTGAAAATTAATGATTAATGGTACTTATTAAATCCTATCTCCTCAACTCAACTTGCTCATTTGTACATAAACACAGACATACAGACACAGATACACACACATACATACTATACACATACACACAAAACTTCTGGATAAAGCATAATACTTATGAGAATGAAATTCACTTGGGGCTTGCCTAGGCTCTGATGCCTTTTTTGATACTTTATTATCTGTGGGATCAAGAGCAAGTCACTTCAAATCCTTGGAGCTCAAGTTTCCTCATCTGTAAAAAGAGGAAGTTAGACAAGATGGCCTTTGAGGCCCCTTCCAGCTCTAAACAAATGATGTTTGATCTTATCATCCAGGTGTCTGATGTACAATATCTAAGGACTCATTGCCCTAGGAAGTAAATGCTCCCTTTAAAAAAGTTTTTTTTTTTGCAAGGCAATGGGATTAAGTGATTTGCTCAAGGTCACATAGCTAAGTATTAAATGTCTGATGCTGGATTTGAACTCAGGTCTTCTTGATTCCAGAACTAGTGCTCTATCCACTGTGCCACTTGGTTGCCCCAGATGCTCCCTTTTTGTTCCAACAAAAAAATAGTCCCACAATTTGCCAAATTTGTGTGGGAATTCCTATCCTCTTTCTGTTCTCTAACTCTGATACGGTCTATGCAAAATCTTTTCCCATTTTCCCAAAACTTTCTGGGCTTTTTTTGTATGTACAGGTGCCCATCATCACACACTCCAGTTGTTCACTCACTTCTGGGTAATAATCTGTGGTAGGGATGAGGTGCTGAATCAAAGCGTCAAGTGAAGCTGAGCTCAGGTTTCCATCCTGAAAGATCAGTCCTCCTTGTTCCCCAGATGAATGAAGGTGGGGACTGAAGCCACAAGGAGTCACCATGCTTGTGGTACTCAGCGTCTGGGGCATCCCTTCCTGAAATGCCAAGAGAAATAACAACAAAATCAATAAAAACAATAATAACATATTGATACAGCATTTTAAGGTTTGTTCAGTAGAAAGAGTGCTGGGCTTGAAGTCAGAAAGACTTATCTTCCTGAGTTCAAATCTGGTCTTTGACACTTACCAGCTGTGTGACCCTGGGCAAGTCACTTAATCATGTTTGCCTCAGTTCCCTCATCTGTAAAAAGGAGAAGGAAATGGCAAACCACTCCAGTAACTTGGCCAAGAAACATCAAATGGAGTAATGAAGGGTTGGACATGATTGAAAAAAATAAGGAGCCTCTTTAAGATTTGCAAAAGCATATCACACATATGATCTCATTTTATCTTCAAGCAACTCTGAGGTAAGTGTTATTATTATTATTCCCATTTTACACATGAAGAAACTGAGGTTGAAAGGAATTAAATGACTAAACAAAAATCACACAACTCATAAGCACCTGAGCAAAGATTCAAACTCACATTTTTATCATTCCAAGTCTATCTACTCAATACATTATACCATGTTGTCTCCCACAGGGCAGTATTAACTAAAAGTATATTTTATTATTATTTTTAGGTTTTTGCAAGGCAAATGGGGTTAAGTGGCTTGCCCAAGGCCACACAGATAGGTAATTATTAAGTGTCCAAGGCCAGATTTGAACTCAGGTACTCCTGACTCCAGGGACAGTGCTCTATCCACTGTGCCACCTAGCAGCCCCTAAAAGCATATTGTAAGTGAAGAAGATCAGGTGGTTTGAGAAACTTATCTTCTCAGTAGGGAATTGATATCTTTTATTGTTTCACATGGTTTCAGCTTTGAATCTACTCTTGCAATCACAGATCTAGGACAAACCACAGGTCCATATTCCAAATGGTAACTGCAAAGGAAATTATAAGAAAATAAGCAGAATGACTGTGCTTCTGGGAACTCATTTGATGATTTAAAAATTTTTAAATAGCATTTTATTTTTTCCACTTACGTGTAGAAGCACTTTTTAACATGCATTTTTAAATAAAGATTTTTCTCTCTCCCTCCTTGTCTTCTTTCCTCCCTAAAACAGTAAGCAATTTTATATATTACCTGATGATTTTTAAACATTACCCCAAGAAAGAAACTGTTGAGAATGTTTCTCTACCCTTACACAAACTCCTTATATGGAGAATTTTATACCTGTCTTCTTCAACTAGTCCAACCAAGTTTACTGAACTCAACTTACTCTACTCTAGGCATATCCCCCTTCCCCATTGCTCAAAACTCATCCCTTCCCACCTTCCTATCCTGCCCACTCACAAAGTTTAACAGTTCAAATTCTTCTGCTCAGCATTCAAGGACATCCACATTCTACTATCTTACAAGCTATCTTGCTAACCTTCACTCCTCACTCCCTTCCATGCACTAGTCAATGAAAATTTGTCACCATTCATATATAATAGCCTGTGATTCAGCTCTCCATTTGATTTACCAGACTCCATTAGCATCAAGGTCTATGCCTAAGGAACTCTCTCTCTCTCTCTCTCTCTCTCTCTCTCTCTCTCTCTCTCTCTCTCTCTCTCTCCTTTTTCCTTCCTTCCTTTCCTCCCTCCCTTCCTTCCCCCATTTTCTCTCTTTCCTTCCTTTCTTTTTCTTCCTTCTTTCTTTCCTTCCTTCCTTCCTTCCTTCCTTCCTTCCTTCCTTCCTTCCTTCCTTCCTTCTTTCTTTTTTCTTTCTTTCTTTCTTTCTTTCTTTCTTTCTTTCTTTCTTTCTTTCTTTCTTTCTTTCTTTCTTTCTTTCTTTCTTTCTTTCTTTCTTTCTTTCTTTCTTTCTTTCTTTCTTTCTTTCTTTCTTTCCCAAACTCTAATAGCCTCTACCACTAATAAATATCTGCTCTACAATGAATCACATTCCCCATGGTGCTCCTTCTCAGAAGATCAATCAGCATTGATCAGTCCACTGGAAGCAATACCTAGATGATCTCTCTAAGCTAGCCACAGCCACTGTGGTCCCTCCCCAGGGTTTACAAGATCCAGTTTGCTCCCCTCCTTCCCTCCCCTATACCAATGGCTAATATCACCAGGATCCTGAAGATGGAGAATGCATTTGTTTTGTTTCTGTATCCCCCAGTGCCTAGCATAGTGTCTGTCACAGAATAGGAGCTTCACTGGATTCTCATTTTCCTTTACCCACCTCTCCCCTAGATCAGATCTCCTCTTCCTCTGAAGTCCCTAGAGAGCACTCTGCATCATTCTTCTCACATCTTGACTTGTATTTATGTTCCTGTCTTAACTCTCCAACACATCCAAACACACATTCTCTCTCTCTCTCTCTCTCTCTCTCTCTCTCTCTCTCTCTCTCTCTCACACACACACACACACACACACACACACACACCAACACACATTTGCATACTTGCATACCCCTCCCTTTAGACTCTGAGATTCTAGATGACAAAGCCATTGTCTCCTGCATCTATAACTCCCAGAGCACTCAAGATAGGGTCCTGCACAGGTAGGGTGCCTTCACATCTACTGAACAAATGGACAAATGATTGAGCAAAAGAAAATGGTAGAGATGGTTCCCACAAATGATGACTGGAAATCCTTCACATCCTTAAAGAATCACATTTGGTCATTTTACACCAGGGCACATTCAGATTCCTTCCCCATTCACTGCTTGGTTGTCATCTTTGGGAGGATTATCTCCATGGTAACAAGATGCAAGGCCGAGGACTAGAAGGAACAAGCAGGAAGGGGTGTTGGTCCTTTATTTCTCAGGCAGCATCCGAGCCGCCCCTGAATACAGCAATTACTCGCAATGGGAACCCCATTGGTGAGTGCATCTGCACAATCTGGACTGGATGCCAGCATTGGCACTTGTTAAGAGTTACACTGTTGTTGTAACTCTTAATTAGATACCATTATCAAAAATTCCACCCGCATCCCTCAGCAGTTTGTTTTTTTCCCCATAATTAAGGAGAGGTTTTTTATTCCTTCTTATAAATAAATGTCTCCAATAATCTAAAGGATGGCTAGTCCTGAGCAAAGTCAGTTTTAATACAGACCAGGTGGTTGCCTGTTGCTATTTTCTAGTCTGAAGAGGACATGAAAGCAGCATCTCATCTCCCCCATGAGTAGCCAACCTATGGCACTTTTAAAATTCTCCCAAGGAAGCCAGGGTCTTGTCTTCTCTGTGAGCTGCCCTGCAGGATGCCCTGCCCTGAAAGCCAAGGAGTTCAGCAGCATGCCAATAATGCCTGTGGACATGAAAGTGTGCCAAGAAGTTGCCAAGAAGGGGTGGGTGTGGGGGCTCCTGCTCTCCTTCAGACCCATGTACAAACTGCAAAGGCAAACAAGAATCCTACTTCAAGAACCGAGTTTTGGGGAGGCCAGGCACCTCACCTCTAACATGCTCAGAAGCAAGCCAAGAGAACATACAACTGAAGAGGAAGGAATGAAAAGCAGAAAATTTAAAGAGCACAGTTGTTGATTAGAGCTGGAGAAATTTTGTTTTCCCTTCAAAAAACAAAGGGATACAACAACAACCAATTGTTGCCCTCACAATAATAAACCTACCTCAGTTAAGAAAAGACCAAGGCTTTATTTATCACCTCAGAGATCTCCATTTCTGGCTCCAATCATTTTCCTGAGCTCCAGTCCCACATTTTCAATTCTCTGCTGGACAGCACTATTTGAATGTCTCAATCAATACACAAGCAATTATTAAGCTCTTACTCTGTGCTGGGGATACAAAGAAAAATCAAAAACAGTCTCTGGCCTTAAGAGGTTTACATTCTTATGGAGGACTCCTTCCTCTAAGGGGGTGATAAACAGCAGAGACCCAAGATGGTAGCCAGCAGTTATTAGCATTTCTTCAAGCTTTGTGAGGAGTAACCTCTGGATGAGACCAAATAGGCCTCATCTTGGGAGTTCAATGGATGGTACTGAGAACATCCAGGATGGAAAGCCTGAGACCTGTGATCAGAGAAGGATGTATGGGTGCATAGCAGGACTCCAAGCTGTCAATTTTAAACACAAGTCTCTTTGTTCTAAAGATACAGGCTTCAGTGGACAGACAGCATTAAGAATGTAGGATTGGCAGGCACAATTTTGGGGTATCTGTGATGGAGAATACCATCTGTATCCACAGAAAGAATTGTGGACTTTGAACAAAGACCAAAGACTATTACCTTTAATTTTAAAAAAAGTTATCTTATTATGTATTTTTGCTATCTCATATTTTATTTTTCTTCCTTAAGGATATGATTTCTCTCTCATCACATTCAACTTAGATCAATGTATACCATGGAAACAATGTAAAAACTAACAGACTGCTTTCTGTGGGGGTGGGGGAAAGGAAGCAAGATTAGGGGAAAAATTGTAACATTCAAAATAAATAAAATCTTTCTTTTATTAAAAAAATGTAGGATTGGTCTAGCCCACAAATAAGGAGAAGAATTGAAGGAAAGGAATAAAGATTTAGGGGGAAACTGCTAGAAGTGAGACACCAAAAGTCCTGATGAGACTAAGGATTAGCTATGTCTATCCTAAACACAGAAATTCAAAGCCTTGTAAATGACCAAAACTGAGATTGTCATTCCTTCCAAAGGTGAAAAGATACACACACACACACACACACACACACACACACACACACACGAGACAATAGATACATAAATCGGTCCATACAAAATTTATAGTCTAGATATAATATCACATTAAATGGAAGGATACCTTTAAAAAGATTTTTTGGAAAACTTTTGGTTTTTATATCTCAGTATTTTTCAGATATACCTCCTTGCCACCTTCTTTACAAATATGTACTTTCCTGTCCCATAACACAGAAAAATTATTGGATAAAATTGACACAGTGTGTATTTCTAGCTGTATATGCCATATTCTCATCTGTGGTTCTTTACCTCTCTAAAAAAGAAGGTAGATACCATTGACAGCCTGAACATAACAAAATCCAGATTGTGGGGGCAGGGCAGGGGGTGATAAAGACCTGAATTTGAGTGAGTGTCCATTATTTTGTGCAGTGGAGGAGATGGATATGAAGTTGTGGAAGTGAAATTTGTCCAGTTACTGACCCACCTTTGAGGACCACCTTGAAGATCCAATTGGGTCAATTATTTTAAACCTTCTGTGGGAACCTCAGACCTATTTTCCTTTTCCAGAGGTGTAGATGAGGAAAGGAGGGGGTTGTGGGGCTCTGGAATGAAGCAGCTCTCTGGAACCTCAATGTTAGAACAGCAGCACATCTATGCAACCAGGCCAGATTGCCAAAAACTGCTCAGTTTACAATGAGCCTTTTTTTGATAAGGCAGCCTGTTTGAAAGCCTATATCATGTGCCAGGGTTTTATACCCATTAATATGCCATCCTTGGCATGGTGATCCATCATAAGCATGAGATGAGTGCAAGTCTCCATGCACCTGGTAGGGCATAGATCCAGAGAGAAATAGCACATCTGGCTCCACGCACCAAGGGATCTACAGCCCAGAGATTCCCCAGAGGACTAGAAGTAGTGGGTGTATATCCATCACCATCCCTTGTTTGATATGGTGCCAAACTGGGCTAAGATCCCAGAGGCAGGAGACCCCAGCCTTGGATGATGCCTTTCCCACACCATGAACTACAGACAGGTGGTGCTGGTGTTGGTGATGAGTGAGAAACTCTGCTAGCAGCAGCTGCTGGCAGAAAAACGGCTGCAAATCTTGAAAGCTATTTATTGAAAAGTGGCTTTTAAAATAGCCAATTTTTAGAGGGACCAAGAGAGGCTGGGAAGCAAGCCCTGAGAGTCAACAGACTGAGCTGCCAGTAATAGGAATATAGATTTAGAGCTGGAAATGAACTTAGCTATCATTGAGTCCTACCCCCTCTTTTTATAGATAAGGAAACTGAAACTCAGAGAGATTATGATTTGCCCAGGATTAAGAAGTCAGTAAGGGTCTAAGGCAGAATTGGAACTCAGTTCTTCTTGACTCCAGTCTTCTAGACTCCAGTCTAGCCCTCTGCCAATGAATTGATCCATGACTTCGACACCCCTTTAAGATGGAGACAATAATCTCCATTCTAGCTTCTTCACAGGGTATTGTGTGAGGCTCAAAGGAGAGCACAGATGGAGAGATGCTTTGCAAATGGAAAAGCAACAGGAAATAATGGCATAGCTAGGTAGTACAGTCCCAAAGTCAGAAAGGCTACTTTCTCTTCTTGAGTTCAAATCCAGTCCCAGACACATACTAGCTGTGTGACTTTGGGCAAGTCACTTAACCCTGTTGGACTCAGTTTCCTCACCTGTCAATTGAGATGGAGAAGCAAATGACAAATTGCTCCAGTATCATTGCCAAGAAAACTCTTTATGGGGCCATGAGGAATTAAATACAACTGAAATAACAATTTAACAATAGCAGCATGTTTGTAGGGCACTTTAAAGTCTTCAAAATTAGCATCATTTCATTTACTCTTCTCAACTATCTCTTACCCATTTAAAAAATACAGATATAGAAATTGAGATTCAGAAAAGTTAATCAACTTGCTTGAAGCCACATAGCCCATATGTGAGGTAGGATTCAAATTTGTCTTCCTAACTCCAACATCTTTTTTAACCATTATGGTGTCGTTCTCTTGCCAGCTACCCTCTGTGAATTGTAAGGGCAGTAAAAATTTATGATCCCTCTGGAATGCTGGCCCACCATTCTAACATCCCGGCATCTGATGACCTCCTGTCTTTTAGCACAAACATACTGCACTTCTGGGCCTCTACTTTCTTCCTTAAACTCTCTTGGAAGATAGGTCTAGGTTTAATTTGGGGGTATTTCATGATTTCCTGTGAGGCAGTAGACCTTCCCAAAGTCTCTTGCTCTGGTAAACCTGTTATGCACATTGGTGGCCACTTTATGCTGGGGAAAAGGGTGTTGGATCTGGGAGCAGGTCACTTGATTTTTTTTTTAGTTGTTTTTTTTGCAAGGCAAATGGGGTTAAGTGGCTTGCCCAAGACCACACAGCTAAGCAATTATTAAGTGTCTGAGACCAGATTTGAACCCAGGTACTCCTGACTCCAAGGCCGGTGCTTTATCCACTACACCACCTAGCCTCCCTGCAGGTCACTTGATTACCATGCCCAGTCAGTTCTGTCAGATACTCAATGTATGACCTTGGACAAGTCACTTAATACTTCATGTTCATAAAACATGTTAAGATTTGCAAATCTCAATTACCTCAATGAAAGTTTCATTATCTCCATTGTGCAGGTAAATAAACACAAGCTCAGTGGGTGTGACTTGCCCAGATCTCATGGTTCATGCATCAGAACTGGTATTGGAACCCAGATCACCTGACCCCTAAATCCAACACTCTTTCTACTTTACCATTTTTCTTTCCACCTGAAGAGGAATCGAGAAAAGAGCCTTTTCTGAGCCTCCATTTCCTGAATTAGGAGTAGTATTCTTATTGAATCTTCTTTAAAAACTGAGACCTGCAGAAATTTCTAGCTTCAATGAGTCCCTTGTTTAAGCTTATTGAAAAGCAGCATGGGATAATAAATAGACAATTGAACTTGAAGTTGGAAAGATTTGAATTTAAATTCCATCTTAATGCTTGCTGTGTGACCCTGGGCAAATTATTGAACTTCTCTGGGCTTCAGTTTCCTTATCTTTAAAAGGGGGGGGTTGAATTTGGATTGTCTTGTTCAACATTAAATCTAGGTTCCTAGTCTCTTGAAGGAAGGAATACTCCTGGATCTACAGAATTTTTGTGTTGGGAGAAGGGTGAGGATGGGGAGGGCTGCACTGGAAGACTAAAATTGATGCAAAGGTCTTCTGAAGGAAGGAGAAAAAGGACAGAGGAAGAGGAAGAGAATAAGCAAGGATAGAAAAGATGGATGGAGGAGAAAGAGAAGAGGGAGGAGGAGGAAAAAATGGAAAGGAATGATTAAGGAGCAGGAAAATGGAGGATGGAGGATAAATATGGACAATGAAGGAGGAGGAAGAGGAAGAGGTGGCAGCTGGTCGGCCCAGGCATAAGGAGCAGCTGTCCTTGAGCTCTGACTTTGCTAAACAGTACAGAATGCAGAATGGTGTTTTTTTCAGCAGTAAGAGTCCTAGGCTAGTCCTACCCTCTCCCCACATTCCTGTGCTCCAGCCCTGTTTCTCAATTGGGTTGACTTTCTGAACCCAGTTTCTATCTTCTGGGCAATGTGTATACCATAGAAATATCTCAACTCCTTTGGGTTTTCAGAGTAGCTGGATGCTGCAAATTAAGAGGGGGAGGGACTATGAGGGAAAAGATGAAGAAGAAAGGAGAGGCACAGAAAGACCCCATGTAGTAAGATT
Organism: Macrotis lagotis; assembly: GCF_037893015.1. Lineage (NCBI taxonomy): Eukaryota > Metazoa > Chordata > Mammalia > Peramelemorphia > Peramelidae > Macrotis > Macrotis lagotis. The sequence goes on along the minus strand of NC_133658.1, from coordinate 360,886,289 downwards.
TTCAATTTGCTCAAGTATTTGTTGGATTTGCACATGATCATTACTTAAGTTTGCTGAATACCCTAACTCTGGACCAGTAAGGATTGGATAGGTACTTGAGGGAAACCTTGCAGGATTGATACCTGTTCTTTTCTTTCTTTCTTTTCCATTGTATTTTGTTCTGAATGTGGTCATTGTTGTTTTTGTAATTTTAGAGTTTAAAAAAATAGAGGATTTTAAAAATAGCACATGTCTTCAGGGCTGACATAAGTGTCATCACATCAAGATTCTGTGTCTTCACAGACCAAATGGTAGGGCTCCATACACATTAAACCCCCCACCCCAGAGCAAGCAATAGTGCCTATCTATCAGAAAGCCTGAGGGCTTCGAGAAAGTAGGGACCCCCCCCCCCCTAGAAAACCAGAGACTTAGAGACCCTGGAAATCAGCTTCCTTCTTCTGACTGAAAGGAATCTGAGAGTTCTGAGGATGAGGAATTTACTTCAGTGAATCACACAGGGAAACTGTGGCAGAACTGGGGCTCCTAGAATCCAGGGCTCCATATACTGACACACAACCCATCATTAGAAGGGGTTCTAGAAGATGGATATTGTTTCCAGCTGGAATGGATAATGGGAAGGGACCCAGGGAGGTCACTTGTAAACACCAGGTCTGCCCTAAGGGCCTCTAGTCCAGTGACTTCAGGTTAAATTGATGATAATGATACCACCTATATAGTGTTTTAAGGTTGCCAAAGTGAAAAATATCTTTTTACCCTCACAGTATCCTTGGGAGGAGGTGCTTTAACCCCATTTTGCAGAAACCTGAGGTTCAGTGACTTGCCTAGGGTCATGTAACTAGTTAAATATCTGAGGCAAGATTTGAGTTCAGATCTACTTGACTCCAGGTCTAGTCCTTTTATTGCAACCCTGAAATAGATTTGAAAATTTCCTAGGATTATAGAATGAGACATTTAGAGATGGAAGGTGTCTTAGAAGCCATAGAATCCAACATCCTCATTTTCAGAAAGGTTGAGTGATTTTGACAGGGTTACACAGTTTTACCTAAGGTGGAATTTAAATTATTTCTTCCTGACTACAAGTCCATTGACCTAGTCACTCCTCTTTGATGATTTTAAACAGATAGAGCAACACTGAATTTACCTGAGACTCCAGTACTCCTCTCTATTGCACCCTTACATGAACCCTCAGGTCTAGTCAGATCAGCCTCTTCCTCATTGAACAATGCTACTCCAATACTCTTTAGACTAGATATTTAAGAAGATTGGATTAGTGTTTATAGGCCATAAGCTTCTTTTAGGTACACAGGGTGTCCCAAAAAATCTTAGTACAGTAAGAGCACAGTTAACTAAACTGCTAAAATTCTGGGGATATAAAGACAAAATAGCCCCTGCCCTCTAGAAGCTTATATTCTATTATAGCTGCACTAAGCCTTTGGGGACATTTTAGGTATTTAATGTATTTATGCTCTAATTCACTGAATTCTTAGAAAGATGAAGTTTATCCAAATTAGACTGAAAAAAGCTAATTAATAAGGATTAAAACTACAATTTCTTTTTTTTCTGTTTTCATTTATTCTGGCAAGAGGAACAGAGCAGAAGGCTGGTGGGAAAGTGAGAAATTAAAGTAGACCCTGAATGAAAGTTGTTCAGTGGTGAAGGGGCAGTTGGAAAGAGGTGGGGGAGAACAAGCAGAGAGTGGAGGCTCAGAAGTGTTTCTCTTCCTAATAGACAGCTTTCTAGCATATTTCCATCTTTAAAGCTTTAAGATGGTCCTATGACAGGCATCCAGCTTGGAGAATGACAGAGGATTCAACAGATCCATCCTGGGAATTGATGTCTCACAATCTAAGGAATAATGAACTCCCCCATATGGAGAAAACAGTGATACTGAATAGGTTAAAGCTCACAGGATCATAGAAGGTTTACGTTCCAAGGAACAACCTTCAGGATTCTTAACCAACAGTCAGTAAACTTATTTTTTTTAATGTTAATTTGTGGTTTTCTTTTCTTTCCTTTCTTTACAGTTGTAAATTCTCTCCCTCCCTCCAGTATGGTGGATAATTAATAATAACTGAGGAAGCAATTAGAGCTACAGGATTTATTAGCAAAACAGGCATGATAAATGGGTCAATGAACTCTCCAGTCAGTCTAAAGACCCTGAATACAGAGTAAATCAGATTTTTATGTATTAAAAAATTAATCAAACAAGACAAATTAATTAAAAGAAAACAATTAACCAGGATATAGTATTAGGCAATCTGATTTCTAATTGGAGAAAAGATTAGGAACTTTCCAAGTTGGGAGGGGGATAGTGAACAGCTGCAATTTCTTGAAATCAGAGAAAGGGGTGCCCCCCCAAATGACTATATTCAATCAAAGAAATGTGGAAACAAGTGAATGATCAGTATGGGGTCAGTTTTCAGATAAGTAGCTGTGCTCTTATTGTACTAAGATTTTCAGGACACCCTGTATACCTATAATTATGAGAAAATTCCTTAAATCAGTCTTCAGATCTGACTGAATTTCTGGTCAGAATAACCTAGGTCCTTAGATAAGGGTCTCCAAGCAACAGGTAAAGATGGTCCTGCTTCCAATCACACAGGGCTAGCTTCAAGCAATTCAATAAAGTTTTCTCACAATTCCATAACTATTAAAATTTTCTCACAAGACAGAGATAGGAGTAGACCCATAATTGAATAGAAAGGAAACTGAACTAGATCTGGAATTGAATTTACAAGTCTCAAATGTGTTCACTTAGTTTCCAAACAACCCCACCCCCACACATTGAGAAAGCAAGAAATACAATACCCATTATACATGTAAAACATACTTCTACTTTAGCCAAGTCTCAAAAAAAAAAGCAAGAAAAATTTTTAAAAAGAGAAAAAATATGATTGGATCTGCAATTCTCTATCTGGAGTAGCAGAATTTTTCATCATGGAACTGTCATGAAACATCATATTTATCAGAAATTATCATTATGTTATTGCTGTTATTATGAACAATGTTCTCCTTGGATCTGCTCACTTCACTTTGTATCAGAACATAGAAGTCTTCCTATATTTTCTTGAAATTTTTCCCTTCATCATTTCTTATAATCCAATATTATTCTAATAGTATACATTCATATACCTTAACTTGTTTTGGCACTCCCCAATTGGACATCCCCTTAGATTCCAATTCTTAACCAACAAAAATAATCTTCTATAAATATTTTTGAATATAAATATCCTTTTTCTTTTTTTCTTTGATCTCTTTAACCTAGTAGTGGTAATTCTGGGTCAAAGGATAGGCACAGTTTTATAGCCCTTTGGGCATTGTTCCAAATGGTTCTCCAGAATGATCGGATCAGTTTGACTAGTAAACTTTTTTTCTTTAGGTTTTTGCAAGGCAATGGGGTTAAGTAGCTTGCCCAAGGCCACACAGCTAGGTAATTATTAAGTGTCTGAGGCTGGATTTGGACTCAGGTACTCCTGACTCCAGGGCCGGTGCTTTATCCACTATACCACCTAGCCACTCACCCATGTGAACTTTTAAAAAAAATTTTGATAACTCAATTTCAATATAATTGATTTCTTTTGCAATTCTATGTATTTTATTTCATGTATTTAAAAATTCGGAGATGGGGGTTCACAGGCTTAATTGTACTGCAAAATCAGTTCAAAAGGGAAGAATTTCTGCTCTAATCCAATTCTCTCATTTTAATGAGAAAACAAATTCAGGAGGGAGGAGGTCACACTTCAAGGTCACAGAACAGATGTTCATAGGATCATAGACTTTGGAGTTAGAATAGACAGATAACCATTTTTGTGTCATAGAGACCACTTTTGGAAGCCTTCCAAAACTTATGAACCCCTTTTCAGAATGAGGTTAAGTAAAATTCATAGGATTATAAAGAAAATAAACTATATTGAAAAATAGTAAGTTTTTTTTTAAATTTACAGGTCTCAAGTTAAGAAACTTTGGTGTTTGGCTAATCTCTTTATTTTAAAGTTGAGGAAACAGATAACACATTAAGAGATTTGCCAAAGGTCACATAAGCAGTAAATGACACACCAGGATTTGGACCAAAGTCTTCTGATTTCATATCCACTATTCCTTTTATTATGGTACAGTCCAGGAAAGAACACAGTAGATGCCACCACATCAGAATATATAATATATGGACAAAGGAATCCATTGTAGCATGTTTTCTGGTAGGATGATCAGAAAATAAAGTAGGTCTCCTGGGGGAAAAGGTTCAAGCAAACTGTGATCATAAATATATTGAAATAATATTGCATCATAAAAAAATGATAAACATGAAGAATTCAATGAAGCATGGGAAGACATATGAAATAATGCAAAGTGAAGTAAGTAGTACCAAGAAAATAATATATATGATGATCTTCAATAATGTCAATGAAAAGAACAAGGAAAAAACAGATTGTTGTATAATTATAGTGCAGGAGGTAAAGAAGTTCTCATTCTTTCCTTGGAAAGATAGGGGGGTAAGGTGTTGCATATGACATCAGATGTAATCAATGCACTCATTAGTTTTGCTCAAATGTTTCTTTCTTTCCTTCCTCCTCCCCCATTTCCCTCCCTCCCTTCTTTCCTTTCTTCTCTTTCTCTTCATCTTCTCTCTCTCTCTCTCTCTCTCTCTCTCTCTCTCTCTCTCTTCTTTTTCTTTCTTTTTTTATTATACAGGGAAGATTCACTAAATAGGGAAAGGTAGGAGCTAAATTCAGAAATGAACATGATATGAAAAATAAAAAGACAATAAAGCAAAATAAATTTTAAACATTTTTTGAAGTGCATGGAACTGAACTATAATTTAGGAAGGAAGGAAGGAAGGAAGGAAGGAAGGAAGGAAGGAAGGAAGGAAGGAAGGAAGGAAGGAAGGAAGGAAGGAAGGAAGGAGGAAAGGAGAAAAGAAGCAAGAGGAGGGAAAATATTTCTGGCTTCAGGTTCCTTCCTCCCTTTCCAATCTCACACCAAGCACTATCTGAGAGTTCTCATTTAGAGGCTTTATTCACCATGAGCTCAGTTCAATTTTCTCAAACAAGATTCAACAGCACTGATAGAAATGACTTGTGTAACCTCAGTCAGTGAATGAAGAGAGACTCGTATTTACTTGAAGCACTGGAGGAAACAGACTAGAGAAATCTGCTGTGGGCCTTGGGCCAGGCTTCTTTGCCAGATCACATTGTCTATCAGCAGCAACCACTGAGCTTCCATCTCTCAACCTGACAAGTGGATAATCTGGGTAAAGAATGAAAGTTTCTCCAGGGAAATATACTCACAGCAGACCATAATAGGAAAGAAGGATACCATGTGCTTTCAAGGTGTATGAAGTAGTAGGAAAGGGCTGGATCTGAGCTCTAATACTTCCAACTGTATTCTAATTTTTTTTTCTTTTGGTGAGATAATAGAGGTAAAGAAACTTGCCCAAGATCACACAGTAGCAAGTATCAAACGTGTGAGACTGGAGTTGAACTCAGGTCCTCCCGACTCCAGGGTCACCACATCACCTAGCTTCCCAGATTCAATTTATTTCAAACATTTTTAAAGTATGTTACTATATGCAGAGTACTGTGCTAGATGAAGAACATACTAAGACAGAAATGAAAATTGTCCTTTCCTCCATTCAACCAGGGGAGCAGTATAACTGGGAAGAGTGAAGTCCAAGGACAAGGGTTCAAGTCTTGTCCCTGATGCTATATGAACTGTTATGACATTAGGCAAGTAACTAAACCAAAGGGCTTTAATTTCTTCACCTGTAAAATATAGGCAGGAAGAGGAGCTGAAGTCATTACTCTCTAAGGTATTATTCTAAATTTTTGCTATTACAAATTTATACTCAAGTAAGTAAATATAAGGCAATTTGAGGGAAGAAAGATGTGGATTGGGAGTGGTCAGGGAAAGCTTTACAGAGAAGGAAATATCTAAGCTGAGCCTTAAAGGGAGTATTCTGAGAGGAAGTTATGGAGAGAGAGAGTGTGTATTCCAGGAACAAGCTATGTCTTGGGCAAATGCTTGGAAGTTAGAGAAATAGCTACTGATCCAGTATAACTGGACTGCAGAATGTTGAAGGGGACTCATATGGAATTGGGTCAGAAAGGGAAATTAGAAGCACAAGGGGCCTTATTAGCAATATTTACTCCCCACCTCACAAGGTGGTTTTGAGATAACACGTTTTAAACCTTAGAGAACTACGTAAGTAAGCATCTTTACTGCTATCATTATGGGTAATCGCTTAACCACATTTCCCCAGGTATTTCTCTGAGACTATAAGTTACAAAACAAATGCCTATTTGCATTGGTGGAGAGTTTCCATATTGAAAGTTTTTCATAGCAATGAAATTGATTCGTGAATAACCAGTGATTCGTATGATTCTAGGTGAAGGCCACAACCATGACTTCTCATTCACAGATCACTGATGCAGCAGGAATTCTCTATCAGACTGAATGAGATAGCCCAAACCACCTTTTCTAGGGTACTCTCTGAGGGCCAGGGTGTGTGGGGGGAGGGGTAGAAAAGTGAGGAATCTTTTATCTCCTCTCTAGGCAGAAATCCCATTGTCACACATTAGAATTCATGATAGTCAATGCCAAAGAATTCATTCAGAATCAGAGATTTCAAAGTTAGAAGGAACCTCAGAGGAGATTCAGAACAATCCAAGTTCAACTCAGCTAGAAGGTAGTATAAGTGTAGTGAATTTATGAATGTAGTACAAGGGAAAGAATGCTGAATTTAGAGACAACAGAACTGAATTCGAATTTTGACTCTCTCCTTTTTTACCTATGTGGCCTTGGACAAGCCTTTACTTTTCCAGGCTTCAGTTTCCTTATCTGTAAAATAAGGGGTTAGACGAGAGCAGAGTTATCAAACCAATTAGAAAATGGGAACACATTACCATTACTGTGTCCTATTACATTTTTATTTATTCTGTTAAATATATATATATATTTCCCAATTACATCTAAATCTAGTTTTGTGGAAGTGTTACATTGGCTAGATGATCTTTAAAGTTTCCTTTAGCCCATGTTTCATACCTGATTAGGAATACCCTCTCCAACGTACCCAATGAGGGGCCATATTATATAGCCTTTGCTTAATAGACAATATACTTTCTGATGAGTTTAATAATTAGGAATATTTCCTCATATCAAATTTGTGTCTTTACAGTTCATACCAATTGCTACTTAATTTTTTCCTTCTGGGGCCCAAAGGAGCAAACTAATTTCTTTTCCACATGACAACCTTTCAAAAACTTAAATATAACTATTATGCCCCTCTGCCAACTCTTTTCTTCTCCTGACTAAACATCCCCAGATCTTTTAATCAATCCTTAAATGGAATGGACTCAAAGCCCTCCTTCATCTTGGCTGCCTTCCTCTGGAGGTCTTTGTTTTTTTTATCAGTGTCTTTCTTGAAATGCAGTGCCCAGATAGCTGATATTATCACTCCCTACTTCTAGAAACTTGGTCTAGAATCACATTAGCTTTCTTAGCTCTAATATCAATATACTGACTTACATTGAGTTTGTGGGCCACTAAAACTTCCAGATCTTTTCTCAAACTGCTGCTTGGTCATTTCACTCTATTTTATACTCAGAATGATCTTTTTAAATCTAAGTGAAAGATTTTATTGTTCAGCTGTTTTTCAATAACATCCAACTGTTTATGATCCCATTTAGAGTTTTTCTTGGCAAAGATATAGAAGTAGTTTGTCATTTTCTTCTCCAGTTCATCTTAGAGATGAAAAAACTGAGGTAAATGGGGTTAAGAGACTTGCCAAGGGTCACACAATTTGTAAGTGTCTGAGGCCAGATCTGAACTCAACAAGATAAGCCTTCCTGACATCAGGTACAACATTCAATCTGGTATGCCACCTAGCTGCCTGTAAGATTTTATATTTATCCCTATAAAATTTGACTTTATGAATTCTGATTCCATCATCCAGTGAGTTAGCCATCCCTTTAATCAACCAATCAATTAATTAATAGACCTACTAGGTGCCAGACTCTGGGAATATAAGCAAAGCTCTCATTCTAATGGTGGAGACAAGAATTATGCATAAAATCCATACAGTGTATATATAAGGTATTTGTACATATGAGTGTATTCATAGTTATCTATGCAAAGTAGTTAAATGCCAGTTAGTTTAAGAGGGAAGACACTAGTATTTGGAGAGAATCAGAAAAGGCTTCCTATAGCTTGTACCTGAGTGTCATCTGAAAGAAAAATGAAGCAGAAGGAAGGGGAGAATAAATTCCAAGTGCTGGGAATGGCTATGAATCATCTACAAATTAAATAAGCCTACCATGACTATCCTTTTCCAAGGGGGTTCATGTCAGGATTTCCAGTCATGTTAGATCTTGTGTGTTAGAAAGGGGGAGAAGGGAGATTAAATCTCATCTCCTCATGCTTCCACGGCTCAACATAGAGGTGATGAACCTAAAGGGGGCAGAATGAGACACAAATTTTTTGTTAGTGATTTTTTTTTTATGTTTGCAGTGGGGTTAAATGACTTGTTCAAGTTCACACAACTAAGGAAGTATTAAATGTCTGAGGTCGAATTTGAACTCAGGTTCTCCTGACTCCAGGACTTGACTGAGCCATACAATTTTTTTTGACAAAGACAATAGGAGATTTTGTTTTGATCAACTATGTATATTTCTTAGAAAGATTTCACATTTCTTTTATTGGGGAGAGAGTAGGAAGGAGAGAAGGAGAGAAAATAAATACTTAATTGAAAAAGAAATTTAAAACCTAACATACTTTCTTTTTTTTCTTTTTAAATATAAATTTGTTTATTTTTCCAACTCTGTGCTAGATAGTTTTCAACATTCATTTTTTGGAAGATTTTGAGTTGCATATTTTTCTCCCTCTTTTCCTCCCCCTTCCTCTTGACAGCAAGTAATGTGATATATAGGTTATACATGTATAAATATGTTAAATATATACAATGTCAGTGATGATGTGAAAGAATAATTGGAATCAAAGGAGGGAAAATCCATGAGAGAGAAAAAATAAAATAAAACTTATTTTAAAAATGAAAAATAGTATGCTTTGGTCTGCATTCATACTCCATATGGATGTGAATGATATTTTCCATCACAGGTCCTTCAGAATAGTCTTTGATCCTTGTACTACTGATGAAAACTAAGTTAAAGCCCATCACACTTTCTTCATGAAGCTTTCCTTTATTCTCCTCAACTAGAAGTTGTCTGTTTCTCCTTCGAATTCTTAGAGCACTCTGTGCCCATCTCACAAAATTTATCATTCTCTGCTTTCCATTATGTACAATACAACAAATATTTGTTAAATATCTACTCCGAACTAGAGTGTGTATGGCCCTCACAGCATTTACAATCTAATTGGGGAGAGCAGGAGGTATACAAATAAGTATGATACTAAGTAGAGTGTGGTGGGGACCAAAGGAGAGATAGCAAGACAAAATGTACTAATGTGAATCTAAAAAGAGAGAGAACCTTCAACTGGTAAAATCAGGGAAGGCACTTTAGAAAGGGAATTAAACCTGACTTGGTCCAGAAGGAAGAAAAAGAGTTCAGTAAATGGAGATAAGAAGGGAGATTATGAAGGCAAAAAGGCAAAAGAGATCAGGGGACATTTAAGAGTCCAATTTGGTTGAAATGGAACACAAAGTAACCTTTGCCATAATCTATCTTGCAAAGCAAGCATCCCCAAAGAAATAGCCCTGTACTGGCAAATGTGACAAGATTGCTTGAGGAGCTCAGAGAAATTTCTGACACCTTCACTTAAAAATATCTCAATGATGTTTAATCATTTAACATCTCTCCCTCCCCAGGAATCTTTCTTTGTGGAAAAAAGGAAAGTCAATTAAACAAAAGCATCTCAGAAACTGAGTCTAACAATGTATCCAGTTCTCTCTCCTAGTATTCTTTGACTACCTCCCCCCCCCAAATTTTAGCTATGAGGAAGGAGAAATATTTCATTTTCTCATTCTGAGGCCATGGTTGGTTTTTCTACTACCCAGAATTCAGCTTCCTTTTAATGATATAGTTATTTCTATTGTAGTCATTTTGTGTATGATTCATATAATTCTGTTTTTTCACGAACCTTCTCTGAATTTTCTCTTAATTTCTCATATTTAAATTTTCTTGTTTCCTAATCACTAAGCACAGTCCAGGAGGTAGCTAGGTGACTCATTGGATAGAAAGCCTGAGTTTGGAGAACCTGAGTTCAAATTTGACCTCCAACACTTACTAGCTGTGTGACCCCGGCCAATCACCCAACCCTGTTTGCCTCTATTTTTTCATCTGTAAAATGAGCTGGAGAAGGAAATGGCATCTTTGTCAAGAAAACCCCAAATGAGGTCTTGGAGAGACAGACACAACTGAGATGACTGAACAATCAAAGATGATATTTCACTACTTTCAAAGGTCATCAGATTATTTTTTTTTGTCATTCTCCAGTAGATAGGCCTCTACTTTGTTTCCAGTTCTTTCCTACCAGAGTACTACTACTACTACTACTACACATATTTTAGCTTATATTGTCTCTTTGAGTCTGTCTTTGATTTCCTTGGTAACGTACCTGATATTAGGATTAAGAGGTCAGAGAGTATGGATAGCTATGTTGCTTTTCCTGTGTAATACCAAATAGAATTTAACATGGTTGGACCATTTCAATTTCACTGATGGTCTGGCAATATCTTCTCTGAAAGTTTCTTTTGATCCCAAAATTCCTACCACTAAATTTACCAGCTGAGAGAATGGAGGAAAATAGTTTTGGGAAGGTGGGGAGGCATAGCCAGACTGTGTAGGGTCTTGAATGGTTAGGTGACAAATTTGTATTTGTCCCTCTAGCCAATAGGGATCTGTTGAAGCTCTTTGAACAGAAGAGCGCTGTAGTCAGATGTAGGCATTGGAGCTATCATTTTGGTACTTCTTGAAGATGAACTAGAGAAACCTGGAGGGTTACAGTTTGTTGAATCTTATCTTCTCTACTAGATCTTGAGTTCCTTGAGGTCAGAGATTGGGTTTTATTCAGCTGGCTTCCACCACATACCTAACACAGGGTTCCCTAACACAATAGATGTCAATAAATACTTGATAGATTTCTCACTGTCACATCAGGTCCCTAAGGAGAAATCATCATTTTTTTAGAAAGTCCCTGGACTATTGATTCAGACAGTCTCAATCACTAATATGTCAGAAATATTCCACAGACAAAACACTGAAAACGGGGGAGGGAAATACACCTCCTTTGCCCAGGATCTAATAGCCTGTCCATAAGCACACTATCGATAAAGGTCTGATTTATAGGGCATTTCCAAGTGGAGTCAATTTCCAACCTGCTCTTTACAGCAGCAAGGTCACCTTGCCTGCAGAGCATCTCTGTTTACATGCATGTTTTTGAATTTCATCTGACAAGAAAACATGAGGCCTGGATTAGCAGGGATTTGGTGGCCAGTGAGGAATAGCCCATCAGGAGGAGACTGCAAATCACTACTGCCAAGATTTATGAGCAATTACACTGAACTCCAATCCAAACCCCATCTCAGCCACAGGCCCATAGGGGCTTACACAGGCCCCCCGGGCCTTAGCGCCACATTTTTAATAACTTCTATTTTCACCAACGTCGGCAATAATAGAAGCAATTCAGTAACAACCAGTGGGGGAAATTGTGATTTATCTTCATAGGTCATCATGGGCAGGGACTCCAGGGAACCAGAGCTCAGCAGGGAGACCTGACAGGACTGCAGAGGAGTTGGCAGATGGACACACATAGGACATTCTTGGGGACTTGGGGATGGGCAGTCAGAACATCAATGTCACAACAGTAAAAAGAGCTTTGGGAAATGCTACATGACTTTGTGGGGGAGGGAAGTCTGTGAAGCTAGGTGGCATAAATTAAATCTAGTGTTTAAAAGACAAAGAATACACATATTTCTGGGTTTTGTCACCATATTTTTCACTGCCCCCGAAAGTACCCCCAAGATTTTGAAAACACAAACAATTCCCTCTCTCTGTGTGTATATTGATTTACAATTTACACAGCATTTCCATTATCATATAGGAGCCTCTCAATGACCCTGTGGGGCATCCAGTTGCAGAGATTTTTAACCCTGCTTCATAAATGGGGAAGCTGAGCCTCAGAAAAGTTAAGTAATTTGGTTCTAATCACACAAAACTAGAACCCAGGTCTTCTGACTTCAGTCCAATGTCCTCCCCTCCCCACCCCCACCTTTGCCCAACCATCCTGCTTTCCGTATTCAAATGAACCACTCAATTAATTTCAATTCAGCAAGCATCAATCAGATGCTTCCTAGTCCTTGAGATAGCTGCATTGTGTCTGGCATCCAGAAGACCTGAATTGATTTTTTTTATTTTAAATTCTTCTTTTCATTTCCAAATTCTCTCCCTCCCTCCCCACCTTCTCCTACTCTCTGGGAAGGCAAGAAAAAGGATACTCATTATATATACATACATACATACATACATATATATATATATATATATATATATATATATATATATATATATATATGCAGCTCTGTAAAACATATTTTCATAGTAAGACCTGAGCTGAAATCCAGCCTCAGACATTTAATAGCTGTGTGACCCTTTAAAACTCACTTTACCTCTGCCTATCTTGGTTTCCTCATCTGTGAAATGACAGCACCCATTTCCTAGGGTTGTTGTATGGATCAAATGAAATAATATGAATAAAGCTCTTAGTCTACTATGTGTTTGGCTCAGTAGGAGTTTAATAATAGCTCTTTCTTTTTCTTCTTCAAAGCAAGTAGAGAGGTAATGAGTCAGGAAAACCTGGGTTCAAGTTCTTTCTCTGACACGTAATAGCTATATGATCCTAACCAAGTCATTTAACATCTCAATGCCCCAGACATCTCATTAACACTATAAACTGCAGAACTGTATCTGAGTTGCATTAGTATGGAGGGAGTCTTCATTCCTTAGAGTTCCAAAGACCTGTGAATTTACAAGGTGAGATCATGTGTATGTGTAGTGTTCTGTTCTAAATGAGGAGGTACAAGAAATGACACCAGGGAATGCCCCTGAAAGAGTTTGGAGGCTAAAATAGGGCAAAAATATGTGACAAATCACTGTCTTTGGCACTGAAGAGAGATGAGCAAAGAACAGGTGGAGACAGAGCACAGATACATCTTTCTAGTGAATCAAAGAATAGAGACAGGAGAATACAAAGTCGACACCAGTAGTAGACATTACAAGCAATGCATTAAGGATCACAAAGCACTTTTGGGAATTCTCTCAGCTGCTCCTTACAACAAAGCCTGTGAGGCAGATATAATTTCTTGAAGCATTAGGAGAGTCAACATTCTGGGCAATGGGAAAGTCTGAGGATCTGAGTTCAAAGGTCTGACACTTGAGCAAGTAGCTCCATCACCTTTTGCTTATCTCTAATGTGAGAGGATTTAACCAATTGGCCTCTGAAGTCTTTTCTAACTCAAAATTCATAAATAATTCTTTGATCTCTCACATTTTGCTGGTGAGAAAAGTGAGGGTGAGAATTAAGTATCATACCAACAATGACATAACTATTAAGTGTTGGGGATAGGATTTGAACCCAGATCTTCCTTGACTCTAGGCAGCTAGATTGCTCAGTAGAGTTCTAGACTTATAGTGAGAAGATCTGAGTTCAAATCTGACCATAGACATTTAGAAACTATGTCACTGGTGAACCAGCCATATAGTGTTAATGAGATGTCTGGGGCATTGAGATGTTAAATGACTTGGTTAGGGTCATATAGCTATTACATGTCAGAGAAAGAACTTGAACCAAGGGCAGGTCATTTAACTTCTGTTTGCCTTAATCCACTGCAGAAGAAAAATGGTGAACCATATCAATTGTCAAGAAGAGTCCATGGATGGTATTGATTCAGAGGGTCATGAAGAATTGTATAGGAATAAACAATGTTCTTGGTTTTAAATCCAGCATTCTTTCTCCTATGCTAATATATTTCTCAAATAAAAAAGGATATTATGTTCAAAAAGTGATGTCAGGATTTTTTATGGTGGTGGTTGTTTTGATTTTAGTTTTAAGGCTGGCAGAGACTTGCACAAGTTTATAGGAGGGGTGGGGGAAAGCTAGTATATAGGGAACTGATGATGAGAAAAATGGAATAATCAATGGACAAAGGTCCCAGAGAGGTCAGAAGGGGATGGATCAAGGGTATAAATAAAACAGTTATCCTTGGGAAAAAACCCTCATTCTTTTAGACTGGAGAGAAAAGCAAAGAGAGGGAGATGGTGACATACTGAAGCTTTGATTGGTGAAAAGGAAATAAGGAAGCCCATGAGGGCTGTCTTCCATCTTCTTAGGAAAAGACAAGGTCATTTCTGAGAGAGAAGGCAGTGGTCATAGAGCTGTGGACTTGTAGAGAAGGTTGAGAACAGCTTCCACAGGGAATGTGATGAAAAGTCAATTAGAGATAAATAAATGATTTTCATCCATTAGACTATACCCAGTTGAGGTTAGACAGCATGAATTTTAGCAGACCTCATCAGCATGATTTGTGACTTTCCTCAGCAGTATCTGACAGTTCAGGAATAGAAGAAGAAAGAATGAGGATGGTGGGGATGGTCTAGGGACTGAGGATTAGCTCATGGAAACAGTATAAGAAGGAGGAGAGCCAAAGATTCAAGGTTGGTGTATGGTGCCTTATTTGACATGGCATGAATTAGGATGGATCCAGTCAGCACTGGGTCATGAATTGCTTTGAAAATGTTTCAAATTAGGCAGCTAGGTAGGGCAGTGGATAGAGCACTGGCCCTGGAGTCAGGAGGACTGGAGTTCAAATCTGACCTCAGACACTTAATGTGTGACCTTGGGCAAGTCACTTAATCCCATTACCTTAAATAAATAAAATTTTTAAAAATTTTTTAAAGAAAATGTTTCATATACAGACTTCTATGTATACACATGGACTTCTATCTATAGGCAGCTATATTGAATCAGATATAATGCCCATCTGCTGGGACACCTACCTGTGTCCACTGACAGACCAATTTGACAAAATAACCAGTTGTCTCCTTAAACTGTGACCTATTTCTTAATTGGACTTCCAAATATTGTCCACTTGCCCCAATTGCCCATACTACCCAGTGGGATGTCTAATCTCTTATTTCTGGCTATTTTTAATAGAGCATCTAGATGTTATGGTGGATAGAGGTCTGACCAAAAGTTAGAAAAAGTTGAATTTAAATATAATCTCAGATAGACTTTCTAGCTGTGTCATTCTGGGCAAGTCATTTCACCTCTGTCTGCCTATGTTTACTCATCTGTAAAATGGAAATAATAATAGTATCTACCTCTCAGAGTTGTTGTGACAATAAAATGAGATAATATTTGAAAAATTCTTTGTACATCTTAAATTGTCATATAAATACTAGTTTTTATTATTTTTTATTATTATTATCATTTCTGGGTTGATATATATTTCACTCTACTGAGCCCAGTTAGTTCCATCAAGAGTCAAATTCATTAGGGACTTGTAACCTTTCTGCTTTTACCAGACCCATTCTGTCACTTTAGTTTCCTTAGTTAATAGGTGTGATAGAGGTAAAAGGATGAAATCTTAGGATCAAGAAAGTAAATTGTTGTGACATTCTTTTAAGTCCTCAAAGAAGTCTCAAATGGAACAGTTCCAAATAAATATGAGACTTGTGCTGTGGCCATCTTGGTGGATCATTAAAATAGAGTGGTAATGGGGGATGGAGTGCATTACTGAACATGAAAGTACTGAACTTCTTGTCACGGAATATTTAAACAGAAGCTGGATGCTATGGAAGAAGATTCTGATTGGGAGAAAGGTTGGTTGAGCTGACCTCTAGCTCTGAGATTCTTTTATTGAGACAGGTCCACTAACCCTAAGAGAGTACACTTAAAGCCTCTGTCTTCCCTGAAAAAAATCATCAGTGTCTTATAATTAGAATGCTGACTTTAAAAAGCAGCAGTTTTCCTGGCTAGAAACCACAGACACCTAATCTGGGAAAGCAAGGATAATGGCAATATTTCATTTTCAAAATTCAGAGGCTGATTTTCCTTATCCTGCCTTTGTCCTCTGTAGATGCACTTCTCTCCAAGTCTTGCTGACTATCAGGAGGATCTTGGAATACCAAGTTTGTGCTATGTATTTAAAACAGAGACAAAGACAGCAACATTTGCAGTTTCTAAAAATGTTTCTGAGCCCAATGCCTGGCTTTTGACCTCTCCTCATTAAGAAACTTGGGGATTCATACCTGGTGCTGCTGCTATTTCCAACTCAACTCTTCAGAGTACTGCCAGAAAACTCCAAATGAATTTCAAAGAATTCTAAAGCACTATTTTATCGATTCCTTTAAGATATATTTCTCTATAATTCTTAATTCTGCATTTTACTATTTTTACTAGTTATCTTCCTTGTGCACATTATGGGGGTGGAGGGAGGAGGGCAAGATCTAATAATAAAGAAGTTCTTCCACACCATCAGCCTACCCTCACCACCCCGCCAAATCTGCTTGTTAAATTCTATTCATCCTTCCAGACCCAACAGAGATGTCCTGCCTCCATGAAACTTGCTCTGATCTCTCCAGATGGAAGTGAGCTCTCCTTCATAGGATCTCTCATGGCTCATCATTTTTGCACTTTTCTCCCATGTAGCATATTTTTTAAATAAATTTTTATTAATGATCTCTATTTCTGTTTCACCATTGTTATCCAGAGTTATCCCATGTGACAAACAGTGATTTTTAGAGAAGAAAACAAAATGAGCAAAACTGATTAATACTTTGAAAGTTTGAAAACATGTGCAATGTATAAGGAGAAAGTTGGAGGGTTTCCTCTCATATCTCTTCATTTGAGTCCTGTCTGATTTCTGGTTTTTGTTACATTCACTTTTGATCTTCTTGTGTGAAATTAGTCTTACATTGTTACTACTGTGTATATTGTGATCTCTATTCATGCTGCCCCAGTGAATATACATCTTTCAATGCTTCTCTGTATTCATCACACACATTTCTTGCAGCAGAGTAATATTTCATGACATTCAAATACCACAATTTGTATAATTGTTCAGCAATTGGTCAGCTACTTTATTCTTAATTCTTTGCTATCACAAAATGTGATACAATAAATATTTTGGTATCTATGGAGACTTTCTTCTTATCTATGGCTTCTTTGGGTTATAAGACCAGTAATGGAATCCCAGATTCAAAGAATACGAAAGTTTTAGTCATTTTATTTTCATAATTCTAAATTGTTTCCTAGCTCCACCAACAATATATTAGTGTGTCTATAAATCTAAAATCAATTTATCATTGAGGATTTTAAATATTTGTCATTTTTACCAAATTGCTGGGTATGAGATGAAACTGCAGTATTGTTTTGATTTGTACTTCTCTTATTAGTAGTAATTTGGAGCATTCTTTCAAGCGGTTGTGAATACTTTGCAATTCTCCTTTTGAGAACTGTTTGTTCATATCCTTTGACACATATATTGGGGATTGGTTATTAGTCTTATGTGACTTTATTAAATCTTAAATATCAAAATCATTACCAGAGAAATTTGATACAGAGATATATTCTCCCCTTGGATATTCTCCCCTTCTTATCTTAGATCCATTAATGTTGTCTCTGCAGAAGTTTTTTTAATTTCACATAATGAAAGTTATCTATTTTATTTTTTGTAATAGCCTTTATCTCTAGTTTGATTAAGAATACATCTCCTGGGGCAACTAGGGGGTGCAGTGGATAGAGCACCAGCCCTGGAGTCAGGAGGACCTGAGTTCAAATCCAGCCTCAGACGCTTAATAATTGTCTAGCTATGTGAACTTGGGCAAGAACCCTATTGCCTTAAATTAAAAAATGCTAAAAAAAATACATCTCCTATCCATGGCTATGAAATGTATATAGTCTGTTTCTCTTCTAATTCTTTTCTAGTATGATTTTACTATTAAGGCTGAATCTCTATTTAGAATGTATCATGGGAAAAGCTTAATTTCTGCTAGACTCCTTTCCAGTTTTCCCAGAATTATTTATCAAATAAAGATTTTTTCCCTAGATAATTTAAATTTTACACTTTATCCAACACTGAGTTATTGAGCTCTGTTCCTTCTGAATCTCTCATCTGTTCAGTTTTATTCATATCTTCTCTCTTTTCTTAACTAATACCAGATGTTTTTGATGACTGTTGCTTTATAATAGAGTTTGAGGTCTGGAAGTGCTATTCTCCCTTTAGCCCTATTTCTTTTTATCATTTCCCTTGAATTTGTGGATTTTTCCCCAAAAATAATTTTGTTTATTTTATCAAGTTCTATAAAGCATCCCCTTGGTAATTTGACTGGCATAGCATTAAAAGTGTAAATTAATATTGGTAGTATCATTTTTATTATATCGGCACAATTTAGCAATGAACACTAAATATTCTTCCAATTATTTATGTTGTTCCTTTATTTCTTTAAGGAGCAGTTTGTAACTGAGTCTATACAAGGATTTCTCTCACTCTCTTCATTATCTCTTCTCTCTAGACCTTCATTCTCTGTTCCATGCCCCTATAATTATCTACTTTCTCTTTAGGCTTAGTATTCTTCATGCAATCAAAACTTCCGAAGTATCCATTTTAGGCTCTCTCCTCTAGTAAGTTTATGCCACTGTTTTATAGAACTTGTTCCATGAATTCTGCATTTTTCTTGTGTGTCACTCCCAGAAGAATGCCAAATCTTACAGTTATCAGAGAGGACACTTCTCCTTGATAGCTTCTCTGCCACCCAGTGTATTTCTGATTATGCACTCTACCACTCATATATAACCTTTTCCATTATTGCTCCTCCCCATTTGTCTTTAGATTTCCTTCTTGGGTCTATGCCCTCACCCATTCTGGTGCCAGTTGTCCCATAGGAATGCCAACTTCCTTCCCCCCAACCAAGGTAGAATTAATAGATTTTTAAGCATGAAATCCCCCAGACCATCCCCCATCTCCCTTCCCAGAATCTCTCTCTTCTTCTATAGGAGCATTCATCAGTAGAACCTCTTTTCACCACCACTGCAAAGACTCCTTTCTTATGTTATGGATTAAATTATTATCTATATACTGATGATTCTTAGAAATATATATCTAACTCTAACTTCTCTCTTAAGCTTCAGACACTTTCCTAATTATATTTTGGACATCTTGGATTAGTTGCACTATGAGCATCTCAGACTCAAAATGGTCAAAATGTAATTCATTATCTTTCCCCCTCCTCTCTTCCAGATTTCCCTATTACTCTTGAGGTCACCTCATATTCCCAATTACCCAGAATTGAAACCCTAGTGTTATCTTCAACTCTCTACTTGCTCTTACCCCACATACCCAATCTATTGCCAAATCTTGCCATTTCTACTTTCACAACATCTCTCATGCATATCTATCTCTTTCTCTCTACTCAGATAGTTACTATTCTAGTGCATGCTTTCATCACCTCTTGCCTGGACAATTGTAATGACATCTGGTTTGTCATGCTTTCCAAACTCTCCTCCTACACCAATGTATCTTCAATTAAACATCCAAATTTTCCTAAAGTGCAAATGACTTTATCACTCTTCCTTATTCAACAAATTTACTATTACTCGCTACTACTTCCAGGATCAAAAATCCTCTAGCATTTAAAGTTCCTCACAATTTGATTCCTTCTATTTCTGAGTCTTCTTATATTTTATTCCTCTCCGTGTGGCTATAACAACAATATGACTTCCCTCATTTCTTCAAGACTCAATTCAAATTTCAATACCATTAGGAAACCTTTCTTATCTCTCCCCCTTTCCCTAGTTAATTACATTTATCCTCTCCTTCTCTCTCTCTCTCTCTCTCTCTCTCTCTCTCTCTCTCTCTCTCTCTCCCCACACACACACACACACACACACGCACATATAGACATACATAGTTCATATATATATATGTATATATATATATATATATGTACATATTTGCATATATGGGCAGGTAGGCATCACAGTGGATAGAGTACTTGGCCTAGTGTCAAGAAGACTCAATTTCCCAAGTTCAAATCTGGCCTCATACTCTTACTAGCTGGGTGACCATGGGCAAGTCACTTAACCCTGTTTGCCTAAGTTTCCTCATCTGTAAAATGAACTGGAGAAAATGACAAACCATTGCAGTATCTTTGTCAAGAAAATCCCAGGGGTGGCTAGGTGGCAAGGGGTGGCTAGGTGGTGTAGTGGATAAAGCACCGGCCTTGGAGTCAGGAGTACTTGGGTTCAAATCCGATCTCAGACACTTAATAATTACCTAGCTGTGTGGCCTTGGGCAAGCCACTTAACCCCATTTGCCTTGCAAAAACCTAAAAAAAAAATCCCAAATGGGGACATAGAGGGTTGGACATGACTGAATTGACTGAATAAAATATGCATATATATAAAATTTATGTGCTTAGTTATTTACATGCTTCCATCCAACAGGGATATGCATACACACACATGTCTCCCTCAGAATGCATGCTCCTTGAGGGTCTTTCTTTCTATCCCTTGTGCTTAACTCAGTGAACAAAGTAGGAACTTAATGAATGGTTACTGAAGGCTTATCTGGGCTGCCTCCCTACCTGAGAGACCTTTAACAAATACTTGGATGGAATGATTTATTCTATTTATGCCCTTCAGCACAGCTAAGTACAGAAGCCTAAAACAGGACAGGTGTTTACTGAGTGACTGAATAGCTGTAACTGTCATCTCCTTTTTTGTCCAGCAGATGGTAATTTTCCCATCAGTATCTGATGGGAGAGACACAGAAGAAGAGTGTATCATGCTCTTAGTATTCCTTCCTTCGTCTGCCCTCTTTCTAAACCAATGCTAGTGATGAAATATGTTCTCTGAAACCACTCATGATGAAAGAGGTCCCACAAACCCCCAACAACTCAAACTTAAGAAAAATCCTGGAAGAACCTGGTCTGGCTCCAACCCTGAATGGCTGTACTTGGGTTGGGCTAACAACGGGAACCTTTGTATGGGATCCTCTTTCCTCCCTGCCCCCAGAGTTTCCCAGAGGCCAGGGCCAGTCTGGCTTACTTAGTGTCCATCTGTGACCAGCGGTCACCCATGCCAGTAACTTTCTGCTCCTCAACAGCTGGGAGGACAAAGGCTGCATATGTCACGAAAGGCAGTCCTCTCCTAATGTGGCCGCTACTGTCTGGACTTGGGCTCATCTCCTTGTTTCCAGACAGCATGTCAGGTCACAGCTCAGATTGGAAGGAGCTCAACTTTAAGAGAGCCATTCATTCCCTGAGGCCCAGCTCCATCAGGGGCTGGCAAGACACACCAGGCCTTGATTCCTGATCTGAATGGGAAGGGTTTATTCAGCTTCTTCTTTTTGAAAAGATGAAGACTATTTGAAAGATATTCTACCCCCTCCTCCTAAAGGATTTGCTAATTGCTCTTGACTCCAAGAGAGAAGAATTCGGGGCTTATTAGGACTGAAACATAACTCAGGGGTCATTTTATCCAATCCTCTAATTTATTAAATGAGGAAACTGAGGACCAGAGAAGTTAAATGACTAGCAAGCATAGAATATGGCACAGGAGATGCTTGATTTATTGATCTCCTAAGTGCCAAAATGGTTCTTTTCACTATCTAAATAGCCTTAGGCAAGCATCATAACCTCTCTGGGCTTCAGTTTCCTCCTGTGTAAAATGTAGGAGTTTGATTAGAAGACCTCTGAAGTCCATTTGAGCTCTAAATTCTCTAGTTCTATGCACTCAGTTATTGATCTTTCTGTTTTCAGAAGCACTGGAGGTCAATCTTTGTGCCAGGTGGATGACTCTATGTACATCAATGTGGGCAAGGTATCTAGTAAAAGGTGCCTCCCTCCCTTCTATTTTGTGACAAATTCAATTGTTAAATAAATTAATTCCTTATATCAAGCTGAAAGCTGCCTCTTTATAGCTTCTACCTATTCCTCTAGGATCAAACAGAACAGATCTCCTCCTTCTTCTAAATGCCAGTCTAGCCTTTCTAAAGACAGAGACAATGTCTTCTCCATTCTTTTCTCCAAGATCATAGGAGAAATAGGATTCACAAGATCATAGGAGAAATGCTCCCTATTTGGTCTGGTCCCCCTTCCTCTCATAATTCTGGCCCTCTTCCTTTCAAAAACAAGATGCAGAAGAGACCAAGTCTGACCAGGATGAGTATACTTAGGTGGTCACCTTCCTTCTCCCAAATACTAGGGGTCTCAATGCCATTTAAGATTATTTTAGCTACTTTTACTCTCATAACATGTTCCCAGTTTATCTCATACTTGCTAGCCACTGAGATTCCTCAGGTCTTATTTGCATGAATTGCCTGGATTTATAATTTTTATAATTTTTTTATAATTTTATAATTTTTTAAATAATTTTTTAAAAAAACTCAACTCAGCAGGTGGATTTCAGAAAAGCCTGGAAGGACTTATGTGAACTGATGCTGAGTGAAGTGAGAACCAAGAGAACATTGTATACATTAATAGCAATATTGTGTGACAATCAGTTCTCAGCCGTACAATGATCAAAGACAATTCTAAAAGACCTGAGTGGAGAATTCCATCCACAGTCAGAGAAAGAACTAAGGAGTCTGAATTCAGACCAAAGCATACTATTTTTACTTTTTTTTTAAAAAAAAAGTGGTTTTATATTTTTTATTTCTCATGGTTTTTTCCCCTCTTTTCCAGATTCTTCTTGCACCATATGACTAATATGAAAATATGTTTAACATGATTATATATGTATAACCTTTATCAGATTACCCACTGTCATGGGAGGGAGTTAAAACAATATGGAACTCAAAATCTTATAGAAAATTAATGTTGAAAACTATACATATAATTAGAAAAAAAAGAAAATTAAAGAAAAAAGAAAACTCAAGCTCAGAGGCTTTCTTTTTTTTGCTGGTCTAGACCTGTGATTTCATTGATAAAACATTTTCATGATAAAGTAACAGTCTACTAAAATAGATCCACCTGTGCTCTGTGCTCTGCAACTTAAAAATCACAGATTGATGCATGGTTGGTAAGTCAACAAGTATTTATTAAGTGATTACTATTTAGAAGAGATTATTTCTTCTCTTTGAAAAGAGAGGCAATTTCAATAGCATTCCCCAGCACCCCTCAGTGCCAATATTGTGCTAAGCATGGGGATTATGGAAAAAGGTCCACAGCCCCTGCTCTCAGGGAGCTCACATTTATCTGTGTACATACAAGATGAATACAGTGTAAATGAAAGGTGATCTCCAAGGGAAGGAACTGTGTTGAGGACAGAAGAAGGAGCCAGAAAAGCCTCCATCAGAAACTGAGACTTGAGTTGAGCCTTGAAGAAAGCTAGGAGATAAAAGTGAGGCTAAAAGTATTGGAGACATGAGGGACAGTCAATAAAAGGCAAAAAAAAAAATCCAATAGGATCTTGCCTCCAGTACTGGGAAAGGGACTCCTGTAATCTCCCTCAGATCAGTTATCTAAGAACTCTGAAAACCAACAATGCCAACACTGCTTCAGTTGCCCCCAAGATTCACTACAGGTTTGCTGGGTGTGTCTACAATGGACTACACTTCACTGTCACCCCGATGCAATAGACCCTTCCATGTCCTTTTTTTTTCTCTTTCTTTTTCTTTTTTAATTTTTAAAATTTATTTAAGGCAATGGGGTTAAAGTGACTTGCCTAAGGTCACAGAGCTAGGCAATTATTAAGTGTCTGAGGCTGGATTTGAACTCAGGTCCTTCTGACTCCAGGACCAGTGCTCTATGCATTGTGCCACCTAGCTGCCCCATTTTCATTTCTTTTCTTTTTTTTCCTTCTTTCTTTATTTGTTTCTTCTTTCTTTTGGGGGTGGGGACTTTTCTTCTGGCATGCCAACTTAGCTTTAAAAAAAATCTAATTTTGTTGCCCTCACTACAAATTATAAGCCTTAGTTCACTTTGGCTTTAGCCTTCTGATACTATTTCCGCCAGACCATGATACTTCTGTTATATTCATCCCCTATCCCTTGCCCTTGTTTCCATATTCTATATGTTTTTTTAGAATCTAGGTTGGAGGCAGCCACCTTATCTCCTTAGATGGTTTCCCTGGCTACACTGGTCTTTTTTGGGATCTTTTTTTCTCACCAGAATCATTTGCATTTGTGTCTTCAGAATTTCATTTTTGAAATCTATAAACTTTGCTTCCCTATAGAATGTCTGAACATAAGATCCCATTTATCTTTTTCTCTTTGTTTCTTTAATCCTATAATTTCAAGATTTAGGGAATATATGAGACAATATAATCTTTCCTCTCCTCTAGTATGGCAGCTAGGGGCTCAGTGGATTGAGTGTTGGTCCTGGAACTCATATCTGGTTTCAGATGCTTACTAGCTGTGTGACCCTGAGCAAGTCACTTCACCTATTTTCTCACCTGTAAAATAAGCTGGAGAAGGAAATGATAAACCACTCCAATATATTTGCTAAAAAAAAACCCTAAATAGGGTCACAGAGAGTTGGATACAACTGAAAATTGAATAAACAAAATCATGAATTCAATATTAAAGTGATCTTTATCTCCCAAAGTTCCTATTCTTCTACTCCCACAACTTTATTATCATTGTTAACCAGAATCAGCTATGGAATAACAACAGTTCCCCTTCATTGTTTTCTTCATCTTTTGAA
Source organism: Macrotis lagotis (assembly GCF_037893015.1). Lineage (NCBI taxonomy): Eukaryota > Metazoa > Chordata > Mammalia > Peramelemorphia > Peramelidae > Macrotis > Macrotis lagotis. The sequence continues at coordinate 360,861,636 of NC_133658.1, read as the reverse complement.
AAATGACATTATTAAGAAAGCAAGTCAATAGTTTTTTTAGTAGCTTGATTTTTTATAGATCTGTAGTTCCAGCTGATATACAGGTAACTAAAGTCTTATGTCACTAATATAGCAAGACCTATGATTCTAGGAGTGGTGATTCTAAATTCATCTCCATAATAATAATAAGGTAGGGCAGCTAGGTGGTGCAGTAGATAGAGAACCAGCCCTGAAGTCCAGAAGACCTGAGTTCAAATCTGGCCTCAGACACCTGACACTCTCTAGCTGTATGACCTTGGGCAAATCACTTAACCCTGCTTGCCTCTCATCCAGGGCCATCTTGTCATCCTTATTTATATTTGGCCACTGGGTCTAGGTGGCTCTGGAGGAGAAAGTGAGGTTGGTGACTTAACACAGCACCAAATCTAATTCATGAGTTTGCCATGGCATCACCTCTGTCTTCTTTAAGAACAAGCAAAATCATCATCAACATCAGTTTAAAAGTATTTTTATATAGTAATCTCTTTTGTGCCTTACAATAACCCTATAGGAGGCTCCCAGGAAGAAGATAGTATGACCTAGTAGATAGGTCTTAGAGTCAGAAAGACCTGAGTTTGAAACCTTTCTCAGAAACTTTTAGTTATGTGACTGACCCTAGGCAAATCATTTATGTGTGACTTCTTTGTCATATTTTTCATTTTTAAAGAAAAGTGTAAAAAATATCAACTCTAATATCACATAAACCACATCAAATTTGTGATTTCATTTGTGGATTCATCCATTTCTTTTTTCTGACCAGGTAGTCTATAGTATATTCTCCTGGAATAACTGATTTTTGTCTCCTTATACTGACCCTCACCTAAATCTTTGCACCATCTGGTGAAATATCATGGTTACAAAGAGCTGTGCTATCTTCAGCAGGTAACTAAAATGACACATTCATGTCACTAAGATATGATAAGATGGGATATGTGATTGGAATCTGGCTCTGGAAGGGATTGACCATATTCAAAAAGTACCTAATAGATAAAAGAGAAATAGAATCATCTTGTGGTTGTTACTGTCCTTAATGGAAGAAGGCCATGATATCAGATGACATGACTTGCACAATATGTTTATTATAGTGAGGGGATGTTGTTAAAAGACAGAACCTTTTTCATCTCATGGCCTAATTTGATAGAAACAGGACTTCTGGTGATGGACTGGATGGCTTTTAGGATATGGTTTCCTCCCATATCAGCAAAGGATCAACAATGCCTGGCAAAGAGTCAGCTTGTGATTTTCTGGTGACAAATTGACAACATGGTATAGTTAGCCTGTCTCTCTATGGTCTAATTGTCAGTAAAGTGACTGAATTGTTCTACTTTGTCCTGCAATCATACTTCCCCTGAAATCCAAATCCATTCATTGCTTACACCATCCTGATCTTGTCTGTCTCATGATTAGATGTGTAGGAATGGAAACTTAACTTTATATTGCTCACACTGCCTTGGTGATTCAGAGGAATAATACCGCCAGATCACAAGTTGGCATTAAGTTCAGAACTACAATGGTGTCTGATCGTCTTTAAACTCCAACTTTTGTTCTTGATTAATGAAAACCCTCTTGGTAAATACTTTATTAAGAAAAAACCCTCATTTCTCTGTTTATTAACACTGTTGACCTTAGGCCATAATGGTGAGTAGTGTGTGTGTTTCTTACCCATTCTTTTATAAGTAATTCTACAATATTAAATCCAGAGTGGAATGTTAAAAAGAGCATGTGATTTATGGTTAAAGTATATTAGTTTGAATCCTGACTTTTCTATATATTACATGTTTGCCTTTGGGCATGTCATTTTTCCTCTCTAGGTCTCAGTTTCTTTATTTATAAAATGAGGGGGCATTGGGTATAAATCTGAGGTTCCTAAGATCCTATGGCTCATCAGTACTCCAAAACATGGGACACTGGATCAATAAAACATTCAAGGTAACCAGTTCAGTTTTCTTGATGTCCTCTGCTATATAATAGCATCAGAGCTGTGCATGAAAGGAAGAAAATGAAGGGATAGGGCCAAGTGAAAGATGCACTAACCCCCAGAACCCAGGACATTGGGAGCTGTGAGAGTAATCAGTAGCTTAGAGGAGAGAGAGAGGTTTAAGGAAGATGAGTCAGAAGCACAATAAAATAACTCCAGAAAATTTCACAAATGTTCATTGAATTGAATTTCCCCTCCCTGGCCTCTAATTTCTACAGCACTCATTTATCACATGGAGAAATTCTGCATCTCGTCTTCTCCTTTGTGGTGGGGGCCTTTAAGCTCGTTCTCTTTGCTGAGAACCAATATTCTGATGCTTCTATTAGCATCCTAGGCAACAACTGGGCCTGCTCTGATAATCTTCACGTGCACTACATTATAGACTCAGAAGACACTTGGAACTGAAAGGAATCTCCTCTGGCTCATCTAGCATTCAAAATCCTCCATAATCTGAAAATATTCTACTTTTTCCCACTTCATCTCATACTATCCCCCTTTTCTTATACTCTTATGTTTGAACCTAACTGGACTAGTTGCCATCTCCTCCCTAAAAACAGTTCATACTTTTTATTTTCCTCCATGTTTGTTTATGTCATTTCCTATCCCTGGAATGTCTACTTTAGGCCAGGGGCCAAGTAGTGTATTTCTATCCTACTGAACCAACCCAGAATGGTAAAGTAAAAAGGATGCTAGGAAGTCTGTGTTGGAATCCTGGCTCTCCTATTTGATCTCTGGTGACCTTGGCCAAGTCACTTGCTCTCTAAAATAAAGATAGAAGAAATATGCAGAAAGTGCTGCAGTAGCAGCAGCCCTGCCCACAGGTCACACTGCTCCTGGGCATTCTCCTTCCCTTAGAAGCAGCTGGAAACAAACAAAACAAGAACAGAAAAAAAAAAGACAAAACCCAAAATTACTCCAAGCCTATGCAAAATAAAAAAGTTTTCTTCATCAAAATTCTCCGACTTTCTTAGTCAGAAGTCCTCATCCAGGCCCAAAATCCTACCCACCAGCATAGTATGAAGAAAGGCTCCCTGGAAGGCTCTATGGTGTTTCACACCCCCCCCAACCAGCTGATTCCATTGAAAGGGACTGATTGGGTCTGCCAGGAAAATCCTTCCTTCTCCTCAGTGCTTCCAAGGGATAAGCCTACTCTTCAACACATCCACTTTCACTCATACTACTCTTTCCCAATTGAGCTATATTAATCAATAATATATCAATAAACATTTATTAAGCACCTACTATGTGTCCGACCCTAATAAATTCTCCCAGGGATACAAAAAGAAACTATAAATACTCAATAAAAACTTGTAATCACTTAAAAAAAAGTCATATCAATCTGACATTAGAACAAGTCATAAACCAAAACGACTGAAGACACCTTCTGTTTAATCTGTTCTCTGTCTGTTTCCTTATTTGTAAATGGGTAGGATTTCACTAGATTCTAAGATTACATTTGATTTTAATTCAAATCTCCTTCAAAATTTAGGAGACATGGATGCCTCTCCCCTTTGGTGCCCTGAAATTTTCCATATTCTTCAATGCCATATCCTTCAGGAGATCTTCCCTAATTATCCAAGTATTAATAAACTTTTGTCCCTTGGACTTCTAAGAGCATTTTGTCTATTTACCTGTTACTTTGGTGTTAGTTATTTAGTCATATATCATATCTCCCTAAAAGAATATAAGCTCTGTGACACCATGAGACATGGGACCATATTTTAGTCAAACTTTGTTTATACCACCTTGTTAAATGTGAGTGGAACTGAATTGAATCTAGTCCAACATGAGCCCAAAACAGGGATATGCTTTACAATATTCTTGGCAAATGCTCCCCCAGACCCGACACAGCAATCAGCCATCAAAAGATGCCACTGAAACTGATCCAGGCTACTTGATGTCTTCTGGGGATATGCTCTCCTTCCACTGTAGCAGGGCTGATGGCGATCAGCCCAGCCTGGTGCCAGGAGAAATTACTGTACCAGTAAACCTTACTCCCCCACCCCTGCCTCTTGAATAAGCAAATTGAAATTCTCTGCATCACTAGCTTGGCGTTCTGCATAGATTATTGTGGGGCTTTTTTCCTTCTCTATCTCTTCCTCTCTCCCCTTCAGTAACACACAGTGATAAGATATGGGTCTTATTTAAGTTTTTGATTAATTGGCTTCAAAGGTTTATATTATCTGAGCTAGATCTGGTTTCCTCTTTTCTTCCTTCAAGACTCCCTTTGAAGCAGAGGAATGGATGGGGGAAAAGAGGATGCAAGACAGGGCTATTTTCTAAGGCTCAGTTTGGTTTTCCACTGAAGCTCTTAAGTTTAAATCCGAGAAAACTCCAGTCTTGTATAGTGAGAAGAGCTTTGGATTTGCAGCCAGGACCTGGGTTCAATTCCTTTCTCAGTTATTTTTCTGAGTGACTTTGGGCAAGTCACTTATATTTTCCTGACCTCAGTTCTTCAACTGCAAAATAAGGGGATTGAGCTATATGGCCTCTAAAGTACTTTTCTAGTTGTAAATCTATGATCTTATGATATATCATAAATCCTCAACATTGATATATATTCAGGATTCTAAAAGTTCAAAGTTACAGGATATGTGACCTGAAAGGGGACCTTGGAGATAATCAAGTCTATGTCTCTTATTTTTTGTCATTGTTATTCAGTCATTTCAGTTGTGTCTGATTCTTCATGCCATCATTTGGAATTTTCTTGAAGAAAATATCCTGGAGTGGTTTGCCATTTCCTTCTTTAGCTCATTTTACAGATGAGGAAAGTGAGGTTAAAAAAAAAAGAGAGTTAAATGACTTATCTAGTGCCATACAGCTAGTAAATGTCTGAAGTTGGATCTGAACTCAGGTTTTCCTGAGTCTATCCATCTCACCACCTAGTTATCCTTCTTTACTTTAGAAATGAGCAATCCAAGGTCCAGAGATAGGAAACCCCTTGCCTCCCATACAATAGTATCAAAAAGGGTCTAGTATCTAGTTCTGTCATTCAGTACTTGTCTTTCTCTGCTACACAGTCCTGCCTCTTCAGAGATATATTTCTGGAGAACCTCTAAGCCTGAAGTTAAAAATAACTAAAGGAAAACAAATTATCAGAAATTAAAGATTAAAAATGAAACTCGGGTGGCTAGGTGGTGCAGTGGATAAAGTACTGGCCCTGGAGTCAGGAGCACCTGGGTTCAAATCCGATCTCAGACACTTAATAATGACCTAGCTGTGTGGCCTTGGGCAAGCCACTTAACCCCATTTGCCTTGCAAAAACCTAAAAAAATGAAACTCATCCACAAGTGGGATTTAATCTCCCTTTGGTATTGCTCAGAGGGAGGCACTGCAAGATGCCAATGGAAATATTTCAGGGAGCCAGTTACACAAATTTCTTTTATTAATGAGAAAATGGAGAAGGGGAGCTATTTCTTTTCTGTCCTTCTCCAAAGGTCTCTCTGGCTGCCACCTCTATACACAGCTAGGATTCTTTCCAAGAAAACCATAAAGGTCAACTTTAAGCACAACTCAGTCCTAATTATCCTGGGATTCAGAGGGGAGATGAATTTTAATCAAGCATTTGCTTCATCTGTTGGCTTCTAAGGGCTACAGGAGCTGTTGTCAGGTTTATTTAAGTTTCAACAGTGTCATCAGCAAGGTGTAACAAAGAAAGTCAGAACTGTTCCCTGTGACTTTGCAGAAAATCATGTATGTGAATTCTCATTTTATAATAAATATATCTAACTAGAAGAAAGAAAATCTCTCTACAGAAATCTGTAAATAGGCCAATGACTCCAGAGAGGTCATCCTTTAGCATTAGCACTCTTTAGGAGAGGTCAGGTAGACTGATAAACGATTCATACATTCCTTTCTTTAACTAGCCTCAAACCTATAGTAACACCAACTTCTAGGAACTATTATGATGCAGAATGTTCAACCTCTACAGGAGAAAGTTTGGCAGTCAAAATGATGCTGCATTTGAAATCAGAGGACCTAGGTCCAAATCTCAGATATGCTGTGTATCATCTGTATGTCCTTAGGCAAGTAATTTTCCTTTTCACTTTTAAAATGAGAGGGTTGATAGAAGATGAAGCAGTAATATACCTGTCAGATCTATGGAAAGGGAAGCAGTTTATGACTAAGGAAGAGATAGAGAACATCATTAAATACAAACTAGATTATTTTGACTACATTAAATTAAAAAAAAACTTTTGTACAGACAAAACCACTGTAACCAAGATCAAAAGAAATGTAGTAAATTGGGAAACAATTTTTACAACTAGTATTTCTGACAAAAGACTCTTTTCTAAAACATACAGAGAACTGAGTCAAATTTTCAAAAAAACAATCCATTCCAAATTGACAAATGGTCAAAGGATATGCAAAGGTAATTTACAGATGAGGAAATCAAAACAATCCATAGTCATATGAAAACTTGCTCTAAATCATTGCTTATTAGAGAAATGCAAATTAAATCATTTTTGAGGTACCACCTCACACCTCTCAGACTGGCCAATATGACCAGAAAAGGACAATGATCAATGTTGGAAGGGATGTGGGAAATCTGGGACATTAATGCATTGTTGGTGAAGCTGTGAACTCATCCAACCTTTCTGGAGAGCAATTTGGAATTATGCCCAAAGGGCAACAAAAATATGCATTCCCTTTGATCCAGCAGCACCACTACTGGGTATATACCCTGAAGAGATAATGAAAAAGGGTAAAAACATTACTTGTACAAAAATATGTATAGCAGCCCTGTTTGTGGTGGCAAAGAATTGGAAATTAAATGAATGTCCTTTAATTGGTGAAGGGCTTAGCAAACTGTGGTATATGTGTGTCATGGAACACTATTGTTCTACTAGAAACTAAGAGGGACTGGAATTCAGGGAAGCCTGGAAGGATTTGCATGAACTGATGCTGAGCGAGATGAGCAGAATCAGAAAAACACTGTATACACTAACAGCAACATGGGGGTGATCATCAACCTTGATGGACTGGCTCATTCCATCAGTGTAACAATCAGGCATGATTTGGGGCTCTCTCTACAATGGAGAATATCTTCTGTATCCAGAGAAAGAATTGTAGAGTTTGAACAAGGACCAAAGACTATTACCTTCAATTTAGAGGAAAAACCAATTATTTTATTATGTAATTTTGCTATCTCTTATACTTTATTTTTCTTCCTTAAGGATATGATTTCTCTCTCATCACATTCAACTTAGATAAACATATACCATGGAAACAATATAAAGACTAAACAGATGGCCTTTGGGGGGGTGGAGGGAGGGAAACAAGAATAGGGGAAAAATTGTAAAACTCAAAATAAATAAAATCTTTCTTTAATAAAAAAAAATGAGAGGGTTGAATTAAGACTTCTAATATTCTTTCCAGTTTTAAATGTATGATTCTGTGATCTGATCCAGGATTATAAGATCTTAGAGAAGCTCACAGGATCAGTAATTTAGAGATGCAAGAGTTATGAGAGTTTGTCTAGTTCACCACCCTCCTCCCCCACCGTTTTACAGATTGCAGTGTCAAACAGTTATAACCAAGGACACCACCTACAAGAACCCAAGCATGGCTTTCAACTACAATGACAGATTCCAAGGCTGCTTGATAACAATGTCAGCATGCATGGCTCAGGGTTTGTGGGGCAACATAAATATTTGGTCTTCCTCTTGGATAGCCATCATTTCATGTGGCTGATTGAACGGAACCCCTGGGGGCCATAAACAATGGCTCACTGCCACAGTGCGTTTGGATAAAAACCACGGGCACTCTGAGCAAACAAGCATTCCATATTTCATTTCTAACCCAATTTCCATATTATCTCCAGAGGATACTTCTTACGGGCACATATTAGTTTTGTCTCTGAAAAAAATAACATCCGTTATTTTAGATAAGCAACCTCAATAGTCTAACATTCTTGTTGTTGATATGTATGGATTTAAGGATGCTTTTTAAAAGCTTCCAAGTTAACAAATATGGAATTAATATTCTAGGCAGTAACATGGGCAGAAATAGAGAAGAGAAATATCAGTGGTTGCCACAAAGATTTCACACCATCAAAAATATACACAGCTTAAAAGCCTGCTCATAAAACAATATGGCTCCACTACTGGGTATTAATAAAATATCCTTGTAGATAGCTTAAACTACTTTTATCTGTTATGATGTATTTATTTGCATAAGTATTGATAATACAATATAATGTTTGGAGACTTGGGGTGAGTAGGGGGGATGTCAAAAATCAGGAGACAGGCAAATGCTTCAATAGTCAAAACTAGATTTCCCCCAACTTAAGGTTGATACTTGTTAAATTTCTAGAATGGATTATTAACTAGCTGGCCTATGAGCCCTTAGAAGAGAAAGTGATAATCATCAAGAGTCAGTATTAGTTCACCAAGAACGAATTACACCAGCATCTCTGTCTCTGTCTCACTCTCTTGGCAGGCTAACAGTTTGTCAAATTAGAAGAACTACAGGAATTATTGCTTCTTTCAGGAATTACAGTCAGAGAGAAGGAAGGGTCTGTGAAGCAACTGCGAGATCCAACCTGTATCCCAAAGGCCATCCAGTGGCCATCTAGTCTCTGCTTAAAGATGCCCAATGTGGGGGGATTCTTTCCACTTTTGATCAGCTCTTCCTTATTAGAAGTCTTTCCCTAGCATTCAATTTCAATATGCCTCTTCAGCTTCTACCCATTGCTCCTGATTCTGTTTTCTGGGTACAAATAGAACATGTTTAGTCCCTCTCCATCACCTTCAATATTATCCTTTTCACTGATTTCTTTGCCTACACACATACTTGTCTCCCCAATAATGAAACAAATAATAAAACCACCTTTCCTTGACCCTCTTAACCTTCCCAGCTACTATCTTCTGTCTCCTCCCTTTAACAGCTCAATATCTGAAAGCTTTCTACAACCTAAAAATTATGAAACTCTATCATCACTCAATCTCTCCCAAACTTCTTTGTGATCCAATTTTCATCACCACAACTTTACTGATATTGCTCTCTTAAAGGTCCTCCACCCACGTCTTAATATCTGTGGCACAGAGAAAGAATTAGAGTAAGAAGACTTGAATTTAATTTCCAAGTTTTCACACTCACTAGTTGTGCATCCACAAAGAAGTCAGGTCCCTTCTCTAGTTAAAAAAATGGGAATAGTCATTGTCTGGGAGCTTGCAGCCAAGATGGCAAAGAGAAGACAGGCACTGTGTTAGTGCTCCTAGTTCCCCTCAAAAATAACATGAAAGAAACATCTTAACAGAAATTCGATCAGCAAAACCCAGAAAGAGAAGTTAGGTGAAGAATACTTACCAACAAGGTCTGTCTCAGGGGACCATGGGTGAATTTGGAGGGAAGACCAGAGGGTCAGTGCAGGGACAGCAGCTGAGGGAAGTCAGAGGACCAGCCTCAGCTGCAGAGTGGTGGGTCCAAGAACCAACTTTAGCTGTGGAATCTTTGTCTGGGGGGAAAGGAGCTCTGGTGAGCCACAGTTGTTGGGAGGGTGAATTCCAATAGAGAATTCCAACAGAGAATTAGAGAGCATGCCTGGAAAATGACCAGCTGGGCAAGGGACCTGAGCTCCATACTTTTAGCAAAAGCACTCTTCCCAGAACCATAGTGCCCCACCTCACACCCTCAGACTCAGGTGTGGGCAACAAACTTCACTCAGCTGAAAGGGAAATCAACTCCCTCCCCCAGGGCCCAGACCATTGTTCAAAGTCAACTCAGACCCTACTGCTGAGAGCCTCAAATACCCTAGAGAAAGCAACCAGCATGCCCTACTGGCCAGCCACTGGAATTACTAAGCCAAGTGAACAAAGCTTCTACGGTTTTCAAAAGTACACCTCTGAGAGCCAACCCCCCCTCCCCCAACACAAGATCCTAGGAAAATGAAGAAAGGCCAACAAAAGGGGGCCCATGGAGAAATACTTAGAAGAAATAGATTCTAACTCAGAGAGATCTGGCACTTCTGAGGAGAATATGAATTAGTCTCCAATCAAGAAAGACTTCCTTAAAAAATCAGGAAAGAGTTTAAAAATCAATTGGAAAAATTGGGAAAAAGAAACTCAAGAGCAAATTAACATCTTGCAACAAGAAAACAAATCCTTGTAAAATACAATTGGACAAATACAAAATGAGAATAATTCTCTCAGATCCTCAGTTGGGCAAATGCAAAAAGAAAATAATTCTCTCAAAACTACACCTGGGCAAGTAGAAAACTCCTTCAAAAATAGAACTGACGACCTGGAAAAGGAGTTGAAAAAGGTAAATGAAGAAAATTCTTCTCTAAAAAAAGAATGGAATTGGTGGGAACTAATGACTTCATGAGACAACAAGATTCTGTTAAACAGAACCAAAAGATCAAAAAAATAGAAGAAACTGTAAAATACCTCATCAGCAAAACCACTGACCTCAAGAACAGATCAAGAAGTGACAACCTGATAATTATAGGCCTTCCTGAAAACATTAAAGAGGACAAAAAGCCTGGACTTAATATTACAGGATTTAGTGATGGAAAATTGCCCTGATATCATGAAACCAAAGGGCAAAATAGTTATTGAAAGAATGCATCAATCCCCTCCTAAAAGATATCCTAAAATGAAAACACCAAGGAATGTTGTGGCCAAATTCCATAACTATCAGATAAAAGAGAAAATCCTGAAAACAGTCAGAAAGAAACAATTTAAATACCAAGGATTCACAGTAAGGATTATGCAGGACCTGGCTGCATGAACACTAAGCGATCGAAGGGCCTGGAATGAGATATTCCAAAGAGCAAGGGAGCTTGGAATGCACCCAAGAATTCACTATCTAGCAAAGCTAAGCCTTCTCTTGCAGGGAGAAAAGATGGACACTTAACAAAATGGAAAACTTCCAGCATTTCTAGTTGAAAAGACCACAGCTAAGTAGAAAATTTGGATATCAAACAGGAAGCTCAAGAGACACATGAAAAGGTAAAAAAGGGTAAAGAAAAAAACTGCTATCCAATAAGAATAAACTGGATATATCCCCCTCCCCTCAGGAGAAAGATTCTCATAACTCTTGAGGATTGTAACTGTATTAGAGAGAATATACTTAGCCAGAAGTGATGGACACTCATGACTTTTCTGTGACTCAGATAGAATGATTTAAAAAGAATACTTCCTTAAAAAAGGGGACAGTATGTATACCGGAGGATGGAAGAGATTGAATGGGGTAAATCTCACCACATTAAGAGGAATGAAAGACCTATTGTAATAGAGGGGAAGAAGAGAGGAGGTGAGAACCACCTGCATCTTCATCTCATTAGACTTGGCTTAAAGTTAATTTACACACACTCAGTTAAGAAACTTATCTTTCAACTATTAAAAGGGGAAAAGGGGAGGGGGATGGGGAGGGGGAGAAAAGGGGGAACTAACAGAAGGGAAGGAAGAAGGGGGAAAATGGAAAGGGGAAAGAAAAGAAAGGGGGGGCTGATATAGGAGGGTAAACACACTAAAGGTGGCAGTATTCAGAAACAAAATACTGGGGTGATATAGAAAAAGGGGGAAAAGGGGAAAATTACAAACAGAGGGAAGATAGCATGGAAGGCAATAAAGAGTTAGTAATTATAACTTTGAATGTGAATGGGATGAACTCTCCCTTAAAAGTAAGTGAATAGCAGAGTGGATTAAAAACCAGAATCCTACAATATGCTACTTACAAGAAACTCATTTGAAGCAGAGAGATACATATAAAGGTAAAAGGTTAGAGTAAAATATATTTTGCTTCAGCTGAAGTGAAAAAAGCAAGGGTAGCAATCCTTATCTCAGACAAAGCAGATGCAAAACTAGATATTGTCAAAAGAGATAAGGAAGGAAACTATATCCTCCTAAAAGGTACCATAGGCAATAAAGTAATTTCAATTCTAAATATGTATGCACCCAATAGTATAGCATCCAAATTCTTAGAGGAGAGGTTGAAAGAGCTACCGGAAGACATATACAGCAAAAGTCAACTAGTGGGAGACCTTCACCTCCCACTCTCAGACTTAGATAAATCAAATCATAAAATAAACAAGAAGGAAATTAAGGAGGTAAATAGATTGTTAGAAAACCTAGATATGATAGACTTATGGAAGAAACTGAATGGGGACAAAAAGGAATATACTTTTTTTTCCTGCAATACATGACACTTACACAAAAACTGACCATGTACTGGGGCATAAAAACCTAATGATCAATTGCAGAAAGGCAGAAATAGTGAATACATCTTTCTCAGATCATAATGCAATAAAAATCATATGCAATATTGGGCCGGTAGATAGAGACCCAGAACTAATTGGAAACTAAATAACCTCATTTTAAAGAATGAGTGGATCAAGCAACAAATTATTGAAAGAATTAATTATTTCATCCTAGATAATGACAAAAATGAAGCAACATACCAAAACCTATGGGATACACTCAAGGCAGCTGTCAGGGGATATATTATATCTTTAAATGCTTACATGAATAAATTAGAGAAAGAGGAAATCAATGAACTAAATATGCAACTAATAAAATTAGAGAAAGAACAAATTAAAAGCCCCCAATTAAATACCAAATTAGAAATTCTAAAAATTAAAGGAGAAATTAATAAAATCCAAAGCAAAAAAACTATTTAACTAATAAATAAAACCAAGAGCTGGTTTTATGAAAAAAACCAATAAAATTGACAAACTTGTGGTCAATTTGATTAAAAAAAGAAAGAAGGAAATCACATTGCTAGTATCATAAATGAAAAAGGTGAACTCACCACCAGTAAGGAGGAAATTAAAGTAATAATTTAGAATTATTTTGCCCAATTATATGCCAATAAATTTGACAATCTAAGTGAAATGGACAAATATTTACAAAAAATATAAGTTGCCCAGTTTAAATGAAGAGGAAATTATAAACTTAAATAGACATATCTCAGAAAAAAAAGAAATTAAACAAGCCATTATTGAACTCCCTAAGAAAAAATCTCCAGGGTGAGAGATGGATTCACAAGTGAATTCTATCAAGCATTTAAGGAAAACTTAGTTCCAATTCTAATATAAACTCTTTGGAAAAATAGGTGAAGATGGAACTCTGCCTAACTCATTCTATGACACCAATACAGTGTTGATGTCTAAACCTGGAAGAGTTAAAACAGAGAAAGGAAATTATAGACCTATCTCCCTGAAGAATATAGATGCAAAAATCTTAAATAAAATCTTAGCAAAATGATTACAACAAGTTATCATTAGGATAATACATCATGAACAAGTAGGATTTATCCCAGGAATGCAGGGTTGGTTCAATATTAGAAAAACTTTTAGTATAATTAATTATATCAATAACAAACTTATCAGAAATCATATGATCATATCAATAGATGCTGGAAAAGCTTTTGACAAAATACAGCACCCATTCCTACTACAAACACTAGAGAGTATAGGAATAAATGGATTGTTCCTTAGAATAATAAGCAGTATCTATCTAAAACCATCAACAAGGAGGTAGGCTAGAGGCATTCCCATTAAGATCAGGAATGAAACAAGGATGCCCATTATCACTACTACTATTCAATATTGTATTAGAAATGTTAGCTTCAGCAAAAAGAGAAGAAAAAGAAATTGAATTGAAGGAATTAGAACTGAGAAGGAAGAGACAAAACTCACTCTTTGCAGATGACATGATGGTATACTTAGAGAATTCCAAAAAATCATCTAAAATACTAATGGAAACAATTAGCAACTTTAGCAAAGTCGTAGGATATAAAATAAACCCTCATAAATCCTCAAGTTTTCCATATATGGCTAGCAAGATACAGCAGGAAGAGTTAGAAAGATAAATCCCATTCAAAGTAACCTCAGACAATATGAAATATCTGGGAGTCTATGTGCCAAGACAGACTCAGAAACTTTTTGAAAACAATTAAAAATGGGATAGGTCAAGATAATATATTAAAAATTACAATTCTACCAAAACTAAACTATCTTTTCAGTACCTTGCCAATCAAAATTCTGAAAAGTTACTTTAATGAGTTAGAAAAAGTTGTAAGTAAATTCATATGGAGAAATAAAAAGTCAAGAATTTCTAGGGATTCAATAAAAGTAAGTACAAAAGTAGGTGGTTTAGCCCTACCAGATCCAAAATTATATTATAAAGCATCAGTCATCAAAACTGTCTGGTAGTGGCCAAGAAATAGAGTGGCGGACCAGTGGAATAGACTAGGTGAAATAGCAGGAAATAATTATAGTATTCTGCTGTTTGATAAACCCCGAAAGTCCAGCTATTGGGATAAAAACTCTCACTTTGATAAAAACTGCTGGGAAAATTGGAAGTTAGTATGGAAGAAACTTGGATTAGACCCACACCTCATGGATACAGGATTTAGACATAAAAAACATAGACATAAAAAAACAATATTATGAGCAAACTAGAAGATGAAGGAGTAGTATACCTGTCAGATCTATGGAAAAGGAAGCAGTTTATGACAAGGAAGAGATGGAGAACAACATTAAAAACAAACTGGATAATTTTGATTACATTAAATTAAAAGGCTTTTGCACAAATAAAACCACTGTAACCAAGATCAAAAGAAATGCAGTAAATTGGGAAACAGTTTTTACAACTAGTATTTCTGACAAAAGACCCGTTTCTAAAATATACAGAGAATTGAATCAAATTTTCAAAAAAACCCAATCCATTCTCCAATTGACAAATGGTCAAAGGATATGCAAAGGCAATTTACAGATGAGGAAATCAAAGCAATCCATAGTCATATGAAAACTTGTTCTAAATCACTGCTTATTAGAGAAATGCAAATTAAAGCATCTTTGAGGTACCACCTCACACCTCTCAGACTGGCCAATATGACCAGAAAGGACAATGATCAATGTTGGAAGGGATGTGGGAAATCTGGGACATTAATGCATTGTTGGTGGAGCTGTGAAATCATCCAACCTTTCTGGAGAGCAATTTGGAATTATGCCCAAAGGGCAACAAAAATGTGCATTCCCTTTGATCCAGCAATACCACTACTGGGTCTATACCCTGAAAAGATAATGAAAAAAGGTGAAAACATCATTTGTACAAAAATATGTATAGCATCCCTGTTTGTGGTGGCAAAGAATTAGAAATTAAATGAATGTCCTTAAATTGGGGAATGGCTTAGCAAACTGTGTATATGTGTGTCATGGAACACTATTGTTCTATTAGAAACCAAGAGAGATGGGAATTCAAGGAAGTATGGATGGATTTGCACAAACTGATGCTGAGCGAGATGAGCAGAACCAGAAAAACACTGTACACCCTAACAGCAACAAGGGGGTGATCATCAACCTTGATGGACTGGTTCATTCCATCAGTGTAACAATCAGGAACAATTTGGGGCTGTCTGCAATGAAGAATACCATCTGTATCTAGAGAAAGAATTGTGGAGTTTGGACAAATACCAAAGACTATTATCTTCAATTTAGGGGGAAAACCCATTATTTTATTATGTAATTTTGCTATCTTTTATACTCTATTTTTCTTCCTTAAGCATATGACTTCTCTCTCATCCTGCCTCTCTCATCTCATCTGCTTTCTGTGGGGGGTGGGGGGAGGGAAGCAGGAATAGGGGAAAAATTGTAAAACAAAATAAATAAAAATCTTTCTTTAAAAAATGGGAATAGTCATACTTAAAGTAGTTATTTCATAGATTTATGGTAAGGAAAGTGCTTCACAAATCCAAAGCATTTAATTTTTGATTATTCTCTCTTTCCAGATATTCTTTCCTTTCTTGACTTCAGGGACATCAAATTCATCCAAGCCTCTTCTTACTTTTCTGTTTCTATTTTTTTCCAGCTACTCATCCTCCTTCTGCCTTCTTAAGTTTCTGCCCTTGATCTTCATCACTTTATTTTTTTATATTTTCTTCTTTTTCCAATTTCATTTGCTCTTCAAGTACTCTTCTAGACAGATGACTCTCAGATCCATATTTCTAGTTTTAATCATGTTTCTAAGCCACAGATTCACATCTTTATCTCCAGGACATCTCTACTGTGACATTCAATTAACACCTTAAATTCAACACATACAAAACAAGACTTTTTAGCTTTTCCCCTAAACCTGCTTCTGTCTCCAACTTGACTATTCCTGACTTTAGTGCCACTGTTCAATGTCTAGTATGTTCAAAAGTTCAAAAGATAGCTTTCATTTCTCCCTTTCCTTCACCTTTCATATAAAATTACCTACCAAGATCTGGTCATTGCTCCCTTTCAACGCTTTCTAAATCTGTTTCCTTCAGTCATTTGTGCAACAAACATGGGCTGAGCACTTATTGCAATACTTTGTGCTAGATATGGGGATAAAAAGGGAAAATCAAACAGTCTCAGACTTCAAGTAATTTATGTTCTATTGAGGTAGAACAGAATAGGTAGAAAAAAAATTAATAGAAACTAAATCTGTGGGGCAGCTAGGGTGGCACAGTGGACAGAGCACCAGCACTAGAGTCATGTGGATCTGAGTTCAAATTTGACCTCAGACACTTATTGTCTAGTTAATCAACACTTACTAGTCAAATTCCTTAATCCCAAGCACAAAAAAAGAAAAGAAAGAAAGAAAAAAGGAAAGGATGAAAAAAGAGGAAGGAAGGAAGGAAGGAAGGAAGGAAGGAAGGAAGGAAGGAAGGAAGGAAGGAAGGAAGGAAGGAAGGAAGGAAGACAGGAAGACCTAGGAAAGACTGAGGCATGGGAAAGAAGAGTAGGGAAAGGCATCAGGTTGAGGCAGAACAGGCTAGAACTAATCTAGGAGAATCTTCTGAGTACTGTCTTCTCCTTGGACAAGGAAGGGACACAAAAAAAGAAATCTTAGGGCCTTTTCCTCCTCAACTTTCATTACTCTGAAGTTTCTGATATTGTTGATCACCTTCTTTTTCTGGATACTCTTTTTGGTGATGCTGCTTTCTCTTGAGTCTCCCTGTATTTGTCTGACTTGGCTTAATTAGTTTCATTTGCTGGATCAGGCATGCCCTAACTCCAAATTGACTGTATCCTAAAATTATCCTGTCCTTGTCTCTGTACTATTTCATCAGGTGGCCTCATTAGCTCCCATAGATTTAGTTATTTTTTATGTATCTGACTTATACTCACATACAACATGTATGTATGTGTGTGTGTATATATATAGATGTAAAATATCCCTTAGGCATCTCAAACTTGATATGCCAAAACCAGAATTCATATTTTTCCTTAGACCCCTCATTCAAACTTTTCTATTTCTTTTAAAAGTGACACCATCCTTCTAGTTTCTCAGGTTTATAACCGTGTCATCATTCTCTACTCCTCACTCTCACCACACATTATTCATCTGACCACATCTTGCAGTTTCTACCCCCACAACTTCTTCTGCCTCTGTCCCTATCTTCCCACTTACACAGTCACACCTTTCTCCTGGACTATTGCAATAATCTCTAAATTAATCTCCCTGATTCATCTCTCCCAACTCCAACCCATCTTCCATACACCTGCAAAGTTGATTTTCCTAAAGCCAAGTTGTAATCATTTCACACTCCTTTACAATAAATTTCAATAGTTCTCCTTAACTTCTAAGATCAAATAGGAATTCCTCTGTTGTCATTTAAAGTTCTTTACAAGCTGGCCTCAGTTTACTTGTTCAAGTTTATTATATATTGCAACATGATGTGATTTAATGATAGCTACTTATTCCTTCCCCCTCCCCACTTCCTTTTATGCACCTCAGGGTCTAGTCAAATTGACAATCTTACTGTTTTTTCCTCATAGAATCTCATACAGACCAAATCCTTCTTGGATACTCGTTGACTGATGGATTGTTCCCTATTCTTGACATTTCCCATTTCCATATCATTTCTTTAGAATCCCAATTGTCTTTCAAAATATTAAGCACCTTCTGCTCCACAAGACTTTTCCCCATCCTCCACCTCCTCCCTTCCTCACCAACCACCTGGTATCTATTTTGCATATATCAACACACACATGTTCTTTTCCCCAATTGATTGTAAGCTCCTTGGGGACAGGGCCTGTTTCATTTAGGACCTATGATTTCACTGGTAGAAGGAGCTCATGACAAAATATGTCCTCTACCCCTGTAGAATAGCACCTTCTCTACAACTTAAAGGGTGAAAGAATTATCTGTGAAATAGAAAAGTTGAGATAGCGTAGGTCAAGCAAGCAGCATCTAGAGTCAGGACTTGAACTCAGATCTTCCTGACTTCAAGACCTATCCTCTTTGCTATTCTGCCTGGATTTAAAACTAGCTACTTGCTGATTCATTGATTGGAAGGAAGAAACCCAATTAGGAAGCTCCTGGAAGAGTTCAGGCTATGTGGGCCTCATGGATTGTTGGGTTAAGTGAGAGAAGAGACAGGTGCAAGATACACTAGGAAGATACAATTAATCAGAAAGACCTGGCAACTGACTGTATGTGTGTACATGTGAGGTCAAGAAGAGGCAAGAGTCAAGAATAAAAGCAAAAGTGCACAGCTAAGAATTGGGTGGCAGCCTTAATAGGAACAGAGACATTAAAATGGAGGGAGAAATACAAAGAAATTTGCTTTGCATATATTGAATCTGAGCTGTCTGTTGGACATTCAACTAATCTCCAATAAACAGCTAGCAATATTGAACTGAAGTACAGAAAAGACCAAGAGACTAGGCACAGAGATACTGTAGCCATCTGAACAGAAATAATAGTAAACTCATCAGAGATGATCAAATGAAGGGAGGAGGGGAAGACAGAGAGAGAGAGAAAGAGAAAGAAACAGAGACAGAGATAGAGAGACAAAGAGAGAGACAGAGACAGACAGAGAGAAACATAGACAGAGACAGAGAGATAGAGAGACACACCAAGAGAGACAGACAGAGAGAGAGAGAGAGAGAGAGAGAGAGAGAGAGAGATTTTATTGCCCCTCCATCACAGCCTCTTATTTCCAGAGCTAATATGGTAATCTTCTAATAGGTCTTTCTTTTTCTATTTTCTCCTCACCTTCCAAGTCATTCCTCATACTGATATTAGACTAATCCTTCTTACCTAAAGATCTCTTCACAGGACACTTACACTCAAAAATCTTGAACAGCACTTGCAGAGTCCCAGTTCCTTTGTCTGGCAAAGGATAAAGCCCTCTATCTTTGGTTTGTCATGCTGATCCTCCAGCTTATACATGAACTCTACATTTGGCATGTTTTGGATTTCTTAGCATTAATTAAAATTCATCTTAAATCCACTTCCTCCACAAAATTATTCTTCATTCCTCTCCCCCTTCCACCACTCAAATTACTTCTTCATTTGAACATCAGAAAACACTTTGTTTTTCTAGTTTCTCAAAGCATTGACTTTAATACTGAGACCTTAAAGAATTTCAAGATTTATAAGCTCATATTTTTTCTCTGGATATCTTTAGTAGGTTCAAGTTATAGCTTAAGTCGCCTATGCTTATGATTGGCATATTAGTTTAACCATTCACTTGACCTTAGGCAAAAGGCCCTAAGAGATATTGGCACTTAATATTGATCAACAAACATTTATTATTACTTACTATGTTCCAGACATAGTACTGGAGATACAAAGATAGACAAAAGAAAAATCCTACCTCTCAAGAGCTTATAATCCAATGAGATATAGAAAACAAATAGACAAGTACATATGAATAAATTGCAAAGACATACAAAATAACTAGGAAAGGAGGACATGAGTATTTGGGAGAACCATTGAAGACTTCATGGAGAAGAAAGTGTTCTTAGTGAAATTGTATTTTCTTTCCTCATGGACTGTAAGTTCCTTGACGACAGTCCAACATAATTGTTGCATCTTCCCTAAAATAAAGCATAATAGGTGCTTAATCCATATTTGTTGTGGTTAGTATTTGTGTTACTTATTCAAAAGCACACAAATAAACAATGTCAGAGCCAGGACCAGAACTCAGGTCTTTTTGGACAATGTACCATCCACTCAACTGGCTTCATACTGTCTACACTGTCTACACACTATCTACACAAGACATAACATAACCTATGCTGATACACTCTTCACTTCTCTGGAAAAAAAGGAAGATTTCCTCATTAGTTTTCTAGGAGCAAGGTCATACACAATATCTAATGTATGTCTGTTCTCCCTCTCTACCCCAGGGGATTTTGTGATGTGGGAATTATTTTCTCACTCTGGAAAGACAAAAGCCTGTGTGGGGTAGTGGGGAGGTGCATTAGAGTCAATAAGACCTAAGTTTAAGAACTTCTTCTGACCCATATTAAATATGTGTCTCTGACCAATTCATTCAACCTCTCAAGATTATTTGTTGAGTTGTATTTAAATTGTGTCCAACTCTTTGTGATCCTATTTGGGGTTTTCTTGGCAAAATACTGGAGTGGTTTGCCATTTCCTTCTTAAGCTCATTTTACAGATATGGAACTGAGACAAAGAGGGTAAAGTGACTTGCCCAGGGTCACATAGCTTGTTAAGTGTTTAAAGCTGGATTTGAACTCAGGAAAAATGTGTCTTCCTGATGTTAGGCCTGGCCCTCTATCCACTGCCCCACCTAGTTGTGTAACCTCTCAGAACTCTGGGCAATTTTCTAGAATCTAAAGTTGCAGAAGAATTGCTGATATGTCTAATGAATTCTTTTTTTTTTAGATTTTTTTCTAAGGCAATGGGGTTAAGTGGCTTGCCAAAGGCCACATGGCTAGGTAATTATTAAGTGTCTGAGGCCAGATTTGAACTCAGGTACTCCTGACTCCAAGGCCAGTACTCTATCCACTGCGCCACCTAGCTGCCCCCTTGTGTCTAATGAATTCTAAGGACCTTTTATTAGAATAATATTTTTAAATACACAAAAGGGAATACATTGGATTACAAGGGAAAACTATTATACAGAAAAAGGATTATCTTTTATTTAAGTTCAGAGTTGTGTCAGACAAGGAGTAGATATAGTCATGAAGAGTTCCCACTTGAACTATTTCATAAAAGCCATGATCACCTCATGCTGATCACGCAGATATAATGCTCACTGAATCAAACTCTTAATGATTTCTCAACTTAAAAAAGATTTCTGATAGTGGCGTGTGCATCACTCATGTCTCATTTTTGCCTCTGTCTGGTGAGGTCCCTTTCTGGGAGCTGATCACACACTGATCTTTATTCCACACAGATCACCCATCATTGTTGATAGCTGCCATCCTCCATGACCTAACCTACAATGACACTCCGCAGGGCTCCCCTGGGTCAGTGAGAGATGTAAATGTCTTGATGCATTAATAGGGTGGGTCCTGAAGGGACACATGGGAGTTTCCTGTAAAACCTCCAGCTCCAGTTTTTCCCGGGGCTGAGGCAGTAACAGCAATAGACAGAGCACTAATGGATGTAATATGCCCCTACCACTTCACAGACTGAGGATATGTCAGGGTAACGAAGGAGTCAATTAAGAAATATGATCTGTTGCTTCCTTATAATGTGCATGGAGAGCTCCCATTAATGTTAATAAGAGTGATGCAGGAAAGAGTGTGCTAACAAAAATCTCCTACATAAAAATCATTTATAGCCTGGTCTCCCTATCCCTTCTGCCTTGGGCATAACTACTTGTGAGAAGCCCAGGCAAGGACAGAACAAGGTAGTAGGGGCAGTAAAATTGACTCCTCCCCAAAACCATGAGAATGCCAGGAAAATGCTCGGTTCTACTACTCCCATCTCCTATAGAAACACCCCAGATAATCTGAACAACTTCATCAGTAGGCTTGAGAGGGACCATGAGTGTGATAGTAGTAAGCTAGGTGAGGGTCTTGCTTCTACAATTATGGAAGACAATGATATGGGCAGGTTGCACTATGCCTGGGTGCTGGGTAAAGGATATTTGACTGTTAGATTCACCCTGATTCAACCTGGGATAGAGACCTGGTTGGAAGAGGAGATTGGGGGGATTCTTGGTCACTAAAACTTGTATTGTTCCCACTTTATGGTTGAGGAAACTGAGGCAGACAGTGGTCAGGTGGGTCACTTAACCACCATCTATCTTAGTTTCCACATCGGTAAAATGTAAATAATAATAGCTTGCAAGTTGCTGTGAGGATCAAATAAGATAGTATTTGTAAACTGCTCTGCAAACTTTTTTATACCACTGTATAAATGCTAGCTGTTATTCTTGATTCCAAGTCCAGGATTTTACTCAACTGCTCCAGATTTCTGGTTACTATTTATGTAATCTTAGGCAAATCACATTTCTCTGGGTTTCAGTTTCTTCGTCAAAAAGCCAAGACTTTTATGAGGGAGATGGCCTTGATGATAAAGTCCCTCTAAATCAATGATTCCATGATCCTAAGTGTCACAAAATGAACAAGGCAGACTCAAAAGAATAGGCATAGTCACTCTAACTAGATTCATGAAAACTACTTCAAACAGCACCAAAACTCAAAACAAACATATTGGACAATGTTTATACTTATCCCTAAAGCTTTATTTAGCCTTTCTTTTATTTAACAAACAAAAACTGCAAAAGCATGATGTTGTATCATATCCACCATGTATTCTTCAGGTCTTCCAATGTACCAGACACTCAAAAGACAAAGACAGAACCAAAAACAAAAACAAATAAACCCAAAACCAGTCTTTGTCCAACTCTTTGTGACCCTATTTTGGAGTTTTCCCAGCAGAGATATCAGGATAGTTCCTTATATTATAGAGGAGGAAACTAAGGAAAATAGGGTTAAATGACTTGTCCAGGGTCACCTAGTTAATAAGTATTTAAGGACAGATTTGAATTCACAAGGATAAGTCTTCCTGATTTCAGGCCAAGAACTCTTTCCACCGTACCATCTAGCTTGCCATTCAAGAGGAGAGGATGGTAGCAACTAGAAAGGGATTAGGGAGAGCTCCTATAGGAGGTGACCCCTTCCCTGCCTTGGAAGAGGCCAAGGGTCCTTAGAGGGAGAGGGTGCTATTTCTCTTTTATTCATCTTTTACTTAATTGTCTTTTAGGAATTTAACTATATATCAAAACCAAATTTATCTGTTAAAAAGAGGAAACAAATCATCTCCAGTATCATGGACTGAGATTGTCTGGATGAGATGATTTTGAAACTAATTTCTGCCTTTGACAATCTCAGTCTATAATCACAGTGGTTTCTGGAGAGAAAGGGAGAGTAGGAGTTCTTCCCAAGGGTCCCTTCTGGCACTAACACCCTAGATCTTAAACTCTAGTTATATACACTTTGCTTTTTTTTCTTAATTGCCTTTTTACACATTTAGAACATATAATCCTTCCTGGGTCAACTTGTTCCTTTAAAGACTGCATTGAGCTGAAAGCATGAAGGCTGTCTTTCTGGATGTCTTTGGATAACCTGGAAGATTTAACTTCAAAGTTCCTTCTGTTTATCTCTTAGAAGCTCATTTTACAGACAGATTAAGGAGGCTTTCCATTAGCCTTCTGAGAAATGGGCAGTGATTAGTTGCATGAAATAGTGAAATCCAGGCTTCTGTTTAAGCTTTATCAGCTGAGAGGATAGGGAGGCGGGAAGAGAGGGAGGGAAAAAGTTCAGAAAATTCTTTTTTAAAAAAGCACCTGTCACAGCTTCAGAAGTGGGGAATGGGCTCAAGACTGAGGCTCTGCTGTCTCCACAAGAATCTGAAAGGAAATGATTCCTGCCTCTGTTTCATGCTAGGAAGAAGGCTAATCAGGTTGCTTTAAAAGTGAAGCTATCACTGAAGCACTGAGGTCTTGGTTTGGATAGTCAGTAACCCTTGGGAGAAGAGGGAATTGTAAGAAAAAGGTAGTTGACCATGATAAATGCAGCAGAGAGGTTGAAGAATGCTAGGGTTGAGAAGGGACTGGAGGGTTGACCAATGGGAATTGATGATGAGGTTACTACAAACTTAGAAAGGACAGTCTCAGTGGAGTAAGCAGACATGGTACCCAGAGTCCAGGATGATAAGGATGCATTGAGTGAGTGTGGAGTGTGTAATGAGGAAATGGAGAGAACAAGCAGAGTTGAGGATGGGATGTCTAGAAATTCATTGGTGAAAAGGAAATGAGAAACTAAGACAGCATAAATAGACTTTCTTAAAATGGAAATTTTTGCTTTATATTATGGATCTTTCCTTATGTTTTTCTATGTACATGGCAATTTTTTTCTTATTTTGCACTGAGATTTTAAAAAATAATAAGAAAAATAGGGGCAGCTAGGTGGTATGGTGGCACAGTGGATAGAGCACCTGCCCTGGAGTCAAGAGGACCTGAGTTCAAATATGCTCAGACACTTAATAATTACCCAGCCGTGTGACCTTGGGCAAATCACTTAACCCCATTGACTTGTAAAAAAAATAAGAAGGAAAACAAAAGAAAAACTTGGGAGGGGAAAGAAGTGAGAAGAAGATTTCCCCCCATTTCTTACATAGGGTAAGAAATAGAAAGAGGGAGGATACCAAAAAAAAAGAGATAGCAGATAAAAGGAGTGGGTAAAACAAGCAGAAGCTAAAATAAAGAGAAACCCCAGCCATACTAGCATCCTAAAGGTGAAGAGTCAATGTCAAAAAGGAGAGAGAGAAGATTTCAGAGAGAATGAGAATGAGTTCTGATTTTATAATTATCTATTTGTCTGTGGCTTTCCTTGCCAACCTTGTGATATTTTGAACTTTATACTCTTTTTTTTAGGTTTTTGCAAGGCAAATGGGGTTAAGTGTCTTGCCCAAGGCCACACAGCTGGGTAATTATTAAGTGTCTGAGACCAGATTTGAACCCAGGTACTCCTGACTCCAAGGCCAGTGCTTTATCCACTGCACCACCTAGCCACCCTGAACTTTATACTCTTGACACAGTTGTTATGGAACCATGCCACTCTTTAATATTCATCCTGCATTATATGCTCTTGCCTTCAATATAGAGCTTCAAAAAATCTTAGCTGACTGCTGAACTTTGAGGGGTTCCACATTGGTCTCTGCAGATAACTCATATCTTCCTCCTCAAAATTGTATTTCTTTGTCTAAAGAATTTTCCAGGCTTCTTTCTCCCTTTGCCTCATATCACAGAGGGAGAAGGTAGGAATGGGACAGGACAATCATTGGACAAATCTTCCCTATCTGATATTTTTTGCTTAATTGTTTTTATTTTTCTTAAGGGATTTAATCCAAAGGGGAGGTTCAGAATGACTGCAATATAAAGACAAAGAGCAGCAACAAAATGTTTAATTGTTTGTTTTATATGAGGCAAAAGCTAAGGAGCAGAGAGAGGAGACAGCTGGGGCAATCCCAGGATTCACAAGGAGATGGTGAAGAGGATAAAGGTGCCTAAGGTGATAGGCAGGGATCAGTAATTTAAATGACTGACCATATGGGGCAGCTAGGTGGCGCAGTGGATAGAGCACTGGCCCTGGAGTCAGGAGTTACCTCGGTTCAAATTTGACTTCAGACACTTAATAATTACCTAGTTGTGTGGCCTTGGGCAATTCACTTAACGCCATTGACTTGCAAATGAATGAATGCATGAATGCAAGAATGAATGAATAAAAGACTGATCATGGGAAAGAAAAAGCCAAGATGTCTTTGGCAGAGTTGTCTTTCCATTCATCAAACCCAGAAAAAGAAAGAGAACAAAGGTGATGCTGCAGGTTCTCAAAGGTCGGGCTAAGATCAAGTAGAGGTCTGGGAGGGGGAAAAGTTGGGTTAAAACCAGGTCCCTATGTACATTATATACAGGCTAAATAAATGGCAAGACATCTGGTTACTTTCTTTTTAGTTTCAAAATCAGGAGCAGTGACCAGGATTTAAGTTTTGGTTCTGCTGCTACTTTGCTTCTGTCTTAGATGATGTTTTACTTTTTGAGAATTCCAGTATTTCTCTGTAAAATGAATCATTTAGATTAGATGACCTGTAAGGTCCTTTCCAGTTCTGACATTCTGTGATTCTGTGGAGACTTAGTACTGTATTTCTTCTTTGTCTGCTTGTATTTAATTCCACTGGTAGAACTAGCACTTCTTCTATAACTAATCAGAAGATCATGGAGTCCAATGCCTTTGTTTTGTAGTTGGCAAAACCAGTCTTGAGTGATTTTGTCAAGATTGAACTGGTGGAAGTGTCAAAAGTAAAATCTGAATTCAAGTCCCCTAATTCCACAGCCATTCCACTATACAAAATTGAATCTTTACTGGACTTAAAAAGTCATCTTTACCATTGAGAGGTAAATGATTTCCCTAGGATCACAGAGACATTTGGGTGGCACAGTGGGTAGAGTGCCAGACCTACAATCAAGAAAACCTGAATTCAAATCTAGCCTCAGACACTTCTTAGCTGTGTGACCCTGGACAAGTCACTTAACTCTGCCTCAGTTTTCTCATATGCAAAATGAGTTGGAGAAGGAAATAACAAACAACTTCAGTATCTTTATCAAGACAACCTCAAATGGGGTCACCAAGAGTCACACATGACTTAAAATAACAGGGTCACAAAACCCACCTGGGTCAAAAAGACAGTCGAACCTAAGTACTTTTGCCATGATATGTCTTCCTATTCACTAAACTTTGTCACCTCTTACCTTTCTGCATTTCATATTAAGATAAAGCTTATCCCTAGGAGACTCCAGTGAGACCCTCTAAAGTTTCTAGCAGTTCCCCAGTCCAAAGCTTTGGACAGCAGTTCAGAAATGGCACAAGTGGGATGCTGGGAGGGGCAGGGCTCTTCCTCAGGCACAAAATAAGTGCAGAGAGTGAGTCTGGAGTGCCAATGTTAGTTTTTCTTTTGGAGGACTAGCTTAGGATAGTCCCAAGACTGACCTGGAAACTCTGGGGCCAAGAAGGGCGCATTGTACTTCTGAATGGCTTCTTCTGTCTAAGGAGTCCATGAGGGTGTTTAGCATGCATGGGAGGTGGAGGCTGGGAGCTAAGGGACACTCCTAGGCGGCAGCATCAAGCACCATGACAGAGAAAAGGGAAGTGACCTGGAAATGCTGAACAAGGAGAGGAGACAGCCCGAATAGTGCTGAGCTGCCCACTGCCATCGATGATGCATGAAGCACAGGCTAGAACCCCGTCTGGGTTAGCATTCAGGCCACTGCTGGATGATCCTAGTGTGGCAGTTGCCGAGATTGACAGGGTGGAGATTAATCTCCCCTGCCTCTGGGATTGGAGGCCAGAGCAAAGAAATGAGCTGCTTAGGTTTTCTATCACGTCTGGCATTACCTCAAATAGCCGAAACATCAGGACCCTGACCCAATGCTGCCTTTTCAGCAGAATGCACCAATAATCCCAGGCAGTTTAAACTGTAATCCTTCATGCGTGATTTCAGCCCTGAACAAAGCAACAGGGAAGATACAAAACTTCCATTCTCTGCCCAGCTCCTGCTCCTTGGACCAGGGGCTCACTCTTTAGACCAATCACAGAATGATAAGAATGTCAGAACTGGAGGGGGCCCCTGAAAATGATAGAGTCCAAACCCCTCATTTTAGAAGAGGATAGAGCACTCACTGGTCTATTGGAAGGGATCATCAAACATTTATCCACAAGCATGTACTTGCATCTATTTGTTCCACACACCAGGGATACAAAATACAAAAAGTTAAATAGTCACAGACTTCAGGGAACTTCTTTTCTATCAAGGGAGACAACATGTATATAGGTACATAGAAAACACATAAAAAGACATGTTTAATTTGTCTATACAAGATTATATACAAAATAGTTCCATTTAAGTCTGGGGAAAAGACGCCTAGCAACTAGGGGGGGGGGAGGTGTTGCTATAGCTGAGCCTCAAAGGAAACTAAGGTTTCTAAGAGAGAGAGATAGCAAAATAAAAGAAGAAATAGGGGTGGCCAGATGGTGTGGTGGCCCTGGAGAGGACCTGAGTTCAAATGTGACCTCAGACACTTGATAATTACCTAGCTGTGACCTTGGGCAAGTCACTTAACTCCATTGCCTTGCAAAAAAACCAACAACAACAAAAAAGAAGCAATAGACTTAGAACTGGATGATCTGCATTCAAATTCTGCTCCTTTCAGATGATACCCATGGAACCTTTGGCAAAGTACATAATCTTTCTGATCCTCAGCTTCCATAGATATAAAATAAAGGGATCAGACTGGGTCCCCTCTAAGATCTATTCCAACTTTAAATATATAATCATATGACAGATGTATAAAGGACTGTGAGATGAGGAAGGGGTGACAAGGCAGAACATTCAAGACAGAAGTAGAGAGATGGAAGATAGAATGTCATAAGAAGGATCCATGATTTCCACCAAGGCATATCACAATCCATCCATATTCAATATTCAAGTCCTGTGTTCTCTATGGGTTTAAGTTACTTGCCCAAGCTATTAAGTTTCAGGGGCAGGATTTGAACACAGCTCTTCCTGATCCCAAGCCTGGGATGATGCCTCTATTCTATGAATAGAATACATTGTAAATAATAAAGCAGAGAAATGTGACTTGCCACCAGCATGTGACATGTTAATTTGTGAAAATTTCATCTAAGCTCTCCCAAGTCACAAACTCTAAGGCACCATGTGTTGACCTCACATGGAACAAAGTCTCTTCTGTCCAAATACCAAGTATTCCAGGAGGCTCTAACTCTGGCTGCTGAAAACCTCTCACTTAAAAAAAGTCTATCACACCAGCATTGACAGTGTGATAGAAATGTGCAAAAATAGCCCCAAAGTACAGAAGGAGAAAAAGCATCCTACTTACCACAATGTGTGCATGATGCGCTCACTCACACCTTGTGACAGGCACCTCTCCAGGGTGAGGAGGCCCCAATGGAAACCAACTTCTTTCTTCTTTCAACTTCCAAAGGGGTCGTGTCTGTCACTCTTAAGATGTACAGAGCTTCAGCCATCCCTGCAACCAGGAAGCAGGCATGAATTCTGATGAACTCAGAGCCCAACTTGCAACTGTTCTATCTGACTTTTCTGAACCCCAGCCCCCCCGGGTCAAGTCCAGTGCTAACCCTACCTAGCTAAACCCACCAGATTGTTTTATCTCCTAGATCACATCTGGTTATCTGAATCACAAGAGTAACACGAGAGATTCCACCAAATACCTTGCTGAAATCTATGTACACTATGTGAAATCTTGATTTATCAGTTTGGTAATCTCGTCAAAACAAACAAATGAATAAATGACTGGAAAAAGACAGGTAAGTAGATTACTATGGTTTGATGTACTCATGAGGAATGGAATGATCATGATCTTTGGTGATCTCCCCTTTCTTTTCTAAGTTTTGAAGAACCATCTTTTATTTTGGTAACATTTTAATTTAAAACTCTAAGTTACAAATTCTATCCCTTCTTTTATCCCTCCCTGAGATAGCAAACAATCAGATGTAGGTTATACATATACAATTATATAAAATATTTCCATATTGGACACTTTGTAAAAGAAGACTCAAATACAAAAAAAAAGCAAGAAACTGAAAAATAAGCTGCTTCAGTCTGTATTAAATCAATATCAAGTGTTTCTCTGAGGCTGATAGTATTTCTTCATCATTAGTCCTTAGAGATTGTCTTGGATCATTGTATGGCTGAGAGTGGTTAAGTCATTCACAGTTCATTGAACAATATTGCTGTTACTGTATGCAACGTACTCCTGTTTCTGTTCACTTTACTATTTGTCAGTTTGTATGAGTCTTTCCAAGTTTTTCTGAAATCATCCTGCATGTCATTTCTTTCAGCACAATATTTAATTACAGTCATATACCACAGCCATTCCCCCAATGGATGAGCATTCCTTTGATTTCCAATTTTTTGCCACCACTAACAGAGCTACTATAAATATTTTTGTACAAATAGGTCTTTTCCCTTTCTTTGGAAGTCTTTAGGTTATAGATCTAGTGGTGAAGAACCAACCTTTTAATAATATATGTTTTAGAATGTGAACAGGAATCCAGTTTCAACACATTGACTTGTCTTTTCTAAATTTACTTCCTTTCCAATTTGAAAGTCAGGACAGCATTAATCCAGCTCTAGTCCTATAGAATCTCTTCCAGTCTCTACAATTTTGCAGAGATTGCTAGCAACAGTGCATAACCATCAAAAATGACCATTATTTCAAAATTCTGGAAAGTCCATTTGGCCAGCTGACTTGAAAGAAGGTATCTACACACCCTCTTCTCAACTCACCCTGAATTTTGTTCATCATCAGTTCTGTTTTTTAGTCTCCTATTCTAATACTGAGCCATGACCCCAGCAAGAGGTTTCTGCTGCCTAAACACTGCCCAATGTCTGTGATTCTTAATTTCCCAACTGAAGCTAAATATGGTCCCCTATCAAAGATTTTTAAAAGATCTTTAGAGTGAACAGTCCTACCTCCTATGAGGTATCAATTCAATTAAAAAAATATTTGTTAAGCATCTGCAAAGTGCACTGTCCTGTGCTGGGTACTGGGAGATATAAAAATATTTTTAAAACCTGTTCTAATAGAGTTTACAATTCAATATGGGACAAGACTTGACCAAAATGAACTGATTCCTTTCAGACAAGACATGTTCAAAAGAATCTAGGATCTAGCTACAAATCTAGGATCTTATGAATGTGATAAGTGCAAAGGAGAAGCACAGAGTTCTAGGGAAAAACTGGAGGGGTAAAGAGACCATTTTTATGGAACTTAATAAATGTCATTAGTTAAGAAAGGGTAAGGGAGGAGGTGTCTGGACCTTGAAAGGAGGCAGTTAAATGAATGGTGATCTCATCAGCTTGGTGGTGCCATAATACACAAAGTACCAGGTCTTAAGTCAAGAAAACTTATCATTCTGAGTTCAAATCTGGGCTCAGGCACTTAATAGCTATGTGATCCTGGACAAGTCATTCAATTCTGATTCGTTTCCTCATCTATAAAATGAGCTAGAGAAGGAAATGGTAAACCACTTCAGTGCCTTTGCCAAGAAAATTCTAAAAGAGGTTATGAAGAGTTGGACACGATGGACGAGTGAACAACAAAATATAAGATATTGGAAAGAAAGCTTCCAGGTCAATGGCAATCATCCTACACTGAGGCCACAGAGGGATAACAATAATATTGGAGCTATTATTTCAAACCTGAGGATGCAAAGGAGTCTTCACGGATTCATAGGAATTAATGCAGAGTAAAGAAAGCAGAACCAGGAAAATAACATGCACAATGTCCACAAAAATGGAAATGAAAAGACCACTAAAACAAAGATGGACATTTTCTATTATGATAACCCAATTTTGCCAAAAAAAAGATGAGAAAACAATAGATTTTCCTTTCCTCAAAAGAAGGTAGAGATAGTACAATAATGTACTATAGTACATTAGTGAAAGACAATTCAAAATGACGTATGATGGAAAATATCACTCACATCCAGAGAAGGAACTAAGGAGTCTAAATGCAGACCAAAGCTTACTGTTTTCAATTTTTGAAATGTTTCATCTTTTGATTTTCTTTCATTTTTTTCTTCCTTTTAGTTCTGATTCTTCTTTCACAACATGATTAATATGGAAATGTGTTTAATGTAGTTTTATATATATGTACATATATATATATATACATATATATATGTATATATATATATATATATATATATATATATATATATATATATATATCTGCCAAGGGGAGGGGAGAGGGAAGGGAGGGAGAAAAATGTGGAACAAAAAAAAACTTACAAAGAATTAGTTGTTGAGGGGCGGCTAGATGGCTCAGTAGATAGTGCACTGGCCCTGGAGTCAGGAGTACCTGGGTTCAAATCCGGTCTCAGACACTTAATAATTACCTAGCTGTGTGGCCTTGGGCAAGCCACTTAACCCCATTTGCCCTGCAAAAAAAAATTAAAAAACAATTGGTTGTTGAAGACATGTGGGTGGAAAAATAAATACTTCTTAAAAAAAGAAGGTGGAGTAATATGGATACATAATATCAACACAATGTCAAGTACATTCATAAATAAATTGCTAAATCTGGAGTTGGAAGAGGTCTCAGAGACTACTTTGTCCAAAGGGATAAGGGAAATAAAACCCAAGGAACTGAAGTTATTTGTCCAAGATCACAGAGGTAGTAAAAGTCCTCTGTCTTTAATATTAGTGTACATTATTTAGATTGATGTTGGAATGGCTATGATATCAAAGTAAAA
This sequence comes from Macrotis lagotis, assembly GCF_037893015.1. Classification (NCBI taxonomy): domain Eukaryota; kingdom Metazoa; phylum Chordata; class Mammalia; order Peramelemorphia; family Peramelidae; genus Macrotis; species Macrotis lagotis. Next base: position 360,829,597 of record NC_133658.1, on the reverse strand, counting down.
AATAGTAATAAAATGTTAATTTTAAAAAAAGAAGCTTCATAGAATAACACTGCTCCTACAGGAGTGATTACCACAGCTATTGAAGCCCCAGAGAAGAAAATTCTTGCCACCAACCTCCTTAGTTGGTGTCCAACAATAGTTCAACATAACAAACTGATATCATTTTATCAGGGAAGATTGCATTTAAAAAGAAGCATCACCATCTTCTTTGCCACTGGATCACAGGGCTTTTTAGTCTCCCATTAGAATGCAAAATCCTTGAGATGTGGGACTGTCTTTTATGTTTGTGTTTCCAGCACAAAGTAATCATTTAATAAATGCTTTATTCATTCATTAATTCAATAAACAGTTATGTTTCCTGCTTCCTTCTCTTTTCCTCCTCCCTGCTTCAATCATACTGCAAGTCTATGCTAAGACAACTCTGCCCAGTTCTATGCTTCCCATGGCTTCTGGGAATCCAAAGGAAAAAAAAATCTAGCCTCCACAAGATAAAACCAATCAGAAAATGCTGGAATTTTCAGGATCTTGGCCCTTATGATTAGCCCCAGTTTCTTCCATGCAAGAGAGACACCAGAAATCTGCTCTTCCCAAAAGCCAATGTCAGCCTTTCTGAGCATAGCTCACTCAGATCTTGGCCCTCTGCTAATCCTCCTACATTTCCTTCCTTCCACCTGGACTCTTATCATCAGAAAACCCAGGCCTGATCAGGACCCACTTGAATAGGCTATAATCAGCAAAGAAGAGTCCTTTCTTCTACCTCCTTTTCCTCTTCTCACACTAATTGGGGGCTTTCATTTGCACTTCTCACTCTTTCTTGTCTCAGGATGATTTGTACATCTGTCTTACTCCCATTAAGTACACTACTTAATGCCAGATCCTTTGCTAATCACTAGGGATGACAAGGAAAGGCAAAAGACAGTCCCTGACCTCAAGGAGTTCACTACCAAATTTAAGAGACAACCGACTATGTAGAAACAATTTATATACAGGGTAAAATGGAAATAATCAACAGAGAGAAGGCATTAGAATTAAGTATTAAACATGATATAATAATGAAATATTAAATAATATGTAATATATTAAAACATTATATCTAGCATATATTATTAGTATATAAAATTCTTTGAGAGGAAGGTTAGACCTACAGAAGAGAATCTGGGTGAAGAGGTGAGGGGCACTGTAAATGTCTCCAAGTACAAAGAGCAGAGCCTAGACTTGTTTTGTTTGGTGTGCAGAACAGGACCAATGAGTGGCAGAATCTGAAGAGAAGCCAACTTAGACTTCAAGTAAACAAGTCAAGCTACTAAGAATATATCAATGTGCAAGACATTGTGATGAGCACTGGAGACACAAAGAAAAACAAATGAAGACAGAAATTTTTCCTAATGGCTAGAGTTGCCCAAGAGTGGAAAGAGCTACCTTGAGGGGGGATGGGCTCCCCCACCAAAAAGTAGTCTTCTAAGAAAGACTGGATGAGCGCTTGTCTCCTATTCACTAGTCAGGATTCCTTTCAGGTGTGGTTAGAACTGCATGTCTCTTCTAACTCATAAAGTTTGTGATCTTTGCCTTCTCAGTACAAGGTACTGAACCCAACAAACATTTATTAAATATTTTATCAATAGATGGATGGATGGGTGGGTGAATGGATGAGTAGATAGATGGATGGGTAGATGGATGAATGGATGCACAGATGGATGGATAGGTGTATAGATGGATGAAAAGGTGGATGAATAGATGGATAGACAGGGAAGCAGGCAACCCATATTCTAGGCCCAGCTAAGCCACAAACCCACTGAAAGACTTTGGCAAGTAACTTCTTTCTAGGCACCATTTTCCCACCTGTAAAATGGATAAAGATGTGAGGGTGAGGCATGGTGGACTAGATCTTTCAGATCCCTCCTATCTCTGACTTTCTATGGTTCCTGGCTTTTGTTTGTTTAGGGTACATGATCTGATGAGGAATGGCAACTTATACACCCATTAGGGAAAGAAAGGGGATGGCAATGTTTCAGGACAATCCCTTCTGATTCAAAACTCTTCAATAATAATATTTATTATTATATCTAGCAATTATAAAGTACTGTAAAGTTTGCAACTGCCTCATATATTATCTCATTTGATCTTCATGACAACCCTGTGAGGGAAGTTTTATCCCCAGTTTAGAGATGAGGAAGCTGAGATTACGAGAGGTCAAGTGAGTTACTTACAGTCATGCAGCTGAGAAATGTCTGAGACAGGATTTGAACTCAGGCGTTCCTGACTCCAAATCCAACAATCCATTCATATTGGCACCTAACTGCCTAAGAGAAGAGATATTGAGTGTTGGGTAGTCTTATTCCTCAAGGAAAAGAGGAAAATAGGATTAATTCATTGACCTTACAGGATAATATAACTGACTCTTTCTGTTGAGTTGCTCAGAAAAAAAAAGAAGAAAGTGGAGCTAATTCACTAGCTACACACAAAAGAGGATGGCTGACTCTCTCTCTACCGAGCATCTTTTCAGAGGAGAAAAGGGTCACAAAGAGTTATCCAGAGCTAGGACCTGGACTGTGTGTCTATTTTCACTTATCAAAATATCAGCTTCAGCCTTAGGCCAGTAAATCCCATGTCCAGCAGGAACATTTTTTCCTACATAAATCAGGATAAATCTGGCCTCTGAGTGCCACCTGATCTTGAATTTTCAAATCGCTTCATACATTAATTTACTACATCAATAATTTCCATACGAGGATATTGTCAAGCAAGAAATACGGGGTGTGCTGACAGAGGCAGAGCTGCTGGGGATGATAAAAGGCCTGGCTTTCAGGGGAGACATAAAAACACTCAAACCACAACAGAAGATGTTGAAGAAATAATTACACTGAGTGATGCCAACTGATGAGTGACTGGAAGAGCCCCAAGCGGAGAATGGGATTCACACAACCAGCAATTAGTACCTTAGCCATGCTGGACCTTTTACTGAGAAAGAGCTCAAAGCCAGATGCACTGGGCCAAGCTGATCTGCTGGCTTCCTGGGAGCCATCACCTGCCTGGCTTTTCTGAATAATACCATTTTCCTAATGGGGAGATCTCCAGGGTAGTTTGTAATCTTCCAAAATAGCCTGGTCCGGAGAATCATTCGTCATAAAGCTTGGCTTCTTTCATGGTGGGAAGAGGAATGGAGAGAAAGGGCTTTAGAGAAGGCACTTTAGAGATAATCTAGTTCAGCACTCTCTTGGGGAAACTGAGGTCCAGAGATGTCAAGAGACTAGTCCAAGGTCACAGAGTTCCCAAGTATCTCCTCCAATCTTTCAAAAACTAGGGTACTCAAAACTACTGGGCAAGGGATTAACAGCCAGATTTAAATTACTTTGGGGAGATAAAAACCTAAATTCAGGTTGACAGGTCATTATTGAAGATTATTATTCTACATTGAATTTCACAAAATGCAGTGACAGAAGATTCTGGTCAATGCATGTAGGCCAGAGCACAGACAGCTTAATTGGGGGGCCACTTCCTAGGAGGGCCTGTTCACATACAATGTATCCAGAATCTGCCCTTCAGCAACATGACTGCTCTGCCTAGACCTAGGTCAGGACAGGGGAAGATCCAGTATCTTCTTCATTCTTTGCTGGGAATGGGGGTGGGGTGGGGAAGGGGTCCTATGGCTGAACCTTGACCACCTGAACTCCATGTACTCCTGGCTTTGTTCCACAGTCATGTACTCACTGGGGAAGATTTAAGCAATAAAATGATCCCAGGAGCAAAAACCTGGAAGGTTAGTATTGAAGGTCAGTAGACAGATGATCAGCAGATTCCCTAATAGATTTTAAGCTGCTCTATTATCATTGACATCTGCAACCAGAGTCCATCTCTGCTCTACTTAAACCAAATCCTGGTCTTGGTGGGAGAGGAAATATTCAAGCATTAGTTTTCTATAGCCAGAATCACAAAAATGTTAAAACTGGAAAGAGACAATGGAGAACAATTAATCAACAAGTATTTTTAAGCACCTACTGTGTGATAAGAAGGCAGCTAAGTGGAGCTGTGGATAGAGCACTGAGACTGGAGTTGGGAAGACACAAGTTAAAATTTTACTTTAGACACTTCCTAACTGTGTGTACCTGAGCAAGTCACTTAACCTTTTTTATGTTTGTTTTGACTCTCTTCATGTGCAAAGGAGAAGGAAATGTCAAATCATTCCAGTGTCTTTGCAAAGAAAACCCAAAAGGGATCACAGAGAGTCAAACATGACTGAAAAACAACTAAACAAATACACATATGCTAAGCACTGGGGATGCAAGGACAATGAATGAAAACATTCCCATTCATAAGGAGTTCACTTCTCTTGAGAGGAAAATAGGATCAAAGCACATATCTATAGCTATATCTATAGATATATAGAAGATGATTACAAATAAATACAAAGTAATTTGGGAGGGAGGGAACTAGTATGTGAAGGCTCCAGAAACCTAGAAGCAGGAGATAGTGTTGAGCTTCATCAAAGGAGAAAAAGAATTCTTTGAAAAGAAGATAAGAAGGGGCAGCTAGGTGGTGCAGTGGATAGAGCACTGGCCTTGGAGTCAGGAGGACCTGAGTTCAAATCCAACCTCAGACACTTAATTACCTAGCTCTGTGGCCTTGGGCAAGCCACTTAACCCCATTGCCTTGCAAAAACTAAAAAAAAAAAGATAAGAAGAAATTGCATTCTAGGCATGTGGAACAGCTACTGCAAAAGTACAGAGATGGGAAATTATTGAAGTGCCATAGATGAGGAAGAGTAAGAACATCATTTGACTGGAATGTTGGGTGTGTGAAGGGGAGTAGTATACACCAAGACTAGAAAGGAAATTGAGGTCGGGCAGTGAAGAGTTTTAAATGCTATTGAGTGGCAGCCTAGAGCAAGAGTTTTTAATTGGGGTTCACTGAACCTCAAAAGATCCATGCAGAGTTTTCAGAGTATTTGTGAACCTGAATGGGAAAAAAATGACTTCATTATTTTCACTAACTTCTGAGAGAAATTTAGTATTTCCTTCCAGTCATTAAAAACATGATTCTAAAAAAATTAAAATAAAAAAAATGATTCTGAGAAAGGGGTCTGTAGTTTTCACCAGATTGCCAAAGAGATCCAGGACATAAAAAAGGTAAAAAAAAAATAATAAAATAAAAAAAACCTCTTGTCCTCTAGGTAACAGGTAACAGTTGAGCTGATTTTTGTTTTTTTTTTTTTCAAGGTCATATAGCTAGGCAATTAATAAGTGTCTGAGGCTGGATTTGAAATCCAATCTTTCTGATTTCAAGGCTAATGCTCTATCCATTGTGCCATCTAGCTGCCCTTTGTAGTAGGGACTAGAAGGAAGGGGAGAATTTGGAAATGAAAAAAAAATTTAAATGAATGTTGTAGATAAAATTTAAAAAAAAAGTATTATTTCATTTCATTCATCCTGAAAAGGTTAAGCTGGTCTTTGGTGTTTCAACTGAAGTCATAACCAACCATAATGACCAAGCAACAAGATGCTCAGGTACCTTCTGAGTGTTTACTATAAGATAGCAATCAAAGCAGCACCATGGAGAGAGGCACTCCCAGGGAGCTCTTCGAATAAGGTGTAAAGTGTTGGGACAGTGAAATGGGGATTCATATTCTGGAGGGTTTAGTCTTCCCTCTTTGTGCTCCCCTTTTTCATTCATTCATTCATTCATTCATTCATTCATTCATTCATTCATTCAGGAAATACCTGTTTGGTCAGGCAGTGTGCTAGATGCCCTAGCTCTTTGCCTTAATTTTCTCAGCACAAAACTGGTGAGAAATTTTCTCAACAAAAGAGACAGGTGTCCTAAGTTATAGAGTCCTGGTTCTGCTCCTCACATAGTATGACCTTAAACAAGAGATTTCTTTCTGAGCTTTGATTTCTTCCTTTGTAAAATGAAGGGATGGACTAAATTGTCCCTACAATTCCAAATCAAAGGTATTCTGATTCTATTCAATAAACATGTAGCAAATATTTACTGATATCATCATGTGGGCACCATGGGGGAAGGGGCTGCAGAGATCCTTAAGATCTTCACAAAAATTACAATTTCTAATAGTTACATGAATTATGCAGCATCCCCCATGGAGCTGCCAAATTGATATTCCTGAAGTCTAGGTCTAAACTTGCCACTCCCCAGCTTGAAAAGTTTCAATGGCTGCTAGCAATTGTTCCTCAAGAAGGACATCACCCAAACAGTCTTAACTTCTGGAGTAGCAAAGAACTGGAAACATATTAAATGGCTGAATAGGAAAATTAGCCAATTACTAATTGTGGAGTATAGATACAACAAATTACCTTGTCATAAGAAATGATGTAGCCGAAGTACTTAAAGAACCACAAGAAGATGTGAACTAAGGCAGAATGAAGTAAGCAAAGGCAAGACAATGAGATGCACAGGATTCTCAGACTGAGGCAGCTCAATTGGTACAATGGATAGAGAACTGGGCTCTGGAGTCAGAAAGACCCGAGTTCAAATCTGTTTTTAGACACTGTAATCCTGGGTAGTCATTTAATTTGTCTGCCTCAGTTTTCTCAACTGTAAAGTGAGAATCATAATAACACCTACCTCCCTAGACTGTTGTGAGGATTGAATAATTGTAAAGCACTTGACATATAGAAGACACTTAATAAATGCTTGTTTCTTTCCTTCTTAAAAAGAACAAAAAAATGACAAAAGATGATATTGAACATTGTATAATTATAATGAACAAATTTGACCCTGTAGAAGAGATGAGAAAATATATTAAAATATTGCATGTACTATAAAATTCATTTGATATATTGACTATTTTGTTGAAAGAATTTTTTTAATCCTTCACTTTTTAGTCTTTTTAATAAACAGCTGGGGAGGGAAGCTAGAGTAAAGGCAATAAGCAACTAGGTGGTATTCAATAGAGTACTAGGGAGGGAGTCAGAGAGATCTACAAGCTGTGGGACCTTGGGCAAGTCATTTAAGTTCTGCCAGTTTTCTCATATGTAAAATGGGGATTGATGATAGCACCTAATTCCCAGGGTTGTTGTGAGGTTAGACAAGAATTATAAAGCACTTCACACATTACCTGGCATATAGAAAGTGCTAAATAAATGTTAGTTATTATTATTATAATCAATAACTTGCTGGGGAGGGAAGAGCAAAAGGATATTGTAATATATGTAGAAATAGAGATGATATAGAAGCAAAAGATATTTTTAAAAAGATGTAATAATTCCTAATAATTCCTAATTGCTTCTAGAATCAAAGGCATTTAAAGCATCTCATAACTTGGATTTGACCCATCCTTCTATAACTTTTACATGAATACCCTCCCCTGTGCATATTTGCACAGTCACACACACACACACACACACACACACACACACACACACACACAATATTCTAGTTAAATTAGCCTATATGCTATTTCTGAAAATGATATCAAATCTCCTGCCTCCATGCCAAGCTATGCCTCCCTACTTCTCTCTTTTGGAACTCCTAGTTCCCCTCAAGGCTCAGCAGAAGCAGTACATCTCATAAAGCCCTTTCCTGATCCTTCAGGTATTATTTTAATTCCCACTTTATTTATTCCATAAATATTTTATATTTATTTCTGTGAACATATTATATCTTCCTGGTGGAACATAAGTTTCTTGAGGGTAGGAACTGCTTCACTTGTTTCTGAATATCCTTAGCATGCAACAAAGTGCCTTGTATATGGCAAGTAATTAACAAATACTTGTTGCTACCATTCAAAAAGGCACAAATTGCGTATTGTGACAGATGAGAGTATAACTGAATCAGGGGGCACAGATGGGCTATAATCTGCATGACCTCAGAAAATGCCCATATTGATGAGCTTTCAGAGTTGTTGAAGTATTAAAGAATTTCCAGCATCTCATGGGGATCCTTTACAGCCTCAATGCTAAAGTTTGCTGTATACCTTCCATCTATCCTATATTTATCTTGTATATACCAATTGAAATAGATCTTGTCTCCTTCATTTGAACTTAAGCTCCTTAAGGGCAGGGAAAGTTTTGATTTTTCTTGGTAGCCTAAGCTGATCCAGTGCTTGGTATATACATAGCAAATGTTCAATAAATATTTGTGGATACCTGAATTGATTAAAGTATCTTAAAGATATGTATGTAGAGGGTACAGAGAAACCTGAAAAGCAATAGAAGTCCTAGTTTCTAGCAAGCTGCTCTGCCACACCTTAAGGTGTATGTCACCCACTAATAGAAAATCATGAAATTCTGAGTTGGAAGTAACTTTAGAAGTCTCCTAAACCAACCCTAACAAATGCTAGAATTCTTTCTAGTCCATCTCCCACAAGTGACCATTCAGTGTTCAACTGGAGATCTCTCTCCATTATTTCCAAAATAATGCACTTATCAGCAATCCTGCATCTGGAGATGTGAATAGTATACCATAACTCTGAAACTGGTTCATGAGAGTGACCTCACTTGTGGTTCTGTGTCTGGTCTACCCAGATTACCGAGGGAGGGAATAGAAATAAATAAATATCAAGTGCATTACAAGACAGGGTTCCTATACCATGTGCTCCCCAAGAATGGTCAGGCAAGGGTCTCCAGAAACCATCCATTCCTATCCTTTTCTTCCTCTGTTACATTGCACATGCTCACTGAAAGCTGAGCTGGAGCTCAGAGACCACAACTGGCATTCTAGAAATGGGTCCAAGGGTGTATTCAGAAGCATGTCTAATTGGCCCTTCTATTTTCACTGAGGCTGAGCCCCATTTGCATAATATAAGAGATCCAGACTAACTGTTCTCTAGGTACTATCTCTCTCCCAGTATTGACAGAAAAAAACAGGTACCAAAAGGTCCTTCTCAGGTCCCAGATGAGTTGCAATGCACCTACCATGGGGGAAACGCTGATAAAATCATTTACCAAAAAAGCACATTCCCTATAATCCTCTTTGCCACCAGACCAGAGGGGCCCTTAAATGAAGAAATTCTGAATCTCTAACATCCTGGGAAGTGGATCTGAGGGTAGTTAGTGAGATGACACTTCCTTCTAAGCCACTGTCCCATCATGGCCTAGACCACTTTCAGAAAGCCTTCAGATACTATTGCTGCTGCTACTTCTCCGGGACAGATGTTTTACAAAAACTTCAGACTGCACTTCAATTGATTTCCTGGCTCTTTCTCTTTCATTTATTTTCTGTGTTAAGAACTTGGCAAGACATTCTCAAACATTAATCAGGTTGAGTTCATTGAAGTTTTTATGCTTTGATACACACACCCATACACACACATACTCTCTCTCTCTCTCTCTCTCTCTCACACACACACACACACACACACACACACACACACACACACACGTTTCTTGTAGTAAGATGGATTTGTAGTGGTTTTATTTTTAAACATTATTTCAAATGTAACAGATCAAGTCCTTTGTTACCTTTAGTAGTGTTGGTTTTTACTTAAAAATTTCAAACTGAACATCAATACAAACAACTAAATGTGCTTAGTGATTACATATTTTATGATCATTATTATTATAATGGAATCCCAAATCTAGAGTTAGAAGGGACCTTAGAGGTCAAGCTAGGTCAAAATCCCTCATTTACAAATTAGATAAATGAGACCTACAGGTATTAAGTAACTTTTTCAAGGTCATAGAGGTAGTAATGTCCTCTGCCTCAAAATCTAGTATTCTTTTCATTGTCTCTTGAGGTCAAGTGAAATAATATACTATTTCAATGCCTCCAAATTCTCATAAGGATTTTTTGCCCATCCATACTCATTCACTCTTCCTCATATGACCATTGCCACTGTGTGTTTTTATTGTAAATTTTGCTTTTTTTAAAAAAAATGCATCATTTCATAAAATCCTTCCCAGATTTCTTTGTATTCTTCATACTTACTGATGTCAATTGCCTTGTAGTATTTCATTACCTTAATATCCTCCACTCCCTTCCAGACTGTAAGCTCCATAAAGGAAAGGGTCAAGGCTTATCTAATACTGTATCTCTCCTCACCAACACAATTGTCTCTCAAGAATTTAAAAACAAATAGGTCAAGTGCCTGGTGGTGTGATCAGACTGGAACATAGAATCAATGAGTAATTCCAAAGAATAATAGGAATAAAAGATGTCATCAAAAACATATGGGATAGGAAGAGAACACTGGCATGAGATGAGGTGATAAGATACCTGGAATCCTTGAAAAGAGTTGGCGTTGACTGGCTACTTTGCCCACAGAACCCAGAATTTCAGTATGTGAAATTGTCTTCATCCCAATAGACAACTGTGATTTACCAAATTGTTGTCCAATATACTCTGTCTATGACTACGCAAAACATAGGAGCCAGTCACCAAGATTCCCAGCAATTTCATCCTGGGACCTGGAATTTTCAGTGCAATCTTGTTCCAGAACTAAGATTCCATCTTTCTATTCATTTTTTGCTATCACAATAAGGCATCTAGAAGGTGTCCAAACACAAGTTATCACAATTTCTGGGCAGACATCTTGGAACCTGCTTGGGGGTATTAGAATATTTCAGTTACCAATACTTAGACTCTGTCCTCTACTTATTAGCAAAGAGAGAGAGGACAGGATGAGAAGGAGACACTACAGTTTCTTTTGACTTAGTATGTGGCTCCGACCATATGGGCTCAACTCCTTTCCTCATTGGGTCTTTTCTGAGGAAAAGAACTGAAATTCATTCCAGTATTGAATTGAAGTTAGAAATTAGTGCCCTATAGAAATAATCCTTTTGTTTTTCTTTCTCAAAAAAAAATGAAAAATTTCATCTGGTTGCTAAACTTAGGGGCTGATTCATTGGTCCAAGGCACATCTGTCCAGCCCTGCCATTTGCTTCTGGAAATTGCAATGGATTTAAAGATGGTTTCAAAAACTGTTATTAATCTCCTGGGGCACAGATGGCTGCACCCTTCTCTGCATGTGGAATTGGCAATGGCAAGAGAGCCCTGGGAGTCTGGGAGGTTCAGGTAAAGTCAGTCTGTAAAGTCAGAACAGATAGGCCAAGAATTGGCAAGTCTAGCCTTTCAGGAGGTAATAGATTTCAGGGAGAATGCTTTGAGTTCAAAAACCATTTGCTCTCTTGAAGGAGTCAGTTTGATAACAGATATCAGTCAGAGGATCTCTGGAGAATAAGGGGGAAATTCCTACAACTGGTAATGGACCACAACTAGGAGGCATTGAGGGTTGCATTGTAGGTAAATACATTGGACTTGGTGTCAGACCTGAATTCAAATTCCTCATCAGACACTTACTAGCTGAGTGACCATTGGCAAGGAACAACCACTCTCAGTCATGGTTTCTCCTCCTATAAAATGTAGGTATTAATAGCATCCACTTCACAGGGTTGTTTTGTTGTTGTTCAGTTGGTTTAGTAGTTTCTGACACTTTGTGACCCCTATTGGAGATTTTTCTTGGTCAAGATACTGGTGTGGTTTGGCATTTCCTTCTACAGTTCATTTTACAGATGAGGAACTGAGGCAAATAGGGTTAAGTGACTTGCCCAAGGTCACACAATTATTAAGTGTCTGAAGTCAGATTTGAACTCATGAAGATGAGTCTTCCTGTTTCCCAGCCCAATGCTCTAGCCACTAAGTGAGAATCAAATTATATCACTGGGGGAAAGTTCTTTGCAAAATTTACAGTGTTATATAAATGCTAGTGATCTCTATGTTATTAGTATTAATTCAATAACAATTAAATTTTCTCTACATGCTAAGCTTTGTCCTTGGTGCTGGAGTGAAGAATAGCAGTCATTTGCCCCAAGAAATTTAAACACCAAGAGGGGAGATAGGACAAGTATACAAACAAGTATGAAAGTAGAGTGTAGCAGGGCAAAGGAAAGGTCCAGCCAAAATGCAGATAGGGGATCTGAAATGACTTTGGAGAGATAGCACTTGGTTGAGTTCTGAAGGAAGAAAAGGATGTCTGTGGGCAGAATGATGAGAGTGTACTGAGGGCAGCATGTGTGCATCCATGGAGAATGCATAAAGTGTAAGGCACTAGATCAGGAAAGAGCCAGGAATCCAGTTTTGCTGGAAATGTGGAAAGTGAGAAGTGAAATAAGCAATGTTGAACCTAAATTGATATATATGGTAGGTTGGACCCAGACTGTGGAAGGCCTTAAAGTACTATCCTTAAGAGTCTTAATTGCAATAGCAACTAGGACCAACATAAATCTAAGAAACAGCATGCCTTATTCAAAAATAGTGTTATTGATAAATAAAAATAGGAGAGGTGATAATGTGCTTATATTGAAATCTTGGATCTCGAAAGAAGTTTGGTATTTAACATCTGGACAAGGATGCCCAAGGTGGGTGGGGGGGGAGTGATATAGTCATGAATACCCTCCAGACCACATAGACAGAAGGAAGAAATAGAAAAGAGAACCTAGAAGCAATTAACAACAATGACAACAATATTAATAGAATTTATAAAGACCTTTGTGATTAGCAAAGTACTTACCATATATTTTCTCATTTAATCCTCACAACAACTCAATAAGGTAGGTGCTATTATTATTCCCATTTAACACATAAGGAAATGCTCTACTCCACAGTGCCCTAGTTTTGCCAGAAGCAAAATTTGAATTCAGGTCTTTCTGATTGCATGTCTAGGCTCCATCTAGTTGCCTCTTAATCATAAATTAGGCTCAGAGGTATGATAGGGTATTTTCATTATTTGATCTAGAGTTGTCTTTCTGGCAAAAGTAGAGGAATGGAAAACTTTATTTGATTTTATGACAATAATCACATTCTTCAAAAAAGACAAATAGTGAGGAGAGCCACTTATGGATAATAAGGGAAAGTAACAGGTTAATGAAGCAGAAATGTTGGGAACCTTAAGAGGAACTGACCATGCATATTAGAGGAGGAAAAAAGGCTGGAAAAACAGATTTCAAAGGGTCTGAAGGAAAAATAGCAAGCTATTAGGGTTTAAAATTCTATGAAGAAACTACAGGAAGAATAAAAACCTTTGAAGACACAAAAAACATTATTCCCATGAGGATTAATGGAGAGTTGTCCAAAGAGACTATTGTGAATACACAGGGAACTCACCAACCAACTTATTTTTTTTTCAGAGCCCAATTTAGATTTTCAAAAGACATGTATTAAAGATGGAAGCATGAGTAGATAAGGAGGATGAACAAAAAAGTGTGAGTCTTTAATAAGAATAATTACTAAGAGCATTAAAGCACAGTATAAGAATGTTGGCAATGAATACTATGGCACAAAAAGGGGAGGGCTGTTTAATTAGCTATGTGGGGGAAAGAGGAGATTACCAATGGTGTAGGTCTGCTGTTTGAGGTAAGATGACAATAATGGATTACTCAAAAAGGGCAGAATCTCACAACTCTTATTTTCCTCTAGTTTCTCTGCCAATAAAAATCATCTTTGGACTGGAAGAAATAAAACAAAAATGACTGAAAGGGAGTCAGAACCCAAGATAAATAAGGAAAGAATAGCTGCCTCTGGATGATTTCAAGTAATTAGGCCTAGACAAACTATTTCACAGCAATCTTATAAATAGGCATAACTTTTTTCTGTTTCATGGACCCCTGTGGCTCTGATGAAACCTATGGACACTTTTTCAGAATAATGTCTTTAAATAATAAAAGAAAATGCTAAATATCTGTTAGGTTAGTGAAAATAAATATGTAATTTTTTTAACCATTCAAGTTCACAAACACCCTCTATCAGCACCACTACCAATTTTTCCACAGACTCTTTGAGCATTCATAGACCCTAGGATAAGAACTCTTGTTCTCAGATCATAGACAAATTTCACTCAAAGGCATTTAAATCCCTTCTCAAAGTGACTCTAGTCTTTTTTTTTCTACACTTAGCATATTCTCCTCTTTACATTTGCTATATTGCAGCCCAATGACCTTATTACCTCTCCTCAGAAATGACACTTCGTCTCCCATCTCTGTGACCAGGCACTGCTTGACCCCATACCTGAAATACACTTCCTCCTCACCTCTTCCTTTAAAATAAAGCTTAATAATATTATATATATATATATAACCTGTATAAAATTGCTTCTCTTCTCAATGAGAGGGGAGAAGCAAGAGGATGGGAGAAAATTTGGTATTCAGTTTTTAAAAATGAATGTTCAAAATTGTTTTTACATGTAATTGGAAAAAATATTTAAAACAAAGTTCAGACACCTCATTCTACATGACACCTTGCTTAGTCTCCCTATACTGATGTCCTTTCTCAAACTCTACCCTAAGTTTTTTATAGCTTATTGAAGTAGAAATAAAGAGAATCCTAGGAAGAATTTGCCTTTGGTCTTTTTAGATATCTCCTCTTCTCTCCTCCCCATTCCCCTCTTTACTTTCCAGAGGCTGGGTCCCATAGATACATATACACTGCATATAACATCATATTTGTTTCAATATATTAATAGGTTTTGCTCATTGTTTTCTTTTTTAAAAAATTATTGGTTATAATGATGACTTTCTAGGAGGGTAAAAGGAGTGATCCATGGAATCACTGGCAATGTAAAAACACAAGAAATCAATTTAAAGTTTTTCCAATTAAATTAAAAGTTTAAAAAAGAAAGAGAACTAGTTTTAGAGTCAGATTACCTAGAGTCAAAGCCTACCTCAGACATGAGGACCTTAGACCAGGCACTTAAGCTTCCTGGATCTCAGTTTCCTCATTTGTAAAATGAAATGGTTGAACTGGATGGCTTAGAGGTCCTTTTCTACTCTAGAGACATGAACCTGAGTTTTAAAAAAATGTGTTAAACCAAAAACTTTGATTTTGATTCTTAGCAAGGGATATATTATTAAAGGGACAGTTAGTTAAAATCTAGAAAAAGAAACAAAAATCAAAAAAGAATCATCATGGCTCCATCCAAAACAGATATGCCAGACTAATCCTATTTTTTTTTTTTGGACAGGAGAAATTTAAGAGAAAGTCAGGAGAAATCAGGAAGTGTGCCACAGATAGTTTTCTTTTATTTTAAAGAAGCATTTTAAAAATATCTTAAGCTATTCTCGTTGGAAACCGTGAAGATACGTGGCCTGGACAGTCTTATAATTAGGTAGATTTGGAGCTGGTTGAATGCTCTAATCAATCATTAATGATTCAAAGTCAACTTGGAAAGAAGTCTCTAAGCCCAAATTGTACAAGAATTTTTCTTGGTCTTTATACTGGCTAATAATTTTATCAGTAGTTAGAATAAAATAATGAGTGATACACTCCAAAAAATTTGCAGATTATCTGAGCCTAGGAGGGATAGGTAACACAAAACATGTCAATTAGGAGACAAAAGTGTCTCAACCAGTTAAACCATTGACCTGAATATGGTAAGATAAAAATGAATAGGGATACATTTAGAGACATACTTGGTCTCATAAAATCAGTAAGTTTAAGATGGGAAAATTATGACTTGCAAGCAGTTCCTTTAACAAATATTTTCAGGGCTTAGTAGTTAGCAAGATCAAAATGAAGGAATGGTATGACATGGCCATCGAAAGAACCAATGTGATGCTTAGCATCATTTAGAGGTACAGTGTCCTGGTCTAGGGAGATGAATATTCTATTGTACTTTATTCTAATTGAACCACATCCAGAATCTTTATTGACTTCTGGCAGCCACATTTTAGGAAGGATACTGATAGATTGAAGTATCAAGTATAGGGCAAGAAGAATAAGGAAGGGCTTTGAGATCATGTCAAATGAAGAGCAGTCAAAGGAAATAGAAATGTATAGCATGAAACTGAAAAATATTAAGGGGAAATGATGGCTGACTTAAAATAAGAAAAAGTGGGAAAGATGATTAGACTTGGGTTTGTTTGGGCTTTTTGGTCCTAAAAAGGCATGATGAGAGCTACCTAAGAGGAGAAACTTAGAGGATGCTTGGTTCCCTTCAGAGAGGTCCTCAAGGAAAACTTAGATGACTACTTGTTAGGAATGCTTTCAGGTTGACCTACTTGTCTTCTGAAACCACTTTTATTTTTTAGGTTTTTGCAAGGCAATGGGGTTAAGTGACTTGCCCAAGACCACACAGCTAGGTAAATATTAAGTGTCTGAAGCTGGATATGAACTCAGGTACTCCTGACTCCAGGACCTGTGCTCTATCCCTGTACCACCTAGCCACCCCCCTGAAACCACTTCTAACCCAAAGATTCTGAGATTACAAGATTTTCATTTTATCCTTAAGCACTGGGGAGTCACTGATGACTTTTGTTCAGAGAAGCAATACTGTCAACTAAATGAATTAGGAAGATTGGTTTTTTTTTTTTTGTAATTGAATGATGGACGTTGGCAATTGCAATATGCCCATTGAGGTATTAGGGTCCTTTATTGGATCAGAGTGGACAGAGCTTAGGCTCTTTCTCTCTGCATAAAAGCCATCCTTCCTGTTGCCTCTGCAGTAACTAATTAGCAAATTGTTCCAAAAGGCAATAAATATAATCTTCTTTGATGCCAGTAGCTGGCTTAGTCTAGGGATGTGACAGTGTTCAAATCAACTGTGAGTTTATTTTAGTTTTTAAAAGCAACAATAGCTGCTCTTTGTCAAATTGGATGGATGGTGTGTCTATGTTTATGCCGACTATCACTTACCAACTCAGCAAGATATGGAAAGCAATGTTCTTACTTGAAAATGGACACACCTTTCTTCTGAACCTGGTCTTGGCACAATGAACCCTCTGAGTAAAAAGCATACCAAGTGCCCCCAAAATCATTCTGACCCCAGATAAATTAACTTGATAGTTAGAGTATGAGGTTTTTTTGTTGTTGTTTATGCTTGGGAGTAGGGAAAGTTGGTTGTTTTAATTTCTTTTAAAGCACCACTCCCAGGAATATGTCCCAAGGAAGTCAAGCACAGAAATAAAAACTTCACATATGCCAAAATATTCAAAGGAATACTTTCTTTGGTAGCAAGAAACTGTTTGGTTTTTTTTTTTTTGCAAGGCAATGGGGTTAAGTGATTTGCCCAAGGTCACACATTTAGGATATTATTAACTGTCTGAGGCTGGATTTGAACTCAGGTCATCCTGACTCCAGGGCTGGTTTTCCATCCATTGTGCCACTTTAACTGCCCCCCTTTTTTGGTAGCAAAAACCTGGAAACAAAATTAGTATTCATTAACTGAGAAATTATTTTGGAAAACTGTAACTCCTTGGTATTATGGAATAGTATAATATCATTAAAAAGACAGATATGAAGAATTCAGAGAAGCAAAGGAAGATTTATATGAAGTGGTACAGTGAAGAAGAACTAAGAATAAAATTTGCAAAGATTACAATATTGTAAATTTTAAAAACTAACAAAAAGATGGGAATGGTCAGTGTTGGAAGGGCTCTAGAAATATGTTGATGAATTTTGAATTAGCAAATCAAGTTTGACAATGCTAAGAAAGTGACTACGATGTCTATACCCTTTGACCTGAAGTTCTCATTGCTAGGTATATACCTTAAAGGTCAGTGACAGGAAAAAGGGTCCCAAATATTCCACAATATTCTTAGTAGCACTTTTTGTAATAGCAAAAGAATTAGAAACAAAGTAGGCATCCAAAAGTTGAGAAAAGGATAAATAAATTGTGGTACATATATGAAATAGGATATGGTTGTGCCAATAGAGATGATGAATGTGAATGTCATAGGATGGGGAGTGGAAAACTAAACAGCAGGCCCAGTCCTTATGAGTATGTGCAGCATTCTCTGTTGATGCAATCCTTAAATCAATATCCTGATCCTGAGCATCAAGTCTGTTCATCATAGAAAGAAGAGGAAACTTTTGATTGGAAGTTGAGCATGAAGGAAGAATCCTTACTAGAAGCATTAATCAGATTATTGACCCCCCCCTTCTCTTCAGCCTGGCTGGCTGGAGGAGAGTATGCAGTAATACTCGGTGGAAGAAGTCTTGGTCCTTCTCCACCATGGCCAACATGTGGTCTATGAATACACACAATTATCTGTTCTTTTCTTCTGAATTTGTTCTTTCTTACCTTTAGGTGAACTACCAGTTACATTTCCATTTTGTAAACTTCAAAAGTTCAGAGATGACCTTTGAGATGTCCGGGACTTAGAGTCCAAGCGTTTACATAAACTGTTGAGCCTAGTGAAGAGTAAAGTCTCTAGCCACCTGCTTGACACAGCCAAGCATGGATTTAAAGCAGTCAAGAGAAAAATATAGTGACTCATTCATCAGCTATGCCATAGAAAAATAAATGTAGTGGACAAATGCTTTGCAATGTCTGCTTTAAGATTGTGCCCACTTCTCAAGACTGAGCTGATATAATCCTAAATATTAAGGGAATGATTTGCAATTTCTGTTCTTTCTATATCTCCTCATTAAATAACCCTTAGCAAAAATCAGTTTATATCAATTTATTAAATAATACTGAGGTAGTAATTACTGAAGGATATCAGTGACATACAGGACCTGCTAATTATTACAGAAGATTGATATTGGGGAAAAGATACTGGAATGAGGGTTCAAACAGATGGCACCAGAGAAAGATACCATCAAACCTTCAGAGTTACCTATAGAATCCTGGAGATGATATGTAAACTCACTTGACTCTAGGAATGCAAAATCAATGTAAGTTTTTGGATAAGGATCCCTTGAGTTTATAAGAGCTACATAAAGAATTTAGTCAAACATAGGAAAATGATGAATTGATGCAGAATAAAGCACATAGAATTAAGAAAAAATAAGACAATACTAAAGAACATTTATATAGCTCTTTAAAAGGTAGTTAGATGGTACAGTGGATAGTATTCCAGGCTTGAGGTCAAGAAGGTTCAACTTCCTAAATTCAGATCTGATCTCAGATCCTTAGAAGCTGTGTGATCCTGAACAAGTAACTTAATCTTGCTTGCTTCCATTTACTCTTCTGTAAAATGAGCTGGAAAAGGAAATGACAAACCCCTCCAATATCTCTGCCAAGAAAACCCCAAATGGGATCACAAATATAAATAATATAATTTGATATAAAACTATATGTGTATACACATGTGTGTGCACATAAATAATAACCACAACAATGTAAAAGGGAAAAAAAGACCAAATATCAGGCAATAATAATAATAACCAGCTTGGTGAAAGGAAATGAGAAGATGAGAAAATACACTGCATGTGAACACTATCTTTCAGTTCACAGTTGATATGTTGGTTAGTTCTGCCAAACTCTTTCCTCTCCCCAACCCACCCTTTTGTTTATTTTTTTTCCATTTTCTGGTATAAAGTACAATGCACAAGATAGAGGATGTGGTGAATTGGTGAATCAACACAGCCCACCTTGGTGGGGCGGAGAGGGGAGAGAGGAGATGAGGAGGAAGTCTTTCAGGTTGAGCCTTCACAGTTGCAGGTGATAAATTTGCATGACCCCTACAGATCACAGAGCTCAGTACCTGATGAAAATATTGATTGATTGATTTTAGGCAACTACATGCTGCAGTAAGTTGAGCACTAGACTTAAAGGTCAGAAGAACTGAGTTCAAATCCTGCTTTGAACATTTATCAGCTGTGTGATTTTGGGCAAGTCATTTCACTTTTCTGATGCCTAATCTCAGTTTCTTCATTTGTAAAATAGGGATAACAATACCAGCTATCTCATAGGGTTATTATGGGTATCAAATAAGATGACATACATGTAGCACTTAAAAATCTTATTTTTTGCAAAGTATTGGGGTTAAGTGACTTGTCCAAGGTCACACAGTAAAGTATTAAGTGTCTGAAGTCGAATTTGAACTCAGGTCCTCCTAATTCCAGCACTGGTGCTCTATCCACTGCACCATCTAGCTACCCTCACTTTGAAAATCTTATGCCTTTTTATAAAAGGTAGTTATTATTATTATTATTATTATTATTATTATTATTATTATTATTATTGTTATTGACATCTGGCCCATACAGCTCATGGCACTTCCCAGTATGCCCAATAGATACAAAAGACAGACATCCAAGATGAGGATGCAACCACACATTACACAACATTTACCAGGCAAACTAGTGGGAGGGGACAGGAATAGATGGGGGAGAGCTATGCAATTATTTGAGTAGATAAAGCCAAATAAAACACTGAGAGAGTGTGTGTGTGTGTGTGTGTGTGTGTGTGTGTGTGTGTGTGTGTGTGTGTAAAGACCACAGGTAACCCAGACAAGAACAAAGCTTGGTCAGAATTACTGGATAATTGCTCAGCTTGCTTTGGCAATCTGTGGTCAGAAGTGGGTGTATAATTTGGGGTCAGCACATAATTAAAAATAATCAGACTGCAAAGCACATTATTGCCCATTGCCCCACCCAGTCAATTCAAGCTGCAAACCACTTAGTGACTTCCTGCTGAGGTGGCCATGAACATTAGTGTGCTAACCAAGTTAGGTTCCTTTCTGGCTGAGGAAAGTTGGGGTAGGTTTAATAGCTACTCAGCTGTGCCTGTAGCTGGATGGCAATGGCAGAGTTAGGAAGGCTCAGGTCAACCTGAGGTGATGTCCATTGTCTTCTATCATCCATCCCCAACTGACAAGGGATCAAGCCTTAGAGCCCAGAGACCTCTATGAGTAAATATATCCCTGAGGTGTCAGAAAAATACAAAATTTAGGATTGGAAGGGACCAGAGTGGTCATCTAGTATAACTTATCTGGAAAAAAATCCCCACTCTATTATATTCATAATCCAGTCTCTGAAACTCCTGGTGAGGGTGCACCAAGTATCCCATCCCATTTTGACCAGTTAGCATTTACATAAAACATTAAGGTTTGTAAAGCACTCTATGTTCACTTTCTCATTTTTATCTTCTCTATAACCCAGTGTGGTAGATGCTACTATCACCATCTTTCAGATGAAACTGAGACAGGTTACTGCTAAACATCAAATAGCTAGTAAGTGAAGCAAGATTTGAACTCAACTATTCCAGACTCTGTCTTAAAGTCTACCTATTACAGCAACTGGGTGTACCACTCCCCACTTCTCTCTGAGATCACCTCCCATGTGGTATGCATGAACGAACACACACAAACACACACACACAAACATACACACACACACACACACACACACACACTTGTATAAATATAGTAATTTGAATGTTGTCTTCCCCCATTAGACTCTTCCCTGAGGGGAGGGACTAAATTTTTGCCTTTTTTTTTGGTATTCCCAACATATAGAACAGTGTGAGGTATGCAGTAAGCACTTAATAAATTCTTTTTTTCTTTTTTTTTTAGGTTTTTGCAAGGCAAACAGGGTTAAGTGGCTTGTCCAAGGCCACACAGCTAGGTAATTATTAAGTGTCTGAGACCGGATTTGAACCCAGGTACTCCTGACTCCAGGGCCGGTGCTTTATCCACTACGCCACCTAGCCGCCCCACTTAATAAATTCTTATGGTTTATGACTGACAT
The DNA here is from genome assembly GCF_037893015.1 of Macrotis lagotis. Lineage (NCBI taxonomy): Eukaryota > Metazoa > Chordata > Mammalia > Peramelemorphia > Peramelidae > Macrotis > Macrotis lagotis. Next base: position 360,808,240 of record NC_133658.1, on the reverse strand, counting down.
CTTGAATCTTTAGAACTATTTTCTGAAATCCAGCCTAAATTGGCCTCTTTCTATCTCACTGCTTTTCATTTTACCCTAAGGGGGTAAAACATGTAATCTTTCCCCCACTTGACAGCTTTTCAAATGTTGGATTACCACTCTCCTTCCAATACCATTGTCTGGCAACATGCATGTGTTTTTAGCATGCTGAATCTTTAGCAATATTGATACTATCCAGTTAGGGGACCTTTTGTCCTATGAACACAGAAGTTAGTTCCCTTTTTTAAAGGAGTTCAAGATATTGTGAGATCATAGAATCCTCAAATATTAAGAACTAGAAAGCAACTCTCTTTGATTTTTATACAGCTAAAGAAAGTGAGACCCAGGAATGGGAAATGACCAGCCTAAAGTCTTGCAGGAGGCTCATAAGGAAGTCCTTGTGGATTTTTTTTTTTTGCATTATTATCTCTCTTCATTTAGATCATCAATATCTGGACTGGTCACATCCTTTAAATGAAATTGATAAATGTCCTCTCCCATTCAGCCAAGTCTGCCAAAGAAACACAATATAGGAAGGTCAGCTGACTTCTGTCTCTTTTTATACTCTCACCACTTACAAAGCAAATGGTTATTTTCCCCTGGAAATATTTCAGAAGCACAATATGAAGACGCTTATAGGGCTTTCATCATCTGAAGTGCTACATTTAGTCGGAAACATCTGTCACCAGAACCTAACTCTCTGTATCTCACAATCCATGTCCCATCAGCAACTGAGTTATCACACCTGCCTGAAATCTACAGCCCTTTAAGTCCCTGGCACAGAGCTCACTTAGACAGTAATATGTTATTCTTATGTAACTTTGTCCAACCATAAGTCATAGCCCTGGGGACAGAGCCTCTCCTTGAAAACTCCCCCACCTTCCCAACCTGAATTATAAAGCATGGTCAGGAAATGAAGTGTACTGGAAAAGTAAATTTCCATGATAAACAAACTGCTGAAACATTATTTAATTGGTTTTTGATGGGAATCACTCTAAAATATATTACGTATTTTTCCACTTTAGTAAACAGAGGACCGATTGCAATGGGTCATTTCCTTGGTTCCTCAGCTTTTTCTATATGTGTCCATTTTCCCAAGAAGCTGCAGAAAAGGGTTTGGGGGTGGGGAGAGTGGCTGTATCCTTGTGTCAAAGAGGATAAAAGTGCTATTTGGTCCCACACTGAATGATCTCATACTGCTAGCTAGCCTTTTATAGCTGATCTTTCTGTCACATCCTCCTTTGATGTCCAACTGTCCCTTCTCACTGGCAACAGTGAGTCTACTAACAGAAGTCATTTCACCTTCCAAGTCCTTCAGCCCTGCCCTAACTTATCTTCTGTCCATTTTAACCCCTAAAAAGACATTCATAGGATCATAGCTCTTGACCTGGAAGGGGTCTCAAAAGTCACAGAATTCAATGCCTTCCTTTTATAGATGAGGAAACTGAGGTTGGAATGATTTGCTCAGAGGTCAAAGAAGGAGTAAAAACACTGTAGGTGGGGTATGAATCTAAGTCTTTTGATTTTAGTAGCTTGGCAATTAGTGGATAGAAGACCTTCCTGAGTTCAGATCTGAACCCAAACACTAGCTGTGTGATCCTGGGCAAGTCAGTAACCCTGTTTGCCTCATTTTATAGCCTCCTCCATAAAATGAATTGGAGAAGAAAAGGAAACCATTTCAATAACTCTGCCCCCAAAAGAAACCTAAAAGAGGTCATGGAGAGTCAGACACAAGTGAAAAACAACTGACCAATAATAACCTCTGGTTCTAGAGTCAGTTTTCTTTCCAAAGGTTAGTGAAAATTAGAGAATATATTAATCTATAACTCACAGAATCATAGTTAAATCAGAGTTAAAAGGAACTTCAAAGACCACTTCAATTCCTTCATTTTATAGATAAGGAAACTGAGATCCTGAGAAGAGAAATTTCTTGTTCAAGATCTCAAAAATGCTAAGAAAAAAGGAAGAACTAGAACTTAGGTCTCTTGATTACTATTGTAGTGTTCTTTGTATACTCTAAATGTTTTATTTTATATATGTTACTATTCGTTCATTCAGTAAAACTTCCATATTTCTGACTATGGTGCTACTATCTTTGTAGTTACTCATGTCCCAGTAGGGCTCAGAGTGCTAATTGTGGGTGTGACAACTATCTTTGGCTGCTACTGAGCTAGATGTTCTCTTGCATGAATGTGAATGTTCCTCAAAGCAAAACCATTTCCAAGGGAATCTGTTCCATGGCTCCATGGTCTTACTGTTTCCTGCTTAGTGGGTGGGGTTGGGATTATTTAAATTCTCTGTAATAAACAACACTACCATTACCTGAGTCTCAGAGGAGCATTTGAAAAGAGACATATACAATACTGGCATATCCCTATAGTGGAAGCTCATGCAAGCCCCCTTCTAACAAAAAAAAAAAAAAGGTAGGGTCCATAGAGGAGGATAAAACATTGGTTTGGCCAAGTTAGGAGCCAGGGTTTCTAGACATGAAAAATCAAAGCGGATGAGGCAGAAATGGAAAGATCAGGGGGTGAATCAAAGAACTTTAAACTAAAGAGACCTGCATGGACTAGAAGGCATGCCACCAAGGTCAAGAGCAAGGGTTTGCCAGGATGCCAAGATCCAAGGGTTTGAGATGGAAGTAAAAGTGCTAGGAGTAAAAGTAGAGCTGTCAAGACTAACACTTTCTTCCCAGACTGCCTCTAAAGATGTTAAGAGTTCCTATTCCCTCCCCACTCCCATCTGTGGCAGTATAGGTCATGTGTGGATCTGCCATATCACTCAAATATGTTCCTTTCTCTTTCCCTCTCCATGGGGTATCCTTTTCAACAAAAGTTTTAAAAGAAAGTGGGAAAAAAACAAATTCAGCAAAACTAGTTACATATCAACTGCATGTGATGGTGTATATACTATTCCAAACCCATAGGCCCATCTCCAATAAAGGATGAGCATTTAGATCCAAGCTTATTATCCAAGTTTATTACCATTATACAGCATTTATTGTTTTTTCAACCTACATTTTGGAGCTATTATATGCATATTTTATATATTAATAATTAATCATGAATCAATTAAATAAATAATTGTCCCTGCATTGATTAAATAATTAATCAAATGGTTGGCTATTGATTAATAATTAATATATATTATGTCTATTTTATATATGATGTATATATTTTTGTACATATGCATATTATTTTTCTGGCATTGCCGACTTCCTTCTGCATCAGTTCATCTGTCTTCCTGTATTTTTTCTGCATTGGTTTTTATTTTTTAGGTCACAATAATATTCTATCACATTCACCACTGCAATTTATTTAGCCATCCCCTAACTGATGAGCATCTACTTGTTTTCAAATCTTTGCTTCCACAAAATGGACTACTTTATGTAAGTATAGCTATAGCTATAACTATAGATATGTAAGTATAGCTATAGCTATAGATAGATATAAAGATATATATAGTAAAAATAGCTATATCTATTTAGATATTTCTCTATACAGATATATTTATCACTATGTTTTTTCTTTTTAAAATTAAGGTTTGCTAGTAAGACTGAGAATTCAGATTCCAAGGTAGAAATCTCAATAACCTTTGACTTTTCCCGCTTCCTCAACCTACCTAATTCATCTGATGTTGTCTTATCAATTCTACCTGAGAAAAATCCCTTCCATCAATTTTTTCTCCAATTTTTCCTTCATATCTCATCATTGATACCACTCTAAACTATCATCAGCTATCAGTTCCATTATTTCTATATCTCCCCTAAATCAAGGTTCTTAGCCTGGAGTAGGTAGTCTCCAAAAGTGTTTGTAGACAGACTTCAGGGGAATTATGAACTTAGGTAGAAGGGGGGGTGGGAATCACATCATTATTTTCAGTAACCTCTAACTGAAATTTAGTATTTCTTTCATCTATATAAAAACATTATTCTAAGGTGTCCATAGGCTTTTTCAGAATGTCAAAGGGGTATGTGACACCATAAAAGCTAAGAATACCTGCCCTATATAAAAATCTATCTTACCCTAAAGGAAAATAAGAGAGGAAAGAGATGGGTGAAAGAGACAGGGGGAGTCGAGGATGATAGAAAAGAGGGAAGATCATGGTGGGGGTAGTCAGATATAACACACTTTTGAGGCAAGATAGGGAGAAAGGAAAGAGAAAATAGAATAAATGGTGGTGGGAGGATAGGATGGAGGGAAATATAGCTAGCAATAGCAACTATGGGAAAAATATTGAAGCAAATCTCTGATGGACTTATGATAAAGAATGCTCTCCATCACAAAGACAGAACTGATGGTATCTGAATTCAGACCAAAGCATATTTTTTCTCACTTTATACTTTCTTGAGGTTTTTCTTTCTTTGTAGAGAAAGTATGTTTACTTTTACAACATGATTGTTGTAGTAATAATGTCTTTCATGGCTACACATTTTTAACCTATACCAAGTAACTTGCTTTCTCAATGGGAAAACGGGGTGGGAGGAAGGGAGAGAATTTGGAACTCAAATTCTTAGAAATAAATGTTGAAACTTGCTTTTGCATGCAGCAGGGGTGGGGATTTAAAAATAAAATCAATCTGCATATATACCTGCCCTAAATGGTTTAATCACTTCAATGCCTTCCTTCTCCAATCTTTGCCTGTGTAATCCTAAGGTAATATCCTGTAATATTACACCTCTATTCAAAAATCTTTAGTGGTTCCCTTTGATGCTGAGTCATTTTTCCTGTCTGACGCTTCAAGATTCCATCTGGGGTTTCCTTGATAAATATACTAGAGTGGTTTGCCATTTCCTATTCCAGCTCATTTTACAGATGAAGAAATTGAGATAAAAAGGGTTAAGTGACTTGGCCAGGGTCATACAGCTAGTAAGTGTCTGAGGCCATATTTGAATCATGAAAATGAGTTTTTCTGAGTCTAAGCTCTGTCCACTACACCATCAAGTAGTTCCCTAGTGCCTATCAAATAAAGAATTAACTCACTATCCTGACACTAATCTGTCATTCAAGGTCCTCCATACTTTGGTTGTAACACATTTCCTCTATACCTCCATTTCCAACCTCAACACACACAATTTTTCTCTTCAAAATATTTACTCACTGTCTTTCAGTTCTCATCTTAACCTCTTCCAGTTCCTTTTCTTTATTCAGGCTGTGCCTTAAGTCTGAAGTGACTAATTCATCTACTCCATCATCCCATCAATCCCACCCCCCCATCTCCTCTTATTTAATCCTTCCTTTGACCAACTCTCTCCACTAAATCTTCCCAGATCTGCCCCACCTGGAAGTATTCCCTTTCTCTTTATATTTTTCATCACACACTGTTACCAAGAAGACCAATCAACACTAGGCAGTCTTCCTGCAGTGTTAAGGATTGGGTACAGTAATGAAAAATGAGAGATGTGGTTCATCAACTTGTATATCCTCTCTTGTATGTACTCTGGGTCCTAAGGCACCCAAACATCACAAGACCAACAAAAGACTTCAAATGATCATTTGTGTTCTTTTCCTTTTTAAAAAAAAAATATTGATGATTTCTTTTTATACCATTGTCACCTCCTAATGACTCTGCTTCCAGAAAACATTCCTTTTTGACAAAGAAGTTCAGTTAAACAAAACAAATGGATACATTGGGCATGGACAATGTATATCTCATTCCATACCTTCCACCTACCACTTCTTTTCCAATACTAGGAAGTCATGATCAGTCACTGAATCGATCAAAATGTCTTTCAAATGGTTCCCTTTTATATTATTGTGGCAAATGTATAAATTGTTTTCCTTGCTCTGGTTACTTCCCTCTGGATCAATTCATACAAATTATCCCAAGTTTCTCTTAATTCTTCCTAATTACCATTCTTATAGCAAAACAATAATCTATTACAGGCATAATCTGCAAGTTATTTGATCATTCCCTAATCAATGAGCACTCATTTATGCTTACATCACTTTTTTCAATCATATCACCTGATTCTGTCTCCAAAATTGCCTTCTGCAGTTCAAATACTTTTGTACTTCATTAAAAATTCAGTCAAATCAAATGGCCTTCCAGATATCTATTTATGGCAAGATTTTAGAAGAACTTCCAAAGGAGGTGAGTTTAGTTGTTTCTCATCCATGGCCAAGCAGAAATGTTTAAACAAGAGATAAATCAGGTCCTACTTTGATACACCACAAAGCTTCATCAGGATTGGAACTATATATACATACATACATACATACATATATATATATATATACATATATATATGTATACATACATACATATATATGTATATATATATATATATATATATATATATATATATATATATATATATATATAAGCTTCACTAGGACTGTGGATATGAAATGTGCTTCATGACTACACCCACATCCAATAAGGTGGAAATTTTTCCACCAATAGGTGGAAGTTTTTCCTCCAATAAGGTACCAGTTTTTCATTGCCTTTGGTGCAGTGAACCAGAACAGTCTGACCAGAATAGTCAAGCCCCTCTGTAAGTTAAGATGAAATGAAGATGAAAGTAGAGAAGTGAATGGCAACGAAGCCTCAAATTTTCCCTTCTCTTCCCTGTTCAGACCAGTCCAAACCTTGTGTGAGTTATAATGCAAGCTAAAGAAGAATAGGGAAGTAGATGACAGGTGAGATTCTTAGCAAATAGCTGCAGCATCGTGGGAGGAGGTAATACCCCTTCCTGTCTTCTTTGAGGCTCTTATGTTTGGCCCTGATAATAATAGCTTTGAAGAAGGCTCGGGGTTTTGTCTGAGTCACATCTGTGCTCTTATGCTCTAATGGAGCCAAGACAGAATATATCCTAAATGGAACTAAGCAATGATGACAAGCCCTAGAGCTTTAGAATCAGTCCTTCAAAATAGATTCCAAGTCCTAGATCCCTAGGAGAAATTTCTGTAATCAACTGAGATGATCCTCATAGCACACTGCCTGAACCTCTCCTTTGTGCCCATCATTTCTCCTTGTATCACAATTATTTGTGTAAGTGCCAGGTTCTTTAGACTATAAGTTACCTGAGATTAAAGACTGTGTCATTTTTAATCTTTGAAATCACTGGCCCAGTGCTTTGCACATAATGTTGCTTAAGCCATGTTCATATGAAGTGATTTTAGTTGAATTGACAATTACTATGCAAAGAGAGTCTTAGGCACAACATGAGGGGAGACAAAGAATAAGTCACAGTTTCTATCATCAGAATCTAGAAGCTGGCATTGGGTAGTGGGCAATGTTGGCTAGGCATGGATCAGAATAACCTCAATACAAAGGCAAGACATGATAGGTTCCGACAGAGACTCCTGAGCTTTAGCTCAAGCCTGAGGCTGGTCCCAGAAACCCAGTGACATGCCACTACAGAGAAGCTAAAAATACCCAGGACTGACGCCATGCATCAAATTCCTCCTGCTGAGCAGAGAACAAACAAAGACATCCTGTAATCAGGCAGGCTGGGCACAATGATCTCCGATTGCTCAAGGAAGCCTTGATTACCAGCCATTGCCAAGGAGGCCAGTGCAGATGAACACCGCAGAGAGCAGCACTAGGTGCTTATTGGAAAAAAAGACACAGGCTCACAGGATAATAGTGACAGAACTAAAGGGACTCTCAGAGACCATGGAGCCAAACCTCCTGATTTTAGATGAGGGAACTGAAACCTCTGGACGTGTGTAACTTGTCAGGATTTGAACCAGTCTCTTTGGATTCTAATTTCAATGCTCTTTTCAAAGCTGCTGCCTGATGCTCTTAGTCAGCCAATAAACATTTTTAAAGTTCCTTCTATATATCAGGAATTGTACTAGGCACTGAAATACAAAGAAAGCCCTCAAGGAGCTCACCATCTTATGGGGGAAACAACATGCAAACAATTATATAAAAATGAGCTAAATATAGGACAAATTTGTTGTTTATATAGACAAAGACCCTTAGAACTGGAAAAGATCTTAGAAGTAATTTAGTCTAGTATCTCTACTTTACTTATTAGGATATGAGGCACAGAGAGGTGAAGTAGCTTACTCAAGATTACGCAGACAGGGGTGGCTAGGTGATAAAGTCGATAGAGCACTGGCCCTGGAGTCAGGAGTACCTGAGTTCAAATCCTGCCTCAGACACTTAATAATTACCTAGCCATGTGGTCTTGGGCAAGTCACTTAACCCCATTGCCTTGCAAAAAAAAAACTAAAAAAAAAAAGATTATGCAGACAGTCCCAGAGATGAGAATTGAATTCAGGTCTTCTGACACTGTCCAATCCAATACCACTGCTCCTAAACAATATGACTTTGAGTTTGCATCATGTTGGGATCTTTTGCCAGCTTCTGGCCATATCCCAAAATCTACCTGGGGGTGCAGCTTGGAAGCAGGATGCTTACTTAACATTACTAAATCTGTCAACACATTACACTTGGGCTTGCTCTCAGTACTGATGCTTTCTTGAGCATCTGGTCTGCCAAGAAAGCTTGTAATTTATTACTGCTGGCATTCTTTAGAGCAGATCTGTCTCCTGACCTACCAATCAATCTCCAGAGAAGTGTGATGGGAAGAGCCCTTTGAGGACTCCACCCCATTGACCTGGAATTGATTCCTCTGATCCCATCTCCTCCTAGACTCATTGTACTCTTCCCTTTCCCATCACTGAATCATATATTTATAGTTAGAAATCATCTATTCTCACCCCGCCTCATTTTAAATATGAAGAAAGAGGCCCAGAGAGGAGAAGAAACTTACCTAAGGTCACACAGATAGTAAGCTGGATTTTAACTAAACTATTCTGACTCCAAATCCATTTTCCCCATTGCCCTAAACTAGCTCAGGTGCCACCTCTTCTCTATCGAGGCTTCTCTAATCTCAATTCTTTGTTCTTTTTGTTGTTTTTGCAAGGCAATGGGGTTGAGTGACTTGCCCAAGGTCACACAGCTAATAATAGGTAATTATTAAGTGTCTGAGGGTGGATTTGAACTGATTCCAGGGCCAGTGCTCTATCCGCTGTACCACCTAGTTGCCCTATCATTACTTATCTCTGTAGTAATGTTGCTGAGCCTTGCATATAACAGGCACTTCTTAAGCTTTGTTGAATTAAATATACATATATACAAGGTGGAAATATGAATAGGTTCAGGAGGGGTTCAGATGAACTCATTCCACAGTGACAATCTTCAGTATGCAAGGTCGTTCCCTAAGAGATAACAGGAAATGGAGATGAACAGAAAGGCATCTCTGATCTCATGAAGCTCACAATCTCATTGACCAGTGGGAAGAGAGGAGGGAGTGACACTGGCATAAATAACCAAAATACAAAATAGAATTAATAAGTGCTCAAGGAAACTGCAAAAAGAGGTTGGAAGAGTTCAAAAGAACTTTTAGTTCCTTTGTCATTTCTGTCTGAGAATGAGGAAAGTCTACAGTGGAATTGGAAGTGGGCATAGCATGGAAAAATCACATAAATCCAATATGGGGAAGAGCTAGGGGAGAGCAAATGTGTAAAGAAAAGTATGAGTACTCACAAGCCTAGAGAAGTGGAATAAGTACTGGATTTAAAGATCAGGGATCTAGGCTCCAATCCCAGATGTGCTGTTTGCAATGTGCTGGACTTGACCAAGCCTCACTTTCTTCATCTGTAAAATAAAGACTTTAAACTAGATGATCTCAAAGGTACATTTAAGTTCTAGTTCCTTATAATCCTCTGTTCAGAGAATATTTATTGAGTAATCCAGATTAGCTAGAGTGAAAAACATTTGAGGAGAAATGACAGGAGGTAATGATACCATCAAAATAATATGAGGTGGGGCAGCTAGGTGGCGCAGTGGATAGAGCACCAGCCCTGCAGTCAGGAGTCCCTGAGTTCAAATCTGACCTCAGACACTTAATAATTACCTAGCTGTGTGACCTTGGGCAAACCATTTAACCCCATTGCCTTGAAAAAACTAAAAAAAAAAAAATAATAATATGAGGTCAAAAGAAAGATGGCCTTGAATATCAAACTAAGGAATTTGAACTTTATCCTATAAATGGTCAGAAGCCATGACAGGTTTTTGAGCAGAGTGGTGATGTATCAGGACTGGTAGGGTAATAACTGGCAGCAGTGAATGAGTGTGGCCTTCCCCACCCTGTTTCTTCTCCCCAGTCCCACAGGTCATCGGTGACAGGATAAAGGGAGTTAGAAGGTAAAGCTTGAGTATCTCTTTCTCTCTTTACTTTAAGTGAATTTGTATTTGATTAACCATAATAAAACTATGTACATGTGAAAATAGTGGTATGTATGTATGTATGCAAAGCTGTTAACAGAAGGTATGTTTGCTTGTTTATTATACTGAATCACACTGTATATTTAGTTGAAGCTAAATAAAGATGATGAAAATGACAACACTTGGTATAGATACAAATTCATGGAACCTTCATAGTGACTTTCCAGCCCTGTCATCCCCAGAATTTCTTTAAACCATAGGCCAGAAACTTACTCTCTCCATTGATTTCTGCTGAGGGTGCATGTCACAGTAATCTCATCTCATCCAAACTCACACCTTTGGTTTGAGAGGCATTCTACATTTCCCAAGCCCTTACCCCTATTCAGATCACCCACAATCCACTCCAAACCAATTCACCCATCTAGTTCACTTAATAGTGTCCTTCAGAGCTCAATTTCTATTATCAATTAACCCCCATCCCTACAACCTCCAACTTTTCAACCAACATTTATTCTTCAATTTACTCTAAACCTGGTTTCTCCTAAGGTCATCACATTCTTCTCAATTTTTTTCACTAATGACCACTCCTCACATTTGCTCTCTTAGGGCCAGAAAAATACTAATCAAATTGCTTCCAGGCTATTCCTCTATCACCATTCCTCAATTATCTTGGCATTCTCCTGTTTTTATAATGCAAACAAATGGAGAGAGATCCCTAAATCTCTGTATCCAACAGTATAAAATGCCTAATTTCACTACATTATCATTTGTGTATTCATTTTTTAATTTTCTGAAAACTTATTTCTTATTGGCAATCTTTATTTTCAAATGTCTCTTCCCCTTTCTGACCTAAAGGATCATTCTTGTAACAAGGAATAAAATAGGGAAAAAATAACTCAAGGAAAATAATCAAAACACCAAGAAAGGCAGCATATTTGATGTTCCTCATTCATAGGTTTTTAAAGAACTTTTAAAGGACAGAAAAAAGTATTTTCTCCTTTCTTTGTGGGAAGCTAAATTTTATCATTGTAATTACACAACATTTAGTTTCTTTATTGTTTTACCAGTCACACAAACACACATGAAAGGCTCAATATGTACAAATCTGCTTGGGGTAGAATTTTGAGAAGAATAAAACATGTCCCTGTTCTTGTGGGTTTCATACTTTGGTAGGAGAATTGAATACATGCACAATTTCAACAGACTATGGAATGAGACTAAATGAATAACAGTAATAATAATAATAATAATAATAACAACAACAGTAAGAACACCAAATGGCTAGCTGAAATCTTAGGAAAGAAAGACCCTGTAGTTGAACATTAATACTAAAAACCTGAGATCTGATCCCTGCTCTGTTTGGTGAGTTGGGGGAGTATGTCTCAGATCAATGACAACTTCTCAAGTCAGTAAATATTTCTTAGCATTTATTGTGTGCTCTTGAGTATTATTTAGCTAAATCCTGGTTCCTGACTTCATAGAGACTATAATGGGAAAGGGGGTTTCAGGCTACAAAGTACAAAAGGAAAAGTATATAAAATGTTGGCAGAGATCTGGGTTCAAGTCCTGATTCTGACACTTTCTAGATGTATGGCCAGAGGCAAGTAGTAACTTCCTGGGGCTTCAGTTTCCTGATCTGTAAGAAGCTAGCATTTACATATTGCTTTGAGTTGAAACATATTTTATATATGTTAACTCATCTAATCCTTACAAAAACCTGGGAAGTAGTGACTATTGTAGATGAGGAAACTGAGGCACAGATTGGTTAAATGATTCCCCAGAATCAGACAGCTAAGGAGTGTTTGAATTAGGATTAAAACTCAGATCTTTCTGACCCCTAGTTTTGTACTCTATCCATTAGACTTCCTAGCTTCAGACAAAATGCAACAAAGCATTTTAAATACCTTATCTCATTTGAGCAAATTTATTTTGAGGCTCAAATGAGATAAGGAATGTAAAATGCTTTGTAAACTTTAAAGTGCCACATACCTAACTATATAATGCATACTTATAAATTATTACTTTTGTTTTATAGTATTACTACTACATAATAAAGTAGTATGTTGTTGTTGAGTCATATCTGACTCTTCATATCCCTATTTGAGATTTTCTTGGCAAAGAGACCAAGTTTCAAACAAAACCTCTGTGTCTGAACAAGGTGGAAAATTGATTCATCTCACAGATTGCTGAATAAATGCCACTGGAGTGCAGTGTCTGACTGATCTTCCTAATGTTTAGACCAAGTCACCTCTTCTATGTCAAATCCTTCAATGGCTCCCTGGTTTGAGATTTCCTTCTCTAGCACATTTTGCAGATGAAGAAACTGAGCAAATAGGGTTAAGTGATTAGCCCATACTCACATAGCTAACTTAGGTTTTTCTGACTCCAGAAAGTTGTCTATCTCTTATGCCACCTAGATCCCCTCCCCCAGTAGATAATAACATTATATAGAAAAGGTTACAACATAAAATAAAATATAAGTATATTTGACAGGTAGAACATAAACATTACATTATATGAGGTTGGAAGAAGGAAAGATGAGTGACCACTGGGTTTGGTTGGGAACTATGGAAAAGCTTCATTGAAGCAGTGGCAATTGAGTCAGGCTTTGAAGATAGATGTATTGTTGGTGGAATTGTGAAGTGACCATCTATGCTAAAAAACAATTTGGAATTATGTGATAAAATCATTAAATCATTCACATCTTTTGACCCAGTGATACTGCTACAGGGTCAAAGAAAGAAAACAAAATAGAAGACAGGCAGTCAGACTCATGGTAGCACCTTCTTGGAGGCAAAAAACTAGGAATTAAATGAATACTTGGTAACCAGAGATAGCTGAGCAAACTGCTATGCAAATGTAATGGAATATTCTTGGCATCATAAGGGATAACAGATGTAAGGAATTCATAGAAACAGATCTGTATGAAGTGATACAGGGTAAAGAAAACAGAACCAAGAGAAAATGCACACAATGACTATAATAATGGAAACAAAAACAGATCTAAAAGGAAGTTGAATTCAGTTTAATTACAATGACCAATCTTAGTCCATAAGACAGATAATGAAACATATTTTCCTACTCTTGGTAGACAGGTGAGGGGCTATAGGAGTAGAATGTTGAATATTCGGTCATTTCAGCAGACAACTTTATATAAGAATGTTTCTTTATTACAAGGGATGATTGAATAGAGAGGAGAGATAGCTGGAAAATGACTACCATTAAAACCAATAGCCATCAATAAAACTTTGAAATGAATGATTAGAAATTTGACTAGTTATCGGAGAGGGATATGATTTCAGACATGGAGAAAAGTGTGGGCAAAAGTTTGGAGGAGCAAAATCACAAAGAAGGCTCAAGGAGAAGGCAGGTAGAACTTTAGATATGTATAGTAATGCAAAATCCATGGAAGGAATTTGTAATGAAATAAGCCCAGAAGGGTAGGCTGGTGCCAGATTATGGAGGACCTTGACTGTAAGACCAATGAGTCTGAATTTTATTTGGTAATCAACAGGGAGTCACTGAAGGATTTGACATAGGAGAGGTAACTGGGTCTAAACATTAGGAAGATAGGCCAGACAACGAGTAAGGGTTCCCCATTGCACTCCAATGGCCCTCAGTCAGCAATCTCTGAGATGAATCAACTTTCCACCTTATTCAGAACTGAACTCACAGAGGGTTTTGTTTGAAAACAGACAACTGGCTACAACTTGGATGTGATAAAACAGAAATGTATATCTTAGAGATAGTCAACAGCCCATTTACCACAATCCCCAAAGGCATGCTTTGGGGACACCTGGCTTGCTTGAGAAGATTAATACTTATCTCTGATAAGTTCTGAGTTTCAAAAGGAAAGCTGTTTTTTAAAACTCCAGAAGTGAATTCTCTATAGGAAGGCTATTCTGTACTCTCCTCTTTCTTTAAGGGTTGGGGGTGGGGGCTGGTAGTGGGGTATGTTTTGTAACTTTCAAAGGATTGTAATAGTTTTAATTCTACCTCCTTCCTAAGGATGACTGACATTTTGTACTTAGCTAAAGCCTCATTCATTTAAAACGCAAGGGACCAGAGGAGAAGAATTTAGAATTAACTGGATTTTGATAATAAGGAAGTTGAATTAACAAAAAATAGAGCAAGCAGTCAGATGGGGAATCTTGGTTGCTGTGATTTACCTTCAGTTCTGAACAGGGAGAGAAAGGAAGATAAATTCTCTGTACATGAGAATTCACTTCTAGAGGTAGATATGGCAGCTATCTCATTTGTCCCCATTTGATGAAAGGAGGAACAATGATTAAAGCAATTTGCTTTTTGGGAAGATATTAGAGTACAATGGAAAGAGTCAAGGTTCTGGGGTCAGAGAACCCAGGTTCAAATACTACCTCTGACACTTAATACCTTTGTCCCCATGAACATGTCATTTAATTGCCCTGGACCTCAGTTTCCTTTTCTATGAAATTAAGGAATTGGAGTAAATGGTCTCAGAGGTCTAGATCTATAGTTCCTAGATAACAGTAAGCTGACAATCAAGGCAGGTCTGCTGGAAATTAGGATAGAGTTCTGCCTGCCAGGTGACTTTTTCAAGATGAAGAAAGAAGCCTAAATCTCAATCCTGCAGTCATTCTGCAAGAGGAAATTATTAGGGCAGGAAAATCTCATTAGGCACCAATCAAATAATGAGGCAGGCTCAGAGCCCCCTGGAAACATCACCATGTATGCGTTACCCACGATGGTTAATCAAGAAATGAGAAAGAGGTTGAGAGACACCGGGCCTGAGCCAATAATCTCTTTTATAGTTAAAGCAACATCTCTGGAACCTTGCGGGTAGAGCCTTTTAAATGGGTCACAGTGCAGTAATCACACGTGCTGACTGTGCAACCCCCCCACCCCCCACAAACACACGGCTTCCTCGCCAGGAGGTGAGAACCTGATCAGAATTGTTCTGCACTGTTTAAGATGCTTCATGAATCTCAATTGCTTTGGTACTTAATGAGTAACAGAATCCATTCCCGTAACCCTTTTGTTGCTCACTCACTTATTTAACAACTCTTTCCTGGGTCCCTGGGTCAGACCCAAGCTATTGACAAGCAGAACGATGAAGACAACATGACAATAAGACTTTCATGTACACACTCCAGGGCTGATAGCTTTGCAAATGAACTTGTAGAAAAGCATTTCTGTGAAACCAAGGATCTCAGTCGAATCTAAACTTCCTTTCCCTTTGTTGCTGTTGTTCAGTTGTTTTTTCAGTCATGTCCTACTCTGTGTGATCCCATTTGGGGTTTGTTTGGCAGAGGTGCTGAAATAGTTTGCCATTTCCTTCTCCAGTTGATTTTACAGATGGGGAAATTGAGACAAAGAGGGTTCAACCATTTGCCCAGGGTCACACAGCTAGGAAGTATCTGAGGCTGGATTCAAACTCAGGAAGATGAGTCTTCCTGATCCTCTCTATACACTGTGCTAACCTAGCTGCCTCAGAAACTTAATTGAGTTCTTCTGTTATGGGCAACACTTACCACTTACACAGCTATCATCTCTCTTCCCTTTCCTATCACCCTCTCTGTTAACACAGTGTGATGCAAGAGACAAGAAGGCAAGATTTATAGGTTAAAGACTCGGATCAAAGTTTTTCTCTGGTCCATTTTACCTTTGGCACATGTTTTCCTCTCTGGGTCTCATTTTCTTCACCTGCAAAATAAGAGGTTAGACTAAATGACCTGTAAGGCTCCTTCTAGTGCTAAATCTATTACCCCTTAGCTTGTGTGACCTTGGACAGGAGATTGTGTTTTCCTGGGCCTCCTCAGCTTCCTAGATAATTAAATAAAGGAGACAGTCGAGATGTCTCTAGGTCTCTCAGAGCCCTGAAGTTATGATCATTGCCTTCAGTGTCAGGGCCAGGGATTCCCAGACAACTGACTACATTGCATGTATCTCATCAAACATTGATTAGGCGGCTACTATGTATCAGATACTAGAGATACAAAAACAAAACTATCTTTGCCCTGGAGATGGTGATATTCTATTAGAAGCAAACAACTTTAGTCAGACAAGCAGACACCAAGTATATGCAAAGTTAATACAATGTAATTTCAAAGGTAGGGAGCTCAGACCTCCCAAGGGATGAAGAGAGGACCTTTGGTAAGAGGAAGCACTTGAACTGGCCTTGAAGGAAGCAAGGGATTCTAAGAGGTGGGGGCAGGAAGGAGAGACTTCCAGTAATGGGAAACAGGTACAGAGATAGAAGATGGAGGATTGTGGACAGGAAAAAAAATCCACAGGTCAGTGTATCTGCAATCTGAAGAATATTGTGTGACTAGACTGGAAAGAAAGGTTAGAGTCAGATTATAAAGGGCTTCCTAATGTCAAGATTAAGAGTCTGGGTTTTTTATCCTGGAGTCATAGTCAATCAATCAACAATGCTAGGTTCTGGGGATACCAGTATAATTAATGAAGTAATCACTACTTGCAAGGAACTAGCATTCTAATAGAGGGGGAGGGAAAATATGTATATAAGTACAGATAGAATAAATATTAAAAGAATAAATACAATTTCATTAAATGCAAGGTAGTTTGGGAAAGATGACAGTAGCAGTTAAGAGGAGCAGCTGTGACATGGTTGGACATGTGCCTTAGCAATATCAATTTGACAATTATATAAAAGAGACTGAAGAAGGGAGACCGGATGAAATTGAAAATTTTCATATACAAGCAAAATTAATGCCCCCCTAAAATGAAAACAGAAACCATGAACTGAGCATGGAGGAAATTTTATTTCAAATTACTCTGATAAAGATTTAATATTATGTATGTGAATATATACATATTTATACATTCATATATAAGTAACAGACATGACAGATAGATATCTGACAACTACTACCCATTAGACAAGTGGCTTAAAAAAGTGGAAACTACTAACAAATACATGAATGAATGCCTCAAATTACTAATAATAAGAGAATGTAAGTCAAAACAAGTCTGAGGTTTCATTTCACACCCAAAAATAATAGTAATCAATATTGGAAGAGTTGTGGAAAGTTTGACCCACTATCACATTGTTGGTGAAACTGTGAATTGGTATAATAGTTGTGGAAAGCATTTTGAAATCATTAAAATAAAATGACTAAAATATCCATGTTTTGATCCAAAGATTCTATCATTAGACTCATACCACAAGGAGACAATTGATAAGGAAAAAGTCCCCATATACACTGAAATATAGATGGATTTTTTGTGATAGGAAAGAATTGGAAATAAAGGAGATGTCCTTCAATTGAGGAATGACTAAACAGTTTATAGTACATGGATACATACTGTAAGAAATAAAGGTAATAAATACAAATAAGAAGAGAGTGGTTTACAAGAACTACTGCATAGTAAAGTAGAGCCAAGAAAATTATATACACAATGACTACAATGGTTTAAGTGGAAAGAACAATCACAGAAAAGAGTCAAGAGTAGATGTTACAGAAATTTTAAAAAACAGCATTACTTTAAAGAAGATGAAGGACAAGAAATCATGACTTCATTCTTTGGCAGAATTGGGAGGTTCACAAGTTGTACATTACACATATTTTCAAACTTTTTTGCTGTATTGATCACTTGCATGTATTATCTCTTTCTTTCTCTCCTTATCCCTCTCCCTCTTTCTTTTCTTTAACAACTCTATTTTCTATATGGGATGACTCTCCTAGAGGAGTTGGAAAAAAGTATTCTAGAGAAAAAGACATCTATTAAAAAGTTGTTGTTTTAAAGAGAAATGTACCAGATGACAGCATAGTTAGAGAATTCAGATTTTGTTGAATGACTAGATTCAGAGTAGTTATGAGTGGATTGATGCCATTCTAGAGGGAATATTCAAATTGATCAACTCAGTGATCTGTCTCTGACCCTATTTTGTTTAGTGTTTTTTATAATTGTCTTAGATCAAGGCAAAAATGGCATGTTCATTAAAATTTCAGAAGACACAAGAACTACAGAGGCTACAAGAGATGAGAGAATCATTATCAAAGAATATCCTGACAGGCTAGAATGAAGAGCCAAATCTAATATGATGAAATATAAGTGTGATCTCCACTTAGAATTCTTGTGATTCTGAGATGTTAGCTACCCATTCTGAAAATTCCTTCTACCCACTGCATGTCAGCCTCATTTCTCTTGTGTATCTATTTCATTTCATTCTTCCCTTTCATTGTTCCTCCTGGAACCCTGGATTCATTATTAGCAAACTGCTCATCATAACTGTCCTATGCTCTCTTTCCAGAAATCATTAAATATGCACATATCTATACATATGTAAATATTATATATATGGTATTTAATTTTCTATGTACATAACATTTCCACCAAAAGAGTGTAAATTCCTTGTTTAATTTTTGTCTTTTGGACAAAAGTTTAGTGGCTAAACTCCTTGAGAAGGCCACCTACAGCAGATACTTTAATTTCCTTTCCTTTAGACTAGTTTCTGACTTTATCATTCAACTGGCACTGCTCTCTAAGAACTTTTCAACAAATCTCTTTAATTTCAAATATAATGGTTTCTTTTCTCAAATCCATCCTTTTTGACTTCCCTGTAGTCTTTGACACCATCAATCGCTCCCTTCTTAATAATCTTTTCTTTCTAGATTTTTGATACTATTCTTTCCTAGTTCTCCTTCTACCTATGAGACCACCCCTTTTCAGTCATTTTACTCATCTATATTATGTTCACTAATCATGGACATCCCCAAGAGCTCTGTCCTAGGCTTTCTCTTTCCATACTACTTCACTTGATGATCTCTTCAGCAGCCATGGATTTAATTATCATCTTTAAATGACTGATTCTCAGATCTACTTATTCAGCTTTAACCTCCATGTTGACCTCCAGTCTTGCTTCTCCAACTTATGGACATCTTGAACTGAATTTCCTATAAACACCTTAAACTCAGCATGTTCAAACCTGAATTCATTAATTTCTCCTACACTCTCACCTCTTTCTAACTTCCTTATTATTGAGGTAATATATCCTCCCAATCCCTCAGGCTCATAACCCAATAATCATCCTTGACTCCTCATTCTTTTTCACCACATCCAATCTGTTGTCAAGAGCTGTCAATTTTACCTTTGTGAGATATCTTGCATATATCCCT
Organism: Macrotis lagotis; assembly: GCF_037893015.1. Lineage (NCBI taxonomy): Eukaryota > Metazoa > Chordata > Mammalia > Peramelemorphia > Peramelidae > Macrotis > Macrotis lagotis. The sequence continues at coordinate 360,788,915 of NC_133658.1, read as the reverse complement.
TCTCTCCTCTGACACTGATACCACCAGGGTGTAGTTGCTCATCACTTCACATCTGCATTATTGAAACAACCTGTTGATTGATCTCTGCCACAAATCACCTACCATTCCATTCCATCTTCTACTCAATTGTCAAAGTAATTTTCCTAAAGTTCATTTTGTCATATGTCACACATTCCTATTCAATCAATGACTCTTTGGGGCAGCTAGGTGGCGCAGTGGATAAAGCACCAGCCCTGGAATCAGGAGTACCTGGGTTCAAATCTAGTCTCAGACATTTAATAATTACCTAGCTGTGTGGCCTTGGCCAAGCCACTTAACCCCATTTGCCTTGCCAAAAAAAAAAAACCAATTAATGACTCTTTGTCACCTCCATGATCAAATATAAAATCCTCTGGCATTCAAATCTCTTCATAATCTGTGCCCTCCTCCCTTACCCCCTACCTTTCCAGTCTTTTTACATCTTACATTCTCACACATACTCTGAATCCAATGACATTAGTTTCCTTACTTTTACTTAAACAAGGTACTTCATCTCCTAACTCTGCATTTTCACTGATTTTCTCCATAACTGGAATGCCCTTCCTCCTCATCCATACACTTGATTTCTCTGATTTCAAGTCCCAGGTAAAATCCTACTTTCTCTCTTTCTTTTCTTTTGATTATTGTGAGGCAATGGGGTTAAATGATTTGCTCAAGGTCACACAGTCACTTAGCATTAAGTGTCTAAGGCCTCATTTGAACTCATGTTCTTCTCCCTGCCCCTTAAAATCCTACCTTCTATAGGAAACTTTACTCATCCATTTCTTTTCTAGAGTCTACTATCTTGATTATCTCTAATTTATCCTGAATACAACTTGTCTATATGTAGTAGTTTGCTTAGATGCTTGTATCTTGCACACTAAACAGTAATCTCCCTGTGGGCAGGGGCTGACTTTTGTCTTTTTTGTATGTGTATGTACCCAATGCTTAGCAAAGTGTCTGGTACATAGCAGATGCTTCAGAAATATTTACCAACTGACTAGGGGAAAAAATCTCTTCCATAAATAAAAGTGAGTATCTGTTTTGCAATTTAGAGTCCTAAGAGTTTCCCAGTACATAATTGTACTTAATAAATGTTTGAGATGAATTTAATTGAACTAGGTGCATTGAGTAGAAGTTGTAGAAAATAGCTGTGTGGCCTGAGAAGCATATGGATGTCACTATAAGATATTTTTAAAATAATTTAATGTAGTTTTAAAATGGAGGAAACTATTTAAACAGGAAGTGAGTTTTTTCTCACCAAGAGTCTTCAAGAGAAGATTGGGTCACCATTATAGTGTTGAAGAAGAGATTTTCATTCCAAAATGATTTGGTCCAGATGACTTTTGAAGACCCAACACTGAGATTCTGTGTAAAGTTCCATGATTCTCAAAAGATGATTCAAACCTCCTTAGAGCACAAAGGACTTTATAAGAGAGGCAAAATGTTGAGTTTATTTAGACTGAAAAGAAATGCAATTCAACATCATTTAACTGTTCAGTGATGAAGGAAAAGAGGATAGTGACTTAATGAGGAAAAGTGAGGGCAAGGGAATTAGCATAGGAAACAGTATGAGCAAAAGCAGAGACATAGGAAAATGCAAGATGTATAAATAGAAAATTAAGTGATCCAATTTGACTAGAATATATATTTTGTGAAGAGGAACAATATAAAAATAACACTAGTTAGGGTAACATCAAATGATTCAGGGTCTTGAATACTAGGCTGAAAAGAGACAATTTAGGAACATTAAAAAGTTTTGATCAGATAAATTACTATTTATAATACTCCAAAAAGTGCTTTATATTTATAAATCATATATTGATAAAAATAAAGAATAATGGCTAATGTTTTTATAGGATGCTACGTTCAGGCCAGGTACCACTACTGCAGTAAGGCCTTGTTTGATTCCTCTAGCTAGTATCTCTCTCCTCCAGGATTATTTTATATTTTGCTTTGTATTTACATGTTATATGCCTGAGAAGATTATAAGACCCTTGAGAGCCACAGTTATGTTCCTTTTGTTTTTGTATCTCTGGATCCTATTTCAAAGTAACCTTAATAAATACTTCCACACAAACATTTTCCTTACAACCCCCCATGGATAATGTGAATATGATTATCCTGAGGACAGTATGAGGCACAGACACTCAATTTGTCCAAGGTCATAAACTCCATAAGTATCAGAGTCACAGCTTGGTCTTCTGTCTCTAAGTGGAGTGATTTTCCCCCCATGACACTATATTGCTTATTTCTACTTAAAAGAAGAGAAGCAATTTAAAAATATTTTATGAGCACTTATGGAAACTTTAAACCTAGAATGGCTGTAGATAGAATGTTGGGTATAGAATCAGAGAGACTCTTCTTCCTGAGTTCAAATCTGCCTTCAGTTACTTATTAGCTGTATGACCTTGAGTAAAGTTTCCTCATCTGTAAAATGAGCTGGAGAAGAAAATGGCAACCCACTCTAGTATCTTTGCCAAGAAAACTCCAAATGGGGGCATAAAGAGGTGAACATGACTGAACAACAGCAACAACAAACAAGCAAGTCAACAAAAAAAAAATCTAAGGTAAATGCAAAAGTTCATACTTGGGCTCAAAAAAATCAACTAAAAAATAAATAATAAATTCTTTAAAAAAATCATCCACTTCCAGGATAAAATAGGGGAAGCATAATTATATAATTTTGTTTGAAAAGGAACCAGAGCTTTATCAGACCACAAACTCAATATGGATAAGGAATATAGCTCAGTCATCCAAAAAACTAAGATGACTCCCTTGGTCTGAATTAAGAGAGTGACAATATGCAGAGTGAGGAAAGTAATAGTCCCCCCTCTTCCTTGCCCTATTCAGGGTACATTTGAGATATCTTGTTCAGTTTTGTGGGCCAAATTTTCAAAATGAGACCAACAAACTGAAACTCTTCCAGAAGAGCATAATTAAAATGATAACATTCAAACCATACCATACAAGTATCAGTAGAAGGAACTGGGGATTTTGTGAGTATATGTGAGTATCAAGAGGAAATTTGAGAAGAGAAAAGAGTACCTCCAAATATTTAACGGGTGGAAACTATGAGGAGGCAGAAAGAACAATTTCTTAACAATCAGAACTCTGCAAAAATGGAAATGGTCATTTCAAGGAAGGGATGAACTCCTCAAACATGAGCTGGATGATCACATATCTAGGAAGGCATTCTTGTTTAGGCAGTTGGACCAGATGACCTCAGAGGCAATTGAATTACTCTCTGACTTTGAAAATAACTTGCCATTTTCAATACATATAACTGTATTGACTTGGAAATTGGGGGAGGGGAGTAGACTTTAAACATTAGAAATGTTCTACTGATACTTCCAATTATATAGCTTCCACAAAGTTAGCTCACAAACCTAGGCAAGGTGGTTAAGTCCAAGTCTTCCCTTCATAAGGATATTCCTCTTATTCTCTCCTTCAGACAGCAAGGTCAATTACATCTGCACCAGACTAAGAAGGGGATAATTAAATCTGTCTGTCACTGTGATCTTTGCTGCTGGTCAGAAATATGCCCATGAAATGAGGCTCAGATCAGTGTATTCCCTCTGAGATCCAATACTAAAGGAACTCTTTATCAAGAAGTGGGCTCAGAAAACAGATCAAGGTTAACATCAGTTAATTAGCTGGGGTGGTAGATGGGTACCCACATCTCTGAAACATGCACACTGAGGGGTTGGCTGAGCAAAGCTATATCTCTGTAAGAGAAGATACAAGGGGTACCATAGAATAGCTCCTAAATAGCTCATAGATTTAGAGCTGGGCCAGGTCAACGAGTATGACTTCATTTGACAGCTGAGGAAAACTAAATTCATAAATATTATTTTCCTTAACCAAGGTCAAACAGGTAGTGTCAGAGCTGGAATTTGAATTCAAGTCCTATGACTCTAAATATAGCTACTATATATTTCTACTATACTACACTCTAGGAAATATTTAAAATAAAGTAACCAAGAGTTCTGTATTCACTTTGTAATCATTTTGTAAAAGATGTAGTGGAGTAGAGATACAACTGGTCTCAAAACCAGGAAAACCTCGGTAGCTGAATAATACTGGCTATGTGCTGTCTCCTCCCCTCTCTTTCTTTTCTTTCCCCTCCCCTCCCCTCCCCTCCTCTCCTCTCTTCTCCTCTTTTCTTTCCTCTCCTTTTCTCTCCTCTCCTCTCTTCTCCTTTCCTTCACTGGCAAAGGGAGTTTTCTCACATGGGAACAGCTCCAACCAGCTTGCTTTTCATTGTTAAATTTTCAATATGAGTATTTACACCTCAGAAATCAGCAAAAGCTACACATCAGGGCTTGATGTATGTTTATTGATTTTCTAGTCTTAAGAAAATGATGGAGGGGCAGCTGGATAGAGCAATGGATAAAAGACTGGCCTGAATCAGAAGGACCTCAGTTCAAATCTGGCCTCAGACACTTAATACCTAACTATGCATGTGACCTTAACCCCACTGCCTCACCAAAATGGAAAAAAAAGGAAAGAAAGAGATGGAGAAATTGTTTATAATGCAAATTAAACTTAAAAATGAGTCATGTTTACTTCGTCCCTTCAGAGACTCCAGGTGTTAAATATTTACCATGTGATATCTACCTAAGAGTTCACTAAATCAATAAAATTGAAGGTCTAGTATCTAATCACTAATCTTGGATGCATCTTTTACTTCTCTGTTTGCATGTGGTTTCCCTCATACCTAAGAACCTTCTTCTCTAACATTGGATCTTGAATTTAGAAGCAAATTAGAGCAAGTGGTACTGTGGAGAATGCATGTGTGATTCCCAGTCTTGTTATATGCTACCTCTTAGAGCCAAAAATGTCACTTTGGACTTCTTTAGCTGGATTTAGTATCAGAGAACTTGGGTCTAAATCTTCACTCTGCCACTACCTGTTTGATTTTGTGTAAACTCTCTGAACCTCACTTTCTTCATCTGTAAAATGAGAAGCATTGGACTGGATGACCAATGAAATAGATACCTTTCCAATTCTAAAACCATGATGCTTAGCAGGACAAGGTATTTGCACATCTTCCTAATTAAAGAATTACTTCCTTGGGTGTAGAAACTTTGCATTTGTCTAATATAAATGGCCAGTTTAGACTAACCAAGACTGACTAAATTTAAGAACAAACCATTTTCCTTGTTCATGTTTCCCTCTATGCATATGGGCTATTGTGGCCTACTAATCTGACCCCATGGAAGCACCTTTCTCTGAGCCTCCCTAATGTCACAGACTTCTTTGAGAATGAGGGAGAAACAACCACAACCTCTGTGAGTTGTCTTGGCGCATATCTCATAGCCAAAACTTGTCTGTCACTAACCGAAATTGATTACAAGATTCATCCATGGTTACTGCTAAGAAGTATATTCTGACCTCCAAAGTCATGTACTGATTGATTCCCACCATAGTGACTCAATAATGATGGAATTGTTCAGATCCATTCCTGCAGGAGACTTTTGGTCTTATCAGGGAAATATCAAAGAAACATAGATTTAGAGATGGGGTGCCACCTCATTTTACATATGAGAAAATTGATGCCTAGGGAAATGAAATGATTTGCCCAAGGTCACACAATAATTCTTCATTTATATACATATATACATTTTCATCATGGTCCAGGTATTTAGCTGTATCCACTTCCAGATCATTGGGCAGAGTTCTTTGCACCCTGATAAATGACCATTCTGGATCCCCAGGAGGGTGTGGGTTCTTGTTTGCTTTGTCTTAAAGGTTTCCTAGAGAATGGGGTTGTTGAAAAAAACTGGATTTTCACTTGTACAAAAATATTCATAGCAGCCTTATTTGTGTTGGCAAAGAATTGGAAATTGAGTGAATATCCATCAATTGGGGAATAGCTGAACAAATTGTGGTATATGTATGTTATGGAACACTATTGTTCTGTTAGAAACCAGGAGGAATAGAAATTTAGAGAAGCCTGGAAGGATCTGCATAAACTGATGCTGAGTGAGATGAGCAGAACCAAAAGAACATTGAACACCCTAGAAGCAACAAGGGAGTGATGATCAACCTTAATGGACTTGCTCATTTCATCAGTGCAACAATCAGGGACAATTCTAGGGATTCTGCAATACCATCTATATCCAAAGAAAGAATTATGGACTTTAAACACAGACCAAAGATTATTACTTTTAATTTTTTAAAAAAGGTATCATTATATAATTTTGATATCTCTTCTATTTTATTTTTTTTCCTTAAGGATATGATTTCTCTCTCACATTCAATTTTAATCAATGTGTAGCATGGAAACAATGTAAAGGCTATCAGACACTTTCTGTGGGGGAGTAGGAGGAGGGAATCAAGATTGGGGGAAAAATTAGATTTGGAGTCAAATTATGTGGGTTCAAATCTTGCCTCTGAAATTTGCTGGATATGTAACCTTGTCATTTAAACTCTCTTTGCTTCAGTTCCCTCAAATGTAAAATGAAGGAATTGAACTCAAGGATTTCTAGAGCCCCTTCCAGGTTTAAATCTATGATCCATTTGGGACCTATTATAATATTCTGTAAGGCAGCTAGATGATGCAGTGGATAGATAGAAGGCCAGGCCTGGAATTAGAAAATCCTGAGTTCAAATATGGCCACAGATACTTACTGTGTGACCCTGGGTGAGTCATGAACCCTGCTGGCCTCGATTTCCTCATCTATCAAATGAGATAGAAAAAGAAATTTGCAGCATCTCTGCTAAGAAAACCCCAAATGGGATCACAAAGAGTAAGACATAACTGAAGAATGACTAAACAACATATAATACTCTTTAATACTAGTATTTTTCATATTTTTAAAAATATCCAAACTTGTAATTTTGTTTGTATAGTGAAACTACTTCTGCTAGAGCAAACTAAAATCTCCTCTGCAACTTTTAGCCTTACAGAGCTGCCTGAAGCATAGAGAAGTTAAATGACTTGTCTAAGATCACAAGGCCAACAGATGTCAAAGGAACTTGAACCCAAGGTCTTCTAACATCAATCCACAACTCCAAGCTGTTTCTTCTAGTAATGAGACTTGGATGTGGTGCTCACAGCAAACGAACTCTGCAAATGTATTTATTATCAAAAGCTTAAAAACTATATTTTCTAAGTAGGGGTGTTGAAGAGGAGAGTTATTTTGGTAAACTTTAGTAAGAAAATGCCTTTCTGCTCTGAGTTTCTCATGTGAATCAAATTCGTTTCAAAGTAAATTCAGGAAACAACACTGGAAATTCTCACTTCAGCTGAAGACAAATGTCAGAGGGTGAATTATTTAGCTGCCCCCCTTGGCTGAAGTTTTAGGCAGAATCTGCCTGCTGAGAGCAGAGCTGTCTCTGGCAAAGATGGAACATGCACAGGTGCGGTGATGCAGCTGCTGCTCACACACGCAGAGCAGGATCGGCTCTTTTACCTCCCTAGCTCCCGAACTCCCCACCATGGCTGGGTTTCTGTGACATCTGCCTTGCTTTATAGATTCAGAGTTGGAGTATTACAATGATGTTAAGGATCCCCATCCCGTCTGGATTTAGGCTGGGTTTAGGCTGGGTTTAGGGTAGAATGTGAGGCAAATTAGTGTCTACCTTGCCCTGACTCCTTCAATAACTAGCTATGTGACCTTGAGGAAGTCAGTAGTCTCAGTCTCTCAATGATAAAATGACAGGGCTGGACTATGCTACCTTTGAGGATCTTCTCAACTCTGACATCCTAGAATTCCATACTTGGCGATTAAAGGAAACATCACTGTCACTTAGCTGGTCAATTCCCCCTTGGATTTCAGGATCATTAGGGAATACTGTGAAAATCTGGTGAAGCAGTTGGGAAGACAAAGTTGGGAAGACAAAGACCTAAATTTAAATACCCATTTGCTACTCATTACCTAAATGACCTTGGGCAAGTCATTTAACTCTCTGAGCTTCAGTTTCCATATCTGGAAAATGAAGGGGTTGAGCTATGTGAGCCTCAAGGCCTCTCTTGGTTTGGATGTTCTCATATTCCAGACAAGCAACAACTAAAGAAACCTTCAGGTAACAAAATCAGCTATAACTAGCCTGGCAAGTCTCCTATGGAATCTCAGGACCACTGTAATGGAGACTCAGCTTTGTGAAAACCTAACCCACAAAAATCTTGCAGGGAAGCCGGGATCCCATTACGTAAATTGTCCACAACAGGACTTTAGTATTACAAGACCTCTCTGGGCCCTACCCATCCTCAATTTCCTGTAGCTATCACTTTGGATGGAAAAGCAGCTTTCTGGAGAGCAAAAGTCATGCCCTGCCTTTTCTGTCCATCCTTGCTCTGCCTTCTCTTCCCTCCTCCCTTCCAGTGTTGGTAACAGAGATGGCTTTCAGAATCTCAAATCTCCCAGGCAGACTATGTCTTCAAAATTCACCCATAAGAGATGAAAGTGACATTAGAGATCATGATTTGAAAGGAGAAAACTGAAGCCATGAGAGGGAGTTGTCCAAGGTCACTCACTCAGTAATTTAGTAGCAGGGCTAGGACTCAGGTCTCCTAAAGCTAGTACACTTTTCTACTTATGTGCCAAGCTGAATGAAGCAGCCTGACCTTTAAGTATTTGCTTACACACACACACACACACACACACACACACACACACACACAGACATACACACACCTTCCCCCCCACCAATGAGCGAGCCCCTCCTTACAAACGTGATGTTCCTGGGATGTTTAAAGGTTCTGCAGGGCTTCTTCACCTTCCCCAATCAGAGAGAGCAGTGTGTCTTTTCCAGGAAATGGAATAACAGAAGCTCTCCGGACACACACACACACACACACACACACACACACAGGCACCGAGAAACACATGGTCACACATACAAATACACAGAGCTGCACAGACACATTACGGACACTGAGCCACAGACTCATATAAGCACATAAAAGATAAATACAGAAGTCATACGGAGGCAACGCAAGTACATGCGGACCCACGGAGAGCCAGAAGCCCATAGAGACAGGAGCGCGCGTGCACACACACACACACACACACACACACACACACACGAGATGCAACGGTACAGGGTACACACCCCCCGAGACACACAGGCTCACAAACACACGAGATGTAGGGGGTGTGCGTGGAGTCATCGTTCTCCCGGCCGGGCTCAGAGCCCCGGAGCCCTTGCGGGTGGGGTTTCAAGAACCAGGTGCGCTCAGCTCCTGGCCCCGCGCGGGGTGGACACATAAGCGCGCGCAAACACACACACACACACACACACACACACACACACACACACACACACACTACACATACACGCACATACACACACATATACACACGCACACGAGTCGCGCGCCCCGCAACCCGACCCCGCCTGGTCCTGCTCTTGCCGCATCTTGGGGGGCTGCTACTCACCCGCCGCTAGGCGCGCCGGCTGCCCCGGCTCCTGCCAGGGGGCACCGCCATCCCCACTCGGCTGGCCCCGGGCTCAGCGGACTCCGGACGGAACGGAGCGAGCGGCACAGGCTGCGCGCCGCTCCCCGGGGGTGGAGGCGGCCGGGCGAGGGGGGCTCTGGCCACAGCCGGGGCGGGCGGGGCGCCGGGAGGGCCACGCGCGGCAGGAGCCGGGGACCCACTGCAGCTCCTGCGTCCGCAGCCGCCGGCTAAGGAGCCGCCGCCGCCCCTCCCCGCCCGCCCCGAGTCAGGCAGCGGCACCCACGAAGTCCTGGGCGCCGCCTCGCGGCCGCGGGGAACACTAAAATGGGGGAGCGGGGGGCGGAGATGCGTGAAACGGGGCCAGGGTACTGAAGGCGAGCCGGAGTCTTCCAGGCAGTGTCTTATCTAGTGGTGTTGGGAGGGGCCTGGCAGTCCCCATCCCTCACAATCTGGCAACACCCTATCTTTCCAGAGTATCCCCTATTCCTTCCCTCCATCGGCTCTACACCCCACTCTCCCCAAAAGAACTCTAGCCGCCCCCCACCCCACCCCAGCCCCTCTGGTCAGGCTTCCCTATATCTAGTGTATCCTCCCTCCTTTTCTCGCTGAATTTCTTCCCCACCCCAATGCCACCGCCTCCAGCAGGCTTGCTTTAGGAAACGACAATTCTCAGCTCAGCCATGGACCTACCTTTCCCAAGTACTTAGAACATTATATACTAGTTGCCTGGGCAAACTCAATGAAGGTAGGGGCCTAGTTTTATTTAAGTGGTGTCTCTTGCCCCCCCAGCAACTGGCATAGTATTCTGAATACAGGGGTCACTTGATCTTGGTTTAAAGGAGAATGACTCCCTCTGGGGAGAGGGAAGGGTTGAAACTGGAGGTCCTCTCAGTGGTTTCACTGACCTCCAGCAGAAGGGTTCCTGCAGGAGTTTCCTTAGACTTTTCCTCTCTGTAACCCTGGGAGGTAGTCCTAACCTCGATCAGTAACGGGGCTGAGGGGAGGGAAGGGAGGGAGAGGGCAGCTAGATTGTCCAGGTGCCCTTTGGTCTGGGGCTCTTTAAGATTTCAAAATATTCTTAGAGGCTACTGAATAAAGGGAAGGGGTTAAGGCAAAGCCAGGAACCAGTGGCAAGACAGGGCAGCAGACAGAAAGATAGTTGATGCCCATTAACTATATAGTATGTTGGAGCTTGATTCTTTGAGAAAATGAAGCTCATTATGCTTAGCTCGGGCTAAGTGACCTGACCCAGGTGATTTGACAGGAATTAGAACCAAGTTGCCAGGTGGCCTATTCAACTCCCCATCCTGGTCAGTTGTTTTGTTAGTCCAGGGCCACAAACCACAGTAACCTTTTCTGGTGAGGCAAAGAGAATGGGATCAGTGCTACTAGTCTATCATATGACTGCTGGGAAATTACTCCAAGCCCATGAGGGGTGGGGAGAGGGGGGAAATTAAGATGGTGCAAACTGTGCCCAGGGAAAGTACACCATCAGTTGAAGGAGTGGGGCAGAGCACCACCATGTGAATTGAAGTGGAGGTCCTATGACATGTGAAGGAGTAGGAGAGTAGGCCAAGTGAAGAAATTATCTCACCCTTCCAAAGAGTAGCTCCCTGTTTTCACTAATTATTCTTGTTAATGAAGCCCTAAGTGCTGTTGCTTCTAAATTGAAGCAACAAGTGCCAACAGCGTTCTCTAAATTTGATGGTTCCCTAAATTTGTCCCTGGGACCAAAAACCTAGTATTTTCACCCTAGTTCCAACTTTGAGGATAGGACACTTGAACAAGTGAGAGGCTTAGTAAATGCCCCTGCTACAAACTTGACAGATAAAGAAAATGGGTGTTTCCTTTCTATAAGCTATATCTCTGGGAGAACCCAAAGTGGGCCTGGAAGAATTTCAATTTAGCAGATAAAAAGCCTTTTGGAGGATTTTACATATCCTTTACTTTCTCTGTCACCAAATGATTCTGAGTAATTGTTTAGGAAGTCATTCCAAATATAACTCAGTTAACTGATAACCACAGATCCCCAGCACACCCAGAAGCCTGCCCTGACTGCAGAGGCAACCTCATCTCCTAAAAGGCTTTCTACAAGGCAAGTTTTAAAAATTCTTTTTTCAAGTGGTCTTCTGCATATGAAACATGTCTTCAGATATTTCTCTTGTTTCAAGGGGCCATTATCACTTGAGAATGAAATTGTTTTCTAATCCAATGGAAACATTTCCTTTCCTCCAGCCATTTACCAGATAATTTGACCTTAGTTCTCTTGCTAGCTGACTGCTATTCTCAAACCGGGGGCATTTTACAGTCTAACCAGAGCAGGTAAAAATGGACATGTTCTTTCATTAAAACATAAATTAGAAATGGGAAGCCCAGCAATGACAACAAAGAAAAACAAAACTTAATGTTGGGTAATGAGTCATCAAGCTTGACCTTGAAAAAAAAAGAAGCAGGGGCAGCTAGGTGGCATAGTGGATAAAGCACCGGCCTTGGAGTCAGGAGTGCCTGGGTTCAAATCCAGTCTCAGACACTTAATAATTACCTAGCTGTGTGGCCTTGGGCAAGTCACTTAACCCCATTTGCCTTGCAAAAAAAAGCCTAAAAAAAAAGAAGCAAAACGATGCTTCCATCCCTTCTTTGTAGATGGGGGAGACTATGGGTATGGAATACTATATACTATCAGACTAGGTTGATATGCTGGTTAGTTGTGCTGAATTGCTTTTCCCCCCCCCTCTCTTTTTCAGTTTTTGTTCTAAGGGATAACTCATTGGGTGGCAGAGGAGGTATATTTAAAAATGAAGCTATTATAAAAACAGAAATATCAAGCACTTTTTAAAATTAAAAAATAAAAACCACTTGAGTACCAGAAGGAGATAAAAAGAATCCAGGAGTTCAGAAGATCCTAGTTCTGGAACAAACTTGTGACCATGGGAAAGTCTCTGTCTGTCTCTGGGGCCTTAGTTTTCTCTTTCCATCTTTATGAATATGTTTGAGTTACTTATCTCAGTGATTTTTCTCAGTTCTATTTCTACATAACTGTTTGCATGTTTTCTTCTTCCCCATTAGACCATGAGCTCCTTGAAAGCAGGGACTGTCTCTATCTTTCTTTGTGTCTCCAGCTCTGTTGTCTGGCAAATAGTAGGTATTTAATAAATGCTTCTCCTAGCTCCTAGTGGATGTGAGAAGAAAATCCAGCTCACTTACTGACTGTACACTTCTGGGCCATTCTGTGCTGTCTCATACATTAACAGAACCCAGAATAGGAATGATGACTTCCCTGCCCCTTCTCTACCTCCCCCCACTCCAACTCCAGGAAAACTGCAGAATTCCAGCACTGGGCCTTGCAGCTCACTCAGAGAGAGCATGAAGCTACTGGGGACAAGATCAAAAGCTTGAAACCTGAAGAGTCCAGCTGTATTTGTTCAAAGAAAGGACAGTCTTTGGCATGGCTCCAAGATGGATGCTGTTGGTCACAAAGAAGATAGTGTTGGAACTCTAACCAGTTCAGCACAATCCCTCTAAGCAAAATGGGAGAGGGCTATGTTGAAAGAGCCTTGGCTGTAGAGTCAGAGGTTCTACATTTGAATCCCAGCTTTTTCCTACTTGGGTAACCTTGGATTCATTATGACACCTCTCTGGGGCTCATTTTCCTCAACTGTAAAATGAAGGGGTTAGACTCTAAGGATTCTTTTGGTTCTAAATCTTTGATCTGTATTGGTGGCAGTATTCTCCAGAAAATCTGCATCTCTGGGAGCAATTCGTGTCAGAAGGACATTAAATGTCCCCTGGGCTGCACCAGCACCAGGATCTTGTGGAGGCAAGAGTAGCTGGGGGCACCTGGGGCTGCCAAAGCATCCCCCAAGATCTGCTGCAGCCACCTAAACCCATCCAAGATGTGTGTGCATGGGGGGGGGTAGATAACTACCAGTGCAACTATCAAGTTGTCCAATGAGTTCCCCCCGCCACATACACACACACTCTTGTAACCCATGTCCACCCCATCACCACTCAAGTTCTGTACTTTGGAAACAGAAACCTAGAGAAAGAAGTGAGTTCAATCACCCACGATTCAGATAATACCAGGGTGCTTAATCTTGTTTTGTGCTATGGACCCCTTTGACAGATTCATTGATAATACATATGAACCCTTTATCAAAAAGATACATACAGATTTATGTATGTATGTATATTTGCACACACTATATATGTATAGATGCACATGCACCTGGAATCAGGAGAACCTGAGTTTTTATCTGGCCTGAAACACTTTCTGTGTGATGATGCTGAGCAAGTCACATAGCCATGTTTGTGTCAGTTTCCTTTTCTGTCAAATGAATTGGAGAAGGAAATGGCAAACCATTCCAGTACCTCCACCAAGAGAACCTCAAATGGGATTAAAAAAAGTTTAATATGTCTAATTAACTAAATCACACTAATATCAAAGATAACATCTACAGATGTAAAGATATAGAATAGAAATAGAGATAACCTTGATGGATGCAACTCCTCTCAGAAGTTCAGAGCTAGGACCACCCTAGGAAACAGGCTTTAGACAAAGCTATCCCCATCTAGAGGAAGAAAAACATGATAAAACAAAATGAAAAAAACCTTACAGAATCTGAATGAGCACTACATTCACTTTTTAAAAATTTCTCTTATGCATTTTTCTTTAGTCCTAATTCCTCATATTGAAAATGACTAATCTGTAAACATGTTAAACAAACATGCATGTACAATATTCACCTGACTGTTTGCCGCTGAGAGGAGGTAGGGTGGGGAGGAAGGCATGTGGATGAATGTTGAAAAACTCATAACATGTAGTTGGAAAAATGAAATAAAATATCAGTAAAAAAAAGAAAATGAAGGACAAAAAAGGAATAGAGAGACTTTTTTAAGACTGCATTTCCCTAGTTTGCACAAGTTGGCCATGCATCACCTACTTTTAATACTGACTTAATACTTACATATGTAAGGAAAAATTAATCTATCCCATATTTTCCCTGCATGGACTGGTTTGGCTTTACCTGAGGTAGTCTCCCTAGGCCACCAGATAGGTTGGGGAACTTCACTGATTTTTCCTCCACTCCCAGGGGCTCACTACATAGATACCAGGCTTATTCTGTACACCCCATCAGCTTTAGCCCTACTGTAACTTTGAATTCCTGAACTCAAGTGATCCCTCCATAGTCAGATTATAGGTGTGTATCACTATGCTCTGCCTTAGAATGCTATCTTTAAATGTATAAAGCAAAGTATCCAGATTACAAAGAAAGCAATTATGTTGAAATACAATTATCAAATATTTAACTTAAAAAATTAAGTTCCAGGGCAGCTAGGTGGCGTAGTGGATAAAGCACTGGCCTTGGAGTCAGGACTACCTGGGTTCAAATCCGGTCTCAGACACTTAAAATTACCTAGCTGTGTGGCCTTGGTCAAGCCACTTAACCCCATTTGCCTTGCAAAGACCTAAAAAAAAAAATTAAGTTCCCAGACTCCAGTTTGGATGCTCACACCAGGATCTTCACACAGAGGTAGCAAAGTCCTGTTGTTCTGAGGGCTCCAAACCCATCCCCCCCAAAATAAACTCCTCCATCTCTCCCTCTCATGCTGCAATTGGGATAGTGATAAAGGTTCTCTACCACTGCATTCTCTTTTAAGCCAAAATGCACTTCTCAGCATCTGGACTAGGTTTTAGATAATGCATTAGACATCAGTCCTCTGCTCCTAATACCCCTAGAGATCCCTACAAATTATAATCTCTCCCCATTGCAACTGTCCCAGTGGTATCCAGAGCTGAGAAATAGCTTCACAGGCAAATCTCATCCCCTCTAAGACCCATATATAGTGTCTCAGGCTTACGTTGCCTAACAATATAAATCCTGTATGTTTCTGATGTGCCATTAAGACTTCACTAAGCATGAAACTGGTTGATGAAACTGGTTGATGGAAAATGTGATTTCTCTTTTCTTTGTGAGTTAGCAATAGAACCCAGTCAACCAGGAGAAAGGGAATCAGTTAGAGAGGGCCTATGGTTAAGGACCAATGTTTCATTAAGTTTAGGATGTTCACCTTGAGGCCAGACTGTTAAAACTTGCCTGGTGACTTCTTAAGGAGTCAGGTCATCTCAGTCTGCAGGTTGAATGGAGACGGTCCTCATATGTGAACCAAAAAATTGCGAGGAATCCCAAGTGTACACATCACTCTACTTCTACCCCTTCTACTGGGATAGAGGAAATGGCCGAAGGATTAGGAGGCTGATGAAATGACTTAGCATTGGAGTAGTGAACATAATGAGAACACTGGATTGATTCCAACCTTCCCACAGCTGCCAAAATAATCTCACTAATGTACTTTAAGTTGTTCCCTTTTGCCAAGAGGATAAAAATCAACTCTCCTTAGATTGGCATATAAGACCATCAGCTATCAACCTATATCCTACCTTTTCAACCATATTTCATATTATTCCCCTTTGCTCCAGCCAAATGTTCCAGTCAAACTGAACAGTACTATCTCTTATTTCATCTCCTTCCCCTGAGCATAGGCATAGGCACAGGTTTTTTCCTCCATTCCAAGGTAATATTGCCTTATTCACAACTTATTGAAATTCTTGTGTTCCTTCAAGACTCAGCTCCTTCTCCATCAAGCCTTCCCTGATTCCTGCAACTGAAAGTAATCTCTTTTTCTTACAATTCTCCTATAGAACTTCATCCAGATCTCTCCTTTGTCCCTATTAAAATCTACCTTGTACACAAAAAATATACTCAAATAGAATTTTGACCTTATGAATGTTGGATGGTCCCTGCAGTGATTTAAATCATACCCCATCCATGTTTGACCATAAATTTCCACTCTTGTCCTTGGTATCCCAGATGTTCACCACTGAGAGACCACTGCTGACATCCTTGATTTTTCCTGACATGTCAAAGAATACTAGCTGGAGCCTAAGGCAGTTCCTTGCTCTAACCTTGGGATCAGCTCTTCTTTTTTAATCATATATTTCTTTGATGACATTTTTTACTCCATTGTAGTTCTTTATTTACAGGGTAGCCATATGGTGCCATAGGGCACAGAGTTCCATACCTGGAGTCAGGAAGATCTAAATTCAAATTTGGCCTCAGATACTTACTTATGTAATGCTGGGCAAGTCACTTAAGCTTTCTTGCCTCAGTAGCATCATCTGTAAAATGAACTGAAAAAGGAAATGGCAAATCACTCCAATAACTTTGCCAAGAAAACCCCAA
This sequence comes from Macrotis lagotis, assembly GCF_037893015.1. Classification (NCBI taxonomy): domain Eukaryota; kingdom Metazoa; phylum Chordata; class Mammalia; order Peramelemorphia; family Peramelidae; genus Macrotis; species Macrotis lagotis. The sequence continues at coordinate 360,772,246 of NC_133658.1, read as the reverse complement.
ATGGGGTTGTGAAAAAGGACTGAACAATAAAAATTCTTTACTTGCTATGTTTGCTCACATCCACCAAGCACCTCTTCACTGACTTTTGAACAGCAATCTTTTAATTTTATGAATCATTCCATGATTCATAGCCATATAATACTAGCAGAAAATTGGTTGCACCAAACTTTATGGAGCAGTTGATGTTTGTCCATTTTTGAAGAAGATCATGACTTTAGAGAGGTGATATCATGACCAGCATGTGATTGAATTTGAGTGAGGAATTGTTGTGCTCATTTTTTCTTCATAGGTCATCTGGGTCCAGTGGCCAGATATGAATCCCGAATGGCAATGGCCCTGGATGTGAGGAGTTACAGATCTTTTCAAAGAATACCCACAGTTCCAATGTTCTGGGGCTTGATACAACCAACCTGATGTTATCTTCCAGCAGAGTCAACCTACAGGACTTTACACTATTGTAAGGATTTTCCCTTCAATGGGAACTCTGTACTTATTCTGCTCCATGACAAAGGTAAGTAAGCCTAGCAAATATGTGCTTTCTTAGGATAATGCCTTATATGATATTAATGATCAGAGGATCATTGAATAAAGTTATATTGGGAGTGGAAGAGAACATTTAAGTTGCCATTTTACTCTGCACAGTAGGATCTTGTTTTTTTATATCTTTTAGTAGATTACAAGATGATAAGAATGGGGGCAGCTAGGTGGCATAGTGGATAAAGTACCGGCCCAGGAGTCAGGAGTACCTGGGTTCAAATCCAGTCTCAGACACTTAATAATTACCTAGCTGTGTGGCCTTGGGCAAGCTACTTAACCCCATTTGCCTTGCAAAAAAAAAGGTGATAAGGATGTGGGCTATTGTGGAATGGCATTTATTAAAGTCTGGGGAGTTTATTCATAGGAAATTTTAATGTAAGTTGCAAAGTAGACATAAAGTTTTACAGAAGCTGATATTTTCTCAGATACCTGTTTTCCCTAGGCTTCTGGGTATGCTCCCCTTTTTCAGATATCACATGAATCAATCTTTCTAAATAATCACAAATTTCTCACCTCCTGTCTTTGTGTTTGTGTGTGGGTTTGTGTGTGTGTGTGTATATGTGTGTGTGTGTGTGTGTGAGAGAGAGAGAGAGAGAGAGAAAGTACCTTTCCTCTTTTGTTTATTTCCAGCTTATTATATATATATATATATATATATATATAAATATATGTAAGTGTGTGTATACATGCATATATATATATATATATATAGATATAGATATATAAAATGTATGTATAGTTGCTTTCATGGTATCTTCCTCACTAGACTGTGAGCCCCTGGAAAGCAGGGATTTTTTTTGCCTTTCTTCTTATCACCAGTACTTGTAGTGCCTGGCACATTGCAGGCATCTATAAAAGTTTATTGACTGACTGATAGTCTTTTTGAAAATAATTACCATTTGCCCTGAGATTTGAAATGACCAAATGCCCCATGAGATGATATTTCGTTGTTTTGGCAGCTATAAAAGAACCAACTCTATCAATTTCCTCGTTTGCCTCTAGGGAGAAACTATGACACATCTCTCCGTGAAGTTGCAACATCCTGCTTTATTCTGGCTTCATTTATAATGAGACTGTCAAAATGTATATACCCTGGATGCATTATATTGGATGTATTACATCCAATTGTTCAAGGATTTATACTCACATTTAGAGTTTCAGTAGCTAATTCAAAAGTTTATAGTCAAAAAGACATATGATCCTTAGCAACCTCCAGCCTCTCCTTTACCCCAATTTTTTTTTACTCTTTTAAAAAAGTTTTCTTTAGCAATACCAGATCTTAAATTATTTTATAAGACAGCAATTATCAAAACTCTGCTACTGGTTAAGAAAAAGAAAAGCAGGGGCGGCTAGGTGGCATAGTGGATAAAGCACAAGCCTTGAAGTCAGGAATACCTGGGTTCAAATCCAGTCTCAGACACTTAATAATTACCTAGCTGTGTGGCCTTGGGCAAGCCACTTAACCCCATTTGCCTTGCAAAAAAAAACCTAAAAAAAAAAAGAAAAAAGAAAAAGAAAAGCAGATCAGTGGAACAAAGTAGACATAATATTTACAGCAGCAAATAAACATATAACTTCATATTTAACAAATGAAAAGATACGTTTTGGAGATAAGAATTATAGACAGATAGATAGATGGATGATGGATGGGGAGAGAGAGAGAGAGAGAGAGAGAGAGAGAGAGAGAGAGAGAGAGAGAGAGAGAGAGAGAGAAGCATTGGGCATAGACCAATAGATTCATGACCTAGATATAGAATTTACAAGAAAATAAGAAGAATGGAACATAGTACATAACAGACTTATGCATATGCAAGCAATTTATGAACAAACAAGATTTAGAAAGCAAAGTTAGGTGTAAAATAGATTCTTTTGATTACATTAAATTAAAAAGGGTTTGTTCCAATAAAACAAATGTAGCTAAGATCAGAAGTGAAGCAGAAAATTGGGTAAAATTTAAAACTCAGTATCTCATGTCTCAAATATATTAAGAACATTGTCAAATGTGTAAGAATACAAGTCATTCCCCAACTGATAAATAGCCAAAGAATATGGACAGTTTTCCAATGAAGAAATCAAAGTAATTTATGGTCCTATGAAAAAATCTCTAAATCATTATTGATTAGAGAAATACAAGTTAAAACAACCCTGAAATATCATTTTAAATGACCAAAAGAGAAAAATATTGGAGGTGATGTGGAAAACTTGGGACACTAATTTGGTGTTGGTGGAGTTGTGAACTGATCCAACCATTTTGGAAAACAATATGGAATTCTGCTCAAAGATTTGTTATTTAGCAGCCTATATACTTTGATCTAACAATATCTCTACTAGGTCGATCTCCAAAAATGATTAGGGGAAAAGGAAAATGACCTATATTTTCTAAAATTTAAAACAGCTCTTTTTGTGGTGGAAATCATTTGAGACCAAAAGACTCCTGCTGTAGCTGGACTATCTCCAGTAGTCCTCTTTCCTAAAAATCAGGCCCTGGGGTAGGTTTGCTTCTAGCATAGGCAAGTGAGAAGGGTGCCTTGCACATCATATTCTTCATTATAATAAACATAATTGTGCAACTCATGCCTCCAATCATTTGGGTGGTCGGTGTGATCTTCTTTGTTTGTCAAAGGACTACTAGTAGTAGGCAAAGAACTGAAAATTGCAGGAATGCCCATCAATTGGGGAATGACTGAACAAATTTTGGTATATTGTTATCAGAAAAAATGATACCAGGATACCTTGAGGGTCTCTCTTAAGAACTTTAGAATTGATTGTGCATGGTGTGCCCTCATTAGAGAGGGTGCTGTACTGTATGAGCAAGGCAGAATGGAAGCAGCTCAAAGGAAATGTGAGATGCATAAATTTAGAGTAACCACCCCAGGTCTTCACATGGTTTATTTCTGCCCAACCTGTGCTAGGGCATCCAGAGCTCAAATTGGTCTGATCAGTCACAGGTCACACAGCATGTAAATGTTGGGTGTCTGAGACTGGATTCAAACTCCTGTCCTTCTGATTCCAAGGTCACTGTTCTAACCATTGAGTCACCTAGCTGCCACACTGCAACTCATATCTTCTTCAATAAGAGCCAATTCAACCAATCAGAGGGGAAAAGAAAAGAAATTTACAACTGTTGTATGTTTAAAAAGAATAGATCTGTAGTTTTATATGCAATCATCTTTTTTATTGTACTACATTATGGAATTGTTTTATTCTATAAATTAAAACTAAAATAATTTTTTAAAAATAAAAAATTCTCAATATTTTCGAGTATTTTTTATGTTGTAGCCTCCCAGTGACTCCCTACCTCCATTCCAATAGAAACCTGCTTTATAAAAAAAATGAGTACAATTAAACAAATCAATGTATAAATGATGTCTGAAAATGTATGCCTCCCTCCACACCTTCCAATGACACTGTTCATACCCACGTGTATGTGATTATGTGTATATATGTATATTTATGTATATGGTCATATATTTCCCCCATTAGTCAGTAACCAAAGGCAAGGACTTTTTCACCTTTTGTTTTTATCCTTAATGCTTAATACAGTACCTGCCACACTGTAGACATTTAATAAATGTGCCTCTGACACTGTGTGACCTTAGGCAAGTCACTTAACCCTGATTGCCCCCAATCCAGGGTCACCTCCAGTTGCCCTGATTCATATCTGGCCACTGGACCCAGACGGCTCTGGAGGAGAAAGTGAGGTTGGTGACTTAGCAGAGTAAGTACCCCCTTACTCAAATCCAGTTCATGTGCTCATTATGGCATCACTTCCCTGTTTTTGTGGTCTTCTTCAAAAATAAAGGACAAACATTATTAATTGACTAACTGACTCACTTTCCCTTTGCCAAGAATCAGAAGCCATATAATCTCAGCCTTATCCTCAGTCCCTTACTCTTCCTTATCCCTCACATCCAATCCGATTTTGTTGCCTCCTCTAAAGCATCTTCTTGAAGCTGACCTCCTTTTCTCTCTGTTCCCAAAGCTACTCCTTTATTCAGGTCCTCATGATCTTACACCTAGATCATTGCCACAGCTTGCCTGATTTCCCTGTCCCAAGTCCATCCTTACTCTAGTCTATCTGACATACTGCTGCTAAAGTAACCTCACTTAAATGAAATCTAACCATGTGGCTCCCCTCCTCAATCAATTCAAGTGGTTTTCCAATGCCTCTAGGATAAAAATATAAGCTCCTCTACTCAGCTTTTAAAGTCATTCACAAATGGACCCAGACTAGATTTCCATTGTTGGCATATAGTACTCCCCCCCTCCCCTCTGCCAGGAACTAGGTAAAATGACTTTTTATCTGTTCCTCACATGGGACTATCCATTTCCTATCTCTGTGCCTTTGCATTGGGTGCTCCCCATGCTAGGATGCCCTCCCTCCTAACCTCTGCCTCATGTCATAAAGTCCCTCTTTCTTAAGGTGCAACTTAAGCACTATAATCTGCATGAAGCTTTTCCTAGTTACTACAATTTCTTTTACTTTTTCTCCAAAACCACCCTGTATTTCCAATTTAATAAAAATTTATTAAGCACCCAATAAGTGCTGGACTAATACTGGGGATACAATTAAATAAAAGAAAGGCATTTCTTGCCCTCAAAGAGTTTACAATCTATTGAGGGGAGAGACACAAAAGGAGGAAAGAAAGTGGGGGGTTGGGAGAATTGGGACACCAAAGGATTATCAGTGAAGGGGGCATTTCATTCATTGAAATTGAAACCAGAGCAGTGAACACAGTGTGGAGTGAGTCCAAATGTCCAGTGTCTGCCCTCTATGAAGGAAGGTACTAGAAGGAGCTCAACACTCCTGCTCCAATCAGACAACACCCCATCTCCCATTACCAAGCCTTTGAACTGATTATCCTTTGTGCCTTCTTCCTAATCTCCACCTCTAGAAACCTCTGATTTCCTTCATAACTTAGTTACTATGCAATGTACTGCAAGAGGCCTTTCTTTATCTTCCTTTCCCCTTTCCCCAGCAATTAGGACCTTCTCCTCCAATGTTGTCTTCTATCTACTATATATTTTCTAAGTCCCTTACATTTGTACTAACTGTTTCCAAAGTTAAAATGTAAGCTCCCTATTTGTTAGAAGAGTTTGGTTTTTCTTTCTTTTTTAATATAATGGAAGGTGGTAAAAGAGAAAGAAACATATTTATTGTTAATTAACAATTTTCCAGGGGCAGCTAGGTGGCACAGTGGATAGAGCACCAGCCCTGGAGTCAGGAGTACTTGAGTTCAAATCTGACCTCAGACACTTAATAATTACCTAGCTGTGTGGCCTTGGGCAAGCCACTTAACCCCATTGCCTTGCAAAAACTAAAAAAAAAATTCCATTAAAATTTTTAAAATAACAGGATCTGCTTCACTTTGCTCTTGGTATTATACTCAGTGCCTCAAACAATATCTGGCACATAGTAGGTATTGTATTAGATATTATTGATTGACTGGGTTCAATAGGTATGGCCTTCAAAAATAAATAGGACTTATGGAAAGAGCCCTGGATTTGGAATGAGAGGACATGGGTTCAAACTCTAGCCTTGTCCATGTGACCACCAGCCACCTCACTTTGCTGTGCCTTGATTTCCTCTTCGTAGGATGAGGGGTTGGACTAGTTGAACTCTAAGTTCCCTTCCAGTTCTCATGTGATGCTCCATCTATGCTCTGAATTTATTTGAAAAATGTCACTCCTAGCACTTCCTTTCTCCTCTAAGATAGGATCCAGAGCAAGAGACGTTTAATCACAGAGTATTAATCAGATGCCAAGTGTGAAGTTTTATGGACTTGGCAGTTTCTGAGTTATTTTGGGAAGGAAGAAAAAAGTAAAATGAAGCAACTAGGGGATATATTGCTTTCCTTGTCCCTGTAACTCAAGTCTTGCTCAACTGATTTCAATTTTCCAGCTAGGTTCAATTTTCCATTGAATTAGGTGGGAAGCTTCAGGCCAACTGGGAAATTGCTGGAATCATTATGGGCTAATGAAACAAAGGAGCTGATGATGGAAGCAGCAAGAGAAGCAAGCCATAGATAAAGAAATAGCTCTGTCAGTCAAAGAGTTCATCTGCCTATATCCATCCATCAATCTACACATTTGCTACAACCTTACTAGACTCATGAAGTTAAGAGGCAAATTGGATCAGCTCTAGACCAACAACCAAGAAGACCCTAGTTCAAGTCCAACCTTAGATACTTCCTATTTATGTGACTCTGGACAAGTCACTCTATCTGCCTCAGTTTCTATATCTTCAAAATAATAATGACAGATTCTACTTTTCATGATTGTTGGAAAAATCAAAAGAGATCTTATTTGTAAAGTACTTTGTGAATCCTTAATAGAACTGTTAATTTTCAACACTTCTATACTGTAATTGGTGCTTGTCTTTGGCATTCTTCTAAAGTGTGCACAAAAGGCTAGCAATTTTCAGCTTGTAAATAGGGAATGAGGTTGACTATTTTTGGGATGGGCTGATCAGATAGGTTGATAAAGTGGGGGACTGGAAAAATCTATAGAGAACTAAAAAAGGAAGTCATTTTAAAAATGGGTATACGGTGGCCCAAGAGGGTAAAGAGAATTGTTTAGGGTCAAAGGTAATTTGTTGGGGGTTTTTTTTACTTTTTTAATGGATAAAGGAATATTTATTAATAATATAAGAAAAGGTCTCCAGAGACTCCTCAAGTCTCCAGAGGGCACATTCAAATCAGAGAGCAGAAGAGAATATGGAACTCAGAAGGGTACAACTGAGGCAGGAGAGATGAAAGGGGGGAAATGTTAGAAGGGAAGAAGTTTTCACCTTAGTAAACACTGCCTCCAGATTACAACATTCAAGGGATTCTTTCTTGTTTCCTTTTCTGTAAAATGAGAATATTATTATACAATACCACATTGTTTTAGGACAAAAAGAGTTGATGAAAACACCGTGTTACTGGTAATGTGTTTTATAAACATTCTGTATTCATGCATTGATCAGAGCTTTTAAATTTTTCAAAGTTGTTGTCATAGTATAAATTGTTCTCTGGCTCATTTCACTGAAAGGAATTTTGCTTTTGTTTTTCTAGTAAGAGAGGGAGATGGAGAGAAAAGAAATGATTTTTAACTGAAAAAGAATTTTCAAATAACATATATATTATGAAATGAAATACAGTTAAAATGAACACATATGATAAGCTTAGAGGAGAAAAGATAAGGGGGAAAAAAGGCACAAAAGGGCAAAAGGTAGTATGAGGGACTGCTTGGAAGGCAGAAGATAGTCCCACTCCCTTTTCTTGACTTTAAGGATAATGTGCTTAAAAGTCTTAGCTAGTAAAAGCATCTTTTTTGGGGGGGAAAAAGGTTTCATTGAAGCTTTCCTCTTTCCCCTAATCTTCCCCTGCCCCTCTCCTATGCTTTCTTCTCTTCTCTCCCCTTTCTTCCCCCTTCCTCCTCTTCTTCCTTCTCCAAAGGTATTAATTGTTGGAGATGAGATTTGAACCCAGGTCCTCTGACTTTAGAACAAGGGTTCTTTTTTACTGTGCTCCTCCTTCATTGATTATCCAATCAACACTTCTTTTCAGTTGCTGGCCACTGAAGAAACCAGGAAAAAAATATGAAATTTTTCAACTAGAGAATATGCTTTATTATCTAAGAGAAGCAGACTGAAGACATACTTTATTATCATTGGCATAATTGATAATTGTTTAGTACTCTCAGTTCCAAAGAACATTCACTCCCATTATCTCACTTGATCTCTACCAAAGCCCTCTGGAATGGGAGTGAATGCATAATCATCTCCATTTTACAGATAATAAACTGAAACTCAGAGGTTAATAGTTTTGTCCAAGGTCATATTTCAGATATGTAGAATCAGAAATTTCCATCAAAAAAAGCCTCAGTATTCATCTATTAAGAATCCTCTTTGCAACATTCCATTTAGACTAGGAAAACACCTAGTTAGGGAAATTCACTACTTTCCAAAACATTCAGGTTTCACTTTTAGAGAGATTATTTGCAAAAAAAATTTTTTTCCTTGGATCAAGTAGCAAAATGTCCCGCTGAAATTTCCACTCTTGACTCTTCACTCACCTTTCAAATTCAATCAGGTACTAGGACCTCTTAGTGTTGTGTTTCTAAAGCTTCCCCTATTACTATTCCCTCACCCTGTAGAAGCACTCCTTACCACTCAATTAGACCCTTTAATTATCTCAATTGTCTTCTATGAATTTGTCCTCCCTTTGCTCTCTCTACCTTCCAGCCCATCCTTCATAATATCTTTTTGTGCTGGAATAACCCATTATTCCTCTTCTCAAGTCTTCATGGCTCTTTACTGACTTGTAAGGAAAGTTCCAAATCTTCCACTATCATGTGAGCTCCTAAAACCTGACAACCATTCTACTTTTCCAATCTCATCTGCTCCAAAAAATGTTTTGTTATTTTTTAGGTTTTTTTGCAAGGCAAATGGGGTTAAGTGGCTTGCCCAAGGCCACACAGCTATTAAGTGTCTGAGACCAGATTTGAACCCAGGTACTCCTGACTCCCAGGCCAGTGCTTTATCCACTATGCCACCTAGCTGTCCAAAAATGGTTTATTTTTTAAATTTATCTTTCTTCTTTGGTCCAGACCTGTGATTTCACTGGAATTCGGAACTTCCTGTGAGAAAATTCCTTCTACCAATGCAGACCCAGCAGTTGTTAACCAAGTGACAGTCTTAGAAAATGGTGGTAACTGACTTGTATAAAGTCAGGGAGAGTCAGAAGTTGACATAGGTTCTGACTCTGGCACTGATTCCTTCCACTATGATGCTCTACGTCTCTCCAGATTTATTTCCTATTCATTTTCTCTGCTACCCAAACATGCAATGTATTCTCAGTTCTCCAAGACTTGCTTGGGTTGTTTCCAATGTCAGTCACCCCTTCCCCCCTTCCCCACCCCCATCTTCACTTCTTTAACTCCTACCCTGCCTTGAAAGCAGGGGTTCTTTACTTGAAGTCAGTGGACTTGCCTTTTAAAAAATGTTTTAATAACTATATTTCAATTCATTGTCTACCTCAGTAAGTCTATTTTATTTTATGCATTATTCTGAAAAAGGGCCTTGTTGAAGGAGCTATAGGCTTCATCAGACTGCCAAATGATCCATGGCACAAACAAGGTTAAGATCATCTGGTTAAAAGTCCAAATCAAATAAATAGGAACCCTAGGCCTGGACTCAGGAAAACCTGAGCTCAATTCAGGCCTTAGACTCTTCCTAGCTGTGTAACCATGAGCAAATCAATTAACGTTGGTATGCTTTAGTTTTATCAAAAGTGAAATAGTGGTAATAATACAAACAATGAGATATTTGTAAAGTGTTAGCTATAGTCTTCTATATATACTATATATGTATAAATATATATTTACATATGCTTCATATACTACATATTCTATAGTAATCACTTAATAAATGCCTACTGCCTTATGACTAAGGAAGAGATGGAGAACATCATTAAAAACAGACTAGATAATTTTGATTACATTAAATTAGAAAGCTTTTGCACAGACAAAACCACTGTAACAAATATCAAAAGAAATATAGTAAATTGGGAAACAATTTTTACAACTAGTATTTCTGACAAAGGACTCATTTCTAAAATATACAGAGAACTGAGTCAAATTTTCAAAAAAAACCCAAACCATTCCCCATCTGACAAATGGTCAAAGGATATGCAAAGGCAATTTACAGATGAGGAAATCAAAGCAATCCATAGTCATGAAAAATTGCTCTAAATAATTACTTATTTGAGAAATGCAAATTAAAGCTTCTCTGAGGTACCACCTCACACCTCTCAGATTGGCCAATATGACCAAAAAGGACAATGATCAATGTTGGAAGAGATGAGGGAAATATGGGACACTGATGCATTGTTTGTGGAGCTTTGAACTCATCCAACCTTTCTGGAGAGTAATTTGGAATTATGCCCAAAGGGCAACAAAAATGTGCATACCCTTTGATCCAGCAATACCACTACTGGGTCTATACCCTGAAGAGATGATGAAAGGGGTAAAAACATCACTTGTACAAAAATATTCACAGCAGCCTTGTTTGTGGTGGCAAAAACCCAGTCCCTTCCCTCAAGGAGACTCAAGACTACTGGAGGTAACACCATGAATGTATTCTTTGTGAGGACAGGGATTAACTTGTTTACTTGTACTTGTACTGGCAGTTCTTTGAATAGTCCTTGGTTCATAATAAGAGTCTAATAAATGCTCTATTGGTTTACCTATCTTCTATAACTTATCTATGCCTATCATTTGCCCTTTCCTATACTCTGGATGACCTCTGACTTTAATCTTTGAGATAAGAGGACTGTGACTTGGATTCACATATGGGCAGCACAACATATTCCTACACTTAATGCTATCAAAGTGACCCCTGTCATTTCCTTCTGACCAGTTTCCCTTACCATCTGTGTGACTGAGATCTCCTTAAGCAGCTGCTGCTACTGCTCTACCCCCAAAACCCACTCCTGGCTTGCTGGGGCCTGGTCTGTGCTGACTCCACTCTCACCCCTTTCTTACCAACCTTCTAAGTTGCCCTAAGCTGGAAAACTGTTTCACCTCAACCTTTTATGGATTCTGATTCCAGAATTCATTTTGAGGGAAATAGGAGAACTCAAGGGAGTCCCCTCTGCCTTTTCTCCACTATCCTGTCTCCATCCCCAAAAATAATGTTTTTAAATGCCTAAAATAAAAATGCATAGGGTAACAAAGAAAACCAATTATGTTGAAATATAATTATCAAAATTTTTTAAAATAGTTCATAGACCTTGAGGTTAAGAACCTTTGCTGAGTGACCAATATAGAATTATATTAAAAATGATTGTATATGTATAATCTATATCAGATTACTCACTGTCCCTGAGAGAAGGGAAGTAAGGGAGAGTGAGAGAACTGTGTAATTCAAAATCTTACAAAAGTGAATGTTGAGGGGTGGCTAGGTGGTACAGTGGATAGAGCACCGGCCCTGGAGTCAGTAGTACCTGAGTACAAATCTGACCTCAGACACTTAATAATTACCTAGCTGTGTGGCCTTGGGCAAGTCACTTAACCCCATTAGCCTTGCAAAAATCTAAAAAAAAAGTGAATGTTGAAAACATCTTTACGTGTAATGGGAAAACAATTAAATTTAAATTAAAAAAAAAGTCTTTCTGTGGTCAAAAGTTATTTGGCTTCCTTTGAATTCTAGTATAGTCTGTTTTTACCACTCAGGGGATCTTATGACATTCTGTCATATGATGATTTGTGTCTGTATCTTCTCTACCTACTTAAGACTACGAACTCTTGATGGGCAGGAACTATTTCTTCTACTATTTCTTCTTCATCACTCTCCCCTTTCCTCTCCACCTCCCACCATAGTGTCTAGCTGAGTAAGAAGTGCTTAGCAATGTTTGTTGAATGAAAAAGTGAAAGTACAATCATTTGAATAATGAATAGTCAGACTGCATTGACAAGTACCTCAAAACTAGTCTGTCCCAAAGCTTAGAGAGGAATCTCTGCATCTCAGAGTTGGAACTCTCCTCAGAAGTATTATTATGGAGATGGCACAATGAATAAAGCATTAGTCCTGAAGCCAGGAGGACTTGAGTTCAAATCTAGTCTCAGACACTTAGTACTAATATAAATAACCAAATTAACTATGTATAAAGATACTATTTACATCCAAAGATAAAACATATAAACTAAAGTATGTATAAAATAATTCTACATATATATTTATATCTAATGTTTGTCATCTGGGGCAAGAAAAAAGAATTTACATGATAAGTATTATATATTTATAAAGAATATGTAAGTTGTATATGATGGGGTTGCAGTTTCTTGTGCAATCATCTTTTTTATTTTATTATGGCATGGAAATGCTTATTTTTTCTATAAATTAAAAACTAAATAAACAGAAGTACCTAGACTAACCTTAGGTTTTATAAGCATATCTGACAAGTGGTCATTCAGCTTTTCTTTGAACACTTTCAGTAAGGGAGAACCTACATTTTACCAAATAGCTCATTCCACTTTTCTATAGTTCTATCTTAAGGAGATTTCCTTACATCAAGACTAAATTTGTCTCTGTACAATTTCTACTCAATATTCCAAGGTCTGCCCTCAAGGGCCAATATACAAAGAATCCTTTGGGTATGTGAAGAAAATGGTCATGAAGACCCTCATCTTCTTTCCCCTAGGGTATATATGCTGTATACTTTTCAGACTGCATATGATACAATTCATAAATTCAGAAAATCATAGATCTAGAGAAAGAAGGGCTCCCAGAGGTCTTCTGGTATAGTTTAGGTAATGGAAAGCTTACTTTAAGCAATTTTATATGGAGCTTTTAGGTTTATAAAGCTCTTCAATACTATCTCACTTTATACCCACAATACTGGGGAAGTTGGTGCTATTGTTACTCCTATTTTACAGGTGGGAAAAACTGATCTGAGAAAGGTTAGGTGACTTGCTCAGAGTCATACAGCTACTAAGTATATGATATTGAATTTGGCCAGACCCAATGCTTTATTCACCATGCCTCCTAGTTGCACTGTAATTCTCACATGAACTTCAAGACATTTGTCATCCTGGTTGACATCCTCTGTATATCCCCCAGCTTTTCAATGACTTTTTTTCCTTACTTTCCTGCCCAGAACTGAACCTGATGCTTGAAAAACAGTCTGCCAAGGGCACAATATGGCAGGATGAACACACCCCCTAGTTTCAGATACCATGCTTCTCTCATACTCAAGACTTTGTTAGCTTTACTGGCTGCCAAGTCACACTGTTGATTTGTATTGAGCTTGCATTTCACCAAAACCTTCAGACAAACTGCAGTCTGGTCAGCATCCTCCATCCTGTACCGATGATGATTGAAACCAAGTGCAGGTTTTACATTTGTCTCTATTAAATTTTGTCTGATTAGATTCAATCCACTATTAGAGCCTGTCAAGATCTTTCTCAATACTGTCACCCAGTTTGTTAGCAATCCATCCAAGTTTTGTATATATCATTATGCATAATAAATAAGGTACATATAATAAAAATGTGAATCAGCACAGATCCCTGTGACACTCCACAAAAGACATCATTTTAAGGTGACATTGGACCATTAATAGTTACTTTTTGGATCTAATCAAGCAACTGGTTCTTAATTCAAATAACTGTCCTATTTTCCAATCCTTACTGCTCTATTCTATATGAATAACATGGAAAGCTTCCAAATACTCCAAGAATGACTATTTCTGTTTTTCTTCAACTGTGTCAATTCTACAAATACTTTTCCTGTAAGTATTTATATACTATTCTATTTAAAGCATGTATGTTTTATATTGATATTATTTCATTGTTTATGGTAACTTTCAGCAAAATATAGTTTCACTGTTTATAGCTTTTAATTAAGTCTACTTTTTCTATTGCTTTGTCCCAGATCATGATTTTTTACTCTTGGTTTTTTTTTTACTTCAGTTGAAGCATAAACATTTTTGCTCAAGTTCTTTATTTTAATTCTTCATGTATCTTCCTGTTTCAATGTGTTTCTTGTAAACAACATATTACTGGATTTGGTTTTGTAATTTATTCTGCTATCATCTTCCATTTTGTAATTGTGTTCACCCTATTCACATTCATGATTATAAATTATGCATTACACTCCATCTAATTTTCTTATGCTTTTTCTTCTCATTGTTTTGTCACCTCTTTTTCAGAGTCAAAGTCAATCAACATTTATTAATGTTCACTTATTATGACAAAGGTATGTACTAATTATATGTATCAAGACATAAGATAATCCCTGCCCTGAAGGAGGTAATAATCTAATAAAGGCCAACATATTTTTAAAAAATGGAAGAGTGAGGAAAGGGAGGTTTTTCAGTATAGGGGTATAATCAGGATAGGAAATGATCTGATGAGGTGTAAGTTATAGCATGAATTTCATCTTGCAAGATGAAGATGATGAGTTTCTAGAGCTCATGAAGTCCAGGAGAGCACCCAGGTAGGGAATGAAAGGGTACTTTCTTTAAAAGGTAGAGGGTCTGAGAGAAACCTTCAAGTATCTAACTTTAACCCTTGGAAAGCAGGGGCAGGACTTGTTGAGGAGGTGTGAGTTTCAGAGTTTATGAAATTTATAAAGTAGAGGATGATGACAAGAAGTGAGGTCAACATCAATCTTCTAAATTTGGAATTATCTGCTTAAGTTTTCTTGATCCTCTTTTCTTTTCTTCACCCAAGCCCAGTAACAGATTCTTATCATTTCTTTTCTTTTAAATCCATCTTCAAAATCCACCCTCTTTAGATTGTTTTGCTTAAGACTCTCCCTAAATTAACTTTTCTTTCTGTTACCTCCTTTCCCTTTTCCCCTTGGCTTCCCTCTTGAAATACATTTTTGTATCCATTTTTGTATGTGCATTCTTATCTCCTTTGACCAGTTCAGATGAGAATGAGGATTAAGTTACTTATTCCCCCATCCTTTTCTTGTTTTCATAGATTTTTACTTGGATATTGCAATTAAATTAAATTTGACATCCTTTCCCTCTCCTCGTCTACCCCAATATACTTCTCCAGATTCCTTTCTATTCTTCTTTTAAAATCATTAAAATATAACAGAAAACACCTTCTATGATCCCTGATGATGATGACTTCTGAGGAATTATATGTATCAATTACCTATATCAGAAGGTAAAAACTTAATCCTTGGTTTTTTCCTTTTGTTCGCTATTTGCCCTCTTATATTTCTCTTGATTCTTTTGTTTGTATTTCAACATTCCTATGCAGCACTGATCTTTTCAACAGGAATGCTTGAAGATGTGTTACTCACCCTGGAATGCCATCCCTAGGCAAAGGTTCCTTTCCTCATTCAGCCCTGGATAGTGAATGACAGAACTGCAATTTGACATCTTTTTCCACACCCTGTACAAGGTAGGGGTCTTCCAATTTGGGTCTGGGAATCTCTTTTTCTCTGGAAAACAACCTTGAATCTTTTTTAGTTCCTTCACCCTGGAATGTCCCATTTACCCATTAATATATCTCATCCCCAATGAATCCTCACTCCCAGTTTTTTTAACCATTCTTTCTGCTGTATCCCTGTGCTGACCTGGTTTAGAAATATGCTGGTGAATTTTCTTGGATTTCCTATTCAGGAGTCAGTCTGGTGTATTTTCAAAATGTTTATGGACAAGTTGTGTTCTTACTACATCACCATCTTGGGTCTGCTTCTCATTCTTTCCTTTCTCAAGAAATTCAGTACCTGATTCTGTCTTCTTTTCTCTCCATCCCAACATCGTATCAGGAAACTTAAAGATAAATATTGTATTGTTAGTCCCCTCAAACACTCCCAAGTCCTCAATCTCTTCAAATCCCATGTTCTAGTCCTAAGCAACTGACCCTAACTTTCTGATATTTTTTCTGTTTCTTTATCGCTGTCTTTCTCTGCTTCACTCCTATACCTATTCTTCATATTCACAGAGACTTCCAGTCACTCTGTCTCTAAATGAGTTCCCAAATCATCACTAGGTCCTCTACTCTACTTTTACTTTCTCCCCCTCCAAATCTTGACTTCATAGTTAACTCAGTTCAATACCACATTATTCTCTAGTCTCAACTTCTTTTCCTCTGTGTTCTGCCACTGTTCATATTTGCCAAATCTTAACCCTGGACTACTCCTTTTACCAACTTCACTGCTCCTCCTAATCACATACTATTGGATAATGCTGTGGGAAGTCGTGGAACCATGCTGACTTGGTTCTCTGTAAATGAATGTTATGTCATCACTATTAGGTCTAAATTACAACTAGGAATTCTTTTTACTTTCCTCTGACTCTCTCACAGTCCTCCTAGAAATTGTTCTAAACCTTATCTTCTTTTCCCAACCCTCCCCTAGCACTCCTTTCCTCATCCTCTTGGCAAATAGTCTTGCCTTGTGCTTTGCTTAGAGTTCAATTTATGTTGAACTTCAACATTTCATTCAACAACCTTTTGTTATCATTCCTCCATTTCCCTCCTATCCTTTACTCCATTCCCTTCTCATCTGCCAGTAAAGTCATCTTCTCTACATGTACCCATCCTTCCTTTTCTATCTCCTCTGGACAGAACTATTGAATCATTGGCACCTATGGCTCAGCGACTAATAAAGAAATTATTTCATTACTTCAAATCAAAATCTTTATCAGGTGACCCCTATTGGTCCATTTTCTGTTATGTGCCTCTGAGATGCATCCAAACTCAGCCCGTTTCAGAAGCATATCTGTGTGCATGTGTGCAAGTTGTTCTCCCTAATAGAAATCGTCTCCCTGAGGGCAAGAATTGTTTCATTTTTGTCCTTGTAGTCACAGTACTAAGTTCCTGGTTCACAGAAGGTGTTTAATTAATGATTGATTGACTGACACAAGCACTTTCCTCTTTCCCCCAGATATGCGTCCTTTCCCTTCTGCAATGACTTTGAACTTAATTTGTATGCATGATGTCTCTTCCTAATAGAGTGTAATCTTGAGAACAGTGGCTTTTTCATTTTTTCCTTCATATTTCCATCATCTATCAAAGTGTCTTACATAGAAAAGGCACTTAATAAATGTTGGTTGAATTGAATTTGTTAAAATATTCTGCAGGTCCATCTTACCAGGAGGGATCCCCTACAAACACACACACACACACACACACACACACACACACACACACAAACATACACCCCAGGATTATAAGAATCATGTTGGCTATCTATCCCTATCCTAGACATTATATTATAAATATAATCTGCTTCATAAATAAGAATTCATTCTCCACTTGAACACCTCCAGCTATAGTGAACTTAGCATCTTACCAGGATACTCATTCTATTTTTGGAAAAATGTGACTTTTAGGTTCTTCTATTTATTGAGTTAGGGTGCCCTAAAGGGGCATAGAACTAGGGAAATTTTCAGTATCAAGGGAGAGCAGATCTGGTGGGTTCAAGATAGCCCTGAAGAATATTTGGGACAACAAGCTGTTTTCTCCACTACCCAGAGAAAGGCCTGTCCTTATCTGAGGGGATCTCAGCTCCACAGATTTGTCCCTCTGCCCCTTCTCTTCAGCCTTAGACAATGGAGTAGTTGAGAAGAGGGAAAACAAGAAATCCTTCATTTGCAGTCCTGGAACAAAAGCCACTAGTTGAAGCCAGCAAGCTTGTGGTAAATCCAGAGCCCCAGGGGGCAGGGGTCCTATTTCCCAAAAGGAGGAAGCCCAGAGAATGGTCTCTGTCGAAAGAATCCATGACATCAGGGGCCCCTGGAATCCTTGTGCTTATAGCTCTAGCCAACTGAAGAAACTATTTGAGTGGGGACACTGTGTCCATCCAGTTGGACAGTGTTTCCTGATGTAGAGACCATTTGGAGACTCAAAACAAGGGGTGTTAGCATGCATTTGGGAATGTCTCCAAAAAGAGGCAGAGGAAAGAACACTAGTCTGGGAGTCAGGAGAGGTAGGTTCTGATCTCAGCTCTGATGCTAACTCATTTGTCAAAGGGGGCAGATCACTTCTCTCTGGGACTCAGTTTTCTCATATGTAAAATGAAGCAGCTAAGCTAGGTTGTCTAAATAGTTCTGGTGTTCTACGGTTCCGCTCAATAGCATAGGCTTCCCAGGGTCTATATATGGAAAGATTGTTGGCAGGCAGTTAGTTCATATACCTTGAAAATCACAAAACTGTATTTTTAAAGAAATATTTTTTTTCTTAAGAATGGGTACTTATTTGACCTAGCCTCCTTTCTTCAGTTGTAATCACAAGAATGGGCCATGGCTATCCTGTAAAAACTCAGTATCAGTTTCACTGGGAATGGGAATGGTCTTGCAGTTCTGCTCAATAATCAAAGATGTGAGAGCTAGAAGACACTTCAGAGGTCACCTTAATAGGAGTCTAATCAACAACATCCTACCACAGAGACATTGTTTCCAGCCTCCACTTAAGGACCTCCAGTGGTTGGGGAACTCATCTCTTGTGAAAGCCCAATTCCATTTGTATGGCTCTAATTATTATTGGTTTTTATTTCATTTTAATTTATGGAATAAAACAAGCATTTCAATAATGTAGGATGATAATAATAATAATAAAAAGATGATTATTCATGAAGCTGCAAATCTGTTATGTACAATTTGCTATTTCTCTTAAATATATAATAAAAATTTGTCATGAAATTCCTTTTTATCTTCCCCTCCCCTAGAGATGGTTATCATTAGAGATACACACACATATGTATGTATATGCATATATCTATGGATATGTATATATCTATATGTTGTATATGTAAAGGCATTTTATACATATGTCTATCATTCTTCCTTTAGATGCAGAGAGTGTCTTCCTTTATAAGTCCTTTGTTGTTCAGGCATTTATAATAGGCAAAATGATTTATTTACTCAAAGTTGTTCTTAAAAATGATATTGGCATTACTGTATACAAAATTCTCTTAATTCTGCTCATTTTGCTCTTCATTATTTTGTGCAATTCTTCCCATGTTTTTCTAAGATCATCAAACTCAGCATTTCTTATAGCACAGTAGTAATCCATCACAATCATATACCACTTATTCAGTCAGTCATTCCCCAACTCATGGACATCCTTGCAGCTTCCAGTTCTTTGCCAACACAAAGAGAGTTGCCATAAATATTTTAGAACATATAGATTCTTTTCCTTTTTTTCTCTATACATCTTTGGAAATAGAACTAGTAGTGCTATTACTGTGTCAGAGAATAGAGTTAGTTTAATAACTCTTTAGGCATAATTTCAGATAGTTCCCAAAAATAGTTGGCTCAGTTCACAATTCCACCAAAAATGAACTAGTCTCCCAATTTTTCCACAGATGTCATTCCAACATTTGTCATTTTCCTCTTCAATCATTTTAGCCAATATGATAGGTATAAAATGATATCTAGTGGTGGTTTTAATTTGCATTTCCCTAATTAATAATGATTTAGAGCATTTTTTCATATGACTATAAATTATGTGATTTCTTCATTGGAAAACTGCCTATTCATATCCTTTAAACATTTATCAGTTTGAAGAATGACTAATATTCTCATAAATTTGTCAAAGTTCTTTATATATTTGAGTTATTAATCTGAGAAATTGTCTATAATTTTTGGTGTAGTGGACAGAGCACTGACCTTGGAGTCAGGAGGACAAGAATTCGAATCCAACTTCAGACACTAGCTTTGTGACCT
This sequence comes from Macrotis lagotis, assembly GCF_037893015.1. Taxonomy (NCBI): domain Eukaryota; kingdom Metazoa; phylum Chordata; class Mammalia; order Peramelemorphia; family Peramelidae; genus Macrotis; species Macrotis lagotis. Next base: position 360,752,534 of record NC_133658.1, on the reverse strand, counting down.
TGGGTACATCCCTTAACCCTGATTGCTTTTCATCCAGGGCCAACTCTCATCATCCTGATTCATGTCTACCACTGGATCTGGATGTCTCTGGAGGGGAAAGTGAGGCTGGTGACCTTGCACAGCAGCCCCTCACTCAAATCCAGTTCATGTGCTTGTCATGGCATTACCTCCCCTGATGTCATGGTCTTCGAGAATGAAGGACAAACATCATCAATTTTTTGCCCCAAATTTTCTTCTTTCTTTCTTATCTTGGTTACCTTTGACTCATATCATTCAAAAATTATTTCTTGTATTTATTCAATATTGTTCATTACTTCCCTCTGAGATCAAATAAAATAAGTCTAGTCCTTTCCTATGAAAAATATCCAAAGACATCAAAATAGCCAAAAGATTTTAGTCTAATTTGGTAGTTGAGGAAACTATGATCCAGAAAGAGCAAGTGTTTTATTCTAGATCACATAGTCAGTGAAATATCCAGGTTTAGAATCCAAGACCAAATTAGATTCTCTACCACATCCTATTGTCTCTCCAAAGTGTTACCCCCACCTATATACCCTTATGCAGAGCAGCTAAAGGAATATGCTTTCTCTAAGTCATCTCTTCTCGAAGCTAAATATCCTCAGTTCTTTTCACCTATCCTTATATAGCCTGATCTTTTTTCCTTATCACAATTATTTCTGCTCAGAATTTAGTTCTTGGGAGCTCTTCAAGTTTTAATACAGAGAGGTCTCTATATTCTCCAGAAATTATCCAAATAATTGAAGTCTCTCATCATTACTATTATCTGTTACCTATTTTGTCATGGGCTTTCAAAACACATTATTCATATGTCCTTTTGACCAGTGCTCTGTAATTTTTTGTTTTGTTTTGGTCCATCACAATATTGCTTCTGTTTCTTTCTAGTGATACTCACACAGACTCTAGTTTATGCCTTTCATTTAAATTTAAGGAGAATATTTTCCTGACCCTCAATGCTATTGCCCTGATACTTTTAACTTATCTATTCCTTTAGAATAAGGTATAACTTTTTATTGCCGAAGTCCAGTCATGTGTCACACCCCACCAAGTCTCAGTGAAACTTATGAGGTCAATTTTCATTAAAATATTAATATTATAAATATTAAAATTATCTAGTTCATTTTATTACCTGTGTGTGTCATTTCAGTAATGTCAGACTCTTCATGACATTTGGGATTTTCTTGGTAAAATACAAGTGGTTTGCCATTTCTTTCTCCAGCTCATTTTACAGATAAGAAAACTGAGGCAAGAGTTACATGATTTTCCCAGGTCACACAGCTAGTGAGTGTCTGGGGTCACATTTGAACTCAGGTCCTTCCTGATCCCATACTTAGTGCTATACTTACTACACTACTTAGGTGCCCTTTACTATCTATATTCTGTGCATTTGTGAATCAATATCGGAGACCAAAAGAATTGTTACTTCCTTTCTTTCTAAATTTGCCTATTGTGACTTTTGAAGCCTTCCTAATACTCCTTTATCTATGTCATAATACTATGACTTTTTGGCTTAGCAGATAGCAATTGAGCATATTTATGAAAGTTGTTTTCTGGAGGCTAGGTAGTGTAGTGGATAGAGCACCAGCCCTGAAGTCAGGAGGACCTGAGTTTGAATTTGGCCTCAAACACTTAATGACTACCTGGCTGTGTGAACAAGTCATTGTATTGCAAAAAAAAAAACAAAAAAAAAGTTTTTTTTCTCTCTTTGATTTTTCAGTTTAATGTTCTCTTATTCATTGGAAGAAGGAAGGTGCAATACGAGAAATCTGAGGACAGTGTCCCAGAGGTAACCCAAAGTTGAGGCATTTACAAGAACCAAAGATCAAGTTTACAAAGCAGAATTCTCTTTTTAAAGGCTATGCCTAAAATGATGCTTAATTCCTACCAAAAGACTTAGGGGGAAATAAATATTTCCTTGGTTATCCTGCACCAGGATGTCCCCAGAGTAAAAGCAAGGGGCAACATGGAGGGAAAGCTTTATATAAAATTAGAAAGCAGTCATTGACTCAGATTGATTTGGTATAGTGCAAATTATTTAAGCTTACCTGAGGTGTCTGGGATCACTTAGGTTAAGTATTGCTGAAGAATTCTGATAAAGAAGGCAAATGGAGGAAACTCCATAAGTTTTGGTAATTACTAACTATCTAGGACAACTAGAGGGTGAGGACAGAGCATGAGGGACAGGCAGAGGACAAAACAAGTGGCAGTCAGTCCATACAGAACTTAGGTAAGTGACAGAGGTAGAAGAGGGTAGTGACAAGGGAAGGGGGAATAGATCCAATAAGAGACAGGATAACTTGGGACCAGATTTTTCACTACTAATGGTGACTAAAGAAGGATTCAAGAACAACAGGGGCATGGTCTCTATCAGATCAGCAGCATGGGGCTAAGCACAGCTCTGAAGCTGAGCTCTGACTCTGAAATGAATCATCACACACAGTTTATCAGGGAAGATTGTTGCTCGTCCTCTTTTGAAGAGGACCAATGACATCACATCACAGGATGATGTCTTGACTTGTGTGTGAATTGGTCTTGGGAACTCCCAGTTGAGGACACTCCTGCTAATGCAGGTTAGCACTTTCGCTAGTATGTACAGTCCTACTTCATCACAGAAGGATGATATGCTTACTGGCAGAGTTTCTGGAAAGAATTATTTATCTAAATCACCAAGTAGCAATATGACTGTTTGACACCACCCCTCAACACACCTCAAATAGATCTCCAAAACCCCCCACCCCCACTCAGTGAAAGTTAGGGCTCTCTAGCAATGAAATACTTGAATACAGATTATTTTCTACAAATGACTCTAATTATAAATGTATCTTCATTGAAGCAGGTACCAAAGGGTTTTTGCTCAGAACATCTTACTTGGCAAGTAGTTCTGAGTTATTCCACATACTTGAAAGTGGTAGAAATGAAATATGATCTCCCCAGGGAAGTTGCAGCTGGAGGTTCCTCTTCTTTGGTTCCCAAATAGTTCCTGTGTTAGTTCTCTCTTAGCCAGATGAGCAGCAATCAGCAGTCAAGGGAAGAAGTGCTTTTATTCCCCCATGACTCCTTACTAAGGTTTTTGAAGCCTAGATGCCCATGGCTTCTCCATTCTCTCCAGGAGACAGGATTGATCAGAGTTCCAGAGCCCAATTCTCCAAAGGGAGAAATGTAGCTCCCCAAGCTGCCTCTCCTTTCCAGGGTTTTCATTGGCACATTCCAGTAAGAACCTGGATGATCATTTAAGTCTAACCCTCCTCCATTTTGCACTCGAGGAAGATGAGACTTGAAAAGGCTAAATATCTTTTTAAGGTTACCCAAACTAGTAAGTACTAGGACTGGGTTTGGAGGCTTAGTCCTCTTCCTATAGTTCTCAATTTGCCCAAATCATCTCCTGTCTCAAAAGGAAAAAAAAAAAAACCATTACCCTTGAGCATCCCTTGTTCCCTACAAATCCCTGTCCAGGATCTGTAAAGGACCATACTTCTCTGCCAGGTCACTGGGTGGGGCATTATTCAGGAGACAAGCATGTGGTAGTCAGTCTCCATGATTTTTATTCATCCCTTTTACCAGGAGAGATAACTGTAAGTGGAAGGCTAAAAGACAAGGTTAGATTCTGGTCAGAGCAGTGTAAACTAAATTCATAAGATCACAGGATCATAAATTTAGACCTATAAGGTAAACCTCTCGGTTTACAGATAAGGAAACTTTTCCAGGGTCACATAGCCATTAAGGATCTGAGGAAGGATTTGAATTCTGGTCTTGCTGATTCTTTTAAGTCTAGTGTTTTGTTTTATTTTTTCACTGTGCCATCTAGCCATTCCTTGAGGGCAGAGACCATTGTATATCTATTTTTGCATTCCCAAAGTCAACAGAGGATTGTATATAGAGCAGGTGTTTAATAAATGTTTGTTGAGTAGGGTTGAGTTTAATTGAATTGAATCTGAGCCCACTTCCATGCATGGAGCTGAATCAAAGACCAAGATAAAAATTAAAACTGCATGGCAAAGGTTTTTTTTTTTTCATTCCCATGGGTTGGTTCTTGTTTTTTGTTATCGAAAACGACTAAAAATGATATCAAATATGTTAGAAGCAAGCTACAGTGTGTCTGACTATGGCTGATCAGACCAATATGAGCTAGAGTACTCTTCCACAGGTCAGGCACAAATAGTATGAGTGAACACCCTGGGTAGTTTCTCTAAACTTACACACCTCATGTTTCCTTTGAGCTGCTTCCATTCTCCTTGCTCATAGAGCACAGCACCCTCTCTGATAATGGCACACCATGCTGGGCAGTTCTGTGCCAGTGCTTCTCATGCTGCACAATCAATTCCAAAGTTCTTAAGAGGGATCTTCAGGGAGTCCTTGTGTTGCTTCTTCTGACCACCTTTCCCCTCTCTCCCCTCTGCCATGAGTGGCAAATGATGTGTCATAATTGAAATTCAAATGAAGAGTTTTCACAGATTGTGGTGACTACATTCAAAACAGGATTTCTCTGAAAACCCAGATTGGAAAATCTAACCCAATACTATCACTTCTCTTCCTCATCTCCTACCCTTCAACCAAAACACACTGAAGTCCTAGACCTCTTGAATTTTGTTCTCTACTCACAAAGACTGGCTCTGGCCCTCAAAGGTGATCCTTTCCCTTTTACAGGGGGAGTTGGCTATCCTGGTTCTTTTAACACCTGTCAGTCACACATCAATGGCCCTGCACCTGGTGAGCTTCTGAACAAGACTAAGCAGTCTGTCACCTGTCTTGTCAACTGTTGGGGACAGCTGGGACAACCCTTCCCCCCCTCACGCAATGAACCAGCTGTGCCAGGCTTATGTTCATGTGTAGTGAGAAGCAGCCCTTGGCAGCAACCCCCTTTGTGGGGGTTGGGAAAGAGGAAAGAATAAGGGTGCCCCTTCTGATGACAACATGGGATATTGGAAAGAGCACTGTGGTTTGAAATTGAAAGATCTGGGTTTGAGTCTTTGCTCTCCTCACACATCACCACATTAGTTCAGGTCCTCATCACCTCAGTCAAAGCACTAGAAATCCAAAAGCAAAGAAGAGGACAACAGGCATGGTATATTTCTTTATTCTTCATTGTCTTCAATTTATCGAGGATTGTCCTCTGTGCTAGCTTTTAGCATCTCCCTGGGGAGGAAAAGTGGGAGAAAAGAGGGCTTTCTCTGTTCCATTCCTGAATCTTAAACTAATCCTGTTCAATTAAACCAAGGCTTCCTTAGGCTTCCTGTGTGCAAAGTCCTAGGTGCTGAGGGAGAAACTGAATACAGAGACCTAGTTCCTTCTCTCAGGAAATGAACAGCCTAATGAGGAAGATAGGACATGAGCACAGCATCAGAGCAGTACAGAGGGAAAGTACAGAATGGTTTTCATAAGGATGCATAGTATGAGCTATAATTTGAGGTTAATAACATTGGATTTGGAATCAAGAGAGACATGGATTCAAATAATTACTAAGTTCCTTACTAGTTATGGAGTCTTCGGCAAGTTACTTGAACTCCCCGGTCCTCAATTTCTCATGTGTAAAATATAGATAAAAATCACACTTCCTACCTCAGCAGGTTGTTGTGAGGAAAGAGCTTTAGTAAACCTAAAAGTGCTTTTCAATAAAGTGATTTGTTTTTAATGAGGACATTCACAGGAGAGACTGGAAAAGACAAAAGTACTTTTTTTTTTCAGATGTGCCCCAGATGTTTCCTGGGGAAGGGTTTTTAGAGCCCCAGGTATTATTTCGCCTGGTATATTAACAGTCATTTGTCAGTGAGATCTATTTACTGCCCAGTTTTTCAATGAGCACCATAATCTCTTTCTTCAGAGGCTTCCAAGTATTTGAAAGCAAAGTGGTTGAGCATAAGGCCTCTTTCCAACCTATTCTCCAGGTGAAGGCTTTCATTTAAGCCTCCATCCTCCAGTAGGAACCCAGCAGCAAGTTACAAGGGTAACAAGGAAGACAGGGGGAGGTTTGCAGTAAAGGAGCTCAAATATCCATGATAGTGCAAGAGGAAGGGGTTTGGTTGTAGAGATGGGAAACTGAGGAAAACAAAAATGGTTTGAAAGAGTCGCTGTGGAGAGTGTGAGGGAATCAAAGGAATGTTGAGATGTATCAAGGGCCCAGTTAAAGTTAAGATTATGGTTGCTTCTCTGTAAAATAGGGATAAGAAGGGCAGCTAGGTGGCACAGTAGATAGAGCACCAGTCCTGGAGTCAGGATAACCTGAGTTAAAATCTGGCCTCAAATACTTTATAATTCTAGCTGTGTGATTTTGGGCAAATCACTTAGCCCCATTGAAATGCAAAACCCCCAAAAAGAAGATAGGGATAAGAACACTTACATGCAAGTATTCATTTCCAACAATTAGACATTACTGGGTACACACATGCACACACACACATCTTTTTCAAACAAGAGCTTTCCTGGTCACGTTTTATAGCAACAGAGGTAAGAGAACCCTAATTTCTGAAGATTCTACATTGCAGATGACCCAGAGAATGATGACCACAAGTGAGCTGCAGCAGATTAAAGGGAGAGGTACAAGTGAGCTGCAGCATATTAAAGGAATAGGTATCTTTGGCAGCAGGGAATTTTTTGGATTTAGAGTCAAAAACCCTGGGTTCAAATCCCTGCTGTACCACTTACTTCTGTGACCTTGAGTAAACCATTTACTCTCTTTTGACCTTTTCTCATCTATGAAATTAAGAAGTTAGAGTAGATAACCTCTAGGTCTCTTTCAACTCTGAATACAAAATTCTTTAACTAAGAAGTAGTGGGAAAGGTATACCAAAAAATGTATCAATCAGGCAAAGGAGGTATGCTGGTTATTTAGCTAGAATAAGGGATAAGAGATGAACTGAGCAGGTATACCAGTCTTAGAGGAATGTCAAAAGAGCCAGGGAAAGACCTCCACTATATTGTCTAGGTTGTCTGTGAAGGATTACTGGGAGGGCATGAACAAAAATCACTCAAGATGAGAAGTCATGAATGAGTTGGGTCCTGTGTTCCTGGAGAGGATGCCCAAATCCACAAGGTTATAGATTCACTGAAATTGTGAGAATCCTTAAAAGGCAACACAACTGGAGAATTGTAGGAGTTCTTAGGAATTCTTTGTATACCACTTGGTCCTCGGCTTGGTTGGCACACTGACTTTTCCATGGAACACTTCTTCAGAGATTTACATCTATCATGTGGCAGGGGAATCTGGAAAGAGCTTGCTAGTAGGGAAAGAAACTGGATCTGCCTAGAAACTCGACTGACCAGGCTGGATAACAGAGTCATATCTCCACTTGTAGTGACCTGGAAGGAATAAAAAGTGAAAAGCTCCTTCTATTGATGTGGTTGTGTTGAAATCAATACTTTCCACTTAAGTTTGAATGTGGCAAGAAGAGAAGACTTTAATTACTTTTGAGTTCCATCAACAATTAATTAGAGATGGCATGGGAAGGAGTCCTAGACTGAGAGCCAAGAGAACTGAGTTCTAGGTTCTATTGATTGTGTGGTCTTAGACAAATCTCTCCCCATCTCTGGGCTTATTTCTTTATCTGTAAAATGAAAACTGTTCTCTTGAGGTCCTTTGCAACTCTGTTATTTTATAATTCTAATACTTGGAATATGTATTATGTGTTCAACCCTACGTACAGGGCAGGAAGAATATAAAAAGAATGGGTGTTGCTTCTTTTCTTCCAGGAGCTTATATCTTGCTCACCAAAATGTCACACACACACACACACACACACACACACACACACACACACACACACACACAAACACCAGTAGGAAGTGTCTAAGAGTTACGTGAGTGGCTCTAGCAGTTGATGCTACTAGAAATTGGATTTCTCTCCTGGATTTCTCTCCTACTCCCCCCTCATACACTATGCTTAGACAAAATGACCTGCATTCTGTTATTCACATACAACATTTCATCTCCTTTCTCTGTGACTTTGCTCAGATTGTCTACTAGGCCTGGAAGGCAGGCTTTCCTTTCTCACTGACCCTTGAAATCCATAGCTTTCTTTAATCCTCAGCTCAAGGGCTGCCTCCTGTTGATAAATTGTGTCTGACTCTCCCTTACCCCCTTTTGGGGTTTTCTTTTTTTAAAACAAGGCAATGGGGTTAAGTGGCTTGCCCAAGGCCACACAGCTAGGTAATTATTAAGTGTCTGAAACCGGATTTGAACTCAGGTACTCCTGACTCCAGGGCGGGTGCTCTATCCACCTAGCCACCCCCATTTGGGGTTTTCTTGGCAAAGATACTGATCTGGTTTGGCATTTTTTTCTCCAGCTCATTTTACAGATGAGAAAACTGAGGTAAACAGGATGAAGTGACTTGCCCAGAGTCACACAATTACTAGGTATCTGAGTCTGCATTTGAACTCGGATCTTACTGACTCTAGAACCTGTGTGCTCTATCCATAGCACCACCTAGAAACTCAGCTCAAATGTCACCTCTTACAAAAAAGTCTTTCTGGATCAAGATGAGGATCAAATGATATACAAAACAAAAATTTAACACAGAGATGAACTTAATAAATGTTTGTTCCTTTCTCCTTCCTTAAATCCCCATGTGTTGTGTGACACCATCAAGATATTTTGTAATGCCTGATACAATGTGCAAAGATGCCACATTCCACTTCAGGAGATATGAAGGCTTCTTGAGAACAAAGACAATTTCCTAGGACCTGATAAGCTAGTTAGGACAGTGCCAGAAGTTATCACCAATTTGGGGAATCAAAGAAAACCTTATACCACTGAAATTTTAACTTGTCAGAAAGTTCACTAATGTCTGATTCTGCTTTTGGCTTTGGGGAGTGTCTCTGTTATTTGTGGACATAGAAAGGAACTTTTTGCTAGCAACCATGAGAAAAAGAGCTAAGGTCATATTGAACTGCTAGAAGGACATTTATAGAGGCATTCATAATAAGTGGCATCCTGATCAAAGACCAGTAATGGGACTCCAGGGAATTGCTCCACTTCCACCTCCTAAGCTAAGATTGGCTTAGCCAGGAGGTTCTGAGATTGTCCCAAGTCCTTAGGTACTATACATTCTCAGATCAGATTTTAGGAGGCAAGAGGATAGTTTTGCTGTTTCTAATGAAGTCACCTGCCCAACATTAAGCAAGCTGCCTTGAGGAAATTACTAGGGAGGTCATCAAGCAGATGTTGGGTGGCCACTTGTCAGGCATGCTATAAGGGGCAGTTTTCTTTTGTTTGTAAGGCAATGGGGTTCAGTGGCTTACCCAAGGTCACACAGCTAGTAAGTATCAAATATCTGAGGTCGAATTTGTACTCAGGTCCTCCTGACTCTAGCATCAGAGTTTCATCCACTGTGCCACTTAGCAGTCCCTATAAGGGGCAGTTTTACTGCTGCTCACCCATGGTCGGCTATTAAATCCATGGGGAGAAGAAGAATTTGGAGAACAGGCATCTAGATGGAAGACAGGCAAGAGGAGAAATGTGAGGCTAGCTCTGATCCCATAGCTTAGACTTTCAAGGATCTGGGAAGATAGAAGGATGGAGAAGGGTGGGGTCTTTCTTTGTGCTTCACCCCTGGAGCAGGACTTGGAGAGCAAGGTGAGACTGGGGGCCTGGGGGTACTCTCCTGGAGTGTTGGAGAAAAGGGGAATAGAGGGAACTTAGCTTCTGATGTTTCCTGGAATAGGTCTCTGTCAACTGGTATTTTCTGCATTGGACACAAGCCAGGGCTAACTGCTAGGTGATGCCATAGGGCACAAAGTCCCAGGCTTGGATTAGGAAGACTAATCATCCCAAGTTCAGATCTAGCTGTGTGACCCTGGGCAAGTCATGTACCACTGCTTGCCTCAGTTTCCTCATTTATAAAATGAACTGGAAGAAGGAAATGGCAAACCACTCCAGTGTCTTAGCCAACAAAAGACCTCAAATGGGGTTGTGAAGACTGGACATGCTGGAACAACTGAACAACGAGTGGGATGACTTTTGTGTATTGGAGGGGCTGGATGTATTAGATAGAAAAAAGGGGGGGAGGGTAGGAGGGAACAGAAATACTTTGGTTCTGAATTCCAGTATCTTTGAATAGACTGCCACCTAGTGGCCACATGGAAGCTGCACCCTTTAGCAAAACCGATTCTGTTGGATGTTAAGCAGTAGGATTCCTGAATATTTATGCATTATTAAAATCACGGACTATCAGAGCTGGAAGAGATTTCAGAGGTCATGTAGTCAAATTCTTATCTGAACAAGAATCCCCTCTACAACATACCTGACAAGCTGTCATCCAGCTTCTGCTTAAGAGTCTACAACCTCCCAAGGCAGCTCATTCTATTTTTGGATAATTATGAGGAATATTTTTCTTAACATCAAGTCCATCTTACTCATCATTCATGGTTCTCTTCTTAGAAAGTAGGGACTTTGCAAGTAGAGGATCCTTTTTGGTTGCTTGTTTCTTTTCTATCTACTCTAGTACTTATAGATATCCCCATAGTATGTACTTTATTAGTAATCGATTTATTCTACACAACAACCCTTCAAATACTTGAATATAGTTAACACAATTCCTCTAAGTCCTCTTTTCTCTATCCCTAGTTCCTCCAAAAAAGCAACTACATGGCACAGTAGCTAGAGAATCTGACTTGGAGTCAGGAAGACCTCAGGAGTTCCAATCTGGTTTCAGACACTTACTATCTCTGTGACTCTGGGCAAGTCCCTTAATGCTGTTTGCTTCAGTTTACTCATCTGTAAAATGAGCTGAAGAAGGAAATATGGCAAACAACTTCACTATTTTTGCCATGAAAATCCTGAGATAAAACTGGAAAATGGTATTATCAAGAGTTAGATGTAACTGAAACAAATGAGCAGTGGTCTGAATAGGGCAGAAACACTAGCCACTGTCTTTCTATGCAGCCTAAAATTACATCAGTTTTTTGGTCACCATTTTTGATCACCTGTTAAGTGTCTATTGATCTTATTGGCCATTGGTAGATTGGATCTTCTCTAGAGAAACTGTTACTTAGTCTACTTCCCATTTCGTGATTTTGAAGGTGAATTTTTTTAAACTTGTGTTTGAGAATTTACATTTATCACTACTAAGTTTCATCTTATTAGATTTAGCTCAGTGTTTTGGACTATAAGATCTTTTTGGATTCTGACATCCTGTATAAGCTCTCCTATCACATCCTACAAATCTAATGCTTAAGTCATTCATACCTTAACCAAGTCACTGATTAAAAATAAAACAAAATAAAATGAAGTGACTTGACCAGAGTCACACAGCTAGCAAAATCAAGGAAATGATTTAACAAAAGGATAATGGTTCCTTGAGGTTATAGAGACATAGGTCTTTAGGGTGATAGATAACAATGCTGCTTGCAAAATCCATCATTATAGATGATAATAGGGGTGAATAGTATATAAAAATTTCCAGATAACAAGGTTCTTAAATTTGACCTGTCCTAAAGGACATACAATAGAGCTTCTGTGTAAAAGAAAAGATAGTTTATAGGAAATAGCTTGGTTATCTCCTATACACTTTACACTCATATACACTATCCATTCTCTATGTCTATTAAGTTGAAAAAGTATATGAAGGGACAAAATAAACTGCAGCTCCAATGGCCAAAAGTAGCTGTTTACCTAATCAAAGTGCCCCAATTACTATGTCCCCACTTCAACTCCTTAGTTTAGGTTTCCTCTAAGTGTTCTCTCCCTCCCTTTTCCCCTCCCTTTGCCTCTCTTCCTCTCTTCTCCTCTCCCCTCTTCTCTCTCCTCTCCTCCCTCCCTCCCTCCCCCCTCTCTCTCCCTCCCTCCCTCCCTCCTCCCAAAGGAGCTCTTAATTCACATAACTAGAACTATAATTTGTGAAGAAATTTTCAGTTTGGAAAAAAAAGGGATGACTACCAAATCTGATGCATTTTTATAAAAATTATCTCTCTTATGTATCTTTCCTTTAAATCCTAATTCCTCGTGCCAAAAATTACTAATTTGTAAATATATTTAACAAAATATGTATGTAAAATGCTAACCTGACTGTTTCCTACTGAGGGGAGTGGGGTGGGAAGGAAGGGTGGAGGGAAATTTTGTAATTTGGAAATATGCATGTACAAATGGATGAAAATAAAAAAAAAGAAATTAAAAAAAAGAAAACAAAGGGATGAGTCAGAGATTGTGAAACAAGGAACAAATTCCCTCTCCCTACTGAGACTTTTGGGACATTTTGTATTTGAAGCTACTAAAGTTTAAAACTGCATTTAGATTTTAGAGACAAAAATCTTACTGACACTTAATTCAAAGAATTATTATGAAAACTTTAAAGTGTTTCAGAAATGTGACATATGAATGCTATTTAACCATCCTTTCCTTGGTCAATACTATTCTGTATTTCTGTGAAAGTCACTATAGAGTTCTCTCTCAATCTTGCCTTCAACAGGTTTAATTATCTCAATCATTTATTCCCTGGAACTTTCCCTTCAAAATTAGGAGCAAAAGTTTTTTACTTTTTAATATCATCTCTAGGAACAGTTCTGCTACTTGGCAATGACAGGGTTGGGGGGTGAGGGGGGAGAGGAATGGGGGGGCTGTCTCAAATGGCTTCACTTTGACAATATTAAAATGACCTTGTCAAAGACTTGATTTAATAAAATCATCTTTCAAAAGCTGCTATGAATATTTTTAACCATAAAATGCCCTAATTTAACCTAAACTTTCTTAATATGTTGTTACATATTACATTGAGTTTGATGAGTACTCTAACATTCCAGAATATATTGACTTCACAAATCATATTCATATGTTTACAGGTACTGCCCAAGGTAATGTTTTCCCTGAAAAGTCAAAAAGAAAGTACTTCTACCAAAAAAAAAAAAGACTTCACCTCAGGGCAATTATAGTTACTTAAATTAAGGTTTCCTGCTTTTCAGGAAGCAAGAAAGAAACAATGACACTGCAAAAGATTTAGAGGCAGCATAATATAAAAGGATTTCTAACATTTATTATAGTCTAGGTTCTAGGTTCTGAGATAACCTAAATTTCTATGGCATAGACCTTGCCTTTAGGAACATTCATTTTAATAAGAAGAAAGAACATTCAACTAAATAGCTAAGATAAAAGGTGAGAAGTACAAAGAAGGATGTCCTAGAAGAACTTGAAGGTGAGAGAATACCTTCAACATGGGTTAGGGAGAGCAATGAAGGAGGAGGTACCTAAGTTGCACCTGGAAGAGATTTTAACAGATGAAAATGGGAGTGAAGAGGAGAGCCCAATGTAAGTATGAAGCACAGTGTAAGCTAAAGCTAGGAGCACAAGGAGGGAGCAGGAAGAGATGGAAGATGAGTAAATGGCTAAGTTTGACTATTGAAGAGAAATACTGAAGCAAGGCTAAAACAGTTTGGAGCTACATTGTGTAGGGCCTTGATATCAGGGTCAGTTATTTATACTTTATTCAATAAACAATGAACAGAAAACAATGAAAAGTTCTTGAGTGACATGATCAGAATGATACATTAAGCATTCTGGAAAATCTGGAAAGACTTACATGAGCTGATAACAAAGTGAAATGTACTCTGTACAGCAATATTAGAGGATGATCAACTGTGAATGACTTTTTTCCACAGTAATAAGACCCAACTCTGAAGGACTCATGATGAAGAATCTATAGAGCCACTGATATTGTCTGATCAGACTGAAAAATACTTTTTTTAATATTTTATTTTTCTTGAAGTTTCTATGTTTCTTTCGTAACATGCTTATTACAGAAATAATATGGAAATGACTATAAATTTATAACCCATATCAAATTGCTTGCTTTCTCAATAGGGGGAGGGTGGAGTGGGAGGAAGAAAGAGAATTTGGAACTCAAAAGTTTTAAAAATGAATGTCTAGGTGGCACAGTGGATAGAACACTGGCCCTGGAGTCAGGAGTACCTGAGTTCAAATTCAGCCTCAGACACTTAATAATTACCTAGCTGTGTGACCTTGGGCAAATCACAATCCCATTGTCTTAAATAAAATTTTTCTAAAAAATGAGTGTTAAAAAGTGTTCTTCATGTAACCAGTGAAAAATAAAATACTAAATAATTTTTTAAAAAAAGAATTCTGGGAAAGGTATAAAAGATGAATTGGAGAGAGAATAAATGAAGCTGGAGTTTAGTTGTAATTGTCTGGACCAGCGGCCTCTAAAATGGCACCCTTGCCTGACCCCAAAGGGGTCAACTGGATGGTGGAAGATGGATCTTATCCCAACCCCCTCACAAAAATGGTGATCTGACATCATCTTACCTACCCATATTCAATCCTCCCCCTCCCCTCCCCCTCCCCCCTCCACCAACTTTATGCATCCCTAGGCTGTGCAAGCAACCAACTTTCCTCCTCCAAAGCCAGGTATTGAAACTTTTTTTTAAGGTTTTTGCAAGGCAAATGGGGTTAAGTGGCTTACCCAATTCCAAACAGCTAGGTAATTATTTAGTGTCTGATGCCACATTTGAACTCAGGCACTCCTGACTCCAGGGACAGTGCTCTATCCACTGAGCCACCTGGCCACCCCAGGTATCAAAACTCTCAGCAGAGTTTCTAGAACTATCTCTGATCCTTAGAGAAATAATTTATGAGTAACAGCTAGCTAGCTCCACTCCTTTTCATTGAAAGTAAGAGGATGTGGGGTGGCTAGGTGGTGCAGTGGATAAAGCACCGGCCCTGGAGTCAGAAGTACCTGGGCTCAAATCCAGTCTTAGACACTTGATAATTGCCTAGCTGTGTGGCCTTGGGCAAGCCACTTAACCCCATTGCCTTGCAAAAAACCTTAAAAAAAAGAGGATGGGTAAGCATGGATGGATCATGTCCAGCATTATAAATCTCATCACAATACCTTTACCCCAAACACAACCCTCTTTCAAATCTATTACTTTCAAGGGCATCCATCCATCCTTCCAGCAAACCAGCTCATCACTTTGGTGCCATTGACTATTCTCCTTCATTCCACATAGCTAATCAGTTTGCCAATCTAGTCATTTCTATCTTTTTTTTTAAGGTTTTTGCAAGGCAATGGGGTTAAGTGGCTTGCCCAAGGCCACACAGTTAGCTAAGCAATTATCTAGTGTCTGAGACTGGATTTGAACCCAGGTACTCCTGACTCCAGGGCCTGTGCTTTATCCACTGTGCCACCTAGATGCCCCCATTTCTAGCTTTGAATCTCTACAATCTATCCCCTTCTAATCACACAGCCACCATTCTAATTCAGACCCTTATCTTCTCTCACCTGGATTACTGCTTTAGCAGTAATTTTTTAACTCTTCCTCAAGTGGCTCATCTTTCCCAGCTAGCTCAAGTGACTAGGTGACTGCCCTAGAATACTCTAATGGCTCTCTACTGACCCTAGGGTCAAATATTATTCTATTATTCTTATCCTTTTAAAGTATCTCTTTTTGTACTGTATACTGTAGAGTCTTCATAATTATTGTATATCATTTATAAATATATACATATATATGGTGTGAGTTTTTTTAACCCATAAGGATACATGATCAAAAAAAAATTGAAGACTTGTTCTAGGTGAGAACCTGAATCAAGATGATTACACCAGAAGTAGAAAGGAAATGATTGTGAACAATATTATCCAGGTTGCATTGGGAGGGAGAGTTATTAAGGAAAAAAATAAATTACAGATGCCTAAGACAATAGACCTGGATGATCATGAGGATGACATTGAAATAGAGAAGACAAGGGGAGGAGCTGGTATTGTAGGAAAGCTAGTTTTGTTTTGAACTGTGTATACCCTTTGATCCAGCAATACTACTACTACTAGTTCTGTATCCCAAAGATCATAAAAAAAGGGAAACGGATCCATATATAAAATATTATGTGAAGCACTTCTTTGTGGGAATACCCATCAATTGGGTAATGGCTGAACAAATTGTGACATATGAATGTGTAGGAAAGATTTTATAAAAACCAGGAAAAACTTAAATGAACTGATTCTGAGAGAAGTCAACATAATCAGAAGATCATTGTATGTATACCTTAACAGAAACAATATGTGATGATCAATTATGATAGACTCAGTTCTTCTCAACAATACAGTTATCAAAGATGATTCTTAAAGACTTGTAATGGAAAATATCATATACTTCCAAAGAAAGAACTATGGAGCTTGAATACAGACCAAAGCAAATTATTTTCACTTTTTAAATTTTGCTGTTTTTTTCTTTCTCACGTTTTTTCCCTTTTGTTTGACTCTTCTTTCAAACATGATTAATACGGAAATAAATGTTTAACATTGATTGTACATGATACATGTATATGTATCATATTACTAACTGTCCTGAGGAAGAGGGAGGGAAAATGTTGAGCTTAGAATCCTATTTTAAAAATTAATGTTAAAAACCATCTTTAAATGCAATTGCAAGGGTGGCTAGGTGGCACAGTAGATAGAGCACTGGCCCTGGAATCAGGAGTACCTGAGTTCATATCCAGTCTCAGACACTTAATAAATGACCTAGTTGTGTGGCCTTGGGCAAGCCACTTAACCCCATTTGCCTTGCAAAAACCTAAATAAAATAAAAGTAAATAAATGCAATTGCAAAAAAAAACCAAACAAAATTTGAATTAAAAGCTTTATTTTAGACCTGCAGAGTTTAAAATGACAGTGGAACACCCAGGTAGAGATTGCTATATATGGATAAATTTCTACAAATAGGCAATAAGATCAAGGACAGGATTTCTAAGAGGAATTTGGGAATGGAAATATAAATCTGGAAGCTAGTTGCATACATACGCATATAAAAGTAGAAGGGAGGTGAAGTCATTCCTGTTACTGATAAAGGGAGAATTAGGGAAGGTGTCATGAAGGGAACATCTGAGATGGGTAAGATTTCGTTAGAAACTGTGAGGGGAAAGGTAAGATTTAGATGAGTATAAGTGAGGCTTTAGCACAGCCAAACTATCAAGCTGGAATATTTTTGCTCAAACTTTACTCACAGCACAGTATTATTCCTTGCTGTGAGGAAATGTAGCATATTACTAACTTGTGGGCATGTTATTACAAGTGTAAATTCTATTACAATGCATGGCACACCTGGACAGAATTTACTAAGCCCAGATACGTCCTTTGATAACTACTTATGATGAAGATATTCACCCTTCACAATGGGAGGATGTCATCATATGCACGAAGACATGACTTACACAAATACATTTATTATAATGAGGGGAGTGTTATACAAAGACACCCTTCTCACTTGTCCTTTTACTTGAACCACTTCACCCCATGGCCTGATTTGATGGGAAACAGGACTTTTGGCAAGTCTGTGACAATGGGAGCTTTTGATCTTTGACTACAATATTTTTCTTCCTGTACTGGATGACAATCTCAGTGCTCCAACAAGACCAAAGCACCAGTATGTGATCTGGAAATGAAATGGCATCTCAGCATACAAGGGACAACACAACTAATCTAAACCTATCTCTGGATAAACTGATCATCAGTAATCTTTTCTCTCAGTCCTTTAAATAGTAGGACAATGTCAGCTTGCTACTCATAGGTCAACTGTTGCTCTGCTCTATTAGTAGAATAGTGGGAATTTAGATTAGAAAGGTAATTTGTAGTCTGAGGATAGAGAGCCAAAATATATCAAAATATATCATGCTTTAGGATTTGTAAAATAGAGAACTACTGAATCTTTGGGAAACTTTAAGGAGGAAAAGCAGAACAATGTCTTTGTAGGGGCACTTCTCAAATGACTCAATAGAATTTTTGCCACTGGCTTAACAACAGTATTTTCTGACAGGAATCATAGGTCATGGATGTAAAGCCAGAAAATTCTGAATTCACATCTAGCCAAACCCTCTCATTTTATAGATGAGAAAACAGACTAATATTTTTTCAAATCTTAATACTACACAGTTGCTACAGAAATTACATTGAAAAAAGTTTGAAACAGATAATGAATTTATTGGTCAGCTATGAGTAGAAATGTAGTTAGTGATAAAGAAAAAAGGTCTTCTGTGTATCAGGGTCATATGGACAAGCAAGGTCGGGAAGAAAATAACATATAATATTAAGTCTGTCCAAGATACAGATTTCTCAAATTTTTATTATTTTACCCACATATATAGACATTCACTAATTTCTCTATTTGCCAACTAAATCATCTTGAGAGCAGTTAAAGCCCAAGAGATTACCACAATGAAAATTCACAATATTGTTAAGTCTTGTGAAATCTAAAGATAGAATTGTGACATTTAATCATTTAAATGAATTTTCAATATTTCTTATACCATTTAAAATCTTCTTTCCCTTTTTAACCTATTTTAAATAGGAAAACAATATTTTGGAAGGTTTTCTATTTCAAATTCTCAACACATTTTCTTTTGAATAATTTTCGTTTAAGTAGTAAATAGGTTTTCCTTTAAGTATTCAAATATCCAAGGTTAAATATATGAGGGAAACAGTGCCTGCTTGTCCAGTACACTGTATCCCACTCATAACTGACTTCTGGTTTCTGAAACTTCTGCCTCAGCTTTCTCAGATTTCTTCAGTTATTCTAAATCCATCATCAAAAATTATAAGCCAAGGAACATTTTGCCTTCTCTACATTCTTAGACATTAAGGGAAATCACTATAATGAATGCTAAAAATGGCTTTAAACAACCATAATGGTGCAGTAGGATAAAAGGATATATTAGCTACCTAGCTGATCAAGTGTTCAAATGTTGATGTTTCTTAATATCAAAGATTTAGCAAAATTATCTGTATGACTGATTAGTCTATCTCCCTTTCCCAAACCAGCCTCTGAAACCCTTGGAGTCAATGCAACTCATAATCATTCTAAGCAGTTCTTAAGTAACAATAGAAGGCTGAAAGGTTTTTCTACTTGGGGTCAGGGACTACTTATGATATAAACTTTACAGGTCCCCCAACACTAAGCATGGTCTTCTATTCCCAATAAGCACTTAAAATTTGTATTGTACTGTACTTGTCAGTCTTGTACACCCAAATAGAGATTAGTCAGACTTTTGCTCTTCCTGAAAAGTGGTAGGTGAGTTGCTGGATTGGCTTTCAGATCTCTACATTTTAATCTTATAATCAGGCAGCAGCACTGAGTCAGCAGTGAAGCAATCTAACTCATTTTTGCTGGCCAGGTTGTAAGGCTGAGTTAGGATCAAGATCCTACAAGAACTTTTTTTTTCTAGGTTTTTGCAAGGCAAATGGGGTTAAGTGGCTTGCCCAAGGCCACACAGCTAGGTAATAATTATTAAGTGTCTGAGGCTGGATTTGAACTCAGGTACTCCTGACTCCAGGGCCAGTGCTCTTTCCACTTTGCCACCTAGCTGCCCCCCCAAGAACTTTTAAGTACTACCTCAGATTATACATTTTTTTTAATGGAGTATCCTTAGTGTCTGGTTCACCATTTGAAAGGCTAGAAGATTTGAATGATTGGAGAACTTTAGTTGTTTTGAACTGCTTCAAATTCTAACAAAAAGAAATGCCTCCTAAAAAAAAAAAGGAAATATTTGTCCATTTGGTAGTCAGTTATTTCTAAATGCTAAACAGAATACATGGAATGATATGTTTGTGGTTGATTTCTATACTGAGCAACCAAAAAAAATTTAAAAAAAAAACACAATTATTCAGAATGTGTCACTCTATTCTATGCGCAAGCAAGGTTTATCCAGGAGAAGGAACTAGGATTACTAGATTCTGTCAGATTTGAGTTCACATCCTAGTCCTACCATTTCTCCTTTGTGTCCCCAAACATGTGCTTAACCAAGTTAAAAAAAAAAAAGACTGTAGCTAGGAGGCAGCTTCTAATACTACTTTTAATATCTGTCTCATAGAACTGTGAGGAAAGTATCTGGGGAACAATCACTACCTACCTAACAGGATTACCTAT
This sequence comes from Macrotis lagotis, assembly GCF_037893015.1. Taxonomy (NCBI): domain Eukaryota; kingdom Metazoa; phylum Chordata; class Mammalia; order Peramelemorphia; family Peramelidae; genus Macrotis; species Macrotis lagotis. Next base: position 360,732,664 of record NC_133658.1, on the reverse strand, counting down.
GTAAATGTTTAACTTACAATTATATTCATAAAAATTCAGATGTTGGGGTGGCTAGGTGGCACAATGGATAGAGCACTGGCCGTGGAGTCAGGAGTACCTGAGTTCAAATCAGACCTCAGACACTTAATAGTGACCTAGCTGTGTGGCCTTGGGCAAGCCACTTAACCCCGTTTGCCTTGCAAAAAAAAAAATTCAGATGTTGATTCAGACTTAGAATATAAGATTCCTTAGAGATAATAAAGCCCAACTTTTTAATTTTATGGTTGCAGGTCAGAGAGGTAAAGTGATTTGCCTAAGCCACTCATGAGTTAATGACACAGGCAGAGTTAGAACCTATGTATGAAAATCTTCAAATAAGATGCATTGGTTTTTTTTTTTAGTTAACGAAATGGAACCAATCTTTATAAAGATTTGTAAAACTAATTTTAAGCCAGCATAAAAAAAGAGTGAGTCAATAACTAAAGTGAATTTAAGCATGTTTGAAACTTTTAAATGTTGCCAACTCATTATGAAACTGAGTATTATAAATATTCATAGTAATGAGCATATGTAGCAACATGTACATTATGAACTAATCATGTCTACAAAAAATGGAAATATACCTTATGGCCATGACTCCCTCATATAAATCAATCATACTACCAAAATTTTGGTTTTATTAGCATATGGTACCATATAACAATCAGTAGCCTTCTTGCGAAAACTTGGTGCCAAGTATATTCTGTAACAATGAAAACAAAATAAATTCTTTTTTTTTTATTTTTAGGTTTTTGCAAGGCAAACGAGGTTAAGTGGCTTGCCCAAGGCCACACAGCTAGGTAATTAAGCATCTGAGACCACATTTGAACCCAGGTACTCCTGACTCCAGGGCAGTGCTTTATCCACTGCGCCACCTAGCCGCCCCTATCTACTTTATTTGAACAGCCTTCTAATACTACTAAACATTTTATTTATAAATGGATATTTTGAAAAGCACATAAAAAGCAGGTCTATAAAAAAAGACAAATCATTTCTCTTATTAGAAGAAGGAAAATAATTTTCTGTCTCCCTCCAAATGATAGTGGTTGGGATAGCACAAACGTATTCACAATCTTCACAACACAAAATATATTAGGGCATGTCAAATGTTTGTAGGAGAATCAATATCACTGCACCTCCATTAGGTTTGAGAGCAAATATCAATCACACATATTTTGTTGCTTTCAATCCCCTGGAAGGGCACAAATGCATAAATAAGGGCATCTATGTTAAATATGCAATGACTACATCTTTTCCCAAGAGGATGGCTTGAGCACCTATTTGCTCTATCAGAGGTCAATGAAAGCAAAAAAAACAAATCCCATGTCTAAAAAGAGAATTATTCTCTAAAACACATAATTCCCTCAGTTACAAGGAATAATCTAATCCCATTTACACTTAAAGCATGAATTACTTCTAAAATATTGACAAGTTATTATCTAGCCCAAAGGTCTTAAGACCTCCAGGCTCTCCATGCATGGGGGCAACAAGCTTTGTTAAAGAGACCATTGCCATACCTAGTGACTGAGCATATTCTGAAATATACATATTGCGTGTTCACCTTATCAAATACTTCATGGCTCATATTCACCAAATGTCTTTGAAATTAAAGAGAGCCAAGTCTTGTGCTAGGGATAACAAGATTTGAGACTTATTCCTTAGGTCATTAAAGTCTTAGATATAGAGCTGCAAGAACTCTGGCATCCAGTCCAAACCTCTCATTTCACAGATGAAGATGCTTAAGTACACTTAAGTACTTGTTACACAGATTCTATAGAAATTACACATAAAAACCAGTTTGAAACAGATAATGAATTTATTGGTCAGCTATGAGTAGGAAAATACATTGGTAAAGAAAAAAGACCCTGTATATAAATATAATACTAGCTAGTTACAATTTGACCAAGAAGAAAGTTCCACTGAAGAGAACAGTAAAAGCCCTTGTTTACCATCAGACCATATTCAGTTTCCCAAAAATCTTATTAAAGAGCTGCCTAGACAAATGCAACATTCTTTGAGCTTAGTGCTGATAATGTGCTGGTTTATATTACATGAATGGTAAACAAGAGATAGTCCAGTGCATCACACATTATACAGAAGTACTGTGAAGAAAGACTAGATATTCTATTTTAAACACTACTTGAACATACCAAGACATCTATGTGTTATTAAAATATATGTAGCCAAAAAAAAATTGCAAATTTAACATATATCAAAATACTGTTTCAGGCTGGGTAAGAAATGCCTACAGGAGCAGTTGCTTGAATAACAAAGAAGTTTTACAGTTTGGTGAATTGCTTTAAAAATAAATTACAGAAATCCTTTTGTCTTGGGTAGTTTATTTTTAATAGAGGTGGGACTCTATTGTAGTGAGACTGATTTTATACAGTTTATAGTAATCCAGTCTTATTACTTTAGAGTCATACCATATATATCTAAAAAGGGACTACTGAAAACTGTCTGTTCAGAATTCACATGTTAGAAAAAATCTTGAATTTGAATTTAAAAATCCAACATTCAGGAAAATAATTTCCCCAGATTTAAAAACATTAGGCCAAACTAAGGCTTACTGGATGTTACTGGGTTGCACAAAATAATAAATTTCCTAGTGGTCTTCTTTGCCTAATTAATTTTATAATTTATTTTTTAAAGTTTCAATTAAGTTCATATTTCCACAGCTTTAGAATAAATTGTGCCACAAACTAATTTAGATGAACATTATTTTCTCAAGGGATAAATAATTTCCATGGATACTGCTAACTGTCCTGAGCTTCAAGACACTTTACAGCATGGAATTTAATGGCCCCAAATACCTGTTTTCCTGTAACAGAGGAAACTCTAATCTTTTATTCTCCAGTTTCCCACCCCCCCACCCCCACTTTACAGAATATTTGTATGATGTGCTTATAGCAAGAACACTGAAGTTATGGCTACACCAAAACTGCATTTAATTAATATTTGTTATAGAGCTTTTGAAGAAAAAAAAATCTGTACTGTGAAAACATGAATTTTATTGCATCTTTTGGGGTACGGTTTGTTGGAAATAATGTCAAAACTAGAATCATGACAGGAAAATATTTTAACACAAAATTTGCTTGACAAAAGCATCTCAGTTTAGTTTGAGTATAACTGTTCTTTCCCATTAGATTCAAAATATTTCTCCTTTGAAGTTACAGCTATAAACCATTGTAAGATCTTCACAATTCAATTTATCATTATCTAGAAAGTGGAAAAGCAGTTTAAACTGACCCAAAGATTGCAATGTGTCTGGTCTAGGCAAGAATAAGTATCTTCAAGACACAATAGGTCATAATATTTTACTCTGCTGCCAAAAATTCAAATCTATTTAAGACAGTAACAAATACAGGTGAAACATAATGAGTAAAGCTCAAACCTTTAAGAATCTAACAAGTGCACTCCAGCTCCAGCATCTATTAAAGTAAAATATCCCCTACTAAGAAATACAAAATGAATAAGTGCTTCCCCCAAACCTGCCATAAAGCTTTCTGGATTTATTATTACATAGTCCAGATCATCAGAAAAAAAGTTTACTCAATTTGATGAGCTCAACTAGCTCATCTTCACTGGAAATTGTCATGATGCACATTACCAACACATTGTTAAGGAACATGAGTAAACACCTTTTATTCACACTTTTACAAAAAAACAAAAACAAAAACAAAAAAGAACATAAAAGTTATGCATTGACTCTACTACATCAATTCTACCTGCATTTCAATGTACTGATTATAAAGTGGACAAGTTTGATGTCTGCACAACTTTAAAAAACCAAAACCAAACAAAAAAAAACAACACCTCAAACAAAAACCAGGTCCCAGACAAGAATTCAAGATCAAGACTTTAGAAATTTAAAGTGAAAATACAAGACTTTACATACTATGTCAATTCATCGTAAAATGGTAAGCACATTTTAAGTGCTAAGATTTTATAATAAAATTTTAAGTCATTATTGATAATGACTCATCTACTGCATTAAAAAAAAATGCTCACCCATTCAGCAATTTTTCCTTTAATGTTCATATAGTGCCCTTTGCTTCCCTGCCTGCAGTTGAAACAAAAGCAGTTAGACCAAGCTCTTTCTGAATTCATTTAATTGATTTTTGAAAGATGAGAGAATGGGGGGGGGAATATAAGTTAATTTTTAAAGATGAAGCTGGCTTTACATCTCTAGGCTACTAATGGCACTATGCGCAACAAAGGCTATGATATAACTTAAGTCTCGCTTGACACACTAAAATAAGACTTGGTCACTTTAAAATGATCTGAAGAATTGTCTTGGGAACCTGTTCTGAATATACATCTAATTTACACTGCTTCATAAATGAGAAAACATTACTTTTTATTTTTCAAGGAATGATATTCTCTTTTTTGGAGACAGGAACATACTGAAACTGAAAAGAATTCACATGATAGTAGTATATTGAGTGACAGGCAGCACTGTGCAATGACTCGGTGAGCAGTGCTTGGGTTTGGTGAGCTAGGAATTGGGGACCCACATTCTGAACATGTTCAAATATGTGATATTCAATGCTTCACAAAAGGAAAAAATGCCACAGCTTCTACAAAAGCATTTTTGTAAAATTTTCACAAATGTTAACAGTATTTTAAAAATATAAAAGAGGATGCACAGATTCTCTCTGCATGCACAGGCAGTGCTTGTTGAGAACAAATAAGAGCAGGCACAGTGGAGATAGGACAAGTAGTATTTTAAACAGAAGTTAAGAAGCTGTACATAAGCATCCCTAATTTTTCTTAACTTAAAAAAGTTAGAAATTTAAAAATATTAGAATGTATACACATTAGCCCATAGAAGTCTACTGCTTAGCTTATCTGTCCTGGGAGTCATATGTTTTTCAAACAATTCAGAAATACATGGATAAGTTAACTCTAGTCAGAATTAATGTCTTAAGCTTTAAACAGATTTTGATTTAAAAAGCAATGTTCTCAATTTAAAAATAAAGTAGTTCAAGAGGGCCAACACAACCCTAACAGTGCAAATCCTTAGCAGAGAAAGCCTGTGGCAGCTTCTTTTACTTACAAGCTGGCCTAACACATGAAACCAATAAAAATTTAGCCTTATTTTACAATACAATCATTTCCAAATCTGATTTTTTTAAAGTACAAAATCTCATAAATCAGGTCTTCTGTAGTTCATATACAAGCATAAAGGCTAAATTCAAATTCTATATTTTACAAACAAGTCTGAAAAAGGAGGGAGTGAAGTACAGAAGAATGGTCTCTGGATGTTACTACTGGCCTCAGAAAGTAGTGCTACAGATTTCTGTGCAAAGAGAATATACTTTATAAACATTTCCCTATTTCAAGGCATGAAAATATTATGCTGGATAGAAGAAATAGGAAGATTACTTGTAACAAATTAAAGACAGGTGCAAATGCACCAATCCCTGTCTAACAGTATATAAAGCAGATTGGGCTCAGAATTTTGTTTCTGTTGATAGCACCTGGCTTTTACTATCTCTTTACCAAATAATCAAGATTTAAAATTCAGGTCATCACTAAGAAAAAAAATCCCTGTTGGCCATACCTCACTCCTCTATATTCAGATTTTACAATTTTACAAATCAGATTGAGGTTGCCCTCTCAATGTACTTGACTACCTCCTGCCAGGAAGGTGGATACCATTGACTGGAGGCAGGAAGGGTAGTAAAAGCTCCAGTTGTGCAAAAAGTGAGAAGTGGTCAGAAGGGATGAGTGGGTGTGGGCAGCCGCTTATATTGTTCTCTATTAGCCAATGGTGATCCAGAGGTCCAAGAATGCCTAGGATGTTCAGCTGAGGTTTAGAGTAGAAGATGTAGTCAATTATACCCTGGAAAACAAACAAAAACAAAACCCACAAGATGTTATTGAAACATCAAGGGCTTTTTTGGGGAAATACAGTTTTAAAGTTTTATCACTGGTATTATTACTATTATGCACCATCATAACCAAATCATTCAAACAACTTCAATCAAAAAAAAGCAATGAAAACATAAATCACTATGAAAGATTTGACTCAAGTCAATGAGAGGAAGGAAAAGGGCATAAAAGAAGCCTCCAAATTATGCTATTTAGTTTTAGAATGAAGTCAACATAAATCCTGCCTCCTGAAATCTGTTCTTATTCAGTTCTGCCACTAACCCAGTACCCAAAGATAATATCAAATGGCAGGAAGGAAATATCAGGTTCCACTAGAGATAACTAAGTTGATTGGCTAAAATGCAGAGTTAATTAGTTCCAATAAGCAGAATATGACCCAATTTGAGGGAAAGGGTAGAAGGATGGTTGCTATCTCTATCAGGAAATAATAAACAATAGAACATTCAACTGCAAACAATTTTTTCTTGAATATAAAGCACTCTTCTCCCTCCTCTCCTAAGCTACCTTAAGGTGATAATGACTGTTTTCTCAAATGCTATGTTTACTGAATAGAAGCGTAAATCATAGACTGTGTGTCTCATATAAACTCCACCCTACTTAAATGTAGAGGGACTCATAAATAGCAGATTGGTCACTTCACTAGATGATGAGGTTTCTTTTGAACACAAATTTACAAAGAACTGTGCAGGATGTGGAGGGACTACAATCTGCACTGAGACCTATACTGATAAGTGTTTTGAAATAAAGTGGTAGGAAGGATAATACACATATAATCTGAGGAATTTATAATTCATAAATACATGACATAGAGGTAAATAATTCACAGAATCTCTTAAAAGGTAAGATAATCATTCTATGACACTTCGGTCCATCTATATATATATAAAAGCAATGCTTTAAGATACAGATTATTTCACTGAGGCATCTTTACTTTTTATAGTAAACTCAGCTGCCTGGGAAAGTCATTACCAATACAAATACCTCCTTTCATTATTGCAACTAAGACAGTTATATTGTACTTTAAAATGTGTAAAGAGCTTTCCATACATTCACTCATTTATTCTTAACCCTGTAAAATAGTTACTTTTGAAATTAATCTCATTTAATAAATGAAGAAACCAAGTCATGGAGAGATTAAATAATTTTCCTGCAGTCAAACAATTAAACTGTTGGAATTGAGACATAAATCCACATCTCCCAACTCCAAAGCCAGTGCTTTTGCCATTATAGCATGGGGCCTTCTTTTATATAATGAAAATATTGAAAGGGAGACTATCCCAATGTCAAAACATAAATCTGGAGAGGCTACTGGAAGCAGCTAGTTTTGACCAACATTTAAAAATTTTTAATATTTTATATTTACTAATTACATATAAAAATAATTTTAACACTTTTTTCAGATTTTGAGTTCCAAATTTCCTCCTTTCCCCCACACTGAGAAGACAAGCATTCGCATAGGTTATACATGTGTAGTCATACAAAACACATTCCCCATGTATTTAAAGTGACATTTTTAATGGGAAAAAAGAATACAAGCCAAGAAGAATACAAAGTTCAGGGTAGAAACAAAGAATACAAGTTCAGGGTAGAAAGCTAAAATGAAGAAGCAAATGAGGACATAGTGAAATCAAGAAGAACATGAAAGACATTACAAAAAAAACAGAAAAAGATTGCAAGTATCAATATCTTTATAAATTAAATTTGACTTCAGTTTCGTTTCTGGTTCTAGGTTTAATATCTAATGAATTAAAAACTTGTTTTATTTGTGTTCTGTCAACTTTTTAATTATGTTCCCACTATGTTCAGAAAATTTTTCTTTTTTAAAAAAAATATATACACACATATACACACGCACATGTATATGCACATGTATTTATAATACAAGGTTTTAAAGGGTACATTGTTATTGCTCTGATAGTCTACCAATGAATTCTCCCATTGGGGCAATAAGGCAAACATACTCAAGTTAACTAGATAAATAGAAAGTTGAGATGGGGGGAGACCCCTGGGAGACAAGCATTTTTTTAAACACCTACAACATACCAGGTACTGTGCTAAGCAATTTGCCAACATTAATTCATGTAATTCTCATAACAACCCTGGGAAATAGGTGTTATTTTTATTACCCTAATACAGTTGAGGAAACTGAGGCAGACAGGTTAAGTGATGTGTCCAACGTCACATAGCTAATAAGTGTCTGAGGCTGGATTTGAGCTTAGGTTTTCCTGCTTTCAGGTCTAGTGCTCTATTCACTATGCTATCTAAAATAGAGTAATAACTCCTCTATAGATTGTATTCACAGACAACAGATTGTGAAATAAAACTAATCTTGGGGCCAGTAATCCTCTCTGGGATTTGTCTAATGCAAAAACAATAAATTACAGACAATGCAGGGTTACTACAAATTTATTAAGTATGATCAAGGAATGAGAGGTACCAGTTAATCAAATATTTTGGTAAATACCATAGTCCATACATAATAATAGATGATCAGTTTTAAAATTAGAATACACACTGTTCTGTACATAATTTGTTCTGTACTAAATTTCCAGCAGAAGAATATCAAAATGTCTCAGGAATGGCATTATAAAAATCATTTTCCAGACATTATAGTTCATGGAGGAGGGCAATTTTACTTAAGTGTTATTACATCACCATTTTACATTGAAAGATGATTTTCCCTTTACTGAAGGTCATACATTTTGATCATCATGAATTTTTACAATAGAGATTCCATTCAAATAAGTATGTCCTGAGTAAATATGAAAATGTAGTCTTTTTCTAAAGTAAAAGTTACACAGAGATAGAGAATACCATTTTTTGCTAGTCTGTGAACAAAAAAATAGCAATATTTAGTATAAAATGCATTCAAATGGGAGGGCAGATTTGGGATAGGAGGACAAGATTTGAATCCCAGCTCAGTCAGAATTCAGCTGTGTCTCCATGGGCAAGCCCTAACTCTGATTATCAGGTTCTTTCACTGTAAAATGGGGGTAAGGGGAGTTTGGAGGTAGATTAGGTTAAGTTATACAACTCCTTTTAAGCTCTAGCACTCTAGCAATCTATAAATCTAAAGTTTATAATGAGAACTGTAAGACAGCACCAGATTTCAGTTCTACTGCTCTGTTATTACATGAAGGCAAGTAATTAAGTAATAAATAACCTTCAATTTATTCTTTCAGGCTACATCTTAGAGCAATCTCAACAAGAAAATAAGAGGTACAATGATAATAAATTTCCCACAATTTAATTTTTAAATTTAACTTAAATTCTGACAGTAAAACCAAGGACACCTCAGTTTAACAACTTAATAATCTAAGACGTGCTAACTATTTAAAAAAATCAGTTAACATGTTCAATTTTACTCAATATAGTAATATTGCTCAATTTTATACAACAGAATGGGGGGGGGAAGAGGAAGGAAGCAAAAGAGGTCTCTGAGGAAACAAAACAGAGATTTTCAATTGAAACATATTGAAACACAAGGATAGTGCCTCATTCAAACTATATTTACTCTTATTTTAGAAGTGTTGCCAATGAGTTTGGTAATCTGTTTTCCAAGCCCAGAGAAGAACAAAAAGCAAAAAATTGTTGGAGAGTTAGGAGAGTGAGAATTGTTAGAAGACATACTAAGAATGGCTTAGAATAAGAGAGGTTAAGGGGCAGCTAGGTGTGGATAGAACATCGGCTCTGGAATCAAGAGGACCCAAGTTCAAATCTGGTCTCAGACACATAATAATTATCTAGCTGCGTGACCTTGGACAAGTCACTTAACCCCACTGCCTTGTTAAAAAAAACAAAAAACAAAACTAGAATAAGAGAGTTAAGAAAAAAAGAGAGAGAAACTGTGCAGAAAACAAATATAACTTTAAAAGTATAACATAGTCCAGGGACACAGTCTTTTAAACCTCAACAATTTAATCATTATAGGCAGCACCCCTTTCTTTCAAGAATTTGAATCATCAAAAGGAAGTTAGGTAGAGTGTATATATAATCTATTCCACTAAAATTCTCCTCTGATGAGGCTTTGGATTTCTAAAGCATAAAACCAACTGGTTCTACCAAACCAGAAAGGCTCTTGATTATGGGCTTGATAATAGGTTATATCTGGTCCATTTTAAAGATGCGTATTTTATTACTTTAGATGAAAAGGCTACATGATTTTCTAATGTAATAAGATGCTTTCAAGTTCAAATTCTCACCTTGAAGTCAAATGTGTAATTTGTATAAGGCATCAGGCCATTCTCATAGGCACTCTTTAACTTGAAACCATGTGTAATCCTTCCATTTGTCGTTCCATTTTTTCCATTACAGCTGAAGTTAGTAAGACTTTCATTGTATCTAAGTTCTTTGAAATCTTTATGATTTGTTTCTACTCCACCAGTACTCAAGTATTCTACAACACCTGTAACCAAAAAAAAAAACCACTGCTAAATAAAAACAGTTAAAATGTCAGTTGCCTTACACTAATTATAATATAAGTAAATGCTCAAAAAATACTATTTATAGGAGCTTCTTAAAACTCATATTTTCTTAAGAGCACATTTCTACAATTTCCAGATACTTTACAACTAAAATTGGGGGAAATGCCATGACATTTCTAGAGCATAATCCCTAATTCTAATTATCAAAAATAATTCCCTGAAAGTTTACAAGATCAGTTGCAGAGGCAAAAACCATTACAATTCACTTCCCTAACTGCTCTTAGAATTTACTAAGCAAATTACTTGATATTTTATTTATTCTACTAAATCAAAGAATATTATTTCACAGTATTTGTGCTTATGGTGAAAGAGGGTGTAAAATACAGGAAAGAAATATAAACAAAATATAGCATCTTCTAGTTTGGTACCACAAGCTTTACAATCTATTAGGGTCAAAGAATGAGAGATTTAGAAGTAGAAAGAATTTGGTCATCATTCCAAGCCTTTCATTTTATAAGATGAGGAAACCGAGGTCCAGGAAATAAAATTACTTATTTAAGGTCACAAAGGTAAACAGCAAAGTAGGAATTAGAACCTGAATTCTCTGATTCAAAACTCAACATTATTTCCATTTTATCACAAAACAGTTGCATTGCATATCAAATAGCATTTTAATAGAGCCTGATTCATTTGCCTAGCTTGGTTCTAGTTAATTTCCTTGAATTTTCTATGTAAAAAATAAGATCAATTTAGCCTACACTATGTCAATAAAATTTCATAGCTGAGATCCTGTGAAACGTTGGTTGAAACCTAAATGAGCTGTTCTTAATGATCTTCTCAGAATTTGGGTTACACCCAAACAGCTAGAGAACACACACAGAAAAGAGACAAAAACAATTATACATTTTTATCAATAAGGTAAACAAACTTTAATAGTATATATGACAAATGAAAGACATGAAGAGAATTTAATCACACACTAGGTGCAGAGTATAAGTGCTGGAAAAGATAGAAAAATAATTAAGATAGGGCCCTAAACCCTCAGGGATCTAAAAATGTAGCAGTATTTTTGCCTTTTGAAAATACAGGATGAACACATTTTAACATTTAATTCAAGTCATGAATTAAGATAGGAAATCTTAACCTGGGGTCTGTGAACTGGTTTACTATTTTGATATCTTTCAACATAATTGGCTTCCTTTGTAATCCTATAGATTTTATTTCAAATTTTTAAAAACATTATTCTGAGGACAGAATCCAGAATTGTCACTAGATGACTGCCTATATCATTCATGATTCAAAAAAGATTAAGAACTCCTGATTTAAGAGCACTAATTCATAAGGAAATTAAGGAGGGACTTCTGGCCAAGATGGCGGAGAGAAGACAGGCACAGTTAAAGTCTCCTGATCTTTCTCCATCTATGATATGAAACAAATCTCTTAACAAAAATCCGACCCACAAAACCCAGAAAGAAAAACCAGGAGAAAGAGCACTAATTCAGATACCTAAATTCTAATTAGGTCATTTCTCTATTTAAACTATGTTTATCACCCAAGAGAAGTTAACATACTAGAATCTTCAAGTTTAACATATTAGGATTTTCATTATATTATTCAATTTTTTAAATGTACAAAATTAGGCAGCTAGGTGGCACAATGGATAGGGCACACCACCCCTGGAGTCAGGAGGAGGACCTGAGCTTAAAATCACTTAAAATTACAATAAAAAAAGAATAATTAAAATGCACAAAATCATTTCTTGGAATATTTTTGAAGTTGGTCTTCTCAAATGCTAAATCTTATCAATAATATCATCCTCAATGACTAATGCATTTACATAAAACAAATAGTATTCTGAAAAACAAATATTGTTGTTCTTACCTGAGTCTGGCAAAGAATTGAGATCTGCACATAGTACAAGTGGAATGGTTCCAATTTCTCCCAGTACATTGGACTTGAGACTCCGAGAGGCTTTGTCAATAATGTTCTTTACTTCAGAGAGGAACATCATAGTCTGTACCAATTTCACATCAGAATATTCAGGATCCCAATGCATATGTGCATTAGCAACAAGAATAAGTTGCTTTTCTGTTCCTAGATGTGGCTTTCCAGCTAAAATTAAAGGACAAGAGAAACTAAACATTTCATTTCATGCAATCTTATGATTGAAAGCAAATAACTTTAAATGGCTCAATTAATTTAAAAATGTCCTTAGTATCTATATTCCAAGATCTTTAAGGAAAACATACACACACACAAACACACACACACACAAAACCTCAAGAGAGCGACTACTTCCAATCTACCTTTGCTGCCAAAAAAAGTAGAAAAGTATTGAAGTTCAGCGTATGAATAGTTGTTTCATTTCCTATTTACCTCTCTCTTTCAAATCAAGACTAACTAGAAGCAAATAATGAAGCTTTATGCTTTTCACTCATTCCTTACAAAATTTTCTTATGAAATTCCTCACTACCTTAAGCTTTATGGGTAGGAGAAATGATTTGACATTATGGAAAAGTGAAATTTTCACTTTTTTTGAAGAGAAGATATCAGCTATTTTCAGATTTCTACTCTTTTCAAAGCTGTCAAGACAACACATTTGTATAATAGATCCCAATTTCATCAGAAATTAGTCACTTACATGACATTTCAATCAATTCTTTTCGAAGTTCTAGTAGCACTGCAACTCCAATGTTATCTTTTGTCATAACTCTGTTCAGCATAGCTTCAGACCCTTCTGAATTTGCCATTGCTAGTTGATTGAATTCAACAGTGTGTTTCTGAACCAATGTGAATCTAAATATTTAAAAAAAAAAAAAAGGAAAAGCATAATTGAGAAAATGCTTTCTCAAGGGAGGCAGCATGGTATAAAGGAAAAAGCCTGGGACCAAGAGACAGGAGGTCTGGTCTTAAGTCCCCACTTTACCACATGATTTTACTAAGATACTGTTTCTCTCTGAGACTTTTTGTTTCCCCAACTGAAAAACCAAGAAGGTTGGTCTGGCTAATCTCTCTAGTTCCAAAATTCTGTAATTCAGAAACTGAGGGATATATTAGCTACAAAAGATTTCTAATCTTTTATATATTTGATAGAGCTAAGATCACTCAACAACAAATTTTACACATTTTAATGGCAACTTTCCAAAAAGAATTTGAAATATGTTCAGTTTGGTACTGAAGCCACTACATGGCTTTAGAGTTCTATACACCTAATGAGGTTCTCTTCACTGAACTTAAATTTGACTTAACTAGAACACACTCAATCTCTTCTCATACTTTCTATACCACAATTTACCAAGGATCAGGTTCAAGATAGGCAAGTTAAGAAGTTCTTTGAGCACACAGGAGGGTGCATGGTACTTCCTTTGATGTGAGTTAAACCCCAACAATTAACGAAGATAGGAAAAAGCTATATCTATGTATAGTGTATATACACAGAAATACATACACACACACACACACACACACACACACTTCATATATATATGTGTGTATACACACACACACATATATGTATATATATATATATACACACACATATATACACACACACATGTGAATTAACTCTCCCTTTAAATCTATTAGGCAAAAATTATGACTAGCTTTATTTTCACTAATATTTTCACTAACAATTCAGCTTCTTTACCTTCTTTAATCAACAAATAAGTTTACTACTCCCTTAAAAAAATCCACCTGGCTATCAAACTATGCATACATTTTGACTTAGAAATACCACTCCTAAATCTGTTTCCCAAAAGAGATTTTAAAAAGACACAAAAAAGAAAAGAACCTAAATACATAAAATATTTATAATAGTTCTCTTCTGGAGAAGATTGGAAATTGAGAGGACACTCATCATGGCTGAACAAAGTGTACTATGTGATTGTGATGGAATGCTATTGTGCTATAAAAAATGAGGAGCAGGATACTCTCTGAAATACCTAAGACCTATATGAGCTGATATAAAGTGAAATGTACTGTGTACAAAGTAACAATATTGTAAGATGATCAATTATGATCTTAGCTCTTCTCAGCAGTACGTTGACCCAAGATACCTCTGAAGGGCTAATAATGAAAAAATGCTATCCTTTCCCAGAAAGGGGAAAAAAAAACTTATGTGATTGAATACAGATTAAAAGATTCTTTTTTTACCTTATTTTTCTTGAGGTTTCTTTTATTTGGGGATGGGGTATGGTCTTTTTTCCCCTCACAACATGACTATTGTGGATATGTCTGCATGACTGCACATATAAAACCTATATGGAATTGCCTGCTTTCTCAATGGGGTGAGGGGGGTGGGGGGGGTATGGGAAGGGAATGGAAAGAATTTGGATCTCAAAGATTAAAAACAATCATTAAAATTTGTTTTTACTGTAAATGGGAAAAAATTAAACACTAAATAAAATTTTAAAAATCCACCTTGAACAGAAAGTTAAATGTATTATGTTTGCAAGGGAGACAGCTTACTTACTTTTCTGTCTTGAAGAATATTGCACAACCATCAACATGTTTTCTTTCCTGTTCTGACATTGTCCTAGCTCTAGATTTTGGACTAAAGAATCCATTATAGCCGCGTTCCTTTAGCTCTACCAGAAAAAAACTGTAATACTGTTCAGTTTCAACCTCCTGAAAAATCATAAACAGCATAGTATTTCAGTTCCCTAAAAACAAATTCATTATACATAAACTATTATAAGCATATCCTGCCTACCATAATTAATTGGTTATATTAAAACACAATGTTAGGCAAAAACAGACAGTCAGTATCAAAGGAACACTACTGTTAATGATGATATTATAACTGACTTTAGTTATAATGTTTTGCAAAAAGGTACTGGTAAGGACAATCTTATTTGTAGAGGTGTTGCACTTGAGTTATAGAGGTAAGAACTGCAAAGGCCCATCCCCCTTTTTCAATACATTTTCTCACCTGCTTGTTTTCATTTTACAAGCACAAACTGCCCAGATCAATTCTTTTGGTACCCAGGAACACAGAAAAATACCTAAGATGTAAAGATGTTGTTTTACCCAGGCATTTTTAAAGTAGTTAATTATAATGTCATTCCAGAGCACCATACATGTAAATTTTTCCAATATAAAGTTAATATGCCCTAATCAAAATGGTGCTAAAAGAAAAAAGAAAAATCCCATAACACACAGTTCCATTTTTCCAGGTACTTCAGGTATGCTGCAGCAGTGAGGACAGTTTTGGCAACACTCAGTTATCATCAAAAGTTGAAATTAATTTACCACCAGGGCAGTACAGGATTGTAATGGGAAACCCAGTCAGTATGCCAACTGAAGAGATTAATGAAGTTGGATCACAGGAAATTTATAAATATAGAATGAACTCAAAACTCTGTTAACTGACAGATGCCAATAAACGTATACTTCATTTGTTCCTTTCTCTGGCAATTCTGAAAGATAGGATTTTATACATTTAAACAGAAGTTTTTCTTCATAAATTACCTGAAGACTTATTATGTCAGCATTGCAGCTCAAGATTTCCTGCATAATGGCTTTTTTTCTATATTCCCAAGTAAGTGCCCACGATGGACAATAGCCATATAACTGCCGGGTTGCATACTTATCACAAAGAACATTGTAGCACATGACAGAAAACAAAGCTGTACAAAAAAAGAAATCATTTCATTTATTTAAGATAAATTTCAGAAAAAATTTTTTTTACCTTCTTTAATACTAAACTCTGACTTAATTTAGAGGAAAATACAATATTGATAAAATAAATCAGTTCAGACTTGACTTTCAGACATTCAATGTGTTAGCTTCTTTTTATAAATGCAGGTTTCCAAGGCTCTCCAATTCCTCACCAATCTTCACCCTGGCCTCCCCGGCCCCCCCAAAAAAACTATGCTCATGGAAAAATACAAAATTGATAAAGTTATATTAAAAACCAAGTCTGGCTCACTTCTGTAGAACTACACAGTTAACTTATGCAAAAGCATGAACAAAATTCTATTACAACTAATTATAAAGTATTATACTAATTATTTTCATCAAATTTATAATTTCAAAGGGCATCAAAGTCAACTGGCAAACATCCTTATTCAAATAATGCTTGATACAGTTGGGGCATTACATGGATCTTGGCATTATATTAACACTACATCAAATGTTAGTACTAAGAAGACCTCAGAAAGAGAAAAATAAGGCCCAGTCCATAAGTAAGGGAACTAGAGTCAGAACAGAAATCTAACAAATTCCAAGACAGTTCTCTTTCCATTACATTATGCAAATACCCTTAAGCTATAACTAAATTTGACTATACTTTACAGGGAACATTCTCTACTAAACAGAGGTTGGGCATGCCTACATGGAGAGTGTTTGGTTTTCAAAAGTATGATTATTAGTATTTTCCAAATCAAGTCAATTATAAATAGATTTCTTACAAAGACTACTTTAAGGATGACCACAATTACTGGTATGGCATAACTTTAATTACATTTAGTAATAACTAATAGGGGGGGAAAGGCAAACAAAAACAATGCTACCAACCAGTTGGCCTCGTTCTGTCTGGTTCTTGTAACATTATCCAAGATCTTGGAGGTGGTTGCTCAGTTGCCACTAGTGGAATATTTAACACAAAATGAAATGACAATATTTCTATTTGTTTTCCCAAAAAAGTAATCTAAACTAATTACCACTTACTTGTTTTTCCAGTACCTGCCAAATTATCAAGCAAATAGTTCAGTAGCCTTCTTGTCCCATCTGGTTCCTGATAGAGGTTCAATATATCTTGTGTAAGTGGATTTCCTTAAAGTATTTTAAAAAAGTAAAATAAGACCCAAAGTATAAGTTTTCAATTTAGAGATATTAGAAACTGAATATTAACTAAACTTTGAAGCTTCAAAAACTGAATTCGCCTAAATTATTTTAAATGAAATTTTGTCTCAAGTCAGAAAAAATCTTGATAAATCTTTGGCAAAAACAAAACACATTTTTTGCCTCTTTGGCTTTTAATCAGATTAAATGAGAAGGTAAAAATAATTAATGTTTAGGTATGAAACATTTTTGTTTCTCAGGTTAAATACTTTCTCAAATGGTGGATAAATTAGTTAACAAAGACTACTGGATTAATTTTAGCCTAATATAGTAAACAAAGAAGAGTACTAAACCTAGAGCCAAAGGATCTGGTTTGAAGCAGTGATTCTCACACTTAAATTAATTGATGATAGGCAAGTCAGATCCTTTCTGGCCCTTATTTTCTTCACCTAGAGATAATACTTACATTCCTGGCTTTAGTAAAGAACATGCATTGCAAAAAACTAAAACATTATATAAGTGAACTTTCACCATTATTACTATGACTTAAAAGACCTAGTTACCATGTTTATCAAGTTCAAAGATGACATAAAAGTAGAAGATACAGATCATGTGTTAGACAACAGAATCAGGATCTAAAAAGATTTTGATAAACTGGAAAGATAGTTCTAATTTAACATGATGAAATTTAACTTGGTAAATATAATTTTGAGTAATTGTTTCCTGAAGTGGTTTGTCAAGTTGTATAGGTTTTTTTTTTAACAAGTACAAAAGCATAGGATAGCAGCATGTGGAAAAATAGTAATTCACATCTTGAACAATATGCCATAATAAATTCCCAATATTTTAATGACCCAATACTAAAAAATTTAAATATGAAGAAGAAACAATATTGCAAATGTATAGAAAAAATATTCTCATCCAGTCATGAGGCAAAATCAGTTTGATTTTATAAAAGTAAAAACTGTTCTATGCCCAAATAATACTGCAGAAAGAATAAAAACTAAAGAGACTGGGAAAATAAACCTAACTTTATCTTAAATACTCCTAAAGCTGAGACAGTTAAAAGGTAAGATTCAGGCCTGGGAGCCACGGCAAGAGAGGTAGTTTCCTGACCTACACCCCAGGGAGCACAGGACACAAATTGGTGGATCAGCGGAGGGGAACTCTGCCAGAGCAAGCACACAAAGCCCAGGCCCTCAAGGCACTGCAGGACAGCCCAGATCTAGGAAACATAAGCAGGCATGGAGCCAGTAAGCAGGAGCTCCCAGGCAACTGAGCCTTGAGTGCTCAGCCCGCCAAAGGTAGGGGAGTGGAAAGAGACTTCAGAGGTCTGTCCTCTGTACCTGGAACAGGACTCTGGGGCTCTGACCACATTCAAATCCTAATCACAGTCTAGGCCCCACATAGAACAGCCCCCCCCCCCCCAGCCCCATCGCAGATGAATGCACTTGTGGTCATTCACAGACCAGGAGGGAAGTCAGAGCTTCATACACTGAGATTCTAGTGGGGGGGGGGGGGGTTGTCCCAATAATACTCAAAAGCTCAGGAAGCATCCCAAAACTAGGCACAAGCTGGAGAAACAAGTAAACAGAGGAAAAAAACAGGAACACCATTGAGAAATACATTGTCTATGATCCCCAAAAGGATCAAAATACTCAATCTGAAGATGAGGAAGTACAAGCTCCCACATCTAAAGACTGCAAGAAAAAATGGAAATTCGTCTCAGGCTATGACAGAGCTAAGAAAAGATTTTGAAAATCAAGCAAGGAAGATAGAAGAAAAATTGGGAAAAGAAATGAGAGATGCAGGAAAAACATGAAAAAGAAGTCAGCAGCTTAGTCAAGGAGATCCAAAAAAATGCTGAAGAAAATAACATGTTAAAAACCAGCATAGGTCAAATGGATAAAACAGTTCAAAAAGTTATTGAGGAGAAGAATGTTTTAAAAAGCAGAATTGGCCAGATGGAAAAAGAGATAAGAAAGCTCTCTGAAGAAAACAAATCCTTCAGATATAGAATGGAGCTAAAGGAAGCTGATGACTTTGCAAGAAGTCAAGACACAATACTTCAACACCAATAGAATGAAAAATTAGAAGAAAATGTGAAACATCTTATTGAAAAAACAACTGATATGGAAAACAGATTCAGGAAAGATAATTAAAAAATTATTGGGATACTTGAAAGTCATGATCAGGCAAAGAGCCTTGACCTCATTTTTAGAGAAATCCTACAGGAAAATTGTCCTGATATCCTAGAAGCAGAGGGCAAAATAGAAATGGAGAGAATCCATCTATCTCCCCAGGAGTGAGATCCAGAAAAGAAAAATAACCCCCAGGAATACTGGAACCAAGTTCCAGAACTCCCAAGTCAAAGAGAAAATATTACAAGCAGCCAGAAGGACACAATTCAAATATCATGGAGCTGCAGTCAGGCTTACCCAGGACTTAGCAACAACTACATTAAGGGCTCATGGGGCTTGGAATAATATTCCAGAAGGCAAAACAGCTTGGAATGCAACCCAAGAATCAATTACCCAGCAAAACTGAATGTCCTCTTCCAGGGGAAAAGATGGACTTTCAATGAAACAGGGAAATTTCAATTGTTCCTGTTGAAACAACCAGAGCTGAACAGAAAGTTTGACCTTCAAATACAGGACTCTGGTGAAGCATAGAATGTAGAGAAGGATAAAATATGAGGGACTTAAATGATGATGAACTGCATGCATTCCTACATAGAAAAATAATACTGATAAAATTCATATAAAACCTCTCATTTAATAGAGCAGGTAGAAGGAGCTTTTATAGATGAAGCACAGGACAGAGCTGAATTTGAAGATTAATATATTGTAAAAATGGAGTTAATGGCTAAAAGGGAAATGTAATGGGAGTAAGAGAAAGGAGAGGTGAAACAGGTTAAGATTTCATATAATAAGATTTTTTTTTATTGCAATGAGCTATTGCAATGATACAGAAGGGGGAAAGGCGAGGGGGAATGAGGGAACCTTTGCTCTCATCAGAGGTGGCTCAGAGAGGAAACGGCATACACATTCAAAAGGGTATAGATATCTAGAGGAAAAAGGAGAGAAGGGAGACAGGGGGAAGGGGTGAGGATGTGAGTGATGGAGGAGAGGGTGGATTGTGGGAAAGAATGGTCAGATATAACACATTTTCTTTTTTACTTCTTGCAAGGGGCTGGAATTGGGTGGCCTGACTGGGACCACAGGGTCAGGTGGTTGCTAGGTCTTAGGGGTGGTATGTGGGGTGGGCTTGGAGCCTCTTGGCCTCCGGGACAGTGATCAGTCCACTGCGGCACTCAGCTACCCTACAGCACATTTTAGAAGAGGGATAGAGTGAAAGGAGAAAGAAAATATAGTATATGGTAGTGGGGAGGTATGAATGGAGGAAGTTGAGATCAGCAAAGGCTGGAAAAATATCGAAGTAGCTTTTGTGATGGACTTATCATAAAGAATGTGAGCCACCTAAGACAGACTGAAGCACATTTTTTTCTCTTTACTTTATTTCTTGTGAGGTTCTATATTTTTAGTTTACTCTTAAACAAGAATATTTTCGTAATGTATTAAAAAATCATTTGTACAAAAATAAAAATAAATTAAAAGATTCAATCCTCAATAGAAAAGTACTCAGAAGACAAATTATCAATAACCATCCAAAAGATTGTAAAAACACTTTAATATCTAAAGTGTCAATTAATGAAACTCTTTTGGCCTCATAGCCATTAGCTATGGTCAAATGCATTATTACATAATTGCTGGAATTTTGAATGGGTACAATCTTTTTGAAAAGAAAAATGCCAATGTGCAATAATAATTATAACTATCTATAACTTCTGACCTAATGAAACCAAGACTATGCTGTAGGGATATTAGTAACAGGAAATGGAATTAGTAACAGGGAAAAAAAATTGCCCTTCTATAAATATTTCTAGCTACCTAATTCATAACAGAAAAAAACTAGATACAAAGCATGTCAATCAATGATTAAATGATCTGTTATGCAAATGAAGTAATACTATCTACAAAAATGGAAAATGTAAAAAACAGAAATATAAGACATACTGTAATGATGCAAAATGAAGAAAGCTGAGTCAGAACAATAAATACACTCTGACTTCATAAATCAACTTCTGTTATGACAAAATTCTGAAAAATAAACTGAAGGAAAAAGTTGGATAAAAAAACAAAGAGAAGTTTCTTTGGGGTTTTTAAAAGACAATTTATTATATATTGTTTTTACACTACCTTCATTTCCATAAATATCCTTTTCCCTCCTCTTTACAAGTTATTTCCTGTTCAACAAAATCAACATAAACCTATGGTATCTAACAATATATCTGCAATTGTCCACACTCACAGTCCCCACTCTGTCTTTTTTCCTGGAATGAGGGGAGGGGAAAAAGAATACACTTTCTCATCTTTTCTTTGGAACCAATTTTGGTCATTATAATTATATAGTGTTCAATTTGGAGTTTTAATTTTTCTTTGATTCTTTTTCTTCCATTTACTTTGCTATAGTCAGTGCTTTTCTTGTTTCTGCTTATTTCATTTTTCATCAGTTCCTAAGTCTAGAATGAAGTTCATGTTGAATAGGGAACATTTCATTTTTTTATACTTGTATCCCCATATATAACATAATTATTGATTGATTTTCTATGGACAGTAATCACATTACACTCTCATACCACAATTTGCATGGCTATTCATCAATTGATAGGCTTTCCAGTTCTTTTCCACCATAAAAAACAGTTGTTATAACTATTTTGGCATATATATTGGATCTTTCTGCTTGTGATTTTCATGAGATATATATGAGAAATCTGGATCAAAGTATATGAACATTTTGTTTCATATATGTTTCATTTTATGTGTTCAATGTGAAAATCTTTTTTATAATTAAACATTTTATGTTCATATGATGTTTTTAAGTATAATTAATTCCAAATGGATTTCCAGAATGGATGGAACAATTCACAGGTATACCATAGGTATACACCAATTACAAGTGGAAAATAAAGCTATTTTTGTTATTAGTGATTTGGATCATTCTTTTATAGGATTAATAGTTTCCAATTCTCTTGAGTACTTTTTGTTTATTTATTTATTTTGTTAATTCTCTACATATTTTGGATAACAGACCCTTATTAAGTTTAATGCAAATATCACTCCCCCCCAACACAGCCCTGTCTTTTAACTTCAATGATTTTATTTGTGCAAAAATTGAAATAATCTTATTTTCTTTTGAGATAGGATAGTTATATTATCTTGTTAAAAGTTATATACATTTAAAAAACTACTGGTATAAGGAACTCATTCTTATAGGATGTCATTTTCTTTGCAACTTGCAGTATTCGTGTTGCCTAAAACACTGAAAATTCAAGTGATTTATCCAGAGTCACAGACGCTGTATGTGTCAGAGGTAGAACCTGAACGTAGGCCTTCATAGCTCTAAAACTGGTTTTCTATCCACTAAATCATGCTGTGATAGTTTGAAAAAAACCTAGATTTATTATAATCTTAAAATGAACCAATAGTGTAACCTGACTGCCAAAAATAATGTACATGGCAATATTAGGTTATGTTATAAGAAGTATGGTATTTAGAATAAGGGATAAAATACAGTCAAGTATTATATAGTGCTAAAAAAAAATTTGGAATTTTTTTTCAGATCTGAGTAGTAAATTTTAAAGGGGTCATGGACAGAGTTAAGTATGTACACAGAAAAGCAATGAGGATTACTAGTATGGAAACGTGAGGAAATGTTAACATACAAATAAGAAAATGGACATGTTTTTAGCCTGGAGAAAAGATCCATGAAGGATCTGAAAGTTGTAGTTGTGTGGAAGAGGAAAAGAGGATTCTATAGCCACAGAAGAAAGAAAACAATATGATGGGTAGACATAACCGAAAAGAGCACTGTGTTCAATGTGAAAATCTTTTCTATAATTAAAATTTGTTTAAAAAAAAAAAAAGAAATATGTTGCTTTATTAGGTAATATATTCCTTGTCATCATAAGTATTCAAACAAAGGCTGATCTTTTTCAGGGACTCCTGCATTTGGCAAAAGGTTCCAAGTAACATCTCATTACTTCAACTCTTAAGTTTATATTAACTATTTCTAATTTCCAATGGTTCTAACTCTACTGTGAGAAAAATTAGCTAGAATTCATGTATCAAGATGACTAAGAAAGAGGAAGTAAAAAAGGGAGACATTTACAAAGAAAAAAAGATATCAAAAGGAACTGACCAGTAGGCAGAAAAAACTGCAGAAATAAATGGAACTGAGATAGGAATGTTTAGCTAGGACTGAAGGTGCCCTTCAGATAAAAATTTCTGGCTTTTTTCAAGTAGCAAAAAATTTGAGCATTTTTTCTTTTCCTCAAATTAATTTTTTCATTTTTCTAAACTTTCTACTGAAATTCAAAATTTTCAACTATTTCTCAACTTTTATCCACTGAGGCAATAAAGCAATATGCAAAAAGTTTTTTTTAAAAGCATACCTTTCAGACCTAAAGTCTGCAACTGAAACAGTTTTCCCAGCTCAAAAGGTAGAACTCGTAACAGGTTGTTATTTAAATGGAGTTCCCTGTTGGAAAAATAAAAGTTTGGTGCAGTCAGATGTCAATATTAGGATTCACTAATGATTTTGTTTTTGTTTTTGCAAGGCAATGGGGTTAAAGTGACTTGCCCAAGGTCACACAGCTTAGGTAATCATTTAAGTGTCTGAGGCTGCATTTGAACTCAGGTCCTCCTGACTCTATGCACTGTGCCACCTAGCTTCCCCTCACTAAAAGTTTTAAAATTTATTCCATGAGAATTAACTTTGGGCAAATAATTCATTTTTTAAAAATACATCTAGTCTGAATCTAGTCTAGCACACAGGGTACAAAATAGACTAAGTGATGATAAGGCAGTTTAGCATTAGAAAATGTCGAATTTTTTTAAAAAAGCTTTATGTGATCATGCGCAAACAGTCAAAGGAATTCAAAGATTAGCCTTCGATGATAAATTCTCTGAATTCATTCAATATTCTGCATTCTCTAATACTAAACTGTCTTATCATCACTGATAGATCCAATTGTAAATGGTTTTAATAATGTTTAAAACAGACTGCTGTATTTGTAAATCTTAATACAGCAGTCTGTTTTAAACATTATTAAAACCATTTACAATTGGATCTACCAAGTATAATAAATACTAGGAATATTAGTTAATAATAAAGGCAAACCTCTGCATCACAATATTATTCTGTGATAAGTAGTCATGAAGATTGTTCTTATAATCACTGGTGCTTTCACTGATTTTTAAATCACCTATTTGGATACTCAGTAAAATTAAAGGAGTCTATAAAAAGGCAGGAAAACTAGGATTTTGAATAATGTCAGTATTTATTATTTCTTGGGCCAGAAATATATCAGATTCAATAGTCTTTTATGGCCAGTAACTACCACATCACTGAACTCGTAAATTTTTTCATTTTCCATAGAACTAATTCTCTTATTACACAAGGCTAGAGACTACTCCATTAGAATTAGAGTGGAGTCAACAAAGTTTTGTTCCTTTCATCTAATAAATTAGACATGTTAGGAAACAAGTAAAATGGAATCACAAGAAATACTGATTCAATTAACAGCTATTTATTTACACAGCCACATGCTAAACAGTGTTCTAAGTACTAAAAGAAATACAAAAATAGAGACATAATCCTTACTCTCATGGAGTTTATAATCTAGCAGGAATACTATAAAATACTTATACAATAACTACATTAACACATAGAAATAAGTGAAGTACCAAGAAGTAAAGTAATTTCCAGCCTGGGACAGTGGCTAGGGAGAACAGTAAAAATTACAGTTAAGTTGGACCTAGGCCTGCAAAAAGCACCGCAGAGTGGCAGTTAGGTGGCCCTGTCTAGATAAAACGCTGTCCCTGGATTCAGGAGGACCTGAGTTGAAATCCAGACCAGACACTTGACACTGACTGGTTGTATGACCCTGTGCAATCACTTCAACCCTGCTTGTCTTCTTAAAAACAACAACATAAACAAACCAAAACACCAAAAAGCACATTAGAGATAGGTCCTGGGGGAAAGAGAAATAGGCATTCAAAACAGCCTTTTTATAAGGGCTGAGTAGACCAAGACCCTTTCATTTTTTGGAGATTAATATAAAAAACTTAGCTTACAAGGTAACATGGCTGGATCAGACTCTATATACAGAAGCTGTCCTCAAATCTAAGCTTGGTCTATGAATTAATTATAGTATAGCTGAACTTTTTAACTAACTACTCAATCAGATTTTTAAAACTCATTTGGCTCAAGTATTACACAAGGTATAACAGTATGCTCTACAATATAAAGGACCTGCGAGATATGCTATCTATTTCTTACTAAAATATTATAAAAATCAGGGTGGCTAGGTGGTACAGTGGATAAATCACTGGCCCTGGAGTCAGGAGTACCTGAGTTCAAATCCAAGCTCAGACATTTAATAATTACCTAGCTGTGTGGCCTTGGGCAAGCCACTTAACCCCATTGCCTTGCAAAAAAAAAAAACCCCTAAAAAAAAAAGTACTCCAAAATATTATAAAAATCTACAGGAAAAATAAGTCACACTTTTAAAAATATTTAAGGTAAATACCTACTTATAAATTCATTTTAATTGTTTTCAAAATTTGTCATGCTATAACAATGTTTCTAAGGGTGCCTGGTTTAACATTAAGTCAAATTACATTTACCTGAGTGACACCATGTTTCCGAGTTCTGCTGGTAAACTACGGATTTTATTAGAGGACATGTCCAGATAAACCAAATTTTGAAGTTTGGCAATGTCTGAAGGAATTCGGGATAAAGAATTGTCACTGAGATGCAAAGCTGTCAAGTGGGTCAGTGACCATAAAGATGAGCTTAAGCTTCTTACTTTTCCTATAAAAGAAAAAAGTAATCTAAAGATAACACATCTCCCACTCAGTTTAGTTCCCAAATGAAACAAAAATTCATACAATTTACACAAACACAAAAGTTTCAATTTGCTTCAAAGTTATTTTTTGCTTAAAGTTATAAATTGTCAAGGCCACACTTTAAAATTTTTAAAGGTACTAGCTTTCCCAGTCAAACAGGAAATAATTTATCATTTAATTGACCTGAAGTTTACCAAAATTTCAAGTAGAAAGAAATTAATCATTTATATCCATAATAAACGTACAGTTAAGTGGCATGGAGGTTAAAGTACCTGTCCTGAAGTTAAGACTCTTACTAGCTGTGTGACCTTGACCAAGTCACTTAGGCAAACAGTTTCCTCATCTGTAAAATGAATCAGGAAAGGGAATGGTAAACCATTCCAACATCTTTGCCAAGAAAACCCAAAGGGCATCACAAATTGTCACATGACTGAAAATGACAAATCTTTACTAAACTCCATTATACATGGACAGAAGTTTAATAAGTTGTTCTATGTATATGCCTACATAGAAAAAAAAATATTCATCTTAATAATGATGCTCTTAGGGCAGCTAGGTGGCGCAGTGGATAAAGCACTGACCCTGGAGTCAGGAGTATTTGAGTTTAAATCCAGTCTCAGACACTTAATAACCTAGCTGTGTGGCCTTGGGCAAGCCACTTAACCCCATTGCTTTGGAAAAAAAAAATCTAAAAAAAAAGAACTTAAGGAAAAATGTTAGTTTTAAAGAACACATTTTCTAAAACCTCAAAACTACCTTAAACCTCTTCTGTTATGCAATATTTAGAAGAGGGTCAGGTGGAATCACTATTCTAATTAGTAATTGGCTGCTTGACTTTGTCACTTATAGAAACAAAAATTGTCAATAAGACTTTTAAAAGTAGCATCTAATTGTCAAACAGTGAGTTTTAGAGGTTTTATTCATTCAACGAAAGCATCTATGAGTACTTCCATATTATTGAGGAAACAAAGAAGCATAAAAATGGATGTCTTTCCTCATGGAACTGATAATCTTTTTGGAAGGACTCAAACAGCAATCAATATAAAAGTACAATTTTAAAAGCATCCTTGCAAGAATACTTGAGAATCATGAAATATAGAAAAAGCTAGTTTTCAGTAGGAATTAAAAAAGATTTGTGGCTTTCGAAGAACTCAAGAATACAGACAATCACAAACTGCTGCTATGATAAGTTGTTTACTTTCTCTTATAAAATAAAACATTAACAACATTATAACTAGCTTCTCTGCAAGAAAAGGCTATTCTTTAAATCTGAAAGAATATATTTTATACAGTAGTTTACTAAATCCCCAAGTAGGAAAGGTAATACAAAATCAAAGAGGAGGTAAATACGAAACTGTAACAGTTGGGGAAAAAAAAGAAAAAAATTTGTAGGGAAAAAATCCAGAAATTTTGTATCACTGCACTTATGCAACAGGTTCTCTTCATAAAGAGTTAAGATCTTTTCAAGTAAGAGGCTATCAGGAGACCCAAAGGACACAGGAGAGCATCAGTTATAGAACATCTGCTTTTCTTCCATCTATCAACCTTAAGAGATTAGGCTCAAAATGGTAAATTTTTCTTGTCAATTATGAAATTAGAAAGCATCACTTCTTCCCATTATATCAAAATAGCATGACAATAATATTCAAATGCTAAAGTAAACTGCAGAAGAGGATAAGTTGGTCTGAAGGATAGGTCATATGAAAAGGATATGGAATTTTAGTTGGCCAAAAGATTAGTATCAACTAACACTGCAATACAGTTGCTGAAGAAAATTAATGTGTTAAGCTTAGCTAACAAAATGTTTTGTTCTTTTTTTATTCTTTTGCTTACAAGGGATAGCTTTGGCGAAGCGGGGGATAAAAGGGGAGGGAGTGCTTTGTGCCACCTAGCTATCCTTTTATTATAGAGATACATGATTAATTTATCTTATATTTTCCTGAGTTTGTATGTGAGGGGTGGGGAGAAAGGAAAAAGGACATATTTGGAAATGAAAGTGCATAAAAACAAAAATGATATACTTTTAAAAAAGTTTAAATAAGGATGTTCCTGTGAATATACTACCAGAAAAGGGGGATGGGGGAGGAGAGAGCAAGAAAATGAGAAAAGACAGTAAACTATTCCACACTAAAATGCTTTTTGTTAGTTGGGATTCTATTTCCTGACATCCAAAGATTAAACTATCTTTCGTCACACAAAATGATCTCTCTAGCCAGGGATTTACATATGTGAACAAAAGTATCTGATAAAAATAGTCTATCTTAAATTTTATACTTTTCAACATTTCACCAAGGCTTACCACTTATTTCAAGCTCTGCCCAGTGTGATTTCTTCCCATTGGCTGCTTCCTCTGAGGACATAATTGTGTACATCCTCCGGGGGTCAGGTGGATCGTACTTTTCTTTGGGCATGCCTGTTGAATTAACACAAAACAATATGTATATGTATACACATCTGTATATCATTTATGTACTAATTAAAATGCAAGAAAAATTATAATTGATCTTACATATACTTAAATTTACTAAAATTATGCCCTAAATTTTAGACACTTATCAAGTAAAATGATAAAAGCTTACATAAGTTGAAATATAAAATATCTCCAAAAATATACTTGAAAACAAAAGCAGTTATTTTCAAGAAGAAAACTTAAAAGCTTTAAAACTTTTTTTTTCATTTTCAGGTTATTCTAAAAGTCTTAAGACTTAAAAACTAAGACTTTTAGGACACTCTACATAATCAGAAACCACTGAAAAGTTACTAAAGAGAAGATGCTATTCATTCAATGGTTACTAATGCTTTTTTCTTATTTGG
This sequence comes from Macrotis lagotis, assembly GCF_037893015.1. Classification (NCBI taxonomy): domain Eukaryota; kingdom Metazoa; phylum Chordata; class Mammalia; order Peramelemorphia; family Peramelidae; genus Macrotis; species Macrotis lagotis. The sequence goes on along the minus strand of NC_133658.1, from coordinate 360,703,755 downwards.
GGGGGGAACCCAACAACAAAATAATCACCAAAATATTTTTATAATATTTTTCACTTTATTTTTTGTTTTTATTGGAAAGAAGGCTCATGAAGGAAGGAATAAATAACTTAAGGGATATGCATGTATACACAAATAAAAACATTTACTTATTTGTTAATTTATTTTTAACTAATTTTGAGACATCTTTCTAACATTTTTGTTTAAATCTGTAACTATCATTTATTGGGGAATAATTCTTTGACATAATTCATTATTCAGTGCATTCTAAAGTACTACCCTTATATGTTGAAAAACGCTTAATTTTTTTGTGAAAAAGTACTTTCCTTCCTAAAATTATGAGAGTACTTGAGGACCCAGATAAAATGCTGACAGTTAAGTCTCTGAGCAGGTATGAAGAAAGAGGAGATAAAATAAGATCATTAAGAATCCGAGAAGAGGGGCAACTAGGTGACAGAGCAGATAGAGCAATGGCCTTGGAGTCAGGAGTACTTGAGTTCAAATCCTGCCTCAGACACTTAATAATTACCTAGCCGTGTGGCCTTGGGCAAGCCACTTAACTCCACTGCCTTGCAAAAATCTTTTTTTTTTAGGTTTTTCAAGGCAATGGGGTTAAGTGGCTTGCCCAAGGCCACATGGCTAGGTAATTATTAAGTGTCTGAGGTCACATTTGAACTCAGGTACTCCTGACTCCAAGGCCATTGCTCTATTCACTGCGCCACCTAGCCGCCCCTGCCTTGCAAAAATCTTAAAAAAAAAAAAATCTGAGAAGAGTGGCTGAAGGGGGCATCACTATCAATTACAATGTACTCTATCAGGAACTTTGGAAATTCCTGAAGGGTAATATGGCAGCACCAATTAGTCTTTATAAATATATATATATATATATATATATAGAGAGAGAGAGAGAGAGAGAGAGAGAGAGAGAGAGAGACTTCTAATTTAAAAATTCCTTACAAGCAAGATTCTAGGATATCTACCAGTAAATTTCAATCTATTCACTGGGGTCTTCTGGTTAAAAGCATGTTTCAAAAGACTGATAAACTAAACTGTCTTCCATTGTATACTATTACTATAATTAGCAACCATAATCAGTGAAAAAAAACCTTTTTTAACTGCTCCAGGGATCAGTGAATCCTAAACTGCAAAATAACTTATTATCTTACTTCTCAGGTTTTCATATTAAAGACTTCACACAATTTTAGTGGAATGTCGCAAGAAAAATTTCACCCAAAGAAAATTATTTATAGCCATCAGAAAAATTTTTTTCTCTTATTTCATAAAATGTTTAAGTATACCAAAGTAATCTTAAGAGGGATAAGATGAAAATGTTAACTTTCATTCAAATGAAATATACAGTAAATTACTAAATGATGATCCTAGTAGCTTAATGCTACCGCTGCTAAGTATACCACTGGCCATAAATTGAGAATTTGTTGATATTGTTGATAAAAGAACTGATAAAGGGACTCAAGAAAGAATCTATAGCATCACAGAATTATTAACATCAAAAGAAAGAAAAGTTGGGAAAATAAAACATTTGCTCCTAGGTTTTAGAAAATAAATCTTAAATTTTCAGAAAATATAAGTTAAGACTCACAAAAATTTCAACTATGCAAATTATTACAGCGAGAAAGAAAAAAGTGAGGAATCCAAAGAAAATATTAAACATTATTAAAAATATATAACAAAAGAGAAGGAGAGTAAGATCCAGAATGAATATTTTTAAATAGCACAAAATTTTTAAAACATCAGAAAGGCAAAAGTTGATAATGTGCCATGTAGAAGGGGATATCTAAAGATATTATAAAAAGCATTTTTAGCTTTGTTCAAAAAACAGATAAGAAACAAGGAATAGGTATATTTGCTCAAGTAAGATGATACAAAGGAAAACTAAGTTGTTTCTCTCTTCTCTGAAATAGAAAACATCTTCAAGTTGAGAAAATAGATGACCACAAAGGTGCTATTACAGTCTAAAAACTCCCTAGTCACATTTTCTTAATCCTTCAGCAACTATCACATTTTATATTACACTTATTTAAACATGCTTCTTCTATTAAACTACAAATTCCTTCAAGAGGGGAACCATGATTCAGATTAGTCATTTCTGTATGTCCCTCATTATAAATAATAGTATTTTGTATTTAACAGACATTCAAATATGTTAAACTAAAAGTCATCCTTTAAATACTTTCCCTGATTATCAATTATTTCAAAAATTCAATATCCAGAAGAATTGTATTCTAGGGTACTAAAGAAATAGATGACTTCAGAGCCATGAAGAATTATGAGAAATGCAAGATGCATTAAAAACTGGAGACAAAGGTCTCAATTTTCAAAAGAAAGAAAAAAATGGATTGAAAAAAAATATAGGCAGGTATGACATCAAAGATTTAGAATAAATTACTAAAAAGTTGATTCATGGTCCCTTAAATTAAGAAGGGAAATAATTATAACCATAAGTCAGAATGTATTCACACATGGATTCTCAATATTTGGGGCTTGCTCTATTTAAAATATAAAGGACTTAAAGATACAGAAAATTTTCCTATCAAATGTACAGTGGCAAAGCAATAAGGAATAGCTGATAAGATATAGGAAAACCAATCCAAAGATCTAGTTAGGATAATACAAATTTTAAAAACAGAAATGACTATATTTAGCTACAGAATAAAGGAAATGGAGCTGTGATTTAACTGGCATAGAGATCTCTTGGATGAGAAATCCCAATGGCTCTATACAATTCAGTTTGTCACCTCCTCTGCAAATTATAGCCTTAAGAGATTTAAAAAGTTAAGGAAAAGTTATATATATGTCAGAGGTAGAACTTGAGCCTTAGTCTTCCCAACTCTAAAACTAGCTGGTTCTCTACTCACATTGTCATGCTGTCCCTCAATATTATAAGTTTTACCATGAGTTTTTAAAAAATTAATTGCAAAAGATAGGAAAGGAAAGACATTGCTTAGGAGTAGTTCATGTGAAAGCTTTGTAGCTTGTTCTAGATTACAGCTTCAGTATGAACTATCTCTAAAAAGAGCTAACACAATCTTAGGCTGATTGAATATAAGTACAGTGCTTAGAACAAAGGAGATAATATACTCTCATGATACAACTTGCTGTTCAGATCAAACATCTATTCAGTTCTACAGTATCTCATTTTAAAAATAATTTTGACTAACAAAAACAAAATTGAAGAAGATGACCAAAAAGGTGAATTGTTTAGAGACTTTTGAAATGTAAAAGACTATTGAAGGAATGGAGGATGTTTAGCTAGGACAAGAGAGGTTTCGATAATCATATGGAAGAGAATGGTTTTCTTTGTAGATTCAGCAGGCATAACTTTGACCTATGAGTCTCAATCAGAGGCAGAAATTTCTAGCAACTACAGTTGTCCATTACTAAATCATTTACGAAGCTTTACCTAGGTCAAATACCTCAAACATATCCAAGACAGTTGAAGGGACTATAAAATATCAAAATATTCACATCAACTTTTTGTAAAAGCAAATATGAACAAAAGTGAGTTATCAAATGGAAGATGGCTAGACAAAATGGGGACATAGAGGTATGCATATACAATGTGTATACATACCCTACAATTGTAATTTTATCATAAATATCGAATGCTTTCAGAGCAACCTGTATGAACTGAACAAAGTGAAGTAAGCAGGTAAGAAACAATATAGATAAGTACAATACTGCAGATGAGAATAAAATAAATCTAAGATCATTTTTAATGTCCAAATTTCGACCCAGAGAAAAGCACGCATCTCCATCCTTGGGGCAAAAATGTGAGGGAGACATTATATATGCATATTATCTCAATACTGCATATGTTGTCACACATGATTACTATGATAGTTGGTTTTAACTATTTGGCACTGTTATTACAAGGAAACATTTATGGAGAAACTAAAAGGAGAAAAAAAAATGCATCTAGAAAAAATCATTTTAACAATTTACATGAGAGCTCTCCAGAACTGTAATGGGATGTCTAACAAGAAAGTGAGATTCCTCATTACTGGAACAGTTAAAGTAAATGCTATATGATTTGTTAAGGATATTGTATACATGATTCTAATTTTGAGTAGAAAAGTGACCCATTTTGATTCATTCTCAGCTTTCAGAATCTGTTATTCCAAGTTACAAGTGTGTAATGTCTTAAAGATACATGATGAATAAAAACACTGCTAAATTATTCACATTTACTATTTTTTATTCTGTTCAATTAAATGATCTAAATTTTTCTACCTACCCTATAATTTTTTTTTACTTAAAATAAGACCAAAAATATCTACTAGGTCTTAAAATGGAATTATCATGCTTTGAACAAAAGAAATACACATTAGGGTACAAATGTTGAGCTGAAATTAAATTATATAGGAACTAAGAAAATCTATGTTTTTAAAGGAAGTTTTTTTTTTGGGGGGGGAGCCTATCAAACAGAAGTAATTCAAAACTTACCAAAATCTCAATGGTGGATAAAATACAGCTTAAAAATGTACAGCACAGTTGTATTTGTATTAATTCTTCTTCCAATACCCAAATTTCATCTTCAGTCCCTCCCCCACCCCAAAAGACAGCTAGAGGAAAATTTGGGCATATAAATGTAGTTCGAGTGACATCTGAGTCTTATTTCACAGACAGATAAAAATTCATAGTATTTTTATTTCATAATAGAACTACTAAAGATGGAATGTGTCAAATACCTAGTTGTAAATATAATATCTTATATTAAACATATGAAAATGTTTAATTATATGACTACAAACCATCTGTGGTATATGTCTATATGGTAAACACATATGTCTATGTGTGTATGCATATGATAATCTTGTAGAATTTATAGAAAAGGGCTTCAGAAAATTGATATACTACTCAAATTGCCTTTACTTGAACTGAAATCATTTAAAATATTCAAATATTTCACAAATGCAATTATTTAATTATGAACTCACAACAGTCTCTAGATACATATCCATATCCACAACCACAGGCTAATTTCAAGGTGATCATGTAAGGGGATCTTCCTTTAAATGAGGAAGGGTTCAAGAACCAAAATTAAAATTCAAGGTATTAATTTAATCACAACAAAAAATTTTGCTTAGTGACAAAAATTTAAGTAAAGGAATATACTATTTAAGTAGCAACTTCATAAAACACCACACCAAATACTATACATAAAAATTCAACATAAAATAATTTTTATATTTTATTTATACCAATCTTACTCAAGACCTTTAAGTCAAAATATTCTTTATAATAGATAAAACACCCCAAAATCTTCCTACCTTATTTCCTAATACTTGGTGAACATATTTAAGAATTACATGAATTAAACTCAATCTCACCTCAATAAAGAAATGCCTATTTTAAGATAAAATATTTTTTCATTTCTTTATATTCACTAATTTCTTTTTTCTACAATGTCTGTAGTTGATTTAGCTCCTGCTAGGGCTTTTGAAGAGGCTCTGCACATGTGCAAAAGGAATGATATTCAATCTTTGAGGTCAAGTAAACATTGCCTTGACCCAGATCATGCGTTTGCAAAGAGCCTAAAAGTGTCAAAGCCAACACCTGTTAAACATTCACCAGGATTACCTTTTGGTTAAGAAAAATATAAATGCTTTGTGAGAATCTGTGTTTCCATAGAATACTTTGAAAACTACAGCTATGAGGGAATTTTCCAAAGGTGAACTTTTGAAATTTGGTATTACTTAATGAACAATCAATCATTTATTCACCCAGTATTCACCCAGTATTTGACCTCAGGAGCTTCTATTCTACAGGGTAGTTGAATGTATTGCAAAATAGATACAAAGATAAAAGGCACTAGTAACTGGGTAGTATACAAAGCTGAGTCTTGAAAGAAACTAGCAATTGTTAGAGGTAAAGGCTTAGACTGAGTGGATTCTAGGACAATCAAGAGTAGCATAAAGAGAGATTCAGTGTTGTGTATGACTAAAACAATAATAAGATAAGTCTGGCTAGACCACAGGGCCTCAGGGGGAATAATGTATAATTAGGCTGGAAAAGTAAGTTGGGGTCAGGCTTTTAAAAGCAGTGAATGGAAAAAGATCCACTTGAGGTTAAGTGGGGAAATGACACAGACAGGAAAAACACTCTGGCAGCTGAATAGTGAATGGATTGGAATGGGGATAGATTTGAGGCAAAGAGACCAATTAGAAGGCTATTTGTAATATTCCAGGCAAGAGATGATTAGAACCTGAATTAGGATAGTGGCTGAAAGGAGAGAAGGGGATGGATATGAGATCAGTTGTAGAACTATTAAACTATAAATCCGGCAAATGACCAGATAAGATGGACAAGGGAGAGGAAAGGAATGGAGTACAACATCAAGTTTGTGAACTTCATTGCCTGGGAATTATGGAGGGGACCTCAATGGAAAAGGAAGAGCCTGGAAAGGCATGGGCTTAGGGGAAAGTTATGAAATGTATTTTAGACATGTTAAATCTGAGATGCCTATGGGATATACAATTCAAATGTTGATGTGAGAATAAAGTGCATAAAAGAGAAGAGAAAGTGCACTGAGATCATCAAACCCATAAGGTCACCAAGTAAATAAGGATAAAGAGAGAAAGCAATACTTAAAATTGAACTTCAGCATAGAACCAAATCAGGCTTTGCTCCTTAACCATAGACACACTACAGATAGGGACAAAGTAAGGATGATGATCTAGCAAAGGAGAATGGGTAGGAGAGATTAGATATGTTAAGATAAACAACCAAGAGAGAGTAGTGTCCAGAGAGTATTAAGGAAGGATTGTCTACAGGTGAAGAATGATAAGGCTTGAGAAAAGGTCATTAGATTTAGCAATTGAAGTCACTGGTTATCTTTGAAGACTGCAGATTCTTCTGAATAATGAAAATTGCAAAAGACTCAGAAAACAGGAAATGGAGGTTACAAAGTATATATATTTTTTTCTTGAAGAGTTTGGCTTTGAAAAAAAAGAAAGTGTGAGGGTCTGAGAGGGTCAAATGAGAATTTGTAAAAGCAGGATGGAACTAGTCGGGGGGGGGGGGGCACATTAGTTGAGATGAAAAGGAAGGGATGGGATCAAAATATACATATAGAGAAGGAGTTAGCCTTAGAGACAAGGGTATCCTCTTCAAAGACTAAAGTAAAGGAAGAAAGAATAGGACGGGGGGAGGCTAGGTTGCACAATAGATAGAGCACCAGCCCTAGAGTCAGGGGGACCTGAATTCAAATGCCACCTCAGATATTTAATGATTATGACCCTGGGGCAAGTCACTTAACCACTGTCTTACAAAAAAACGAAAGAAAAAAAGAGAGGCACAGATTAAACTACCAAGTGTTTCAATCTTACAAGAAAAAAATCACTATATTTAAAGATATGAATAGAAACCGGTTTCTTAAGAGACATTTTGTGAAGAGACTAAGATTATAAACAGATCATAATATAAATGCAGAATTTTTATTCATCTCACGTGAACTTGCTATTTGAAATAATAAGTCATAAAAAGTAATCTGATATCCCAATATCAAACTGGAAAGATTCTAGCATCTTAAATGGCTAACAGAATTAGGATGTTAACTGTAGAAAGTTTCACCATTTTTTAAAATCTAGATCAAGAGCTGAGAAATTGGGGAGTTTATGTAAGAGAAGAGACAAAGTACCTTTTATAAATGAAACTAGCAAAAAGAAGTGAATTTGGGACCTGGTGGCTTCCCTGAAGTCTAGCAAGGGGATAGGGAACAAAATCTGCGCCCTCATTCTAAATAACTCAAGAGTATATAGAGTCCATACTGTTCAGAGGTCACTAACACTGTTTACTGGGATGTGTCTGAAAACTGAAAGCATTCCTATTTTTTGGTCATCTAACTATCTCTGTTGAGAAATATTTTGTAATTATAATGACCAAACTTGGCTCCAGAGACGAGAAAATGCACTTTTCTCCTCCATTCTTTGCAGAGGAGAGTAGGTATGGTTATGGAATACTGTATACATGTAACTTTAAGCTAATGTTTTGATTAGCTTTGTTGAGTTAATTTTTTATTTTTTCTTTTAGATGTGTGTGTGAGAAAGGGATTTATTAGAAAATGAAGATAAAAAAGATAGACAAAAGATAATTAAAGGAATTTTTTAAGGAAAAAAACTTTGTAGGGGCATTCAAGTTCTATGAGATATCAAAAGACTTTAATAGAACAAAGGCTTCTTATTGAATATAAATAATAGTTTCTATCTTAATAGCCTTAAGATTTACAAAGAGCTTTTCTTAATAACCCTTTGAAAGGTAGGCAGTCCAAATATAACTACTTAATACTTTAAAGATAGGCAAATGAAGGCTCAGATTTCTTGATTATAGATAATGGAGGGGCACAAAGATAAATAAGACCATCCCTGCACTTGTTTTGCAAGTTTGTATGTTCAGGAACTATGAAGACAGAACATTGAATTATTTTCAAACTCAATGTGTTATATGATTTTGCTGACAAGGTTTCCTCCCACTTTTTTTTAAACTCCGTGCTACAAAGGTAGCTTGCTAGAGAAGGATATATTTTAAAATGAATATAATAGAAAAAACAAAAGGCATTAAATTACAAAACCTTAAGATATAGGAGAGTGGAGAAAAGCTGTATTTGAGGCAACAGGAGGCTAACATGAATGACTATCAACAGGCACATATTAAACACCATGCAAGGCACTGTACTAACTACTGAAAATACAAGGGAAAAATTGAAGTCACTTATCTCTAAGAGTTAGCATTCTAATAGAAGAGGCAACATGTATATGTCAATCAATAAACATTTATTAAGTACCTGCTATATGCTAAGTACTAGGCTAAGTACTGGGGATATGAAGATGAAAAATGACAGTCACTGCTTACAAGGCATTTACAATATAGCAAATAAATATATATAACCAAGCAATACACAGGATAAATAAGAATTAACAAAGAGAAGGTATAATATCTGTCCCTCATTTTTGAAGAAAATCACAACATAAGGGAGATGATGCCATGACCAAGCACATGAACTGGATTTGAGTAAGGGGGTGCTGTGTTAAGTCACCAGCCTCACTTTCTCTTCCAGAATCAACTAGTTCAGATATGAATCAGGATGACCAGAGTTGGCCCAGGATACGAGGCAACAAGGAGTCAAGTGTCTGAGGCTGGAATCCTAACTCCTGTTGTCCTGATTTCAAGGCCAGTGCTCTACCCACTGTGGCACCTAGTTGCCCTACAAAGAGAAGGTACAGGAATGAAAAGGGGATTTTAAGCTGGGACTTAAAGAAAATAAGGAGTCAAAGTTGAGGAAGAAGAGCATTCTAGACATGAGGAAGGTCCAGAGAAAATGCTTGGAATTCAGAGATGGAGTCTTGTTGATGGAACAGTCAGGAGGTCTGGGAGTAAAATGTAAGACTGGAAAGGTAGGTGGTGGGCTAGGTTATGAAGGGCTTTGATCCTAGAGGCAACAGGGTGTCACTAGAGTTTATTAAGTGAGAAGGGTGATGAGGATAACATAGTCAGACAATCACTTTAGTGGCTAAGTAGAAGATGGATTGGAGTAAGATTGGAGCAAGAGTAAGGAGACTCCCAGTAGCAGTATGGTACTGAAAAAGCCCAGGTATAAGGGAATGAGGGTCTAGGAGGATAGTGTTACCCTCTACAGGAAGGTAGGAGTGGGGAGGTGTTAGAGAAAAAAAAAAAGAATGAGTTGCATTTTGGAGAGGTTTGAAAGGCAGATAAGAGTGAGACTGGAGGTCAGCAGAAAGGTTGAGATAAGACAGGTAGATTTGAGAAATGGAAGAAGGCTCAGAAAAGAACCCAGTGAGACACAGAAGTCATGAAATGAATGAGGAAAACTAAGAAGGAACAGTTAAGATAGTAGGAAAATCAGGAAAGAGTGGTGTCCCAAAATCCCAGAGAGAAAAGTATATTGAAATCAATTGTGTCAAAGGTGGTTGAGTTTATGAAGAATAAAGATTGACAAAAGGCCACTGGATCTGTCAACCAAGAGTTCTTTTTTTCCCCCAAATTTTATTTTATTATTTTATTAAGTAACTATTATATGCTCTGTGCTAAACAATGAAGACACAAATAGAAACATTTAGAAAAAGAAAAATATGGCCCCTCATTTCAAGTAGCTCACATATTAATGGAGAAGACAACACATCTTAAGAGGTTTCAATTACAAGATGGAGAAATATTCGTGGTACTTAGTGTTCAGTGGCAAAATAGCGTGTAATGCATCATTTTAATGTAATTTCCATTAAGATTCTGATGTTGAACAATCTGACAGAACCAAGGCCTCTGGTGGCAAAAACTTTCTTTTCCAAGTATTCAGAAGTTGTGGCTGTAGCACCCTAGGAATCATTGCTCAGCCTCATCTTTTTTTTTTTTTGCAAGTGAACTTTAATTTATTATTACTATTATTATAATAAGTTTGTTATAAGAGTAAACATACCCCCCCAAGAAGATGAGAAACCTCAAGAATAGTGAGAGAAAAAAGAAAGTACTTCAGTCTGTGTTCAAATTCCAATGGCTCTGTCTCTGGGGTAAGCTACTTTCTTTATTATAAGTCCACCAGAGAAGGCAACCAAGAGTTCTAAGGTAACCTCACTAACTAATTGTAAACTATCTTTTAAAGGAGTTTAGCTATCAAAGGTAAAAATAGTGGGGATAGAAAGATCAAGTGAAGGGTTTTTTTTTTTTATGGATGCCAACCCAGGAATGTTTTTAAGGCAGTAAGAAAAATAAGTGATAAAATTGGGGGATGACAGAAGGAACCATCTGTTGATGGGCAGGATGGAAATGGAAGAGCTTTAGCAGAAGTTTTAGAATCATAGTGAAGGACCATTTGACTTTGTGTAACATAAATTTATAGTTTTTTTGCATTTTTTGTGTATATGTACATAAGACATGTACAAAGTAGATACAAAGTAATCTTAAAGGGGTAAGCATTGGTGGCTTATAGAGGGAAGAGAACAGGAAAAGTCTCCCCAGAAAATAGTGCTTGAGTTGAATAAATCTTAAAGGAAGCCAAGAATGGTTCTCAGTATTTCAAACTGCCTCACAACTTAGCTGTAGGTACACTCTAGAGTCCAGCCGAACTGTTCTTCCTTTCCCTCACAAACATTGTCTTCCCCTCTGTGACACTGAATCAGGCTATTATCCATGGTTGGAATGAGTTTTCTCCTCACTTCTGCTTCTAGGAATCCTTAATTTACTTTAAAACTCATCTAAAACTGGACTTCCTTTATATGCCTTTTCCAATCCTTTTCTTGCTATTTCACTCTGATATTATCTTGCATTTATTCTGAACAAATTTAAACACATATTGTCTCTCCAGATAGAATATAAGTTCTTTCAGGGCAGAAATTGTTTCATTTTTGTTTTTATATATCAAGGCCTCACTGTATTTGGTACATAGTAGGTGATCAATAAATGTTTATTTTCTGAGACCTTCAGAAGACCGGATTTAATTAAGCCATAACACCGTTTGACACTTCAGACTCTTAAAGGTATTTTTTAGTTTAAATGATTTATCTTGTCTTTTTCCTAGAGGGGAAAGATGGCTTTCAAGTTCTCTTAGAAGATAAGTTTACTGGAATTTAATCAACAAAATTATTCCCTGCCAGTATTTTCCTAGACTTAATGTATTTTTTTCCTTTTCAAGTTCAGTCATATCATATTTAAATTACAGCGACTAGTTCTGGTTATCTAAAAACCCTAAACTTATTCAGGTTCTCCAAACCACTTCAAATTGTTCTCGCTAAAACTCCTTTTCCCCTTTGTAGAAGATAACAATTAAATACACATTTAAATCTGTATTGTTTAGTTATTTCTATTTTTATGACTCTCTAAAATGATTTGATATCTGAATCCACCCCCAAATCTCCTTCAAAATCTGGGAGAAAGCATTACAATGTAGATTTGTTGCTTTTATCTATTTATTAGTTGCTAATGTAAAATTATCTACTAGAATTACAAAAATCATTCCAAAATGAATAATAACAAAACTCAACATATAATCCCCAGTATAACCTCAAATAAAAGAGAAAATACATTAAGTAAAATAAAAGTGCTGAAGACAGAGGTTAACTTCTGGTGAAAGCTGATAACTCTTCATTGGTAAAACAAGGTAAAGAAAGCAGATGTAGAAATAATTTGTTATTAAGCACCACTGTATCACACACAGTCAGTGCTAGGAGCTGAGGATACAAGCACAAAGAGAATGAAACAATCCTGACTGGCAGGAGACTTAGTTAACTCATCAAAATGACTTGCAGCATCTGAGGTCAAGACCTTTGATTTCACTGGTATAAAGAACTAGTGGAATCTGTGTACTACTGCAGATCAAAAACTGTTCTGCCATTTAAGTTTTAAAGTTACCTGGGGGCACTGAGAGATTAAGTGATTTTGCCCAGGGCCAGACAGTACATATCAAAAGTGAGACTTGAAGCAGGTCTTCCTAACTCCAAGGCTGGTCCTATTCACTAGGTCATGCTAATCTGAAATGCATAAAAACATGAAATATAGAAAATGGGCTGGGTTCCTAATATCACAAAATATGGATTTTAGATAAAATGGAATAAAATTAAAGCCAAACAAGAAATAAAACACTCCTCATTATTCATGCTATGTTCCTGCAAGTTTCCCAACTTTCCTTTACACTACTTTGCGTCTTTTATACTCCTCATTCCCTCTTGTCTAGATAGTCACAATACCACAATACCAAACCCAGCTCCCTTCAAACCTTAACTCAGGTACCACCTCCTACATACTAATTTTCCTGACACTCCTTCCCATTATAGAGGGGAGTAGACATGGCACCATAGTAAAAATTGTAAGAGATATAGCAAGAGCAGAACTTTGTTCTCAAGGAATGCATAATCTAAAAGAAGATATTAAAATACCTAAACTTCTATAATGTTAAGTGTGTATGAGCACGTGGGTATGTGTACTTTTATTTGCATGTATGTTATATTCCTCCAAGGAAGCAACAGGTATCTCAGCACACAGAATGATGCCTTCTGCATAGCAAATACTAAATGTTATCTGACTTGAATGTATACCATGGAAACAATGTGAAGACTAACAGAATGCCTTCTGTGGGGGGAAGGGGGGAGAAGCAAGATGGGGGGGGGGGGGAATTGTAAAATTAAAAATAAATAAAATCTTTCCTTTTATTCTCTGATCAGAAATGAAATTTAATGGAGGCAGCTAGATAATAGATCTGTGCACAGAATCTGTGGTCAGAAATACCTGAGTTTAAATCAGACATCTGTTTGTATGTGTAACAGTAAGCAAGTCATTGAATATGTTTGCTTCAGTTAACTCAACTGAAATATGGGAATAATAACAGCATCTAACTCCCAGGATATGGCATAAGGAACCAATAACATATTTGGAAAGCATGCCTGGCACATAGTAGGTGATTAATAAATGCATATTCCCATTAATAAGGGGTAAATGTAATATTCTTTTAAAAAATCATGACTAAAAAAACTATCATGATCAATAAGGTATATATACTAAAAGTGCATAACCTGACAATATTATTTTTAAATAAGATTAAGGCACTTTTGTGCACCAAAAACTAAATACTAGTTAAAGAGAGGCAGATTTTAGCCAATATATGGAAAAATTTCTTAAAGATTAGTGTTATCTAGTCCTTAATTGAAAATTAGATTACTGCTTAATTAGGGGATCTTGTAAGAAGAGGACAATATCTGAGTATAAATTGGATTAGGTGATTTCTGGTGTCCCTTTAAATAGATTCTGTGGAAATATTTAGCCTGAAGAAAAGACAATAATAGAGAATACATGATCATTGCCTTCAAATATCCGAGTGGTATAAATTGAAATATAGAGTATCCCAAACATTTTAATGCAGTTTTTAAGTTATTAAAGAAACACAGTTACAAAATAACAAACATTTAGTAATAACTACAAATCATAAACCAGTTTAGTATAAATGAAAGACTGGATTTTGCAAAAAAAAATCTAAGTTCACATTCCAATCTTGCTTATTAATTGCAGGAATGAAGAAATTGATGAATTGACTAGATGATCTCTATCTAAAGTTTCTTCTAGCTTTAAATTCTATGACCATATATTATTGCTATGGAAGGTAATTTAGCATGGTGGGTAGAGAGCTGGCCACAAAGTTGAGAAGTGTCCAAGTACTACACTTGATATAGTCTTGAAAATTTCTCCCTAATTTTCAATAGCAAAAAAAAAAAAAGTCCCTTCTTCCCCCATTAAGTTCCCTATACTGGAGGTGTCAAATTCAAAAGAAAGGGATGTCTGAGGGCAGCATACTGAATTAGAAAAACACAAATTAACATCATCTATGCTATATTGTATCCCTTATTTATTTTGCTAAACATTTCCCAATTACATTTTAATCTAATGTCAGCTAATCTACTAGCAGGAGTAGATAACTTTTAAAATCTCTTGCTTAAATGTAAATAGTGATAAAACTATTATTACCTAACACTTGAAATTTTGTATCACTGACTAAACAAGGGTATCTATTTTTTGTATGGTCATTAATAAATATCAGGAGAACATGGATTACTACTAAAGATACTTTCTTCATGTATAGTGACTAATCAACAGTCTGTAGACACTATTACTCAACCAATTATGAAACTACTTAAATGGATGAGAACTGGAAAGTTCCTTCATCCATGGTCACATTCCTCAATGCATTTATGCATGTATTTCTTAACTGATGCATATTTTTATGAAGGACAAGAGGACTTTCACTTGCACAGACAATGCTAAATAAAAACATCACTTAAATTGGTATGTATACATACATATGTATGTATAATATATATATATATAAATATATAGGTAGCACTTAAATTACATGTATACATATGTATGTGTGAAAGTATATATATAAATAAAATTTCCTTCCATGCTGTTATTAAATCACTTTATGAATCATTCAAAATGATACACAACCATGTAATAGGGTTAACATTGCAGAAGCTTAGCATTCTTTTAAATATACTAAGCAGTGTGTAAAATAAAAGACTTCTGACTACCATAAATGACTTCAAAAATGGGTTTTTTTCTTATTTTTAAAATTCACACAGAATTTAATAAAATGTCAAGTGACATAAAATAACTAATTTGTTAATTCTAGGTCTAATTAATATTTCCAAATCACTAACCATCAGATCAGTATCGAGTCATATTGATTTTAAACCTCTAAGGAAGAAAAAAAAATTATGATAAAAGAATTATCTCAGAAGGTTACAAAGAACAGTAAAATATGCTACATATAGCAAGGAATCAGATGCTTACAACTGTTTTGAGTCAGTCACAAATTCTATTTTTTTAGTATTCCAATCTACATTACTGAATTTCTATTTAAGCTAAAACCATGAGAGCAGATTATAAGTATTTTAAAAAACTATTTACAGGAGCAGCTAGGTGGCAAAGAGGATAGAGCACCAGTCCAGGAGTCAGGATGACCTGAGTTCAAATCGGCTTCAGACACATAATAACTGCCTAATTGTGTGACCTTGGACAAGTCACTTTTCCCCATTGCCTTGTAAAAACAAAACAAAAAAACCCCCACCATTTATGCTCCAACTACAATTCTTTAATGGTGGTATTTTATTAGGATATCAGGGCAGATACTCCTTTAGTCTACTTAGATCAATGTCCATATACCATAGTATATGATAATTGTGCTAAGGTCCAAAAAATCATCTACTAGCTAATGTTAACCTTCCATTAATAAGCCTTTTCACACAGAGTTAGGACAATTCTTAAAGACAGATACAAGGTTAATAGTCAGCACTGTACTAGAAGTATTCACAGCTTGATGCAACCTGCTACAGCTTCCATTCTCTTGGCACAGTGTTGGAGAACACATCCATGTCAGCATAAAACATCGAAATAGGACTTTAGTTTCAATATTCCATAAAAAGGCATAACACTAAAAGGAAAAAAGTTGTCTCTGTATAATTGATATCCTATTACTTTCCTTCTCAAGGGGAGGGGGGGATAGGTAGGAGGGAAAGAGAATCTGTAACTCAAAAATTTTTTAAAATAAATGTTAAAAAAAATTACGTGTAATTGGGAAATATTTAATGAAATAAATAAAAATATTTTTTAAAGAACAACAATTCAATCCAACCAGTATTTATTAAGAACCTACTATGTGCAACATACCAAGTCAAGTGCTAGAGGTACAAAAGGAAAAAAGTCCTTGAATTCAAGGTGCTTATTATATTCTCTAGGCTAAAATGTTATTAGTTCATTTACAAAAAAAAAAGGCAACCAGCCCCTCCCAGTTTAAAAAAAAATTGGAGGTTATTTGAAACTAAAAGAATTTCTGCTTCCAATTTCAGATGCATGGGAAATCAAATATATTGCCTCTCTAGAACCTTAGAAGCTTGGCTGTTTTAAAAATATAACCTAAAATCCTTTAATTTTATACATATGGACTGGGTGGTTAGAGAGGTATTTCCAATTGTAGCAAAAAGATTCAAGATACTACAGATTTACTTTAAGATAAAATAGATTTACATCTGCAGAATATCTAACAACTATGTCAACATCTAATAATAGCTGGTTTCAGCACCTCTTTAATTCTCTTTATATAAAATGTCATCAAATTAACAAGAAAATTAAAATGGTGGGTACAGAATCACAGAAACCAAAATTGAAGCCAGGAATAAAATTCACCTTAAGTCTATTTTATGCCCAAATCACATTTCTACTTTCATATTACCCATTTGATATTAACAGCTTTAAAGCTTACAAAGTAATTTCTCTAAACAGTTCTGTGAGGTGGTTGGCACAAATATTATCTCCATTTTTCGTATTTTGAAAGTGAAATCCAAAGAGATAAAATTATTTGCCCATGTTAATACATGCAATTAACAACTGAGATTCAAAAATCAAGAGTCTGTGGATTTTTCTCCAGTTATATACTGTCTTCTTAACCACAATGACATTCTGTAACTACTTTGTTAAAGATCTAACATAATTTGAATGTACTATACAATACCTCAAAACATGTGGATCATGAATTAAAATCATATATGAACATGAGAAAAAACCAAGAGGAATTTAAAATCTTTAAAAAAATTTAAATTATTCAGTCAACAAGCATTTATTAAAAGACTACTATATGCCAGGTACCATCCTAAGCACTTAGGATACAGAAAGACTCAAACAAGCAAAAAAATAAAAATGGTCCCTGATCTCAAGGAGTTAAGTCTGTCTCTTCCCTTTTGTGGTTTCACTTTTTTTTTCAAACATCTTATGATCACATCTATGTTGGTAATGCCTTTAATAGTGCATTCAAATCATCCCAGTCCTTTTTATCCTATGCAATTTATACCTATATCTTTTCATTAACCATTCCTAGAGAAGAGAAGGAAGTTGAAAACATGGGAGGGTTTGCATCTTACTCAGTGGGGTCATTCTCCCCAGATCTTTTAACATAGTGTGAGTGCTTTTATGCAGCTTGAGTTATCATGTGGTCTTTTTTTTTTTAGGTTTTTTTTTTGCAAGGCAATGGGGTTAAGTGGCTTGCCCAAGGCCACACAGCTAGGTAATTATTAAGTGTCTGAGACTGGATTTGAACCCAGGTACTCCTGACTCCAAGGCCGGTGCTTTATCCACTAGGCCACCTAGCTGCCCCCACTCAGTCTTACTAAAGGACTAGCTTCCCCCTTTTCCCATCATGAAAATCTTTCAAATTTAGACTTCTTTTGAGGAAATTAAAAGAAATGTATAAGTAATGACTTTTCTTGGCAACTAGAGGTCTAGAGCTACATTTGAACCTTTATGACAACTAAGCTTTAGTCAAAGAAAACTTAAAAATTTACTAAAAATCTCAAAATTATTGTCATTTAAAACTCATAATGCTTTTAATGTTTTATTTTCAAAAAAAATAAAAATAAAACATTTTATTTTCTCCCAGTGTTGCATGTAGGATATATAGATATAGCTCTATAAACCAATAAGTATCCTTAAATTTCAATGTACCAATGGCAATATAAATTTTATGTATTTAAAAAAATTGCATGTATCTACATATGTATATGTGTGTATATATATGTATATAAATAAAATGGGAAATAATGAGTTCTGCTGCATTAGTAAATAATTTCAGGGTTTTTCTACTTTTAATAATATTTCATTGTAGAGTTGGAAGTTTTCCTAATCAACTTTGTGTGATCAGTTGAATTATGCCCAGTAAGAAACTTCTGGAATTTTATAATCATTTAATGAGGTATTTTAATTAATATAGTATACAGGATATGAATAAAATATAATGAGACTGAGTCCTAAGTAGATACATTAGGAGATATAGCCTAATAAAATTTAAACCATATTTGAAATTAACTAGTTGGAGACAAATTGTCTTGTTCTTTTGAAGTGACACCTCTGAGTAAAATACAGAATTATCTAATTGATTTGCCTACCTTATCCACCAAACTCAAGTGATTCTGAAAGATTTGACTGTTTTCCTCAAAACATATGGTACTGAATTGGAAGTCAAAAGAACTGGATTCTAGTCCAAGCTGTTAGTAATTAATGTAACTTTAGCTAAGTCACAACTTCTTTGGGCCTCAGCTCTCATTTGTAAAATTGAGGGTAGTTAGATTATATGTTCTTATTCTGAGACTTTTTAGAAAACCCAACTTTACAATTCTAATTCAATAACTAAGAATTGCCACCATATCAATATATTTAGAACTTGATGCAGATTCAAGACAAATCCCAGAGATAATCTAAAACTATTTGAAGCAAACAGCATCATCAAAATGTAGGACTTTCCATAGTACCCTGAAAGATAAAACTGTTATTTCTGTTTCAAAACTTTAGTCATTCTATATTAAAATCTTTTATTTCTACAGAATCAACCTTGTTCCTCTTTTAAACTGTTTCAAAAATCCAAAGAGAAACGTCAATTTTATTGGGTCTATACCACCAAGTGAAAGTAAATAAAATTAATGCAAATTTACATATATTCATTTAACACATCATTTATTTTTCATTAAAAATGCCAAAATGACAATTTGAAATATGCTTAATTTTTCTGAATTAGTTTTCATTAAGTCAGGTCTTGATTCTGGGTCCAATTCCAAAAAAAGGAAGGAGAATGGATTCAGTCTAGTACAATAATAATAGTTATTTTTAAAAACTTGACTCTTACACTACTAGAGAGGCAGATTACTACAGCACTGAGATAGGGAACTAAGGAGAAACTGGTTCAAATTCCACCTAAGACACATTAGCTATGTATGTGACCTTGACATGGAATTTACTCTTTCTGTCTCAGTTTCCTTATCTGCAAAACAAGAGATAAATAGCATTAACCTCTCATATAGCTGCTGTGAAAAATCAAGTGAAAACAAAATTTACTCTGCAAATCTTATAGTTATATGTTATTACTGATAATGCAAAACTTGTGTTCCAAAGCCTGAATTAAAAACCTGAACTTGAAATCAGAAGATCTGGTTTCTGCCTTAATTCTTTATGTGACCTTGGGCAAGCCACTTGAGTTTGTGCACCTGCAAAATGAAGAGGTCTGCACTATAGGATCTTTTAGATCCTGCCAGCTCTAACAAGATAGGATCTATAAAAATATTCTATAAAATTAGTGATGCTGTTCCAGTTAATTGCCTTAAAAAAATTCACTCTCATGAACCACTGGACCATTAATATAAAACATGCAAACACGCATCTACACATGAAGCCCGAGTGAATACAATTCCCTCCCCTGAAAATCAAAGTTACCCAAGTAAACTTTGTAATTTGTAACAAGTTATTATTTCATCTGTTAGAGACCTAGTCTCTCCTACTAGCTGGATACAAAATTACTCACTCTGATTTCTCAAAAAAAAAAAATCCCCCAGTAGCAGGCATGTTCTTGGAGTTATCCCAAAGAAGGGAATTGGAAGCAATCCTCTACTACAGATTCCTTGCATGTGTTGTGAGCCTCCCAGGCTCAGCCACTTACCTGCTCGTCATCCTAAGTCCCACCCACCTTCCTTCAGCCCCTGGGCGCTTCGCGTCAATCAAAGCCCTAACTCTCTCTCCCGAAGGCTCAGCCTGTGACTGCTGCTGCTTCGGTGGCTTTTTTTAATGCCAACTAGGCCTCAGCATCCCAACCTGCAGCAGCAGCAGCAGCAGATTCTTATCAAAACAACCGCCGGCCCTGCTTTAAGGAGCAGCCCTGTGCCGTGGGGGTTCCCCCACTTTCACGGGGCAAAAAAAAAAAAAGTTGTGGTTTTGTTGTTGTCGAAGTGTTCGTGTTTTCCGTGGGTGTGGGGGCGGGGGGAGGGGAAGAGAAGAGGGAAAGAAATCGGCCCCGAGCGGAGATGAATCAGAGTAAGGGGCGCTCGGGGCGGGGAGGGCAGAGAGGGAGGCGGCGGCGACGTCCCGGGGCCCGGCCGGGGGGCTCCCCTCGGCCCGGACGGGTCAGGGAGGGCGAGTTTGGGGGCCAGACAACTTGTCCCGGGCGCCCGCCCGCCCCTCGCAGGCCCCGCTCCCCGGCGCTCACCTCTCGGGGTTCGGCTCCCTCCTCCGCCTCCTCCTCCTCCCTGTGAGTGCAGCGGGGGCTGACCTCTGGAACCACCATACCAGTCCCCCCAGCTGCCGCCGCGCCGCCGCCGCCGCCGTCGCCGCTCCCGCCTCAGCCGCCGCCGCCTCAGCCTCCCGCTGCTCTTTGTTCCCTGCGAGGGCCCCGCGGCCGCCCGCCCGGAGCCCGCTGGCCGCCGCCGCTACTCCCTCCACCGGCACCTCCCCTCCGCCGCCGCTTCTTCTTCGCCACCGCCCTCCTCTCCTTCCCCGCCGCCGTCTCCTCCTCGCCGCCGCCGCCGCCGCCGCCGCCACCGCCGCCTCCTCCTCCTCGCCCCCCTCGTTTTCATTGAAAGCAAACAAGCATCATGGCGGCGGCCGCCGTCCCCAGCCAGCGAGAGCCCGCACAGCGGCCCCGACTCCCAACATCCCCGCCGCCCATTGGCCGCGGGCTCCGGACGCGACCATTCGGGGACCAGCCCGGGAGGCAACACAACAAACGCCTCTACCACCCCCACCAGAGGGCTGCACTTGAGCCGGCCTGCCCCGCTCTCTCCCTTCCCTACTTCTCTCCTCTTCCCCCATCTTTCCTTTTTCCTCTCTTTTCCCTTTCCCTTCTCCTCTTTTCTTCTCCCTCTTCTCGCCTCTCCTCTTTCTCTCGCTCTTCTGTTTTCCACTCCTCTCCCTCTTCTCACTTTTATCTATTCAACTTCTCTCTGTCTCTCCTCTGTCTTTCTCTGTGTGTCTCTGTTCTCTCTCCTCTTTCTGTCCCTCTCTGTTCTCTCTCTCCTCTCCCTCTGTTCTCTCTGTCTTCTCTCTCTCCTCTCCCTCTTTGTTCTCTCTCTCTCTCTCCATTTCATTTCTCTCTGTATCCCTTTCTCTTCTCTTGCCCTCCCAGTCTTTTCTCTTTTATCTCCTTCCAGACCCCTAGCCTCTTTCCCAGCCCTTCTACTCAAGACACCTTAGTTTATTTCTCAGTTCTAATATTTAGAAGCTCTGTGACCTTGAGTCAATTCACCTTCCTGAGCCTCAGTTTCCTTCTCTGAACCATCATCTTCATCATTATAACCTGTACTGCCCACTTCATTTTGTAGATAGATGACTGGAAAAAAAACATTTTGTAAACTCAAATCAGTATATAAATGTAAATTATTATTGTTGCTTCTCTTTATCACCCTTTTCAGACTATTTGTGGTAGGTTCTTGGTCCATGTCATTCCCTAAGCTTTATCTAAAGGAACTTCATGAATTTCCTTTTTCCCTGTATCCCTGCCCTGATCCTTGGAAACTCAAATATGTATTGTTATTCCTTCCCATATCTGAACCTTCTACTTTATCAACCTCTGCTCCAAGAACTGAAATTTTGTTTCACCCTAGCTGCACAAAGGTCATAAACTTGTACTCCATCTCCCATAATTTTTTCAACTCTATGATCCAGAATTCTGAAATTTCTCCTTCCATTTAACTTCCTATCCTTCCATTCCTCACTGAATCTCACTCCTAAAACTACTCTATATCATTCCCCTGCTTTCCCAGCATTCTTTTCCTTCTCTGGCCTACCTTAGCAATGAAATGAACTACTGCTTTCCAGTTTACCAATCTAATTATACTTTCTCTATCCTTGTTTCTTTTTCTCTTTTCCTCATTATAACCTCAACTGAGTGCTCACTGCTGAAGGACAGTTCTTTTATTTTTCTCTGACTTGTTTTCTATCATACTCTTCACAGTAGCTAACCCAAATTTTCTCTTTAAACCTCCTACACCATCCATTATCAACCCCTCTGAAGACAGTAACTCCTACTTTAGTAAGACAATAGAGGTACCCATGAAGAACCCTCTTTTTCCCCTTTTCTAAATGTAAAAACTGCTATACTATCCCTCACTCACTATTTCTTTCCTGCATTCTCTGACAGATTCCTCTTCTTTTCAAGGCCAATCCCCTTCCAAGAATGTTTAGTCCTATGTCCTTACTTCTACCATCCTCTTTATCTAATCTTTGATCTGTCTTATCTTCCAGGTCCTTCCTAAGCATGCTCTGTTCTACCTTATCCTTTAAAAAAAAAAATGAAAAACACCTTCACTTCACGCTAACTATATCTCTCTCCTCTCTTTCATAGCTAAACTCCCAGAAATAGCTGATTGCTTCTACCACCTTCCTCCCACTCCTTTCTCAACCCTTAGCAATCTATTTTCCAACCCTACCACTCTACAGAAACTTCTCTTTCCAAGGTCAAGTGGCCTTTTGTCATTTTCATTCTTCTCAACCTCTCAGAAGTTTGTTCATTTGTTTTGTTTTTACACTGCTAGCCACTTCATGATATTGAATTTTTTCTCAATTCTGTCTCCCTCAACTTTATATCACAGCTCTTTCATGATTCTCCTAGTCTAGCCATTCTTTTTCATTCTCTTATGATATAGCATCTTCCATGACTGGCTCCTAAACATAGATATCCCTCTAGACACAGTTTTAGGCTTTCTCATCAGTTCCCATTGATTCAGTTACCATCACAATGCAGTTAATTTTCAAATCTTGAGCTCTAATTTCTTTTTGGACTCATCTTTCATTATCAATTGCACTACATATCTCCACAAATAAATCCCAAAAGTATCTCAAATTCAAAACATTCAGAAAGGAATACATTAATTTCATGCTCATTTTTGATGATTATACCACCAACCTTCTAATCTCTCAATTTTGCACCTTCAAATTAATCTCTGACTCTTCCCTCTCTCCCATCCCCCATATCCAATCAGTTGCCAAATCTAGTTAATTCTACTCCACATTATCTCTTATAACCACTTCATGCAAGGCCTAATGCACATTCTAATTCAGGTCCTCATTACCTTTCACCTGAACTTTTGTAATAATCTATTTGGTCTCCCTGCATCCACTCTTACTTTTCTCCAATCCATTTTCCACGTGGCTACCAAACCAATCTTTTTAAATCACAGAAGTGATTGTGTCACTAACCTACTCAAGAATATGCAGTGGCTCTCTATTGCCTTTAAAATAAAATAAACTCTTCAAATTTACATTAAAAGTCCTTCATAGTCAGATTTTACTCTACTTTTCCCAGTCTTTTTTTAATTCTTCTTCATGTACTCTATATTCTAGTCAAACCAGTCTACTTATTTTCCTGAACTCAACACCCAATCTTCCACCTCCATGCCTTGCATTGGTTGTTTCTCATTCTTGGAATGCCTTCCTTTTTCATCAGACCTCTAAGAATCCTTAACTTTCTACAAGGTTTAGTTCAGGTTGCCTCCTTTTCAGAGGCATTTCCTAATCAGCTGATTTGGCAGATTGATGATGGATCTAAGCTCAGAAATTTAGTAACTATGTGACCCTGGGCAAAATACTTATCTTCTATCTCAGTTTCTTCAATTGTAAAATGAAGATAATAAAAGCATCTACTTTACAGAGTTGTGAGAATTAAATGTGGTGTCTGATGTACATATGATACAGTGTAGATGTAGGTCAGGTACATAGTAGATGCTTGAATGTTCTTCCTTTCTCATTCATGTTCACTTTTTCAAATGATCTTGTGTTTACTTATCTGTGTACTTACTGTACCCTCCTCCACTAGAATTCAAGGACAATTTCAATTCAACAAGTTTTTATTGTCTATCTCCTACTCCTGGGTACTTTGTTTGAACTGTGATTACGAAGGCAATGCCTCTTTTTCCTTTAATCTTTCTATGCCTAATACCTTGTATCTAGTATATCACCTCTTCCTCTTCAGAATAAGAGTTCAAGCCTGGTATTCAAAGCCCTATGCCTTCAGCAGCAAATTTTTTTTTTTAGCTTTTTGCAAGGCAAATGGGGTTAAGTGGCTTGCCCAAGGCCACACAGCTAGGTAATTAGTAAGTGTCTAAGACCGGATTTGAACCCAGGCACTCCTGACTCTAGGGCCGGTGCTTTATCCACTACACCACCTGGCAGCAAAATTTTATGTTGTAGTGTGCTAAGCTAATTGTGAAACCGCATTAATTTTGACATTAATATGGTAAGCTACTGGGAGAGAAGCCTACCAGGCTGCCTAAAAAGGGGAGAATAATTTGAGGTCAGAAACTGAGAAAGGCAAGGCTTATGTAGCTTCTCCTCTTTGAACCTGGAGATCTAGTCTCAAAAAAAAAAAAGCATCAAAGTCCATCTCTCTCTCTCTCTCTCTCTCTCTCTCTCTCTCTCTCTCTCTCTCTCTCTATCTATATATATATTTAATAAATGTCAGGGTTGAATTGAATTTTCTTCTTTTCTTTTTTCCCTTCTCCAAGTTTCTTTATTCCTCTCTTCCCTACCCTTCTCTTTTCTTCTCCTCTCCTCCTTCCTCACCACTTCCACCTTTCTCTACTTTTCTTGTCTCTTTGAGTTCCTGTTTCCTGGCTTCTCAAGCACTAAGAATTCAGCATTTGTGACCTAAGTAACTCACTAACACCTTTTTCCTGTTCCCTGGTTTTACTGCATTGTGCTGATAAGGCAGCTTGGAGGAGGTGGATGTAATTGGGTTATTTTTTTACTGGGATTGGAGGCATGGGAATGAGTAAGAAATGGAGTGAGTAAGAAATTATTGTAATTCCTTGTTAATTAGTTTACACTCTACTCTAAATGAATGCCCTTTTCCCTTAAACTGTGGTCAAATTTGTCTAATTCTTTAAGGGTAAGGGTCAGTTCAGCTTAAATGCCCATCTCCAACATGAATACTTTTTTTATTTTTAGATTTTTCAAAGCAATGGGGTTAAGTGGCTTGCCCAAGGCCACATGGCTAGGTAATTATTATAATTGTCTGAGGTCAGATGTGAACCCAGGTACTCCTGACTCGAAGGCAGTGCTCTATCCACTGTGCCACCTAGCTGCCCATGAATACTTTTTTTTTCATGAATACTTTCTTGATCCACAATCAGCTAGGCCTCTCCTTTCAAAAATTAGCTCATATTTATTTTTGTATATATTCTATGATTATATGTGTACATGTCATCTCTCCATAAAATTGTTTTTCTTACATTTCTGTATTACCAGAGCATAGTTCAAACTCATCATGTTCAAAACATCATCTCTTATCTTATCCCTAAATCCTCCCATATTCCCAACTATCCAAGGTAATGCCATCCTTGTAGTTACCTAAGCTTGTAGCTTCAGTGCCATCCTCCTCTCATTTGTTCTCATCCTAATATCCATTCTGTTGTCAAATCTTATCATTTTAACCTTCAAAGCATCTTTTATATAGTTCCTTTCCACTTAGTCACCATGCTTGTAGAAGGTTTCATCACATAATACCTGGACTATTTCAGTAGCCTTCTAATTAGTCTCCCTGCCTCAAGTCTATCCCTATTCCAATCCACCATCTTCCTAAGTATAAAAGGGATCTTGCTAAAATACTGGTCTGCCCATGCCACCCCACTAATCAACAAAGTCCAGTGGCTCCCTAATGTCTTCAGAATCAAATATAAACTCATCTTTGTCATTTAAAACCATCCACAATCTATTTCCTTCCTTTCTCTCTTTCCAGTCTTCTTATATTTTACTTTCCTCTTTCTATGATCCAACTATACTGGCCTGCTTTATGTTCTTTACACAGGACACTACATTTCTAACTTTGTTCCTTCTGTTTGGCATGCCTCCTTACCTCTACTTCCTAGTTTCTCTGGATTCCTTTAAGATTCAACTTCAACTTTCTTTAGGAGACCTTCATCTGTACTCCACCCCCCCCCCCCGACCCTTCCCTCTAAGTTTCCATTCATCTGCACTGTATATAGCTTATAGGTCCATATCATATTGCATGCCATCTCCCATTACAATGTGAGTTTCTTTAGAGTTCCTGATTTTCATGTCTTAGCACTTAAAAAAATACTTATTGAGTGACAAAAGTAAGCACTTAATAAATGCTTACCAATGAGGAAATTGCTACTACAGGATTACTAATAATTAAAATGGCAAAAATAAGTATAGTAAATGGGAGCAATAGATTCTAAGCTGAAAAAGTTATGTATTAGAATCATTCCTGAAATTATATTATTTTAACACTTCTTTGAGGGAAATCTCTCTTGGGTTTCCCAATGCCACATGTTCCCTGAACCTTAAAATAAAGGGATATTCTCTTGCTCATGCTATCTAGTACCTATACCAGGAGTTAGATATGCCTATATCCAAACACCAGGATTTCAGCATTCAGCACCAGGTGAGTCACTAATACCCCTTTCCTGTTTTCTGGTTTTACTACATTGTGCTGATAAGGCAGCTTGGAGGAGGTGGATGCAAGCAGGCTATTACCTTCTGGGACTGGAGGCATGGGAGGTGATAGTTTTAAGAAATGGATAATAGAATGCTTGCTTATTTTAATTCCTTGTAACATTTCTCCTTACTATGTTGACAGATTTGTCTAACTCTATATGACTAAGGGTCAATTCAGAAGAAAATAAGAATTTGAAAGCAATGGTCCTGAACAGATTGTAGACCTGACTAGGTTTTAGGAAGCAGAATGTAGCATCTCTGCTACAATCCTCCTTCTCCTGATTCTCCCCTTTTCCTTTTCTTCACTTAAACCAGCCAAATTGGGATAGAATACCATAACAGTACTGTTACTTGCCTGGACTGAAACTGTAGTTCCCATGGAGTCTGACCTCCATTTTTTTCTTTCCTTTCCTTTCCTTTCCTTTCCTTTCCTTTCCTTTCCTTTCCTTTCCTTTCCTTTCCTTCCTTTCCTTTCCTTTCCTTTCCTTTCCTTTCCTTTCCTTTCCTTTCCTTTCCTTTCCTTTCCTTTTCTTTTCTTTTCTTCTTTCTTTCTTTCTTTCTTTCTTCCTTCCTTCCTTCCTTCCTTCCTTCCTTTCTTTCCTTTTCTTTCCTTTCCTTTTCTTTTCTTTTCTTTCTTTCCTTCTTTTTTTTTTATTTTTGCAAGGCAATGGGGTTAAGTGACTTGCCCCAGGTCACACAACTGGTAAGTATCAAATATCTGAAGCTGGACAAGTCCTCCTGACTCCAAGTCCAGTGCTCTATCCACTATGCCACCTAGCTGCCCCAGATTTCCATTTCTAAATAATTATAGGGGTATGGAAGGGAGATGGTGAACTGATGAGAGTGTTGCTCTGAAGTTCTACAGGAAATTGCATTAACATTATTAGTGAGTTCTGGCAATTGAACTATGAAGTTAGGGAACCAGCAACAGCTGTCGGTAGTCAATCAATTTATGTGTGTCTTTCATTCTTGAAGAAGACTATGACATCAGATGGTGTCATGACAAGCACATGAATTAGATTTGAGTGAGGGGATGCTATGTTAAGTCACCAGTCTCACTTTCTCCTCCAGAAGTATCTGGGTCTAGTGGCCAGATAATCAGGCTGACTGGAGATGGCCCTAGATGCAAGACAATCGGTTAAATGACTAGTCCAAGGTCACACAGCTAATAAATGTCAAGTATCTGAGGTTGGATTCAAACTCCTGTCCTTCTGATTCCAAGGTCAGTGCTCTATTCTCTGTGCCACCTACATGCCCAATCAATTAACATTTGTTAAATGCCTAATGGGGTGTTCAAGCAGGACTAGCATTTCTGGTGAGAGAGCTTGAGGAACCCTTTGCAGGACTGCTTATCCACCTGCCACCCAACTCTTACCTGTGGCTCCAAAAAGTATAGCATGAGAAGTGACCACACCTTGGTTAAACTGTCTTGGCATATGGGTTAAACCAGGTTGGATATAATTAACAGGCTTTAAACTCTTTGGTGAGGTAAGGGGATTTCTATCCTAAAAATGTGAAAACTTCTCCTAATGGAATAGGCAGATGAGACCAATTTATTCCAATGGCTCCAGGGCTGGTGCTCTATCCATTGTGCCACCTAGCTACTCCTGGGGATTGCTTCTTAATGAAGGGGAGACTTTAGCTGAGACTTGAAGAAAACTAAAGAAGCTAGGAAGCAGAGATTAGGAGTTAGAGCATTCCAATCAATCAAGTCAATCAACTACAAGGTGTCAAACACTGTACTAAGGACCAAAGATATATTTTTTAAAAAGATAGCAGATAATTCCTTCCCTCAAGGAGCTTACCTGAGTAATGGCCAGTAAAAATGTTCACAGAGTTGCGAGACAGTTATGTGTGAGGGGCAAGGAGATCAGGGCTATTGACTTGCAGCATTATGTGGATGAGAATCAGATATAAGCAGACTGGAAAGATAGGAAGGAGTCAGATTCTGAAATTTTGAGAAGCAAAGGATTTTATTTTAGCCTAGAGCTAATAGAGAACTGCAGGTGTTGTAGGGGTGGAGAGGGAAAAGAATTATTTTGAGGGTACCCTGAAAAGGGTGGTATCTTGAGGATACTTACTCTCAGTCAATAAAAAGATAGAACAGAATTTATGGGCTCCTGTTGAGCTTGGAGCTTGGTCTCATATGCATTAGCTGGATAATAAGTAACCTGGAAAAGAGACTGATTATGCCTTGTAAGACCTTTTTCATAGTAGAACATGTGAAAATCCAGAGGGTCCATTATCCCTGTGTACCTTTTCTGATTTTATTATTTATCTCTTTGCATTGAATGGTCCCAGGGAGAAGTCTTACCTACTGGGATATGCTATGAGCTGTCTGTGGTCTAAGTAGAGAGAATGTGATTGGCTGGGTCATGATCACTTTTTACCTCAAGGTCAGTGATAGTTATGACTTTGAAAACACTTTCAGAGAGCATCTCTATTCTTTTTTGAACATGCTTACATCCAAGGTTCAAGGTCTGTTGTAGTCAGAAGTCATGTGATTATGATATGGTTTTTGCTGTGATTAGGTGGTGTAGTCCATAGAGATCCTGCCCTGGTGTCAGGAGGACCTGAGTTCAAATCTAAACTACTTACTAGTTGTGTGACCTTGGGCAAGTCATTTCACCCTATTCGCCTCAGTATTTTCATCTGAATAATAAGCTGAAGAAGGAAATGGTATCCACTCCAGTATCTTTGCCAAGAAAACCCAAAGGGCTTCACAAAGAATCAGACGTGACCACAACAACTCAACAAATCTTTTTTTTAAAAAAAAAATAGTATTTTTTTCCAGTTATATGGAGATAGCTTTATATTCATTTTCAATAAGATTTTGAGTTTCAAAATTTTGATTTCCTTTCCTCACTTCTCTTCCTGCTAAGGATATAGGTTTTACATGCACAATCAGGTTGAACTTAATTCCATATTAGTCATTTTGTGAAAGAAGAAACAGAACAAAAGGAAAAACCTAAAGTGAAAATGGTTTGTTTCAATCTGCTTTTAGACACCATAGTTTTTTTTCCAGATGTAGACATCATTTTCCATCATGAATCTTCTGGAATTGTTATTGATTGCTGAGAAAAAAGCTAAGTATGTTATAGTGGATCATCATCTAATGTGTCTATTACTATATGCAATGTTCTAGTTCTGCTAATTTTACTCAACATCAATTCACATAGCTCTTTCCAGGTTTTTTTTTTGAAATTCATCAGCTCTTCCTTTCTTTTGGCACAGTAGTATTCTATTACATTCATATGCCACTATTTGTTAGGTCATTCCCCAATTTTTGGACATTCCCTCAATTTTCAATTCTTTGTAGTGCAATCTCACCAGGAAATCAACAGGTGGTGCTGTTGTCTGTGGTCCTAGTAGAGATGACTAGTTGGTGTTCAGAAAGACTAAGTGAACTGTTTGGGGGCTGGGGTGTCATTAAGGAGTCAAATTTTCTGGGTCTCCGAGTGCTAATAGGACTTCAGGAGAAAAAAAAAAGACAGATAACTCTCCCAAACTCCTTTTACAGTTGAAGAAACTAAGACTAAAAGAGAAGAGACCAAAGAAAGGACAGGATTCCAGAGCTTTTGACTCTCAGGCTAGGGAACTTTTCTACTTTCTTCCATTTATTGTGTTTCATGAACCCAAAGCAGTTTCAAAGGGGAATCACGAGATGGCAGTCACATATTTAGTTTTCTTTCTGCCTTTTTGTGTTAGTGGGAACACTGCCCAGTTGCGTTTTGCCAAACAATTCAATAAACTTTGATTAAAGGACTACTATGTACAGAGTCCTATGCTCCTGTGTACTGTCTGAAGAGTTCTTTTGTTTCAGGAAACAGTAGAATCCTGTGTTTAGGTCATACCAATCTCCACTATGTCAAGAGTTGAAGTCTTTCTGTGACTTTTTCTTTGTGATATGAATCCCTAGAACATTCAAGGTCTTCATATCCTACCTGGAAATTTGTTCTACTTCCCCAAAATTATGTGATTGTTGCAGTTTTCCAGATTTGGCTTGAAGTACTATGTCAGCAATGTCTGAAATCAAACATAGCAAGTTAGATATTTAAAATACATAGAGCCTTTATGATGCATCAGCTAATAAAGAATTTGGAAAAATGCATACAAGGCATGCAGCATTTTTTTCCCTCTAAAAATATTTTGGAAATGCATTTTGCTTCCCCACCACCACACCAATTTCTCAATAATTATCCCTATCCCCTCTCAGTATGTACAGAGTATATTTCCATACAACCCATGATACATTGTAGCTCCCCAAATGACACATATTGCTCCCCAAAATTGAGGTTAGTTTGGTGGAAATATAGCCAGCAATGTTAATATTTGTACCCAAGCCCAGAACCAAGCTTTGTGGTTTACCTGTACTTAGGAGATTACCATTACTTTGTTTTTATCTTATGTCCCTACCTATTGCCCTGGGAATATCAGAATATAGTTCATGCCTCAATCTCTATGGATGGTAATAAAAAGTCCATGTAAGCATTTAAGCTATCAGAATTTCTTAGATACCCAGGATAATATACTGACTTCCCAAGATCACCTGAAAACTCATCAGTATATTGGTTCACTAACTTTTGTTACTCAGTTGCCTCCGTCCTCTGGTGGGATGCTGGAGGGTAGACCAATAAACTCCCAAAACTTTCTTTTATTTTTTTATTTTTATTTTTTTTAGGTTTTTTTTTTTTTTTTTGCAAGACTAATGGAGTTAAGTGGCTTGCCCAAGGCCACACAGCTAGGTAATTATTAAGTGTCTGAGATGGGATTTGAACCCAGGTACTCCTGACTCCAGGGCTGGTGCTTTATCTACTATGCCACCTAGCGGCCCCTCCAAGCTTTCTTTTAAAGGACGATCAGCTCAGAACTTTCCAGTTAACTCTGCATTTTCCATTAGTAGCTCTGCTTGGTTTCAATTCCATGGAATATCATGCTCCCATGCCAGATAGACCCTGTTGTTGTTTAGTTGTGTCCAAGTCTTCATGACCCTATTTGGGATTTTCTTGATCCTTTCTGGAATTTTCTTAGGGATACTAGACTAGTTTGCCATTTCCTTCCTCCTCATTTTACAGATGAGGAAACCAAGACAAACGGGGTTTGCCCAGGATCACATACCTAGGAGTGAGCTAGTAGTAAGGCAAGATTTGAACTAAAGAAGATTAGTCTTCCTGATTTCAACCCCAGTGGTCTATCCACTGTGCCATCTAACACTCCCTGATGGACTCCCACTGCTCAATTTCCTTTTATGTATTGTACTCCTCCATTAAATTATAAGCTCCTTGAGGATAGGGACCATCTTTCTTTTCCTTATTTATATTCCTAGCACTTGGCACAGTACCTGGCATATAACAGATGCTTAATAAATATTTATTGAATTGAACTGAAAAGACAGTTTTTATTTAAGCCTATAGAAAAAATGCAAAAAGGACAAACAGGAGTTCATAAACAGTCAAAGTCAATTCTTCTCTCTCTCCTGTGAATCTTACCTCCCCCCAGAGACCTAGACTATCTTCCAGATGCATAGAACCAACCTGTGGTTAAGACTGCTTCAGAAGGGAGTGCTAGAGAGCCAACTTCTCTTTTCCATAGAACCCAAAGTCAAGGTACAAATTTGTGCTTCTATCTTGGGGTTCAGTTCTCAACAACTAGGCCACATGTATTTTTCTTGACTAGGAATTTGGCCTTGATAAGGAACTGCATTTTCCAGGAAATTCTTCTCTCTTCCTCTAGCAGTTTAAGTCCAGGAATTCTCATCATTCCACCATTACCCCTGGATTCTGGTACCTCTTGGGTAATATGCTTCCCCTCTTCAAAAATTCTTTGGCTTCTCCATAATTTCCATTTCTGTGGCTAAGGGGTTTCCTGGGAGAATGTGTAGACTTCACAACTCAAGGACTTAAGACTGATCTTTGTCTCTCCTCTTCCTGCCTCCCTCCCTTTCCCTGTAGTCTGTTTCTTCTCTGTCTCTCTCCCTTTCCTCCGTCCCTCTCTCTGTCAATCAGTCTGTTTTTCTCTCAGTATTTGTATAAATGTTTCCTTTCTGATATTAACAGAAGAGCTCCATCAGCTCTTCTGACTTTATTATATGCTTCCCTGCTGACTGCTT
Organism: Macrotis lagotis; assembly: GCF_037893015.1. Lineage (NCBI taxonomy): Eukaryota > Metazoa > Chordata > Mammalia > Peramelemorphia > Peramelidae > Macrotis > Macrotis lagotis. The sequence goes on along the minus strand of NC_133658.1, from coordinate 360,670,868 downwards.
CTTTTAATAACCCTAATCTAAGGATCTAGATCAGAGTTTCAATGGCTATGTATTTCAACATGTTATATAGGGGATGTACACCCCTTACACAGGAAGATGCGTCAAAGGCACAGCAAAGACCTCACCTTTTTTCTTTTTTTTTTTTAGTTTTTGCAAGGCAATGGGGTTAAGTGGCTTGCCCAAGGCCACACAGCTAGGCAATTATTAAGTGTCTGAGGTCAGATTTGAACTCAGGTACTCCTGACTCCAAGGCCAGTGCTCGATCCACTGCGCCACCTAGCTGCCCCAAGACCTCACCTTTTTAACCTACCCATGTTGAGCAAGTTCTCATTCACACCCCATCAAAGAAATGTCATCACTCATCTCCCTGGGGATGTCCTCTAGTATGGGTAGATGTCTTCAGGTTATTCTTGGTTACACCCTCTATAATGATAATAATAACAATTACTGCCATTTATAAGTTTCTTCATCTATAGAACAAAGGGGTTGAACAATGTATGGCTTCTAAGATCCCTTCTAGGTCTAGATTTATAAACCTATATAGTACTTTATGATTTTATATTTGTAACTTAGACTTTTCTGATATGGAAACACCCTTGAAAGTAGTCTTTTGGGGGCAGCTAGGTGGCGCAGTGGATCGAACACTGGCCTTGGAGTCAGGAGTACCTGAGTTCAAATCTGACCTAAGAGACTTAATAATTGCCTAGCTGTGTGGCCTTGGGCAAGCCACTTAACTCCGAAGTAGTCTTTTGAGCCTGCCCAGTTTGGCCAAAAGGAGCCTGTGTCAACTGAGTCCCCTACCATGTGGATGGGGGCAGTGTCCTTTGTTTGACCAAATAAATCTTTAAACAAAGTGACACATTTTCCCACTACTCTTTTCTACTATCTTTTCTCTTTTTGAAAACTTTTATCTTCTTTATCCAATATGGACACCAAGAAATGAACTGATGAGAGGGAAGGAAACATCCTTTTCTTTCTCCTCTTTTACCTGCCTCTGAGAAATGAACCTGAGAGTATTATTTCCATTCTTTGTCCTTGGTTTTAGGTGTAGGAGGTAATCCCCTTAGGATCAGGAATTCAAGCCATGACAACCTTGTAACCAGGATTGTGGGAGCAATGAGTGAAGTCTGGGTTTACACATACATTAATTTATTTGATGAACAAATTTCCACAAATGTATATATAACCTTCAGAAATTGACTGCTGAATCACCAATAGTAGCTTTGGCAACTCATCTCTCTGTCTTCTGGACTCAGGTATGGGGCTGAACCAAGTTAAGTCCTGGGGAGTCTAGCCTCTAATGGGACTGGAACTCTTTTTTCTCATATTTAATTTTTAATCTCCTCCCTGGAAACTTCAGGGATAATTTCTACTTGTGACAAATCTTGTGACATATGCTCAATGTACATTATGAAACAGGTATGGAACAATATTCTTACTCACAAAAGGAATTATAAACACAGGATTCTCATAAGAGCACATAAGAACATAGTTAAAACAGGAATCAGCAAATTCTTTAGTGTAATCTGCTGGGAGGATGATACTTAAACTTCATTAAAACATAAAGTTGTGGGTGAGATCACTGATTAGGCATTTTACATTTGACCCTGGCTCTGCATACTTGCTTCATTGCAAACCTGAACCTGCTCTAAACTTTGGACTCAGCTACTTCTAAAGGTCCTATTTTGCTGCAAATAAACACTCCTTTGTGAACTCAGTAGCTTTAGATTTTTCAGAATCACAACTTGACCTCCAAGTCTAGACACAGGAAATCTAGAAATTCTCTGAATTCAAGTTGAAGAGAGACACTTTTCTACTTGAAAATTTCCTGGACTTCATCTCAGAAATCATGTTTAATCTACTCAGGAAATAAAACAAATTTTAAAGGCAGCCAAGACCTGAAGACAAGGATATTCTACAGCCTATATCTCTGGCCCTAGTCAGCCCTGGTTTGTTACTATCCAGTAATCAGATACAGTCCTGTCCCACCACCACCACCAGGCAGCTATTTTACTGGGGGGGGGGGGTGGCTCTCTTTTCTCCACTGGACTAACCTCAATTCTCTGACCTCTAGAGCCACACCCATGATGCTGAGGTTAACGTGGTCAGGCAAACCCTATTAGATCTATTTCCCATATAGAATGCTCCATCTTCTCCCTCTAGGCCTTTGTTTCTTCACTTCTAAGTCAGGAAATCCTTATGTTCTTCAAAACAAAACCCTAGTGCCATTTCATATAAGAACCCTTTCCTGAATTCTGTTTTCTCCCCCTCCCCAATTATTAGCTCTCCCTCCTTGAAATTACTTTTTTTTGTGCACTTTGCATTGTCTTACTGTTACATTTACCTCATAACAGAATGAAAGCTCCTTGAAGGCAGGAACTATTTGATTTTTGTCTTTGTGTTCCCAGAATTTAGCACAGTACTTATTTAACAGTACTTTAATAGATTAAACAGATGTGTAATCAATAGTGTCATTCTTTGCTCAATATCCATAACTGACTTTTCATTGCTATCAGATAAAGTTCAAACCTAATTTTTCCTTTCTTAACACACACTGCTTTTTGTTCTCTGGGTTACTCTTCTCTAACCAGATCCTTCAATTTCCTATCTTCCCTTCTTCCACCATTCCCTAGTCCTAGAATATCTTGACTCCCAACTCATTCCCTTCCCCTTATTGACTGTTGAACTCTTCGTACTTTTCCTTCAAGGCCCAGATTGGTAGCTTCTATCCATGTGGTCCATTATATGAAAGTTTTTTGGTAAGAAATTCAAAGGACATGAAAAATCCATTGAAACTTTGGCATTTGGGGGAATTTTTCATTTCTTTGGCTCACAGCCTTCATCTAGGAAACCTAGAAAAATCCCTAACTAATACCAACCAGTACATGAAGAGCAATTTGCCTTGCATACACAAAATTCACAATATTTGACCTCAGGGAGTTGTGAACTCAAATCCTACCACAAACAGTTGCTGCATGTTGTATGGGAAACTGAATGTTACTGGAATGAGAATAAATCAGAATCTTTAGGAACTCTAAAGAAACCCTCTCAAAAAACACTCTTCAGAAGATCTGAGTAAATCCCAGTCACTTACAGTCCTAAATGAGTTGGTTATCTCCTGTTCTAATATATTTCCAAGTACAACTGTTCTCTTGTGCACCTACTGCCCTCAGCTTTGAGGAATGCCTCAAAGACACTGCCCTAGTTCCTTCTGCAGGCTTCTAGTCCTAATTAGTGCTTTGACTCTTTCATTTTTTTAACCTTAAGACATTCTCAAATATGAAACACTTTTGCTCAGTGGCAGCATTGCCTTTTGGCTAACCAAGACCCAGAGCCTTTTTGTATAAGCAAAATGCACTTCATGGTTTTTTTTTTTTTGGTCTTTACCACTAAGGTAAAAACACTTTGAGAATTCTCCAATTCCAATGGGAACACTGTTCTTTCTCCCTGCAGGGTCATACCACAGCTGTCATGATACCAGACCAGACCAGAGACTTCACAGAATCCCACAGCTGGGAGGAGCCTCAGTCAAGCAGCCCAATTCCTACCTGAACAGGAATTCCTTTCACAAACATGGTTTCATTTTCATTATCTTTTAAATCCAGTAATTCCCGACAGAGTTGTTAGCAGAAAATTCAGCTCAGTAAAAAATTTTAAAATTCCAGTATGTACCAAATACTATGTTCAGCAGTGCTTTGATATGAAAAGTCTAATCTGACTCAAGCTCTGCTCTCAGATGCTTGTCTTTTAAAAAAGAACATGCTCAAAAACATGTACCTCAGAGATCATCTAATACAAGTAAGACAAAAGATAGCCCAAGGGTCATTGGTGGAGCTGGTCTTTATGTTTTATATTTATGACATAAGAATGATCTTTATATCTTATATTTAGATATAATACCCCTAATCCAATAAATTTAACCTCATTTACCGAAAAAAAAAACTGAGGCTCAAAGAAGACTAGAGGCTTGCCTAAGGTTCCAATCTTCTATTATCAATTGAGTAGAATATGTGCTGCCTTTGTAGTCAGGAAAGCCAGCTTCAGATCCTGGCTCCATTCCAGTAGCTATACAAACATGGACAAATTGCTTAATGTCTCTATATTTCAGTTTTGTCATCTCCAAAATCAGGATAACTGCAGTGCTTATCTAATAGAGACAATGTCATATAAGGAATAGAAAATTGCCTCAGAGTCAAGAAGATCTGGGTGCCAGGTCTAGAGTCAGGAATATCCAAGTTCAAAACACTTAGTAGCTGTTTGACTTAGAAGCTAAATTTTCATGCTAATAGATATGCTCATGTAATATCCCCTAGTCTGTCTGAGTAGGGGCTCCCCTAAACCTTAGAGGGGCTGATGAGCCAGGCTTAAGGTAGCATTTTGTTGAGAATACATAGAGGATGAACAGCAGAGAAAGAGATCAACTGATCAGATAGGACAATCCGGAATGATTCTAGGGTTGGTTAGGTGGCGCAGTGGATAGAGCACTAACCTTGGAGTCAGGAGTACCTGAGTTCAAATCTGGCCTCAGACATTTAATAATTACCTAGCTGTGTGGCCTTGGGCAAGCCACTTAACCCCATTGCCTTGAAAAATCTTAGGAAAAAAAAAGGAATGATTTTAAGCTAAGGATTACTTTTAAATGAAAAGAGATCTCTTTTAAATGAAGGAATACTTTAGTTCAAAAGCTAATATTATGATGGTATCTTCTTCCCACAACCAAATTCCATCCTTAAAACAAATGTTCATTGTTTTGTACTATAAAAAATGATGGGGGAAGCTAGATGGTACAGTAGATAGAGTCAGGCCCTGGAGTCAGAAGGACCTGAATTCAGATTTGACCTCAGACACGTAATAATTGCCTAGCTGTGTGGTCTGGGCAAATCACTCTTAACCCCATTGCCTTAAATAAATTAAAATTTACAAAAAGAAATGATAAGCAGTATGCTCTCCGAAAAACCTGGAAAGACTTACATGAACTGGTACAAAGTACATTGAGCAGAATCAGGAGAATATTGTATATAATAACAGCAATACTGTATGATGATCAAATGTGAATGTCTTAGCTATACTCAACAGTGCAATGATCTAATACAATTTTGAAGGACTTATGGTGAGAAAATGCTATCCATTTCCATAAAAGTCTGAATGCAAATTGAAGCATACTATATTTTTCTTGGGTTTTTCGTTTGTGTTTCTTTCACAACATGAGTAATATGGAAATATGTTTTGCATGACTGTACCTGTATAATCTATGTCAAATTGTTTACCTTCTCAAAGGGCCAGGGGAGAGTAGGAAAGGAATGAGAGAATTTAGAACTCAAAAATATTTTTAAACAAATGTTAAAAATTGTTTTTACATGTAATTAGGGAAAAATAAAATATTAAACAAAAAAAGTTCATTCTGAAAGTCTAAAAAGATCACTACAAAAAGATTTTGGAGAGAGAGAAGCAGGATTCTAAAGACTTGCAGAAGAAGTAAGGGCTCTGAATGGTTAGTAGGAGCTCCTTAAAACTACATGCATGTGAAGAAACCCAGTCACCTAACACATCTCTTAATTCTCAATACCTACAATACCAAAGATTGCTAAGAGCAGACTTCTTAGGTTAGATTGTTCTCTCCTTGGTTGTAGTCAAGTTTCAAGTAGATACCTAGTTGTGAAATCCTCTAATTCTTATGTGTGTATTTAGGCATCTAATCTAATCTTTCAACTCCCCCAATTATGGTTTTATTACTTATTTTGATAAATATATTGGTTCTTTATCTATGATTGACTTTTGTGTAATAAATGACTTGGGAAGAAACTAAGCCAACTGTGAATAGGCTAACTACTGTGACCCACTGGGGCAACCAAGAAAAGTGACTTTTTTTCCTGAAATCTTCCCAAAGTACATGACTAAAAATATATCTCATGTGTAATTAATTCCAGTCCAATATACCTCTTGAAGATAAAAGAGTGGTGAATAATGAAATATCCATCTGCATCTATTCTGCTCCCTTCAAAGGTAGAAATAGCGCTCTCTCTCCCTAGATATGAAGAGATTCCCAACTCTATATTTAAATTCATATTATAATTTCTTCCTGAATGCTAGTCCTGTTAAGACCTTAGATGAATAAGCACTCACAACTCTGAAGGCTTTCTCTTTAGCTAATTTCCCACTGATCTGGGAATCTTGCTTTGGTACTTACCATCCCTAACCAGAGTAGCACTGATAGAAAAATAAACCCTTCCAACTCCAATTCTACAATTCAAATCTTCAATTAATCAATAGTGTAGTATAATGGAAAGAGTACTGGGACTAATAGCAGGGGAATTTGAATCCCAGCTTCAGGTTCTCACAGTTTCTATCACCTCCGGCCATGTCTCTCTGGCTTTTATTTCCTCATAAAATAAATCTTACACTCTCAACCTTCAGAAATATTGCAGGGAAAGTGCTTTGGAAACCTTGGAACACCTAAGAAATATGCAATTTATTGTCTGGAATGAGTTAAACATTCTGGCCAATGCTCTTTTTCAATGTGTTGAGGATCTGTGGTTTCAGTGGCATCCTTGTGCTACTGTAGATGTAGAAGGTATCTACTCCCTATCTTAGCAAATCAACAGATCACAAATTTAGATCTGGGACTTCCTTATTTTACAGATGAAGATCTGAATACCAAAGAGGTTGTGACTTGCCCAAAGTCCCAAAACTAGTACATGTCTGATTTAAATCCAGGTCTTCAGGAGGGGTAGAGTCAGGAGTACCTGGGTTCAAATCCGGTCTCAGACACTTAATAATTACCTAGCTGTGTGGCCTTGGACAAGCCACTTAACCCTATTGCCTTGAAAAAAAAACACCTAATCAATCGATCAATCAATCAATCCAGGTCTTCTTGAATCTAACTACAGCATTCTATCCATTAGGCCACTCAGATTTATCATAAAGTTAGATTTTAGGAATGATTGTGTATAAGAAACTATGGCCTTTCCTCTGGTGATGAAAAACCTTTCTACATTGAGTTAAGCCAGCAAACACACAACCCATCATGGTCCTGAACTTGAAGTCATCCTTGTATAGTAGTAGCTTTCCAAGGCTGGGCATCACTGACAAAGTCTTAAAATTGTCCAGATTCATCTGGGAACCTGAAAAGAATAAGAAAGGGAAAAAAACACTTAACATATTCTAGAATTTTAAGAATTTGATTTTCCTAAAGTGTAGGTCCATTCATGTTACTGCCCTCCCAGCACCACTCAACATATTTCAGTGGCTTCTTATCACCTTAGGATCAAATGCAAAAAGCTCTGTTTAGCATTCAAAGCCCTCTTACCTTTCCAGACTTCTTATACCTCACTCCTCAAAATATTTTCTTCCATCAAGTGACACTGATCTCCTAGATGTTCCATGAACAAGACAGTCCATCTCTTGGTTCTGAGTATTTTCTCTGGTTGTCCCCATTCCTCTGCCTTCTCTGCTCTGTTTTCAGATGACTTTGATTTCCTTTAAATGCCAAATAAGATCCTACTTTCATTTTTTTTTAGTTTTTTTTTGCAAGGCAACAGGGTTAAGTGGCTTGCCTAAGGCTATACAGCTAGGTAATTATTAAATATCTGAGACCAGATTTGAACTCAGGTACTCCTGACTCCAGGGCCAGTGCTCTATCCACTGTACCACCTAGCTGCCCAAGATCCCACTTTCAATAGGAAATCCTACTTTCTCTTAATTCTAATACCTTCCCTTTTTTGATTATTTCCTATTTACCCTGTTTACCTCAGTTTCCTCATCTGCAAAATGAACTGGAGAAGAAAATGGCAAATCACTCCAGTATCTTTACCAAGAAAATCCCTAAAGGGGTCACAGAGAGTTGGACAAGACTGAAAACTAGAAAATAATAATAATAGCAATAAATGAAATTTATCCTGTATGTAGCTTGCTTGGTAAATATTTACACTTTGTCTTCCCTTTAGATTGTAAGATTCTTGAGGGCAAGGACTGTCTTTTCCCTCTTTTTGACTTCTCAGTGCCTAGCAAGTGCCTGGCATATACTTAATAGTTGTGGGTTTTTTTGATTGACTATTTACAGCAGCATTGTGAAGTAGGTGGTAATTAATAATAATAATAATAATAATAATAATAATAATAATATAGCTAACATTACTATAGCTCTTTAAGATTTGCAAAGTGCTTTACAAATATCTCTTTTTAGCTTCACAACAAACTGAGAGATAGATGTTATCATTATCTCCATCCTATACTTCAGAGAACTGAGGCTGACAAATGCTGAATTTCTTTCCCAGGATCATATAGTTAGTAAGTGCCAGAGGCTAGATTTGATCACAACTTTCTGATTCAAGGTTCCACACTGTAGCCACTAAGACACCTAGCACATGTGCATGTATATGTATATGATTATATATTTATGTCTTTGTTTATGTATTCCAAACCTGTGGTTCCATGGATCTAGGGTAGAGGGGTAGAGAATGTCTGAATCTATTTGTTCTGGCTCTGTCAGAGCAACTGCAGGTGTGACTCAAAATTCAATAAATTTAGGAGCTTTTTACAGATGAATTAATTAAATGTTCGATCAAATATAGCAGGCTAATAATATAAATATGCAAATGACCTTTGGCAGAAAAAAAGCTTCCTTATCCCTGTTCTAGAGAAGTCCTAGTATTGAAACTTTCTCTACTCAGGCAGGCAGCAATTCTTCTGTAAGGCTTAACCTTAGAGAGTTTAGGGGGCACACAGCCAGAATATAGTAGACTTAGTCATGCCAGGGTCATCCCTCTATATTCCAGGTTCTGTGTTTCCTCCTTACCCCCATGAAAGAGATATGGAAGCCAAATATCACCTGGGCTAGTCACAAAACTGGTAAGAGCACTAATTGACATGTTGAGGTCAATAATAGCTAGCATTTACATAGCTGTTACTCTTGTGCCAGATGCTCTGCTTAGTATTTTAAACTTGTTATCCTATTTGATTCTCACAACAAAACCTGGGACGTAGGTACTATCATTAATTCTCTATCTTGAGACACAACCCCCAGCCCTGCTGGAGATTTGGGGGACCTCCAAGTCAGAGGGACTAAGGACTATGTATTTTGCAAGAACATATTAGTTAGTATGAAAATTTAACCAGCAGGTGGTGGTATGAGTTCATTTCTTCTCAGTAAAGGACCTTGGGCCTTCTTCCTTTGTCATATCAGTCCTATCCTCACTTAAATCTCCCTCCTAAGGTTTCTATTTAATCAAGGAGAACTATTTCTAAATCAGAAGACTAAATGTAAACAAGAACTTTTTATTCCTTATCCCTTCTTGCTGCCCTCTGCATTGGACCCTCTACCTTGTTTCCTTAGGAAACAGAAAAAACATTGAAATACTGGGAAAAAACAGTCAATCAAGAAACACTTAATAAGTATTTATTATATACCATATGATGAAATGAAAAATGGTCACCACTATCAGGACTTTTATAGTCTAAACAAAATAAAAGCAGCAACTGGAGGATAGAAACAAAAGTGAAGGGATTTTGAACATTCTGAGCAAAGGGGAGAGAAGCATACATGGGTTTGATGTGAGTTTCTCCATGCTGGATTGGAATGTATTGCCAGGATCATACTCAAAACCTTCCAACATGACAGATGGCTCGTTGCTATAGCTTTTGAGAACCCAGGGTTACTTCCACACCATAGTAAGACTTTCTAGAGAATAAGGTATGTTGTAAGACTGGTGCAGTAAAGTGGTTGATGATCAGAGCTCTAAATCAGAAAAATATAGTTTCTAACACAATAATGACTGTGTAACTTAACATATAGTCTCCAATATGCAATAATTTTTTGTTTGGCATTGGTAATGAAATCATAGATATGGACAAAATATTTTTTAGAGTGCTAGAAATACAATTTGGGGTTGAAGGCATCCAGGTGGTACTAATGAACTACTAGGAAATTTGAATGTTTTATGTCCCCTCCAATCCATCATGTATGTCTATATATATATGCTATATGGTTTTAGGGATGGAAGAAATAAAAAAACTATACTATGCCTCATACCCCTACACCTTTGTGAAAAGAAACTGATATCAAACCCTAGACATGAGCCATACCTAAGCTTTTTTTTTTTTGAGATTTCCCTGGAGTTTTACTCTGGGGTCAGGGTGAAGTCAGAGGAAAGAAGTCTCCTAGGATCCCCCATGGGGCTCCCTGTACTACAAGGTATATAAAGTAATTTCTCATAGGATAGCTACTAATATCTGGGAGAGGTGGAAGGAAAATAAAATCTTATATAAGATGTGGTATTTAAGTTAGTAGTAAGTACTTGGACAAAAAATGGCAAAGCTGGGAAATGAACCCAGGATTTTTGCCTCCAAATGATCAAGGCTTTCTCTACACTGACATAATTAATTTGGGAAAGGGTACATGTGAGGAGCCTCAGAGATAAGTCTGGGAGGCAGTAAGGAGAGGACCTAACAGTATCTATCAGTGCTGGGATGATTGTGTGGGAGTAAGACAAGCTCTTGGAGTTCCCCAGCATTTCCAAAACCTGAAATGTATGGGAAAGAGGGCAAGAAGGAAAAGAAAGAATGACAGGAGGAGGAGAAAGACACATTCTGACTGCAAGGAGGCAAAATCAGTGCTGAGGGAAAATTTTGGTTGGGAAATCCCAGGATCAATTGTTTTTGAAATTGTCGGGAAAACAGAGGTGGTGAAGGGATGACTAAAGGGAAGGATATATGCAGGAGACAGGACTCAGAGAAAGAGGCAAAACAGGGCCAGAGATAAGAATTCTTAGAAGTGGGAAAGAAAGACTTCTGGATATTTTCAGATCTAAAAATGCTGTCTACCAGAGTATAGTCAGTCTCCCTTATCAGAAAAATGGGAAGGTATATATCTAGGCCTGGAACTCAGTCTGGGGATTGTCCCAAGGCACAGCCTAGGAACTCTTCTCCTTGGTCAAAAGAGTCAGACAGGTCAGGGTATCTTTCGCCTGGGGAGTTCATTCTGGCTCTATCTATACACTTAGAAAGCAGCCGAGAGATTAAAGCCATACATTTATCCCTAGGATAGGAAAGACATGAGTAAGAGTTTATACTGTGTGTGTGCAACCCCTGAAGGATATTTTTTTTAAGTTGAGATGACCTCAATTACTCAGACAGATCAGTGACTCTCTTCCAGAGCCCCATGGCTTTTTGTGTTTTTTCTTAACAACACAACTCACATAACAGCTCAGGATTCATGCACTTTGAATAGAGAACTGGCATAGCCATTTCCCCTTCTTTTGTCTCTAACTTTCTAGGAGCTCAATACTCTCACCATCTGGATGTTTTCCTCCTAGGATTTCTGAGAAAAGGCTAGGATTATTTAAAGGGAAATTTAATATGAGATAGAAGGAAAAATAAAATACAAGAAACATGAGGCATCATAAAAGCCTAAAATCGGATGTTTGCATGACCCAGAGATCTTTTCCCAAGATTCTTATTTCATAGATTTAGAACTAGAAAGGATATTAGAGATCATAAAATCTGATGCCCTCATTTGAAAAACTAAGAGTCACAGAAGGTTATTGATTTGCTCAAGTCACACTGGTAAGAAGCAGAATAGTGAAAAATCAAACAAGTTCTACAACTCCAAATCTATTACTCTATGTTCCACACTGCTCACCAAAATCCTGCCACAGACAGGGTTGAATACTCATCTGTAGACTCGGAGTTTCAGAGTTGGGAGAGACCTTAAAAAATATTTTATAGAGAAGAAAACTAATGACTAAGAGGGGCAATGATTTATTATCCAAGATGATAGAATTCATTATTGGAAGAGTCTGAACTAGAACCTACCATATCTGCCTCCTGAATTCCAAGGCTGATATTGCTGGTTGTAAGCCTGGACACATCCTATTTCTATGACCCTGCTCTAAAGTTTCATTTTGAATATTTAGACATTTCTCCTTTTTTTCCCTCCCACTCTATTGCCATCCAGAACCGATGAAACAAGGATCTTATTGTCCTAGCATACTACATACACTTTTAAAAACTTCTTTCATGGGGTAGCTAGGTGGTGCAGTAGATGGAACATCGGCCCTGGAGTCAGGAGTACCTGAGTTCAAATCCGACCTCAGACATTTAATAATTACCTAGCTGTGTGGCCTTGGGCAGGCCACTTAACCCCATTGCCTTGCAAAAACCTAAAAAAAAAAAAAACCCTTCTTTCATGATTTTTTTCTTTCTTTCTCATAGTAAATCTTTAATTCTAATTTTTCTTTCATTACATGACTAATATGGAAATATGTTAAACACAATTGTATATGTACAGCCTATATCAGATTGTTTGCTGCCATGGGGAGTAGGGAAAGAAAGGTGGATGATAGAAAAATATGGAACTCAAAAGCTTGTAAAAGGAAGAATGTTGAAAACTATCTTTGCATGTAACTGGAAAAAATAAATAAATAAAAGAGGACAAAATACTCTTATTGTCCTATCTAGAAAGACAATAATATTCTAATGCTTTTATTTATTTATTTAGGTTTTTTTCAAGGCAATGGAGTTAAGTGGCCTGCCCAAGGCCACACAGCTAGGTAATTATTAAGTGTCTGAGACTGGATTTGAACCTAGGTACTCCTGACTCCAGGGTTGGTGCTCTATCCACTACGCCACCTAGCGGCCCCTTTATTTTAATGCTTTGCTCAATCAAAAATCAATATGCATTTATTAACTACTGTATACTAGAAACTGTGCTATGTGCTAGAGACACAAAAACAAAAAGGAAATAATAGCTTATCTCAAAGAGTTTACATTCTATTGTGAGAAACAATGTATACATTTGTGAGCATGTGCAAATATACAAAATAAATAGAAGAGGACAAATACATTGTCTTATGATTGTAGGTGTTCCCTCCGCATTCTGCATTCTTTGCATTCTGCTCCATTCTTCTTTACATTTTTGAATAAACTTTCTATAGAGATGATTCCCAAAGCCAATACCCAGTGTAAGTTTCCTTTGATTCTTTTTAAGTTTGGTGCTCAATCTATACATCTCCTATTGCAAACTTCTATTACATGATTGATCAACTTCCTTTTCTAGTCATATTAACAATAATATTGATATCTTATATAAGACACTTTATTGAAAACTAGCTGGGAAGGTAGTATAGTTTGACTGTACCAAGTCAAATGCTTTTTCATAATTATCAAATCATCAGCACAGTGGGATCTTTCAGTCAATTATGAAATAGTAAAGATGATTCATTGTTGAATACCAGTTGTAAAAGTCTATTTGTTTCCTACTAATACCCTCATCAAGGATACCTTTTTTGTTGTTGTTCAGTTGTTTCCATTGCAGCTGACTTTTTGTGATCCCTTTTGGGGTTTTCTTGGTAAAGATACTGGAGTAGTTTTATCACTTCCTTCTCCAGTTCATTTTATAAATGAGGAACTCAAGTCAACAGGATTAAGTGTCTTACCTAGAATCACACATCTAATAAGTGACTGAGGCTGGGTTTGAACTTGGGTCTTCCTGACTCCAAGCGTGATGCACTATCTACTGTGCCACCTAGCTGCTATAGACTCTGCCTTCTAATATAAATTAACTTTTTTTTTAGGTTTTTGCAAGGCAAATGGGGTTAAGTGGCTTGCCAAGGCCACACAGCTAGGTAATTATTAAGTGTCTGAGACTGGATTTGAACCCAGGTACTCCTGACTCCAGGGCTGGTGCTTTATCCACTGAGCCACCTAGCCACCCCTATAAATTAACTTTCACAAAAATTTCTGCATAAATGGGAGAATGAGCATATGTCAATAGTTGATGAATAATATATACTTATACATACACACACATATATGTGTGTATACATATGTATATATCCATATTGTGGAGACACAAATATATTGCACTTTCCAAGCTTTAAAATGTTATATAAATACTATTAGTGTTATTGTCACTATCAGTTATTGATATTCTCTCAGTGAGCTTTTTTCAGTATTAATAAGGTTTGAAGTTTTGGAGTTTTTTTGTTTTTCTTGCACATTTTCCAAAGACCTGGGCCTGGAGTATGATTGCATAGTGGGAAAGGACTCCATTTCCCATGAAGCCCTATACGCATAGGGCAGGGAATTTGAAAAGAGACTTTTGGAGATTCCTGTAGGATTGTCATGAAATAGAGGAGCATTAATGAGATCTCTTCTGGGAATAATAACAACTGGTAGTAATATTTATTTGCTAATGTGTACTAGTTGGAAGTTTCATAAAGAAAGAGAGTAAGAAAAAAGATTGTAGATACTGCCAGGGATAATTTTCAAGAAGAAATGTCAAGGCTGTCTGAACTGAAGATTCCAGCTTCCTCATTCTGCTTCCCTTTCCCAAGAGAGTTATGAATCTTTTGCAGGGAAGTTATTATGGCGAGAATTCATTCAAGAAAATGACTGAGATTGTTTTCTGTTGGTTTACTATTTGTTTCTGTCCTCATTAAATGTTTTACTGGGTCAATATTTTCTTTTTCCTGGGTCTGTTTATACAGTGAATAACTAAATACTCAGGACTAAGTTAATTTCAAATGTTTCTACTTTTTGAAATGAGTGAGGCAAAAGCAACCCAGACAATTCTTGGGATTTAAATCTGATAATATGGGTCTAGAGCTGAGTGGACCATAAGCTACAATTCCATTTATGTAATATTTTATAATTACCAAATGTTTTCGCAGCCATTCTCTCCTTTTATCCTCACAAAAAACTCCATGAAGTAATCAATTTAATTAAATTCAACTTGCCTTTATTAAATGTCTACTATATGGCAAGCATTGAGCTAAGTGCTGGGGATACAGAGTCAAAACAAAATGATCTCTGCCTTCAAAGAGTTTACTTTCAAATGGGAGAAAATCACACATATAGAGATAAATATATATATATATATATATAATTTCATAAATAAAAAGTGTTTTCATGAAGTGGTGAGAACTAAAATCTTGAATTATAATTTATGAAATTATAAAATTGTGAAACGGGGGCAGGCATTCCAGATTCTTTGGGTACTTACTGAGAAAGACAAATGGAAAACAGGGCAGTAATCACATTTTAAAAAGGCACCGAGACAAGTGACAAAAAGTGGGGAAGGGATACTAAGGTAAATGACAGTGAATGGGTTGAAGAAATGCAACAGCATGAGGAAAAGGGTGAGGAGGAGAAAAGGAAGAGAACATTTCTCATATAATTGTATTAAAGGTGGGAGACTAGATAGCATAAACCCAAACGAAATGGAAAAGGACTGGGAGACAAGTCTAAGGTCTTATTTTTATAGGGTTTTCTGGTGAAATAGATCATCTCCTATATGTGTCACTTTGGGATTAGTTCATTAAATTATCCAAATCATCTCAAAGTGATCAGTAAAATGTTAAAGTCATCATCCCAAAATTATCAGCCTCTTTTTGATCTTCTGTTGCTCTGGAATTGTGGAGATAAGAATTTTGTCTATAATTTTCATGTCATAGAACCAGAAGACTTGACAAGCAGTTCCTAGATGATTTCTCCTAACTTGGCACATATAACTAGGATTTGAATTTTAATTAACAAATGATACAATTTATAAATTAAAATCGTTCCATCTTCAGGAAGTTTTGTAAGTAACTTTCAGTTTCTCCTTTGCAATCTAATTTCCTATTAAAACTTACTGATTAAAATGGGAAGAGGTAGTGGGGGAACCAGAACAAAATATAATTTTTAACACCCACTTGGAAGGATCAAGCAAAGTCTTGTTTAGAAGGTGGCGCCTGAACTGAATATTAGTATCATTGCTATTCATCAGTGTTACTGGTATCAGTATTACTATCATCATTTTACATACAAGGAAAGTAGCTCTCCAGGCTATTCTTTCCACTGCACCTTTTATTTGGTGGTTAATGAGTTAATGAGATATTACTTTATCCAAAATGCTCCTCTATGAAGATTTTAACAATAATGGTATTCTTGGTTGATACTAACAACCTCATTTCCAACCCCTGTGAAAAATGTTTTTCTTAGTTATGCGAGTAAACTCATAGAATTCAGTGTCATTAGAGATCATTTATTGTTTTTGTTGTTGTTGTTGTTGCTAAAAGGGTTTGATTGATTTGTTCCCAGGTATGCAACTAGTAATTTCTAAGGATGGATTTAAACTTCTGTCTTACTAACTCCAGATCTAGTGCTCTATCCACTTCATTACCTCTGCAAGAATGCTTTGATATTTGATGGAATCCTCATTGCTACAAAGAGGGTAGTTGTTCCCTCTATGCAGACCATAGTCCCTCCATTTTTCCTCTTTTTTTTCATAAATCCCTTTCAGAGGATCCTCCTAATGTGCTAAAAGTTTTTTCTTATTTTTTTAGTATTTCAAGGGATCTACTTGGACCATATATATCCACTATCTCTCATTCCTATTCTACCTCCAAGTCACCTTATTTTCCATTCATTCAAACTCATCATAATGGCTTCTATGCTACTTTTTTATACAAGTTATCAATGGCAATATAATCAAATTCTACTATGTATTATCTATGTCCCTTTGAATTCTCCATAATTTTAATTCTTCTGAATTAATATTCCACAGTTTACTTCAATATCTATCATCAGGAAAACTGCCACAGCAAGTAACTTCAAATTATTAAAAATTGTGCCATTTCACAAATGGATCCAGTCTTATCTCCTTCTAACTTACTAAATTCAGGACATAGGTCATTACTTGTCTACTTCTGTTTAGGATGTTTGATGAGCCAGTATGACAGCTATTCAATCAATTACATGCAATAATCTTTTCATAAATTTTGTTCATAAATTTTCTTTTTCATAAATTTTGCTCTTCCAGGGTCAATAAGAATAATTATATACCAGATAGAAGGCCAAGGTTAGAGTTAGAAAAACCTGAATTCAAGTCCTATCTCCCAAAAAATGCCAATTTTATAACCATTGGTAAGTCATATCATCTCAGTGCCTTAGATGATTCTTTAAGACAATAAATTATATAGTCTTAGAAATATAAGTAGATTCATGGGGGTTTGGAAACATTTCTAGATGTTTGTTCCAAAGTAGATTCATAGTAGGAACAAGAATTTTGGAGGTCTTAATGCTACTTCTTTTGGATAAAGACTGCTAAGGCATATTTCTTGAAGATGTTCAGAAATGCTTAAGGATGATATTCCAAAGAGGACAAATTTGATCAACTCCTACCCCTCCTTCAACCTATCTCTCCTTGGGCCCTGTCAGAGCCTGGATGATTGGGCTCAGTTCAGTTTGTTGCTTGTTATTAAGGTTTCTGACCCCAAAAAAAGTAAGCTCAGACACTTTCAAATTCCCAGAGCATGTTCTAGAAAGTGAAAGAGTTATATTTATATGTGGTTTTGTCCTCCCTTAATTCCGAATCTCACTGCTTAGCACTGAAGCGAGCAGACTAGGTAGATTCATAGACCATCTGGATCTTAATGCATATCAACCAAATATTTTGAAATGCTTAGAATCATGTGATTTACTTCTCACAGATCAGCAAAGAACATTTTGCAACATATCATTAGGAAATGCCTCAGAGAGAGAAGACTGATGAGAGATATAAAACTATTTGTCCTCTTAAATAGAGTCCTTTGACAGGACTCTCTGACATATTCATGAAAAATTCAGAACAGATCTGAAACAAGTATATGAATGTGAGACATTTTTAAAAGCAACCATAGTCTGATGCTTTGAACAAGGGAATGGGGGAGTGAGTAGCAACAGCTTAGTTGGCTTCCCCTCCATCTACTTTCACATGAGGAAATGAGTAATGCATTTTAGAGGACAGGTAACAGCTGAGAGTCTCTGCCCTCCTAGGAAAGTACAGAGTGGGGAAATCAATGCAAGGCAGCCCCTGGCTGCTCAGTGTTTGCCTTTGTCAGCTCAATCTAAATGTAATGACAAAGTTCACCATATAGACATCATGTGGGTGGAATACTTCTTCTGTCTTTAATCTCAACTGTTCTCTCACCTGTTCATCAAGTCAGTCTTTTTTCATTCTGATTATTTCTCTGTCTTGCACTTGCTTGGCTTTTTTTTATTTCTTTTTTTTTGTTTATTTTACACTCAGCCCCCTTCAAGGTCAAAATCAGACAAAAAACAAAAACAAGAAAAACCAACCACTGAATTGTTTGATTTCACCAACAATACCAAATATATTAGAACTTAGAAATTCTGGAAAAAGACATAGCCATTCATAGGCTATTCTGTCCACCTCTCACTTTGTTCTGTAGCAAATCTTTTTTGAGGAACTACATAAAGATCAGTTATATAGTGTTTGTGTGTTTATGTGTATGTGCATATATGTGTATACACATGTGAATTCTGGCCTCACTCTCATAGGGTGAGATAAACTCTACCAATCCTTAATATATTCCTTAATATTTTCTCAGTGATTTGAGCACCCACCAGTTGTTTCCTCCATTTTAGGGACCTAAAACTAGTGTAATTTAACCACTTAACAACAAATAGTTTTTACAAAAGGATAGATATTTTGCAAATACTTTTTCCAAAATACAAATAGTTTCTCCAAAATCTTCAGGACATACCAATAAACTTTTTGTACTTGGGGAATTAGCTTCAAAACTAAGTTCAGTTTCTACATAATCCCACCAAGTCCATATCCAAATGTGGCATGGCAATCAGACAAATTCATTGCACAATGGCCCTCTCACTTCTTGCATTTTGGGTCATTCATGCTCAATTGGCAGCCTTACTAGGATTGAATTCTGACTCTTGCATTGCTGTGACTCCTACTCCTGACCAAAATCATAAACCCATTCTTCCTTTACCTTGAATGAAAAATAAGAAATGAAAAGGCCCAAGAAGGCCCTATTTTCTACTGGTCTACTTGGCCTTGGAGAAGGGGGAAGGAAGAAAACTCCTTGGTCTTTCCCCTGAAAGCATGTAGCACTGTCACACTAATAGAAAGCAGTTGAAGACCATGGGCAGAAAGATGAAGTGGGACAGAAAGAGGCAAAGAACAAGTAACTGAAGCATACAAGTCTTTTGGAATGCCCCCAAAATCAATAATCAAAGAGTCCTCCATTTAAATTATGGTTAGCTGGCTGGAACCAGTTAAAGAATATCTGCTTATTCTCTAGTGTCTTCAAAGTACTTTTCTGAATCATTTTCATATTCTCTCAGAAGGAGGCTCCCAGTCTTTCCACATGGAGAGAGGCAGTCCCAGGTTCTCTGCAGATAGGCTAGTCAATCATTTATTAAGTACCTACTACGTGCTAAGGTTCCACATTACATTTACAAACACATCACTTGCATGTTGTTATCAGTTTGGTAATGGGTAAAGCATTCTCTACTCCCTACTCCCACCTACTCATGGGAAAATGTTTAGGGAAACAGAACAGAAAGCAAGGTGAACATTTAATTATGAAAATTCATGTGGATGGAGCCAAGACGGTGACAAGAATGGAACGTGCCTTAGGCACTCTCTCATAAAACTTATAAGCTAAGGACTCTAACTAAATTTTCAAGAGACAGAACC
Source organism: Macrotis lagotis (assembly GCF_037893015.1). Taxonomy (NCBI): domain Eukaryota; kingdom Metazoa; phylum Chordata; class Mammalia; order Peramelemorphia; family Peramelidae; genus Macrotis; species Macrotis lagotis. Next base: position 360,651,391 of record NC_133658.1, on the reverse strand, counting down.
CACAGAGGGACCCAGTGAGGCAGTTCTCCTACTCAAGGTAACCTGGAAAAGAGCTGAAAGGCTCTACTCCCATGGGTCAGAGGGGCGGCCTGCCAGAGGGGTGGCCCGCTAGAGCGAAAGAACTTCAGCCTCCCAGAGGCAGCCCCAGGGTGCTGGGAGCTGTGGCTCACAGCAGTGGGGGAGTTTCCTGAGCTATGCCCCGGGGAGCACCAAGCACAAATTGGGGGAACAGCGGGGGACCTCTGCTGGAGCAAGCAGGTGAAGCCCAGCCCTCAGGGCACACAGCAAGCAGCTTGGCCAGTGCAGACCAAGTTCCAGGAAACAGAAGCAGGTGGAGCCAGTAAGCAGGAGCCCCCAGGACATGAGCCCATTGAACCTAGGGAGGGGAGTGGAGAGAGAGAGACTGCAGAGCTCTGCCCCTGGAACAGGACTCTGGGACTGACCACATTCAGATCCTGATAGCAGTCTAGGCCCCCCCCAAATGGGACAGCAGGGCCCCCCCACCTCAGCCCCGTGGCAGAGGGGGGCACATATGGTCATTCACAGACCAGGAGGGAGGAGAGAGCCTCACACACTGAGACCCTTGTGGGAGTGTCCCAAAAGCTCAGGAAGCACCCCAAAACAGGCTTAGGCTGGGAAAATGAGCAAACAGAGAAACAAGAGGAACACCATTGAGAAATATTTTGCATATGAGCCAAGAAGGATCAAAATACTTAGTCTGAAGATGAGGAAGCACAAGCTCCTGCATCTAAAGACTCCAAGAAAAATAGAAATTGGGCTCAGGCTATGACAGAGCTCAAAAAAAAAAAAGATGTTGAAAATCAAACGAGGGAGTTAGAAGAAAAACTGGGAAAAGAAATGAGAGAGGTGCAGGAAAAACATGAAAATGAAGTCAGCAGCCTAGTCAACAAAATCCAAAAAAAATGCTGAAGAAAATAGCATGCTTAAAACCAGCTTAGGTCAAATGGATAAAACAGTTCAAAAAGCTATTGAGGAGAAGAATGCTTTAAAAAGCAAAACTGGCCAGATGGAAAAAGAGATAAGAAAACTCTCTGAGGAGAACAAATCCTTCAGATAAAGAATAGAACTCAGGGAGATTGATGAATTTATGAGAAAACCAAAAAAAATATGAAAAGTTAGAAGAAAATGTGAAACATCTCATTGAAAAAAACAACTGATGAAACTTCTGGCCAAGATGGTGGAGAGAAGACAGGCACAGTTCTAAAGTCTCCTGATCTTTCCCCCCCATCTATCATATGAAACAAACCTCTTAAAAGAAATCTGACCCACAAAACCCAGAAAGAAAAGCTAGGAGAAAGAACATCTACCTCAGGATTTGTCTCCGGCAGCAGCACTGGTCAAATTCAGGCCCGTGAGTCTGGGCTCAGAGGGAGGATCAGCCCCCAATGAACCAGATTAATAGCTGAATTGGAATCAGGAGTCTGAGGGCCTGAGAGCCAGACCTGCTGGATCAGTGGTGGGGCTAGACGGCAGGGTCTTGAGTCAACTAGGGAGTAGAGGCACTGGTGTTGGTGCTGGGAGCTTGAAGATAGGGCTGGGGGGAGAGTTCTGGTGCAGGAGAGCTGAGGAAACCATCCCTGGGCTCCTCTGGTCTGAGATCAGAGTCCCATTACAACTCAGACCTCTTCTTGGAACAAATGCAGACTACTTCTACCTCAGGCCCAGGTGTGTGACCAGAAGAACCAGCCCAGCTGACAAATAACCTCAGGCCAGTGTAAAGCCCACCATTGATTGAAGGCAAAAGAATGCAATAGCTCCAATTCCTCCCTTCAATCAAAGGAAGAAGGCCTCAATCAAGGTCACAGACACTCCAGTGAAAGCAACTAACACTTCCTACTGGCCAGCCAGAGAAATTGCATTCAGTGGGTAAAGCCTTTAGCGAATTCAAAGCCCCTGTGAACCAGCCCCTCCCCAACTCTAGGTCTTAGCAAAATGAAGAAGGGTAAGCGGAAAGGAGGATCCATGGAAAACTTCTTGGAAGGGAAAGACCCTAACTCAGAAAGACCTAGAAGCTCTAAGGAGAATATGATCTGGTCTTCAGCACAGAAAGACTTCCTTGAAGAAATAAAGAAGGAGCTTAAAAATTGGGGAGAGACAATTAATACCTTGCAACAAGAAAACAAATCCTTAGAAAGTACAATTTGACAAAAACAAAAGGAGAATAAATCTCTCAGATCATCCATTGGACAATTACAAAATGAGAATAAATCTCACATCATCAATTGGACAAATACAAAATGAGAATAATTCTCTCAGATCCTCAACTGGGCAAATGCAAAAAGAAAATAATTCTCTCAAAATCTCAATTGGTCAAATGGAAAGCTCTGTCAAAAGTAGAACTGACCAATTGGAAAAGGAGTTGCAAAAGGTTAATGAAGAAAACTCCTCCCCCCAAAAAATAATGGAGTCTACAGAAGCTAATAACTCCATGAGACAGCAAGAATCAGTTAAACAAAATCAAAAAATAGAAAAAATAGAAGCAAATGTAAAATACCTCATAAACAAAACCACTGACCTCGAGAATAGATCGAGGAGGGGCAACCTGAAAATTATAGGACTTCCTGAAAACATTGAAGAGAAAAAAAGCCTGGAATTAATATTACAGGATCTAGTGATGGAAAACTGCCCTGATATCATGGAATCAGAGGGCAAAGTAGTTATTGAAAGAGTACATCGATCCCCACCAGAAAAAGATCCTAAAACGAAAACACCAAGGAATGTTGTGGCCAAACTGCAGAACTATCAGATAAAAGAGAAAATCCTGCAAGCAGCCAAAAAGAAACAATTTAAATATCAAGGAGCCACAGTAAGGATCACACAGGACCTGGCTGCATCAACATTAAGGGATCAAAGGGCCTGGAATGAGATATTTCAAAGAGCAAGGGAGCTTGGAATGTAGCCAAGAATCTACTTTTCTGCACAGCTGAGCCTTCTCTTCCAGGGGAAAAAGATGGACATTTAACAAAATGGAAGAATTCCAAAAGTTTCTGATGAAAAGACCAGAGCTAAACAGAAAATTTGGACATCAAACAGTAGGTTCAAGAGACACATGAAAAGGTAAAAAAAAAAAGGGGGGGTGGTAAAAGGGAAAAAAAATGCTATCCAGTAAGTTGAAACTGGATATATCCCAGCATGTGGAAAAAAGATTCTCATAAATCTTGAGAATTGCAACTCTAACAGAAAGAATATACCTAGCCAGAAATGATGGACATTAGTGACCTATCCATGAGACTGCTATCTAATGGGATGTAACTGGCTTTAACCCCACTTGGGAGAAAGACTCTAATAACTCTCAGGAATTTTGACTCTATTCGACAGAATGTACAGAACTAGAAGAGACAGACAGTCAGAATTTTCTATGACTTAGAAGGATCTTAAAAAAAACACTACCACCCTAAAAAGGGGGACAAGGAAAGAAATGGGAAGAGGGAGGGGATTGAATGGGGTAAATCTCATTACACTAAGAGGTACAAAAAACCTATGGTAATAGTGGGGAAGAAGGGAGCAGAGGAGAAACACCTGAATCTTCTTCTCATCAGATTTGGCTTAAAGTCAACCTACACATATTCAGTTAATTTATAAAACATCTAACCTTTCAAGTATTAAAAGGGGAAAAGGGGAGGGGGGATGGAGAAAGGGAAGGGGAGTGGGGGAAATAAGGAGTAATAACAAAAGGAAGGGAAGGGAAAAGGGAAAAAGGGAAAGGGGAAAGAAAGGGGAGGGTGTGATATAGGAGGGCAAAAACACTTTAAGGGGGTGGTTTTCAGAAACAAAAGACTGGAGAATATGGATAAAAGGGGGGGGAAAGGGGGGGAAAAATACAAACAGAGGGAAGATAGCACAGAGGGCAATAAAGAATTAGTAATCATAACCTTGAATGTGAATGGGATGAACTCTCCCTTAAAACGTAAGCAAATAGCAGAGTGGATTAAAAACCAGAATCCTACAATATGCTGCTTACAAGAAACTCATTTGAAGCAGAGAGATACATATAGAGTAAAGGTAAAAGGTTGGAGCAAAATATATTTTGCTTCAGCTGAAGTAAAAACAGCAGGAGTAGCAATCCTTATCTCAGACAAAGCAGCAGCAAAAATAGATAGTGTTAAAAGAGATAAGGAAGGAAACTTTATCCTCCTAAAAGGTACCATAGACAATAAAATCATTTCAATATTGAATATATATTCACCCAGTGAGACAGCACCCAAATTCTTAGAGGAGAAGCTGAAAGAATTACAGGAAGACATAGACAGCAAAACTCTACTAGTGGGAGACCTCAACCTCCCCCTATCAGATCTAGATAAATCGAATCATAAAACAAACAAGAAAGAAATTAGGGAGGTAAATAGATTGTTAGAAAAATTAGATATGGTAGACTTATGGAGGAAACTGAATGGGGATAGAAAGGAATATACCTTTTTCTCTGCAGTACATGAAACTTATACAAAAATTGACCATGCACTAGGACATAAAACCTAATGATCAACTGCAGAAAGGCAGAAATAGTGAATACATCTTTCTCAGATCACAATGCAATAAGTCATATGCAATACTGGGCCAAGGAGATACAGACCCACAACAAACTGGAAACTGAATAACCTCATTTTAAAAAATGAGTGGACCAAAAAACAAATTATAGAAAGAATTAACCATTTTATCCTAGATAATGATAATAATGAAACAACATACCAAAACCTATGGGATTCATTCAAAGCAACTCTCAGGGGATATATTATAGCTCTAAATGCTTATATGAATAAATTGGAGAAAGAGGAAATCAATGAACTAAACATGCAACTAAAAAAATTAGAGAAAGAACAAATCAAAAATCATCAAATAAATACCAAATTAGAAATTCTAAAAATTAAAGGAGAAATTAATAAAATTGCAAGCAAAAAAAGCTATTGAATTAATAAATAAAACCAAAAGTTGGTATTATGAAAAAGCCAATAAAATTGATAAAACTCTGGTCAATTTGATTAAAAAAAAGAAAGAAGAAAACCAAATTGCTAGTATCATAAATGAAAAAGGTGAACTCACCACCAATGAGGAGGAAATTAAAGTAATAATTTGAAATTATTTTGCCCAACTCTATGCCAATAAATTTGATAATCTAAGTGAAATGGATGAATATTTACAAAAATATAAGTTGCCCAGGTAAAATGAAGAAGAGATTAAATACCTAAACAACCTTATCTCATAAAAAGAAATTCAACAAGCCATCACTGAACTCCCTAAAAAAAAATCTCCAGGGCCTGATGGATTCACAAGTGAATTCCACCAAACATTTAAGGAATAATTGGTTCCAATTCTATATAAACTCTTTGGAAAAATAGGGAAAGATGGAACTCTGCCTAACTCTTTCTATGAAACCAATATGGTGCTGTTACCTAAACCAGGAAGAGTTAAAACAGAGAAAGAAAATTATAGACCTATTTCCCTGATGAATATAGATGCAAAAATCTTAAATAAAATCTTAGCAAAACAATTACAAGTTATCACTAGGATAATACATTATGATCAAGTAGGATTTATTCCAGGAATGCAGGGTTGGTTCAATATTAGGAAAACTGTTAGTATACTCAATTATATCAACAACAAACCTATCAGAAATCATATGATCATATCAATAGATGTTGAAAAAAGCTTTTGACAAAATACAGCATCCATTCCTATTAAAAACACTAGAGAGTGTAGGAATAAATGGACTGTTCCTTAAAATAATGAGCAGTATCTATCTGAAACCATCAACAAGCATTATACTCAATGGGGAGAGGCTAGAGGCATTCCCAATAAGACCAGGGGTGAAACAAGGGTGCCCATTATCACCACTACTATTCAATATTGTATTAGAAATGTTAGCATCAGCAATTAGAGAAGAAAAAGAAATTGAAGGAATTAGAATTGGGAAGGAAGAGACAAAACTCTCGCTCTTTGCAGATGACATGATGGTCTACTTAGAGAATCCCAAGAAATCATCCAAAAAAGTACTGGAAACAATTAGCAATTTTAGCAAAGATCCAGGTTATAAAATAAACCCCCATAAATCCTCAACCTTTCTATATATGTGTAGCAAGATACAGCAGGAAGAGCTAGAAAGAGAAATCCCGTTCAAAGTAACCTCAGACAGTATAAAATACTTGGGAGTCTATTTGCCAAGACAGACTCAGAATCTTTTTGAAAACAATTAAAAAACACTTCTCACACAAATTAAATCAGATTTAAATAACTGGGCAAGTATCAACTGCTCATGGATAGGTAGAGCTAATATAATAAAAATGAAAATTTCTACCAAAACTAAACTATATTTTTAGTGCCCTACCAATCAAAATCCCCAAAATTTACTTTAATGAGTTAGAAAAAATTGTAAGTAAATTCATATGGAGAAATAAAAAGTCAAGAATTGTCAGGAGCTTAATGAAAAAAGTGCAAAAGAAGTTGGCTTAGCCCTAGCTGATCTAAAATTATATTATAAAGCATTGGCTAAGAAATAGTGGAATAGACTAGGTGTAAAAGCAGGAGATAATTATAGTAAGCTGCTGTTTGATAAACCCAAAGAGTCCAGCCATTGGGATAAAAACTCCCTCTTTGATAAAAAAAAACTGCTGGGATAATTGGAAGTTAGTATGGAAGAAACTTAGATTAGACCAACACCTCACACCCTTTACTAAGGTAAGATCCAAATGGTTACAGAACTTAGACATAAAAAACAATCGTATAAGCAAATTAGAAGATCAAGGACTAGTTTACCTGTCAGATCTATGGAAAGGGGAGCAGTTTATGACTAAGGAAGAGTTGGAGAACATCACCAAAAACCAATTAGATGATTTCGATTACATTAAATTAAAAAGCTTTTGCACAGATAAAACCAATGTAACCAAGATCAAAAGAAATGTAGTAAACTGGGAAACAATCTTTACAATGAATGATTCTGACAAAGGACTAATTTCTAAAATATACAGAGAACTGAGTCATATTTTTAAAACAAAAAGCCATTCCCCAATTGACAAATGGTCAAAGGATATGCAAAGGCAATTTACAGATGAGGAGATCAAAGCAATCCATAGCCATTTGAAAAAAAATGCTCTAAATTATTAATTATTAGAGAAATGCAAATTAAAGCTTCTCTGAGGTACCACCTCACACCTCTCAGATTGGCCAATATAACCAGGAAGGATAATGATCATTATTGGAAGAGTTGTGGGAAATCTGGGACACTATTACACTGTTGGTGGAGCTGTGAACTCATCCAACCCTTCTAGAGAGCTATTTGGAGCTACACCTAAAGGGCAACGAAAATTACCCAGCAATACCACTACTGGGTCTATATCCTGAAGAGATGATGAAGAAGGGTAAAAACATTACTTGTACAAAAATATTTATAGCAGCCCTGTTTGTGGTGGCAAAAAATTGGAACTCCAGTAAATGTCCTTCAATTGGGGAATGGCTTAGTAAACTGTGGTATATGTATGTTATGGAACACTATTGTTCTATTAGAAACCAGGAGGGATGGGATTTCAGGGAAGCCTGGAGAGATTTGCATGAACTGATGAGGGAAGCCTGGAGGGATTTGCATGAGCTGATGCTGAGTGAGATGAGCAGAACCAGAAACACTGTACACCCTAACAGCAACATGGAGGCAATGATCAACCTTGATGGACTCACTCATTCCATCAGTGCAACAATTGGGAACAATTTGGGGCTGTCTGCAAAGGAGAGTGCCATCTGTATCCAGATAAGGAGCTGTGGAGTTTGAACAAAGTTCAAGGACTATTCCCTTTAATTTAGAAAAAAACAGATATCTTATTGTCTGATCTTGTTACCTCTTAGACTTCTCATCTCTTCTTTAAGGATATGATTTCTCTCTCATCACACCCAATTTGGATCAAGGTACAACATGGAAACAAAGTAAAGACTGACAGATTGCTTTCAGTGGGGGAGTAGGGGGAGGGAAGTAAGATTTGGGGGGGAATTGTAAAACTCAAATAATATCTTCAATAAAAATAAATTAAAAAAAGAAAAAACAACTGATATGGAAAACAGACTTAGGAAAGATAACTTAAAAATTATTGGAATACCTGAAAGTCATGATCAGGAAAAGAGCCTTGACATCATTTTCAAAGAATTACTACAGGAAAATTGCCCTGATATTCTAGAAGCTGAGGGCAAAATAGAAATGGAGAGAATCCACAGATCCCCCAGAGAAAGAGATTCCAAAAAACCAACCCCTAGGAATATTATAGCCAAATTCCAGAACTCCCAAGTCAAAGAGAAAATATTACAAGCAGCCAGAAGAACACAGTTCAAATATCATGGAGCTGCAGTCAGGATCACAAAGAACTTAGCAGCAACTACATTGGAAGCTCGTAGGGTTTGGAATACAATATACCAGAAGGCAAAAGAGCTTAGAATGCAGCCAAGAATGAACTACCCAGCAAGGCTGAATGTCCTCTTCCAGGGAAAAAGATGGACTTTCAATGAACCAGGGGAATTTCAAATGTTCCTTTTGGAATGGCCAGAGCTGAATAGAAGGTTTGATCTTCAGATACAGGACTCGGGTGAAGCATGGAGATTGGAGGAGAGGGGGGAAGTATGAGGGACTTGATGATGAACTACATGTATTCCTGCATAGAAAAATGACACTGATAATACTCATATGAACCTTCTCGGTTAAAAGAGCAGGTAGAAGGAGCTTTTATAGTTGAAGCACAGGAGAAAGCTGAATTTGAAGATAAAATATGGTATAATAATGGAGTCAATAGAAAAAAGGGAAATGTAATGGGAGAAAGAAAAAGGAGAGAGGGACTAGGCCAAGATATTTCATATAATAATATTTTTCTTTATTACAATGAGCTATTGCAATGATATGGAAGGAGGGGAAGGCAAGGGGGAATGAGGGAATCTTCGCTCTCATCAGAGGTGGTTAGGACAGGAAACAGCATATATACTCAATGGGGTATAGGCATCTGGAGTAAGAAGGAGGAAGGGGGACGGGGGAAGGGGGGGTGATGTGAGTGATGGAGGAGAGGATGGACCATAGGGGGAGAGTGGTCAGATAAAACACATTTTCTTTTTTACTTCTTGCAAGGGGCTGGGATTGGAAGGCCTAAGGGGTGGTATGGGGGCTCAGGGCCTCTTGGCCCCAGAACAAGAGATCTGTCTGCTGCACCACTCAGCTACCCTACAGCAGAGTCAAAGTGAAGGAGAGAGAAAATATAGTACATGGTAGTAGAGAAATACGAAAAGAGGGAGTTGCGATCAACAATGGCAACAGTGGAAAAATATGGAAGTAACTTTTGTGAGGGACTTATCATAAAGAATGTGATCCACCTGTGACAGAGTTGTTGGTGTTGGAACAAAGACTCAAGCACATTTTTTATTATTATTATTTGGGGTGGGGTGCAGGGCAAATGGGGCTGAGTGGCCTGCCTGGGGCCACATAGTAGGGTGATCGATCATTGGGTGTCTGAGGCCGGATTTGGATCCAGGTGCTCCTGGCTCAAGGCCAATGCTCTGTCTGCCACCCAGTCACCCCTACTAATATTACTTTTATTACTAATTTATTACTAACTTAATTTTGTTTTTTTTCTTTTTTTTGGTTTTTGCAGGGCAGTGGGGTTTGGGTGGCTTGCATGTCACACGGCTGGGTGATAGTTGGGTGTATGGGGCCGGCTGTGGGCTCAGGTGCCCATGGCTCCAGGGCTGGTGCTCTGTCCATTGCGCCACCTGGCCATACCTACAATTATTACTATTTTTTATTTTAATTTTTTTCTCTCCCCTTTACTTTATTGCTCAAGCGAGTCTAGATTTATGTGGGGGAGGGGGTATTTCATTTGCTCTTTAACAAGAATATTTTATTAATGTATAAAAACATAATTAAGATAATTTTCCTCAGTTAGCTAAATGATTCCATAGAGACAGTCCCTGGTCAATGGAGAGTTGACTATAGGGGTATAGATGGATAGGTAATGCTTTCCTTATTTGAAAAATTGAATGTCTGGTTGTTACAAGTATAGTAGCAGCAGAATGTCTATGATTAGAACTGAACGTTTGATTCTAAGAGATATCTGTTAAGAACCATATTATGTTAGGAGATAGAATGCCAAATATGAAAAACTGCCCCCTCTCCAAAAGGAGATTACATTCTATAGGGAAATTCACCATATAAACATTGAAAATAAAAAAAATCTATAGAAAGCAAATACAAATGCATGCAACATTCAATTCAACAAGCATTTATTAAACACTTTTTATTTACCAATCACTGTGCTAAGTGCTAAGGATACAAAGGTGAAATAAATGGACAAGTACAAACAAGAAGTTTTGAAGAGGGAGAGACCACTAACTACAGAGTTTAGGAAAGAGATCACATAGTATGTATGAGCTTTGACAGAAGCTAAAAAATGTTCTAAGAGGCAGAGGTGAGTTGAGAGAACATTTTGGGAACAGCTTGTACAAATTTGAGGAATAACAAATAGATGAGCTTGGTTAGGAGGACGAATGCATGAAGTGAAATAAAAAGGAGAAACTTTTTCTCTAAAGTTTGGCTGGAGTCAGTTTATAAATGGCTTTGAGTGCCAGACTGAGGAATTTGTATTTTAGGTGATATGTAGCCTCTGAAGGCTCTTGAGTAGTGAGGTGATACAGCCAGAGTAGTGCTCTAGGAAATTTATTTTGACCATTTAATATAGAATGGATTGGAGAAAAAAAGAAATTGTAAACATGGAGGGAAACCAATTAAGGACCCACTGGAAGATCAAAGCATACCAAAGGGCATTAAAAATGTGCATACCCTTTGATCCAGCAATACCACTACTGGGAGAAACCAGGAGGGATGGGATTTCAGGGAAGCCTGCAGGGATTTGCATGAACTGATGCTGAGTGAGATGAGCAGAACCAGAAAAACACTGTACACCCTAACAGCAACATGGGAGTGATGTTCAACCTTGAAGGACTCACTCATTCCATCAGTGCAACAATCGGGAACAATTTGGTGCTGTCTGCAAAGGAAAGTGCCATCTGTATCCAGATAAGGAGCTGTGGAGTTTGAACAAAGTTCAAGGACTATTCCCTTTAATTTAGGAAAAAACAGATATCTTTTTGTCTGATCTTGTTACCTCTTCGACTTCTCTTTTTTAAGCATATGATTTCTCTCTCATTAAATCAAATTTGGATCAAGGTACAACATGGAAACAAAGTAAAGACTGACAGATTGCTTTCCGTGGGGGGGTAGGATTAGGGGGGAAATTATAAAACTCAAATAATATCTTTAATAAAAATTAATTTTAAAAAATACCACTACTGGGTCTGTATCCCAAAGGGATCATGCAAAAGGGTCATCACTTGTATAATAATATCCATAGGAGCCCTGTTTGTGGTAGCAAAGAATTACAAATGTGAATGTGACTGTCCATCAATTGGGGAGTGGTTGAACAAATTATGGTATATGTATGTGATGGAAAACTATTGTTCTATTAGAAACCAGGAGGGATGGGATTTCAGAAAAGCCTGGAAAGACTTGCATGAACTGATGTTGATCAAGATGAGCAGAGCCAGAAAAATATTGTACACCCTAACAGCAATGTGAGGGTGATGATCAACCCTAATGGATTTGCTCATTTCATCAATGCAATAATCAGGGACAATTTTAGAATACCTGTGATGGAGAATACCATCTGTATCCAGAGAAAGAACTGTGGAGTTTAAATAAAGATCAAATTCTATTACCTTAATTTTTAAAAAGTGTCTTACATACTGCCTAATTTTGCTATCTCTAATATTTTATTTTTCTCCTCAAGGATATGATTTCTCTCTCAATATATTCAATTTCAATCAATGTATACCATGGAAACAATGTAAAGATTATCAGACTGCTTTTTGTAGGGGGGTGGGTGGAAGTAACAGAGAATGGGGAAAAAGTGTAAAATTCAAAACCTTACAAAAAATGATAGGCAGAAACTACTATTGTATATAATTGGAAAACAAATAAAATATTTTTAAAAATTTAAAAAGACAAAAGCATACCATTTTCACTTTTAAAAATTTCTTTGTTTTTTCTTTCTCATTTTTTCCCTTTTGTTCTGATTCTTCTTTTACAACATGACTAATATGGAAATATGCTAAACCTGATTGTATATATATTGAATTACTCACTGTTGTAGGGAGTGAAGAGAGAAGGAGGGAGAAAGAAAAATATGGAACTCAAAAGTTTACAAAAGATGAATGTTGAAAACTATCTTTACCTGTATGGGAAAAAATTAAATTAAAATTTAAAAAAATTCACTGCAATATTGAACTAATAATTATGATAACAATAATAGATAACATTTATATGGCACTTTAGGTTTGCATATGTAAATCTCATTTGAGCCTTACAAACTTCTTGATGTAGATGCTATTATTATCCCCATTTTATAAATGAGGGTTCCAAGGTAGGCAGAAGTTAGGTGACTTGCCCAGGCACCCACAACTAATAAATGTCTGTGGCAAGATTTCAGTCTTTCTGACTCCTGGTCTAGTCCTCCATCCACTGCACCACCCAGTTGCCTAGCCACTATGTAAGGGGATTAAGGGGAATAGTGTTGTGGAGGTAGATTTGGTAGCGTGACAACTGATTAGATATGGTAGATGAAGGAGGAGAGAGAGGTAAGGATGACTCCGAGGTGCCTAGATACTTCATCAGAGCATCACAAACCTGTAATTTTACATGAAAAATACAAATGGACCTTCTTATGAGGAACTTCTACTCCAAAGATGGGGTGAAAAGATTTGGAATATAAGAGATTTAAGAAGGAACATAAGAAACTTAAGAATTCCAAGTGTGGTAGTTTATTCAGACAAAGATATTCAGGAAAGAATGGGGCTCCCATCAACCCAAAGGGTTGTGCAGGAATATTGGCAAATTGGGTACTCTGAACAAGAGAGAAGATCTTTTCAGTCTCTGTCCTTATATCTGATTTTTGTTGCTGGGCATTTTCCAGAGACCAAGTGGGAGGGGGACCTTAGAGGTAGTCCAGTAGCAGGTAATTTGGATTATTCCCCTCTGCCCCTATTGACCACAAGATTATTGTGATTAGGAAAGTTTGCTAACCTTGCATCCCTGGATTAGAGGAAGTTTGCTAACTGATTAAGATCATAATCTTGATCACCCACCTAAATATAGCTAACTAAACCAGTATTGAATAACTTCCAAGTACATAGTTGGGTCAATCAGTGGTTACACATGGAGTCATTCACTTCTGTTGCCTGGAGTCTAGAAATATGCCAGTTATCATAGATGGGCATGAGAAGGCCTATACTTCTGAGAATGCTCAATTTTGAATGGTTTTGTTTCTAGCACTCCTGGAGCTCCACAGCTCCTGGTCTTTGAACAGAATTGACCAATTGTGCTGGTGAGGAAAGGAGTTATGTTGGAGGAAAATCACAGAATATCAGAATTTAACTCTCTGAAGTCTCCTAATTCAACCTGTATCTGGACAAGAATCACAATTCTAACTTCTAGTCTTTACTTGAAGACATCCAGGGAGTGGGAGCCCACTTTCTCTCAAGGCTGCCTTATTCACTTTTAGATAGCTCAAATCACTCAGAAGTTTTTCCTTACCTCAAATCAAAACCTGTTTCTTTGTAATTTTCTTCCACTGCTTCAGGAGAGGAACCTGCTTCCCTCAGAACTAGAGAATGGGCCATTGGTAAAAGAGGCAGCCTATTTCTGCTGTCTTGACCAATGAGTCTTCTGCTTTTTACTTAAGGCAATGATAAGGAAGGTGAGTCTAAGCTGTCTGGAGATATGTGAGTAGAGCCATAAATCCCAAGGAACTGTGAAATATTTATATTATGAGGTTATATATATATATATATATATATATAGAGATAGAGAGAGAGAGAGAGAGAGAGAGAGAGAATAAAGTCATATATAAATGGATATAATATCAATGGAAATAACATATATCATATAAATAACATATATCATATAAATGGATATAACATAAGAAATATGGCAAAAGCTGCTGGGAATAGTTGAAGTTTGTCCATAAACACCCAATTTACTTAACTGCTTTTTTTTTCTGAAGAGCGATATTTCTGGCATCTTCTCCAGGGTGGGTCAACCTGGGCAGCCCAGGGGACTGCTCCAGCCAGGCAGATGGGAGGTGAAGGCTGCGCCCCAAATGACGAAGATAATTGGGGCAGAAAACACCCCACACTAACTTATTAATCTCTTCTGTCAGTGGGTGTGCCGGGGAGTTTCCCAGGATTTCAGAGGATTGGAAAAACAACAAATTGTGGAAAAGTCCCAGGCAAAGGAAGGTTGATGACAGAAGGAAGAACATGTGAAGGCTCCCAATGTTTCGTTTTCATGTTTGACCAAGGAGACAACATGATGGCAAAGAAATTACTGAAAGGGTACCTTGTGTCCAAATGATTTCTTCAGGCATTCAAGTCACCATTGCTTGTGTTCTTTCTCTTTTTTTTTCTAGATTTTTTTTTTCAAGGCAATGTGGTTAAGTGGCTTGTCCAAGGCCACACAGTTAGGTAATTATTAAGTGTCTGAGGTCGGATTTGAACCCAGGTACTCCTGACTCCAAAGATGGTGCTCTATCCACTATGCCACCTAGCCACCCCTCTTGTGTTCTTTCTTAATGCAGAAAAATCTCTCCTTCCTCAGTTCCCTTTTCCTTAGAGACCTGTCCCACAACACTAAGGTCATAGATTAGAACCTTGGGGATGGAGGGAGGGAGGAAGGAAGGAAGGAAGGAAGGAAGGAAGGAAGGAAGGAAGGAAGGAAGGGAGGGAGGGAGGGAGGGAGGGAGGGAGGGAGGGAGGGAGGAAAGGAAAAGAGGGAAGAAGAGAGGAACGGAGAGAAGGAAGGAGAAAGAAAGGATAACTCAAGAACATCTAATCTAACTCCCTCCACTCCCACCTCAAATTTTACCGAGGAAGAAGTTGAGTTTGTGATACAATAGGAAGAGTACTAAATCTGGAATCAGAAGATACAGATTTGAATTGTGGCATTATTACTACTTCCATGGGTTTGGACAAGTCACTTCCTGTCTCTAAATCTCATATTACCTATCTGTAATTGAACTAAATTATCTCTAGAATCCCTTCCAGGGTCTAATTCTTTGCTTTAGGGATTTGCTGAAAGATCTCAGATTGAATTAATTGAAAATCTAAATCTGAATCCTGATCTTTTTACTTCCAGTCTAATATCCTTTCTTCTTTCCTTATTTCCTTCCTTCTTTCCCTCCCCTCCCTCCTGCCTTCCCTCCTTCCTTTCTTCCTTCTTTCCTTCCTTCCCTTCTTCCCTCCCTCCTTCCTGCCTTCCTACCTTCCGCCTTTCTTCCTTTTTCTTTTCTTCCTTCCTTTTTTCCTTCCTTCCTTCCCTTCTTCCTTCCTTCCTTCCTTTCTTTCTTCCTTCCTTTCTCCCTCCCTCTTCCTTTCCTTCCTCCCTCCTTCCCTCCCTCCTTCCTTCTCCCTCCTTACCTCTTTTCCTCTCTCCTTTCTTTCTTTCCTCTCATTCTCCCCTTCTCACCTCTCTACAACATTTCTCTGTTTCTGCCCACCAGCCCCACCCAACTCCCATCTCTTTTTCTACCTTCTCTCATTTTGAGAAAACAAATTAGTGAATGAATGCACTGCAGAACCAACATACTTTCTGGAGTAAGGGAAGGTTGGGAAACCTATACCATAAATAAATAATTGCTCTGGGGTAGGAATACATGAGAGTTACAAATAGGAACAATTTACACACAATTCAGAAACTAAGGTTTCTGAAAACAGACTTTCCCAGACCAGGATACAACAACCACCAGCACATTTTTAGAGTTCTTCCAGAAACATATGGCATAAGCAGACATATGTTCTCATCTCAAGTTTAAGAGTTTCCAAATTCAAGGGTTAAAGAATCAGAGAGAACGGAATTTCCTGATGCAGTGTATTCTTTGGAAAAAGAATTGTTCACCTAGTTCCTGAAGAATGTTTTACTTGAGAGAAAAACTAATGAATTATTCAAACTGAAGTCAAATGAGAAGAGGCTGATGGTGTGTTCCAAAGTCTATAGACTTTGTAAATTTGTCTTCTGGAGGAAGTCTCAACCAAAAGGTGGTAGGTACTATGAACCTGGGAGGATTATGTAGGGAAGGCTCTGTGGTAAAGAGATCTCAATGGAATGATAAAGGTTGTGCTGACATTAATTCCAAGTTCCCTTTCCTTGCTGGGAAGCTGATAAACTGAATGCTTTATATGTTTTTATATCAGTTTATAGGTGCTTGTGAATACTTTAAGTTGTCTGCACTGCCTTTGGGATGAATAAGGGTGCCCTATACCCAATTTGTATTTATTACCACACACTTATACATGAATTAAGGGTTCATTTTCTCACATTTACCACTTAGACATAAACTCTTCCTGAGTTTTATTTTATACATTTCATTGAGTAAGTCTAGTCAGAAGACACGAGTCAAAGTGAGATAATTATCTTCTTGAATTGAACCTTGATTTCTGTATTAACTTAGGGTCTGGGGGTTGGAAGAGGCGTCCTGGCACATATGTTACATAATACTTATTTCATTGAAGCTCTTTTTTTATATTATATAACTTATCATTGACTTCTCCCTCCATTAGAAACTTTTCTTTTAACAAAGAACAGCTAAACAACAAAAGTAAACATGTCTAACAATTAATATACCTCATTCTACACCTAAGAGTTCACTGTCTCTATACTGAGATGAAAGAGTCATACTCTACCAATAGTTTCCTGGTCATGATTAGTTACTGCAATAATCAATGCAAGATTCATGGGCAGAATTCTGGTCCATGAAAAGCAAAGAGGATGTCAGTGATCCTGGAGGTTCAGAGGCCTGAATTGTTTTCCTTTATATTATTTTCCTATTGCTTATTCAATCCCATACCATAATCTGGGCAATATCATCCTTTTTGTTTTCCCTATTTTGAATGGCTAAAATGACCCATGAGACAGAAGAAATTACAAGAATTTC
The DNA here is from genome assembly GCF_037893015.1 of Macrotis lagotis. Taxonomy (NCBI): domain Eukaryota; kingdom Metazoa; phylum Chordata; class Mammalia; order Peramelemorphia; family Peramelidae; genus Macrotis; species Macrotis lagotis. Next base: position 360,634,379 of record NC_133658.1, on the reverse strand, counting down.
TCCTAGGATTAAGAAGAAGCTAAGAAATTTCACATAAGAGTCAAGAAAAAGCTTTTTTCAATGGAGTGGAAAGGAGGAAGGCATGGGGGAATGAGTGAGCCTTCATTCTCATCAGAAACGGCTCAGAGAGGAAATAACATACACACTTAATAGGGTGAGGAAATCTATCTTACCCTAAAGAAAAAAGGGATGGGATAAGGGGAAATGGGGGGGGAGGGGGTAGGTGATAGAAGAGAGGGAAGATTGAGGAAGAGGGTACTCAGATACAACACACTTTTGGACAGGGCCAGCATGAAAGGAGAGAGAGAATAGAATAAATGAGAGTGGGGAGGAATAGAGTGGAGGTACAGCTAGTAATAGCAACTGTGGGAAAAATATTGAAATGATAAATTATGATAAAGAAAGCAACTCACCCTAGAGACAAAGCCATTGGAATCTGAATACAAACTGGAGTACTTCTCTCTCTCTCTCTCTCTCTCTCTCTCTCTCTCTCTCTTGAGGTTTCTCATCTTCTTGGGGGGGTTATGTATAACTCTTATGTTTACTCTTATAATACATTCAATTTTGATCAATGTATACAGCATGGAAACAATGTAAAGACTATCAAACTGACTTCTAATGGGGGGGAGGGAAGGGAGGGTGGGGGAAAATTGTAAAATTCAAAACCTTACAGAAAATAATAGGTAGAAACTACAATTGTATATAATTGGAAACCAAATAAAATGTTAATTTAAAAAAAAAGAATCTCTCCTAGTCAAGTGCAACACAAAAAAAGAACATGTATGCATAAAAGTTACAAATTAGGTATTCTTAGAAGAAATAAGGATCATTTTTATGAGGGATGACTGAAGCAAGAACTGATAGGAATAGGTAGGACATTCAAGGCAGAAATGTCACCACAAAGGTATAGAAGAGGGAAGAAGTCCACAGGGGGGACTCAGGAAATCATCCCCATAGATCTCTAGAGTTATCCTGTATAAGGCATTAGTGGAAAATAATTCTGGGTCCATATACTATATATTCAATTCTAGGCTAAAAAATTTAGACAGTATTCCATAAGCCAGATCATTGAAAGTATCAGGATGGCAAAAGTGACATCAGAAATCCATTAAAATCATCAATATGATGTGAAAATGATTCAAGGATCTCATAGGCTTACCAGTAAATCACAAACTCTTAATGGTTTTCAAGCACAGATTGAATAAAGGACCAGCCCAAGATTAGCTGAGAGAGGTTTATTAAAAGAATTTTGATCTCATTGGAGGAATTGTTTTAGTATAGAGCAATGATCTCTATAAAAAGAGAAAGGACTCTTACTGATGACATCATGTACCTTTTTACTAGATTGTGATTACTTTTGCTATTTGGTTCCTAAGACTAATTAAAGAGAAAAGCCTTTTTTTGAGCCAAGAGACCTTGAAGAGAGAAGAAGAGGATAGAGAGAATAGGAGAGAGAAGAAGAGGATAGAGAGAATAGGAATAATTGATACAGGAAAGTCCCAGAGGAAATGGAATGGAGTCTTTAGATGGAGCAATGGGACTCTGAGAAAAGAAAGGGGTCACTTCTTTAAGAATCAGAGGGAAAAAGAGAGGATAGATGAAGAGCGTTTGGAGCTGTAGATGAGGGAATCAGTAGGAACTCTTAGATGCTGCAAAGGTCAAGTCAAATCATCTTCTGATTAGGAAACCAGGAGATGAGTTCATCTGCAGAGAGTAAGGGATAGAGGAGATTGAGCCAGGATATTGAGGAGAGAGCAGAAAGTTTGGAACAATGACTGGGAGAAAGGCAACTGAAAAAGAGCAAAATAGAAGTTAGCAGCTCTTCCCTCTGAGAACTGATAGCCCAGCAGCATAAATCTGTGGTGACTTAGGATGGTCAGGAGAGGGTGCCATGAGCCTAGATGTCCAGAGTTTGAAAAGCCTTTTTGTCCCCAAACAGAAACCGTATCAAGGCATCTTTTGCCTATGAATCTAGACTCCATAAAGGCAATCATGCACTCCCTTCTACCCAGGCATCCCTAATTATAAATAGACATTGACAAGGGGCTCTTAGTCCTAGGCTTTTCTTATAACTGCCTGTAATAACAGTTTAGGGATGGGATTCAAAGTGTCATCCATACAAATAGCTAAACCAGTATTTCATCCATTAGTCAATCAGCAAACTTTCATTAAATCAGAAAAACTTTTTTTTGGGGGGGGGAGGTGGGGAAAGCAATTGGAGTTAAATGATTTGTCAAGGGTCATCCAACCAGTAAATACTTGAAGTCACATTAGAACTCAGCTCACCTGATTCCAAGGTCCATGCTCTAACAATTGCATCGCTTGGCTGCTCCCTTTCAAATAATTTTTGATAGCTTGTATATGTAATCCCTTTTCTTCTCATTTTTCCAATCAATTAAGTCAGAAATTGCACTTGACCCTAGGAATATAAATACAAAGAATAAAACAACCATAACTTTCAAGGAATTTTACAATCTAATGAAGGAGATAAGTACATATACATAATACACATTCATATAAAAACATGCAACATAAAAATAAAGTGAATGAATATATTATATATGCATATATGTGTGTGCTTATATATGCTATCAAAATTCTTTTGTTATAAAGTTAGAAAAGGAAATGAGTCAAGTATGTGGTGAAAGTGAGAGTTGATGAAGGGAAAGTCCAAGCATTCCACTGGTACCTACAAAATGTAAAAATATATATAGGAAAATCTCCCAGGAACTGGGTTTTTCTTTGGAGGAGAACATATGACTAATAATCCATAGAATGGTAAAATATTGATGTGTTGCAGTCTTCACCAGTAGGCAAAATATCCTTATCAAGGAGATCACAAATCCAAAGAAGCATTGAACTGTATCATATATTATGCTTTTTTGACCAGGGTCTTCTGACTCCAAACCTAGCACTCTTTTCACTTTCCTGAACTGCTTGTTCTAGGATCAGTGTCGAAACAAACAAACAAACCAATATGGAGTCATTGGGAGTCCTTTGTCAAGAATATCATATAATATATTCCCTGTATGGCCATAGTGATATAATCATATTCCATAAGCAATAAGGAGATCTTCCTAAATATCTAGCACCTCTCCCTTAGACACTGATTGCTCTTTAAGGGAAAAAAAACTCCTTTTTTCCACCAAAGGAACTATAATTGTCATATTTTCTTAATCAAATCATCTCCCCCCATTCTTGATCAATTCCCCTCATCAATCTCCTTATGATAAAATCAATCCTTTTCAGTAATGTTGCCAAGGTCTTCTTAAAGACTAGCTTTAGGAAGATCCACTGCCCCAGAAGGTGGATGGAAAAAAGATAACAGACAAGAATGCTGCCACAGTTGGAGGTGCTAATGAAACTGTCACATTTAGGTTTTTCCTACACCCCAAAGGTTGTTATCACCCCCTTGCAATTTCTATAACTTCTCACCTAGCTTATGATTAATCTCCATTAGAGATTATCCTCTAGGTTTTTGGGGGTGGTAGTAGATTGAATAAGTAGATTTGAGAAACATCAGTATAGAAATGATATTGAAATGAGATACTTGTAAACTATCATATACTTAACAAAATTAAAAGAAAATGTAGGGGGTGGCTAGGTGGCACCGGCCCTGGAGTCAGGAGTACCTGAGTTCAAACCCAGCCTCAGACACTTAATAATTACCTAGCTGTGTGGCCTTGGGCAAGCCACTTAACCCCGTTTGCCTTGTGAAAACCTAAAAAAGCCCAAAACAAAACATGTAAAAGGTACTCAACAAAGATATAGTACTGGTTTAGACAGTCATCTTCCTTTGTGTTCATATGGAATTAGATGTGTTCTGAAGAATGTGTTAACTTTCATAGTCATGTCACATTTAAAGGGTTCCTTGGGCTGACCATTTTATTCTCCGGGTAACTAGAACGCTGGGATAATGGTTTGAACCTTAGCCTCTTGGAATAATCAAGTGTGAAGGACAGTTTCCTTGACTTTTAGGGAAAATCTAGACTGCCGTAAATGGCAGAGGACCCTAATAGATATTGCTCTTTACACATTAATTCTGACATTATTTACCTTGTGGCAGAGTCATCATCCTTTATTCCTTTGGTGTTTTCTTTAACCAAGATCTCAGGAAGCTTACTACAAAGCACAGTGCATCAGATATTCCCAAGGAGACATATGACAGAGAAGCATAAACAGAAACACAAGGAAAACCAACAAAGCAAAGGTTCTTCAAAACTATTGCTCTGTCCCCAAAAGACCTTTACCTCTTTTGACTTCTCTTTTCTCAACATTCCTATGGTCACAATATAAAGTACAATCTAGGAGCAAAATTCCAGAGACCTGGCTAAACTGCTTATTGGTCTGTAGAGTAGGAGAGAGACTTTTGAGGTCTCCAAAACCTCACAACTGTCTCTCTGATTATAGAACCTAAAACCAATGTTCTTTCTGCTATAATTCTCTCAAAACTAATAATAATTGCTAGCATTTATAGAACACAAAGTTTGCAAAGCATTTCACTCATTTTATCTTCACAGTTGCCATGGGAGGTAGGGATATTATTGTTCCCATTGGACAAATGAGGAAGTTAAAGTAGGCAGAGGTTAAGTGATTTACCCAGGACCAAGCATCTAGTAAATGTTTAAGGCTGGATTTCAACTCATATCTTCCTGGTTCCAGGTTTAGCATTCCATCTCCTGTATTGCTTCACTACCTCCCACAGCACCTACAAGTGGAGAGTGTGTCACCACTTCTTGGGGAGAAACTGTAGAGAGGATTCCTAATTATCTATTGATGCCCAAAAGGTCCTTTCTACTTCTGACATTCTGGGGTTTTATAATTTCTGTTAATATTTTTAACTCTTTTAAAAATAAGCTTTACTTTCTAGTGGAGCTCAGTGTGTGTATGTGTGTATAACCTATGTGTCAACTGAGGAGAGATGGACAAAGTCTAAACTTAGAAATATAGAAATAATTGCATCATTATGTGGCATGGGCCTTGCCTTCAACCAAAGAGTCTCTATTTTCTTGGTAACCTCTAAATTTAGCACTTTAGAGCAATCCAATCAAGGACACATTTTAGAGGGTGTAAAGAGCACAGTAGAAGGTTGTAGAGGGAGGGTGGCTAGCTTACCTGCTAGAAACCAATGTAGCCACTAGGTATGTTTTAACATAAACATGCTTAATACAAAAATAGACATAAGAGAGATCTTTGTTCATCATTAAACTTTGAGGGACAGACCCATGTCTGAGTAGACAAGGACTCTCTTTAGAGTAAAGATGCCAGAAAGTTTCACAGTAAAGAGGATGTTCTCTGGAAAAGGCTTCTGACTGACTTCCCAGAAGATCTAGGCATGAGGAATGCACGGTAAAAACGTCTCTCTGGCAACATATAAAGAACCAGTTGAAAGAAGAGGCAGAAGAGAGAGGATCTGTTAAGAATGTGTAAGGGGGGGTGAAACGGATATTGCAAGATTTCTCCCCTTTCTCCTATCTACTGTAGAAAATGAAGTATTTTTCTATAGCAACTAGTGTAGCTCAAACCCATAATTTCTGAAAAAAAGTAATATGGAGAGATGAATAGAACAATGCAACCACTTGTGAAACTTAGTCAAGATTCCTGCCAGTATGTAATGGTCTCAGAATCCCAGGAAATGTAGCAATGGGCTCTAATAATAGTTTTAAGGTTTGCAAAGCACTTTACATGTTATGTTATTTGATCTCACAACCACCTTTTGAAGTAGTTGCTATTATCCCCATTTTACAGATAAGGAAAATGAGACCAATAGGTCTCATTGAGACCAAAGTGAGACCAATAGGTCTCATTGAGACCAAAGTCACACAACTAATTTTTGAACTTTGTCCTTCTCCAAGCCTAGCACTCTGCAACTAGTAGTAACATCTCTCTCTACTCCTGCAAGTCACTGAGCTATTTCTTCCCCCTTAATAAGAAGGAACTGTTAATTAAATTGAAGTCCTACTGAAGCAGCAAGGAATATGTGTGGAGAGAATGGACTCTAGCCTGGGATTGGGTTGGAAGTGATGATCCTGTTTTGTGTTGTTTGCAGTTTCTTAATAATATTAGTGTTATCTCTTTTAAGGAAATTATTATTTTTACAATAAAATGTGAAGTCAAATGATTCACAGAAACACATAGTTTGAGATTTTGAAAGGACCTCAAGCACAAAAAGAAGCACACTATACTGTAGACAAATGATCATTTAGCTTATTTGTAGACATCCCAGGAAGAGAAAACCACACCCTCTACTCCCTCTAACCCCCTCACCCCCCAACACACACACACACACACACACACACACACATCCTGGGTCAAACTGTTCCACTTTTGTCAGGCAGGACAGAGTTTAATGAAAAACTTAAATTTCTCTCTGCTATTTCTATTCTTGCTACTGGGTCTGCTTTGGGAACCACATAAAACAAATTGAATCTCTCTTTGATATAACTGCCCTTAAAATACTTTAACTTTTTTGGGGGGGGAGGTGGGGAAAGCAACTGGAGTTAAATGATTTGTCAAGGGTCACCCAACCAGTAAATACTTGAAGTCACATTAGAACTCAGCTCACCTGATCCCAAGGTCCATGCTCTAACAATTGCATTGCTTGGCTGCTCCCTTTCAAATAATTTTTGCTAGTTTATATATGTAATCCCCTTTCTCCTCATTTTTCCAATCAAGCCTCATATGTCATGGACTTAATGCTAGATAGTGCAGTGGATAGGGCATTGGGACTGGAGTTAGGAAAGATCTAAGTGCAAATTCAGCTTCAGTCACTTCCCAGCTGTGTGACCCTGAGCAAATTACTTAACCTATGACTGCCTAACTTTCCTCATCAGTAAAATAGGGAGTAGAAGGAAAATCTACACCCCAGGATTATTGAGATAATATTTGTGAAGCACTTTGCAAATCTTAAAGAATACTGTATCAGCTGCTGCTGCTAATGATGATGCTGTTTGCCCTCCTCTGGACACTCATCATCTTATCCAAATCTTTCTTAAATTGTGATGACCCAAACTGAATACATTATTTCAGGGTTCTGATGAGATAGAGTAGATTGAATCTACCATCTCCCTATTCCTAGAAGCTATGTTCCCACCCCACCTCCCCTTAATGCTCAAAATGATATTATCTTTTTTAGATGGCACATCACACAGCTAACATTTTGAACTTGCACTCCATTCAAAATTCTCAGATCTTTTTCGGAACAACTTCTGCTTATGCATGCTTCTCTAATCTTATACTTGTAAAACTGATGTTTTTCCCCAAGTGAAAATTGTAAATTTATCCCTTTTGAATTTGCTCTTATTAAATCCAGGCTAATGCTCTAGGCTGCCATGTTCATTTTAGATCCTGACTCCATCATTTACTGTACTAATTATCCCTCCAAACTTTTTTGTTATATGAAAAAAAATGAGCTTACCTTTTATATCATTATCCAATTCTTAATTAAAAATAAAAATTTGGCATGGAGCCAAATACAAATTTCTGGGATACTTTTCACTAGAGATTTCTGGCCATCTTGATTCCAAAACATGACAATTATTCTTGGAACCCAGGCACCATCTATATCCATCAGATTGTCTAATTTGCATCTCACTATCTCCACAATAGGAATATGACATACTTCATCAAAAGTTTTGCTAAAATCTATCCACAGCATTTCTCTCATATACTAAGTCAATAAATCTATCAAAATAGGAAATGAGGTTAGTCTAGTATGAACTATTCTTGATGAAATCTTGTCAACTATTTGAAAATTACCTTTTCTTTTTCTAGACATTTAGCAATCATCTCTTAAAAGATCTAGTCTAGAATTTCCCCCATAAATCACAGTCAAAGCCACGAGCCTTTGGTGGATTATATTTGCTTTTCTCCAGTTTTGTGGTTCCTCCTCTGTTTTTCATAATCTTTCTACTATCACTGAAAATTGCTCATTAAACACAATTATCAGTTCTTTGAGGGCCAAGATGTAGCTCATTTGAGCCAGATGACTTGAGAAAGAGAAAACTTAGTGTAAATGAACATTAAATAGAACATTTTGAACCCAAAATAGACTTTGGAAGATTGGAAGGAGAAAGGGACAAATGCACAGGCAAAGATATAAATGAGCCTGGGTCAAATACAATATTAAAGTACATTCTCATAATATCAATAGTGAAGGTTGTGATTGGCAGTGTAATTGAAACTTCTTTAAACTTCCTAATCTATATCTATCAGCCCCTACTCATTTGCAGAGCTCAGGTTTCCATAATTCCCACAGTTCCCATTTTACCATAGGAAGTTTCAATCATTGACTTAATGGTCAGTACCTCTGACTCTGCTGCTGCCACCACTTGCCATTTTATCTAGTTTAAGTTTGGGGTTCCACTGAGTATCCCACCCAACCCAGAAGTGATTACCTTTGTTAGCTAAAAATACTTCTTTTGAAAAAGTTTGTTCCTTTTATCTTTTAAGTAATAGGTATTTAAAAAAAAAGATTAGTCCATCCCTCTCACTACTTCAGATTGAGTAAAAGAAAAACAAAGCCTTCCATAAAAATTTCTAGTTAGCCATGTCCAAAAATGAATGTCTCTCTATATTTTTATCACCTCTCAGTCAGGAGAACAATGTTTCATCTTCATTTTTTTGGCCTCATGGTATATCATGGTTGTCCAGAGTTTTCTTTATGTTTTTTTGGGGGCAAATTATTTTCATATTTATGCACATTGGTTCATAAAGACCTGCCCAGGGTCCTCTGAAATTGTTTATACCATCATTTCTTATCATATAATATTTTATTATATTCATGAACCACACAATTTATTTAACTATTTTCTAAAAAAAAAAAGATACTTCTTAATTTCCAATATTTGGCTAGTCTGAGGAAAAAATCTATAATTTTGTATATTTGAATCTTTTTAATTTTTCTTTGATTTCTTTGTAGCAGTGGCCCAGTAGTGTTATAAGAGGTTGAAGGGTATGCATATTTTGGTGACTTTCTGGGTCAGTATTCCAGATTGCTTTCCAGATGGATCAATATCCAGCTTTACCAACAGTGTATCTGCTTATCCACAGCCCTTCCAATATTTATCATTTTCCACCTTTGTCACCTTTACCAGTTTGTTGGTACAAGATAGAACATTAAAGTTGTTTCATCTATTCTTCATTTATTAGTGATGAAATATTTTTATGTGATCTTAATAACTTGAATTTCTCCCTTTAAAAGTTGCCATTTCATATTCTTTGACCATTTCTCTATTGAGGAATGGCCCTTAGACTTATAAATCTTAGTCTAGAGAGAGAGAGTTGAATGGATAGTTAGAGATAGAGATATAAGATCTTTATTGGAAGAGCTTCTTTCAAAAAATTTTTCCAGTTATTTTCCCTTCAAATTTTTGATAAATTGGATTTCTTTGGGGAAAAAACTTCTTAATTTTATATAATTAAAATTGCCCATTTTATCTTATGTGATACTTGATATCACTTGTTTAGTCATAAACCATTCCTTTATCTTTGTGTCTGAAAGGTTTTTTATATTCCTATTATATTCTTATAAGAATACTTCTTGATTTAATTAGACAGGGTGTAAACAGGGCCTATATACTTTCTTGAATCAAACAAAGCCATGATGTGAGAGAACTGGTCCTATTCTTATTAACTTGTATAAAAAGAAGGAATTAGCTAAGAAATGAAGAGGGGTTATAAGAGGAAAGAGTAATACAGAGATGAGTCAGAAAGAATAGCTGCCCAAGAGTAACTAGTGAGAGAGGAAATAAAAGGTGGGTTCAAAGATAGAGAAGGGTTAAATGGAGGTCATTCATTGACCTTGCAGGCATCTTCAGAGCAGAAAATTTGTGCTGATGCCCCGTTGTACCCACCTTCTCAAAAACTGAGAGATATTGAAGAAAAGGTCTGCTCTAACTTCGACTTTCCAGTGCCCATCTATCCATAGCTGTTTCCTTACCTAATTTTCCTGGTAACCTGAATCTTGTCTCAGGCACAGAGGTCTGGGATCTCTCTCTATTTCTCTGTCAGTCTGTCTCTCCTTATACATAAATACATACACATATCATATACATGGCATTATATCTTTATTAATCTGGAAGATCACACCAAGGTTGATTGTTATTCAATCTAATCCCCTTAAGCTCTATAACTCCAATGACATTGCCTCAGAAGGATGTATGTATGTATGTAGTATGTGTGTATATGTGTGTATGATATATTCATAAAGAAACTATGTGTATATATACACATATGAATGTATGTATATGTAAATGAAGGTAAAGAGTCAGATCATTTTCTAAATGTTACAAATTTTTCTATCTGGAAGTTCAGTTCAATGGTGATTGTATTCAATTTTTCATCTAAACTTCCCTAGAGCCACAAAGGAGAGAGCAGCATGGACTCTAAGTACCATTATATTGCCCCTGAACTTAAACCAAGTTAATTATTGAAACAACACGTTACTAGACATCTCTTCTTCAACCTTATTTTGCATTCTTCTCCACAATCGACCTTGCCAATCAGCACCAGGAAACCAACCTCAGCAAAATAGGAAATTTGTTGCATTCTAATCAGTGTATTCACCTTTCTTCCTTGAAGGTTTGGTGGAGGAAGAAGGAATTTGAACTCTCGTAAGCCTATATTTACATGCATGTAATAATGAGTATAGAATTTTAGTAATTTATTCATGCCAATTACCTGACTTCCTATCAGTTTGCTTATCTATAAAAATATAGAATCGCATTAGAGAAGGGATTCAACCTTTTTTGAGAGTAGAGGACTATTTGGTTATTCTGGTAAAACATGGATCCCTTCTTAGGATAATATTTAATTCTGGGGATCCTCTCTCCTAGAATAGTGGCCCTTCCCATATTTCGTCCTTCTTAAACCTTCACTTATTCTTTAGGTCCTGGATTTATACCTGACTCTTCTTGGAAGTTTCCCCCAACTTTTTCTAGCCCTTCTGAGCCCAGATTCAGAGAAAGATGGCATCAATCGGGGGGAGTGCAGCTAGGTGGTGCAGTGAATAGAGCACTGGTCCTGGAGTCAGGAGGACCTGAGCTCAAATATAATCTCAGACTCTTAATAATTGCCTAGTTGTATGACCTTGGGCAAGTCACTCAACCCCTTTGCCTTGAATAAATTAAAAAAAAAAAGATGGCATCAATGGGGATATGGAACAGGGAAAACTCAGAGGAGATACACTGAAATTAGACCCTGAAAGGATGGGAAGGAGCTTGGGAGGTCAAGTTTTGGAGGTCAGCATTCTAGGTAGAGTAGAAAATAGCCCATAGCTCTATAAGCATCCTGTTTAGGCTTGTCCTGAGACCTTTGCATCACTTGGTAGTGTCATGGAATGAGCTGTCCTAAGAGGGTTAGTGTGGATAGTAACTAGCTTTGATCTGGTTTCAGGTTATGAGGGTTTAAACATGAAGGGGTCATAGTCAGTTTGGTAAGAACCATTTACTAGGGGTAGGTGGTGCAGTGGATAAAGCACTGGCCTTGGAGTCAGGAGTACCTGGGTTCAAATCCGGCCTCAGACACTTAATAATTACCTAGCTGTGTGGCCTTGGGCAAGCCACTTAACCCCATTTGCCTTCCAAAAAAACCTAAAAAAAAAAGAACCATTTACTAGAAAACCATAGAGGACTCATGGTCAGAGTTTGTTCATGGTCAATTACCAGAAAACCAAGGAATAGGGACACTGCAACATGGATGTGGAGGCTAGTTGGAATTTAGTTAAAGGTTCCACATTCTTTGCTGAGTGGGTTTTCTAGAAGGGCTGACTTTAATTCACAAACCAGGGAGTATTCTAATACAATCCAAGGCCATATAAGAAGAGATGATTCTGACCTGAACACCATCACTGAACAGTTTGAAAGTCCAGTGAATTAGTGGTTACAGGAAATTGAACATCTGGATTCAATCATGTCTCTCACATCCTTAGTGCTACTATGATTTCTTGTAGCCTGTGCTGCTTCAAGGGCAGCTTCAATTCTAGGCTTCCTATGGGGCAACTGGAGGAATAAATACACAAACAATGCACCCATTAATCCCCAACAAGCCACCACTGGCTCTCTGGGTGAAGGTGAGATCTAAAAAACTTTGTGAACTGTAGCTTTCCTTGTGAATTATTCCCTTCACAGAATCAAATCATCCTGAAGCAGGAAATACCCTTAATCAAATCAGAACCTGAGCAAATACGTCCTCTTTGAGATGTGGCCATCATGCTTCCTCTTTGAGATCTCCAGTGACAGAGAACATCCCACCTACTAAGGCAACCAATTCCATGTTTGAACAGCTCTAATCATTTGAAAGATTTTCCTCATATTAAGCCAAAATCTTACCTTTACAACCTCCCACCTCTTGTTTCTAGTTCTGCCCTTTGGGGCCAAACAGAAAACATCAAATTCTTCTACTCCATGGCAACCCTTGAAATGCTTACAGAGAACTATCATGACCCTCCTTAGTTTCCTCCCAATCTCCCCCTGTCTGAATAACTTTATCCTTCAATATTCCTTTCAGAACAGATTTTCTAGTAGAACAGGGACTGGCACATATCCAGAATGCATCAGCACGTTTGGCTGGTGCAAATTCCCAAGCTGGAGAGGCTTAAGACCCTAATTCCAAGGAGTTCTGATGACGTGCAATGGAAATGCCTTGGAGAGACTTGAGGGTGTATCAAATACACATTTTGTAACTGGTTCCAATCTGTTTATCACATGGTCTAGAGAAGCCTTTTCAATTGTTTGTGTAACTGAACTAGGGATGTCTTCAAAAAGGCATTAATCACCATTGACCTAGGTTCTTGCCTCATTCTCTGTCTGTGCCTGGTGATTTTGCTCCTTCCTTCATTATGTCTGGTGAGAGGGAGAATTGTAAGGGGAGAGACCCTGGGGTCTTCTCCTCTCTGAAACCATATGGCTCTGAGAAATGGACCTTGGTCCTTGACCTCTACATTTATTCTTTTTCATACTAGTTGAACTTATTACAGCTTTTAATCTTGTGAGTTTCAAAAGATCAGGAGGGAACCCTCCTGGACCAACATACCAAGCCAGTGTCACATCAATGGCTTAAGGAGCAAGGTGTGATCTTTCAGACACAGTTCAGTAGTAACAGAGATAAGAACTCTTCTGGCAGTGGTGCTATCTTTGGATGTAACTTGCTGGGACCAAGAAGAAACAGAGCTAAATTTGAGCCCACTTTCTTCAATAAACTCAAGGATAATGGAGAAGAATATTGCTCTGACATGGTGAAGGGGGAAATGTTTGTATACTTTTTCTGGCAATATCTTCAAAATAAATAACCCTTTGAAAATCAATATGATATTATCTAGGTAATGCAACTGGGTAAATGGAACTAGGTAAATAGTCACTGAAATCTAACACTGGTACTGGTGGGAGTGGTGGTGATAGGAACAGAGGCAGTGGAACCTCAAGCTGATAATGTTAGAAAAGAAATAACTCAACCTGACCCTTCCTCATCCTCTATAACCTTGAGAGGCAGAAAGAACTAATCTAGCCCTGGGAGAATGAATTAACAGTCATTGCCATATTACTACATTACTACACTAGTCTTCCAACCAAAAAATTTGGTTTTCACTGGATATGTTGGAGATACTCCCAACTCAGCATAGTAATTATAGGATTCATTGGAACCCTTTCCCATCATGAGTCTATTATATCTAGACCTAAAAGGAGATTTATATTCAGTCTAAGATCATCATCTTACATATGGAGACCAAGGAAAGTGAAATAACATGTCCAAAATCATTGAATCAGAGGTTTTAAGGGAAGAGGTGACATCTGAACCCTGCCCTCCTGGCTCCAGAATCATTCTTCTTTCCATTGTACCATCTTGCCTTACAGGCTTTCTCTGGGCCAGCAGAAGATGGCATTTAAACATGAAGAGGTCATGGTCAGGCAGTTTGGTAAGAACCATTTACTAGAAAAATTCAGAAAGAATATTTTTGAAGGAAGTGACATTGATGTGGGCCATGAAGGATGAGGTGGATTTCTTGGAGATATAGAGGATAGAAAGATAAGGAGTTTCACTAATGGGGAATGTAAATTAAAACCAGAAGAAAGGAAAGCATAAGCCAGGATTAGAGAACAGCAAATCTTCTGACAGGGCTGTAACAGAGTAAGTGAGGAAGAGGGCTATCTAGAACTTGAGGCCAGATGCAGCACTAGAAGGTGAATGGAGGCTAGTGGTTGGCAGGACGGATGTGGGATGGGAATTCATTGCAATATAGTTAAAGTACTTTTCACTGAATGCTCAGTAAGAATGCAGCTATTGGAGAAAGTCTATTCAAGAGCACTGGCTATATCCTGTGATACAGCAGTTGAGCTGGCAGTCTATATTCATAGTCACACTTGATGCTATATCCATAACTAGTTAATTAATTAAATTAGGTGATGCATCCATAGCTAGGTAATTAAATTATGTTCTACATCCATAGCTAGTTAATTAATTACTTGGCAGCCTTTGACTCTCTTTAGATGGCAGAAGCCAAAGAACAAGCCCGGCAATGGCTGGCATACCACACATACACCTGACACCTACCACCCACACTACTTCTTTGTCATATATACTTCAGCATAACTTCCCAGAAACTGAAGAAGGAGATACTTTCCATTACTACACTTGAAGTAATGGCAATTAGGTGGTACAATGGATAGTGCAAGAGACTTACTATCTCTGTGGCCTGTGGTCAAGTCATTTAACCTTGTTTGCCTCAGTTTCCTCTTCTGTAAAATGATCTGGAGGATAAACCATTTCAGTATCTTTTTCAAGAACTCTAAATAGGGTCCTGAAGAGTCACACTTGACTGAAATGACTAAACAACACCTCTGTATCAGTCTTTGTTTTATTGGTTCTCATTATAGCAGATTCACCTGAACTTTGAACTATGTCCTTCCAAGTTCTTTCTCCTTATCATTAAATGAGAATGGGTTAGGAAAAAAACATTATCTAAGGTGTCCTAAACTGATGGAAATAATTGGACCATATACCACACTTAAGTGAACTGGCAAGAGCACAGAATGTCAGTATGGGAGTCCACATATAGCACAGGTGCCCAGAGTTGGTAGAGTCCTTCCATCACTGCTCTCCCACTAAGCCATGGCCTCAGTGTCCACAGAGGCATTCTATGAGGAATGGTGGTTGTTAAGCTCATGGACTCACCATGGATAAGGATAGAAACCAGAAGACTCAGTCCCTGACCATATTAGAAAAGGGTAGGGAGGTGAGGGAGCATTGCTTTACTTTAAGTCTACAGATGTGTAGACACATTTTTAACATACTCAAAAGCATGCCCCCGGTCCTTTGCAGACCTCCTTGGCTTGGACTCTCCAGCACAATTGCTGGAAATTCTTTGGGTTTTTTCCCTTACCCATTTAATATTGACTTTCTATGAAACTTTGGTTCTTTATTTTCTCTTTTGGACCCCACCCCTCTGTTTCCCTGACAGGGGTTTTTCCTCAGTTCTACTTTTTACCCAATCACTAGGATGTGTTGGCTCTTTTGTGTGAAAGATCACAGTGAAGGTCTTGGATTAGGTACATAGACAGACAAATAGAAAGATAATAGGTAGATAACGGATAGGTGTTTGTTAAAGTATTTATTCTACTTTTACCATGTGAGAGGCATACTCCCTAAATAGTGCTATGATTCTATGTCTGGGGATAAATATTGAAGAGAGAAACATTCCAGGAATAAAGGAACCATGGGAAAAACAAATTTTCTTTGTTGAGGGTCAAACTTCATGGTCACTAGCATCAATGTTGACTCTTCTAGAGACAATATACCTGAGACTACTCCAGAAAAATAGGTTTACTCTTTCAGAGACCTGAAAGGAATCTAAGAAGGTAGTTTGCTCAAGATTGGAGACTGGTTTCCATCCAGTATGCACTCATCTACCCCCACATTGCTTTTATGAGAGAATTGTTCTTGCATTCCTATCCCCTTTTAGATCCTTGATGGAGGCAAACAGATGAGACAACTGGAAGTTATCTCAGATCAAATGCAGAGACTGAGACAAAGAGAATCCCTAAGCTGTAAGAACTCTAACTCCTGTAAAGTCATGGTCATTAAAAGATGAGATCAGACACAGGGATAACCCAAAATTTCAAAAGATCCAAAACATTTTTCATCAGCACTGTGATTTTTCTCTTCAGGAGAATTAACTTCCTGGTTCTGGCTGATAATAAAATGAATTTCTCTTAGTAGAGTAGAGGAGATAACTGAGGAATCACCTCAGGATTATTATTCCTAATGATTCATATTACTATATAAGCACTTGAAGTTTTTTTTAAAGATCTTTCCCCATAAGTCATGACATTATCAACCTAGTCAGTTGATAAACTTTATTAATTCTCTCCTATTTTTCAGATACTGTGCAAAGTGAAGAAGAATCAGGAGGTGGATTGTCTTATTTGAGAAACTGCAAAACCAGTATCATTGAATAGCAGAATACATAATGGAATCTAAGGTGCAAGAAAACTGAAAAGGAGAGGGAGGAGAAGTCAGGTTATGAAGGACTATGAATGCCAAACAAAGAACTTTTTATTTTATCCTAGTGAAACTGGAATTTATTGAGTGGCTTGTGCTGTGCACTTGAACACTTGAATGGCTGAGTGGAGACTGGACTGGAGAGAGACTTCCTAGAGCTGAAAGGAACCTCAAAGCTCATCTAATCCAATGTCCATATTTTACTGATGAGAAAGGGTGGGAAGAATAGGTCTTAGGAAAAGGGTCAAAAAAAACCCAAAGTGGTCCCATAGATGACATCTTACTCTTGACCTCTATTCATTTGTAGAGGTGGAGGTTCTCATATGAGTAAAAACATATTTTTAAAAATATATTGATCTGGGGCATCTAGGTAGTGCAGTGGACAGAGCACTGGCCTTGGAGTCAGGAGTACCTGAGTTCAAATCCGGCCTCAGACACTTGATAATTACCTAGCTGTGTGGCCTTGAGCAAGCCACTTAACCCCATTGCCTTGCAAAAACCTAAACAAAAAAAAATATTGATCAGTTTTGTTGATTTTTCTCTTCCTCTTCCTCTTTTTCTTTCAAATGGGGAGAGAGAATTATAGAGGAAAATAGTTGATGTAAAAAACAAATGATTAAATAAATTTTTTAAATATAGTAATGAAGTTAAGGATTATCTTGCTTTTGTATTTGTGTATCCAGGGCTTATCTCTGGGCATGACACAAGAGTAATTACTTATTAACTTTTTAAAAGAAAAGGACACAGATTCTAGTATACCATTCTGGAAAGGAATTTGCATTGCTGCTAAGAAAATGACCAGTGTGTGTATGTCAATTGACCCAGAGATTCCAATGCTAGCATTTGCCCTAAGAAGGTAAAAGACAGAAAGACAGGTTACATACATATCAAACTATTTATGATAGCACTTTTTGTAGTAGTAAAGAATTGTAAGCAAAGTAGATGGCCATGGATTGGGACAGGCCAAACAAATTGTGCACTAGTGATTGAATACGTATAACCTAAATACTTGCTGTTGTGGGGAGGGGAAGAAATGGGAAAAGAGTCAAAAAATAAGGAACTCAAAATCTTACAAAAAAGTGAATGTTGAAAGCTATCTTTGCATGTAACTGGGAAAAAGAAAAGAACATTAAAGCAAAATAAAGTACAAAATGCAAAAAAATTGTGCACAAATGAATGTAATGGAATAGTATTACTGAACTATAAGAAAGAATGAATATGAAAAATACAGAGAAGAAAGGAAAGATTTATGTGTGCTGTTGTAAAACCAAGAAAATAATATATACCATTATTAAAACAATGAGTGATCATAATGACCAAGAGTTTACAAAGCATACCTTACTCTCTCCTTTGTAGAAGGGGGGATTATGGGAATAAAACATTATATATGCTATCAGTCTTAGTTGATTCATTGGTTAGTTTTGATGAAATGCTTTTTTCTCCCCTCTTTTTTCATTCAAATGGCTCTTTGGGTAGGTAATGGAGAAAATGAAATAAGAAAAACAGCAAAGCTAACAATAATTTTTAATAAGGTATAGAAAATAAGTGGACAACTAGGTGGCATAATAAACAGAGTGTTGGGCTTGGAGTCAGGAAAACCTGAGTTCAAATCTAGTCTCAGATATGTACCAGTTATGTGACCCTGGGCAAATCATTTAACTCTGCCTCAGTTTCCTCATCTATAAAATGAACTGAAGAAGGAAAATGGTAAACCACTCTGGTATCTTTGCCAAGGAAAAATCTCAAAATGGGATCATGAGCAGATGCAAGTGAAATGACTGAATGACAACAACAAAAAAATAAGTGTGTCCATCTGGGAAGAGGCTGATCATGAGGACAGGGATAGGTTTTAAACAAGGGATGCCATACAGTCCTTAGGATCATAGATCTAGAAATAGAAGAAACCTTAGAGGTCACTATGTCCAGGTTCTTCATTTTATAATAAGGAAAATGAAGCTCATGTTAATTAAGTGATTGATTCAGGGTCACCCAACTACTAAATGACTGAAAGAGAGTTTGGAAACACCCAGGTCTTCCACACCATGTTGTTTCCACATGTCCACAAATTGGGGTTTTGGTCCCAAAAGACTGAACTAAGACCAAGGTGAGAAGAGAAAAGAGAAGCAATTGGGAGAGTTACAAGGATTTAATTTCCTATCAGTTGATTTGTTTGAAAGAGAGATGTGTTACTGGGCAGCCCTGAGAGCCTGGAAGGCTGCCCTATCTTCCCTGGAAGTTTTTTAAGCTGCCTGACCTGCTTTGGGGATGATGTAGAGAGGATTCCTGCACTGAATGTGAGGTTTAATGATACAACTTCTATCTATTTCTGTATGTGTGTGTATGGGGTGGGGGGGGGTTCTCTGTGTGTGTACATTTAAATGTATGGACAGGCATGTGCCAGACAGGTATGCTTTGCTATAGAAGCTCCAGTGGGGATTGAAAGAATGGAGCAGACCTCTATTTTAGCCTTCTTGCCTGGCTGAAGCAAAGTAGCTTCAATCCCTCTCTCACTTAGCTGCTTGTCCCTCAGTTTCCTGGCCCCCTCATCCTGTTCACATAGCCTGTGTCTCCCCAGCACTGCCTCCACGATGTCATTCTCTCACTGGTTTTCCTGCCCCCCAGCCTGCCCCACCCCTCACTGTGGGAATGCCCAGAGACAGGGTGTCTCCCTGGCATGAGGAAAGGGGACAGAGAGATTCCTGGCTGCCCATTCGTCCAGAGTAGGGGGCGTTGCTGATGGGAGGACTACAGCTTCTGAACTCAGAAAGGGAAGACAGCCATCCCAGGGTGATACTTACTGGAAATAGAAACAAAACGTTCTTAAAGAGAAGTAGTTCTCCATGGACTTAGAAACCTAATGGGCCACAGATGCGGGAGCTCTATTCTACAAGTGAAGGATGAATGCTGGTCATTTTTTTTTTCCATCAGAGGCCTCTTACCCAGACCTCTTCCCTGCTTTCCTTACCTACATGTTCCCCCAATTCCATATCCACAAGCCACCCAACAGTCCTGCCTGATTATTATTACCAAATCACCAACTTTACCACCTCAGCTGAAGAAACTTCAATGTGCTTTATAAGGTACAGGTTTGGAAGACCACCTGGTACAAAGGAAAGTGCATGGCTCTGGAGTCAAAAGACCTGGGTTCAAATCCCACCTCTGAGGTTTAGTCCCTATAAGACTTTGAGCAAGTCACTTAACCTTATTGGGCCTCAGTTTTCTCATCTATCAAACAAGTAGGTTGGATTAAATGGTCTATGGGGTGTCTCTTTATAGTGATAATTTCCTGCCTCTCTGCCCCAAATTACCAGACCAGTTTCTAGGTTAATCACTAAATCGCCTTCCTCCTGAGTACCAGTGACAACTGTTGACCACTTGCCACCAACAATCAAATAGTCTCGGGGCTCCTGGGAATGGCAATGCCTCCCCCACCCCAGA
The DNA here is from genome assembly GCF_037893015.1 of Macrotis lagotis. Taxonomy (NCBI): domain Eukaryota; kingdom Metazoa; phylum Chordata; class Mammalia; order Peramelemorphia; family Peramelidae; genus Macrotis; species Macrotis lagotis. Next base: position 360,614,447 of record NC_133658.1, on the reverse strand, counting down.
CCACTTCCAACCCAGAACTTATAACCATTCATCATACTGGGAAACAACTCCTGTTGAGAAAGGCCCAACTGACCTCATCTGTTGTTAATCGACTACCACACATAGAGTAGGGCAAGTCAGTCTAGTTGAAGCAGCAAGGCACCAGGTGGGAGAGTCAAGATCCCCATAACAAAACCCCATGACCACATGATCACCATCTTCTCTCAGATCTTGGTGGAGACAATGCAGGAGCCTAACCTCAGAGAATAGAAATCTGTCTGGCTCAGTGCCTTCAGTCATCATCCTGAGAAGCAACCCCTATGAAGATGCTCCTAGAGATGCTGCACCCACAACTACTGAAGATCCAGAAAAGAAAGTTCTGATAACCAAAGTGTTTGTGCAACATCTAATGGTCTGATGGTTTAATATCACAAACTAATGTTGTAGAAATACATTAATGAAGAAGCATTAATATTTGCTCTGTTGTTGCACCTAAAAGAACATGAGATTTTTTCCATCTGATGTGGCTGAAACCTTCCCCATCCCATTGTGAGCTCCTTGAAAATAGGAACTGTCCTATTTTTTTCTATTTATTTTTCCCATACTCTTTGCACAGTGCTTTGCACAAGATAAACATTTAATACATACTTCATTCATTCATTCATCTTCTATAAGATAGATGATCTATAGGATTAGGCTTCTAGATTAGCATTAGACTGGCATTCAAAGCTGGCTTTACTTATTTCCTTCATATTCTTTCACACCATCCTATGCCTGCAAATCTCATTCTGCAGTTAAGCTTGTGAAGATTGGAAATTGAGGATAAGTTACCTCTTCTCCCTAACTCTAAAATTATCCCTTGGAGATCATTGTGCAAGAATATAGAGTAAGGGTTTCCTCAGAGGCCCTGATTGACATTGAACCCATGGTTTCAAAAGCAAGGGAGTTGTTAAGTTCTGCAATTTCTGTGAAAATCCTTACTCAGAAAGACTTAAAATCAATTCAATGAGTCATCTATACCCAAACAGCAATCTCCTCTTTATTCTCAGTAGGTGACCATATAACTTCAACTTGAATACCTCAGGAGATAGGGAACTCAATACCTCCAAGAGCTTCCTATTCCATTTTGGAAAGCTTTAATGGTTTTAGCTTTAGCTTTAGAACATTTAGAGTTCTGTGGTGAGTGAAAATCTGCAACCATGACTGCAATTCATCACTGTTCATTATGCCTACTGGGGTCAAACAAAAGGAATCAAATTCCTCTTCCATATGACATCACTTCACAGATTTGAAAACAACAATATTTCTCACCTAATACTTCTGTTCTTCAGTCTAAACACAACCAAGTCCTTAATTTTCTGTATGACAGGGTTTCAAGTGCCTCTCACCAATATAATCATCCTTTTCTGAATTGGATTCATCAGTGTCCTTTACAAAATATCATGCCTTGCACATATATAATGCATTTAAAATTATTACCTTTTTAGGAAAGGACAGGAGAGGGAAGGAGGGAGAAAATGAACTCAAAAATATTTTTCAATAAATATTAAAAATTGTCTTTACTTGCAGTTAAAAAAATACTATTTAAAATAACAAAAATAAAATGTCATGCCTGGAAATGAACACAATACTGCAGATGTGTTCTGAACTAGGGAAGAATTCTGGGTACAATGCTTGCTTTTATTAATTCAACCTAAAATTATATTTCATCTTCTACTACCTCATTGTCACATTGACTCATACTGACTCATACTGAGTTTAACTTTTACTAACACCTCCAAATCTTTCCCCCATGAATTGTTATCTAGGTACTCCTCCCAATCTTGTATTAGCTCCATTGATTTTTTTTTAACTCAAGTGTGTGACTTGACATTTGATAATAAAATATATCTGAGAGTTTATTACTTCCTTGAGTGGAATATATGGAATGTTTAGGAAGAACTTGCATCTCTGGTGTAGGAACTTACCAAGTCTTTTTTAGGCTCCTCATCCATCTTTGGTGCCCAACTTCACCCAACTCTCACCTGTGCCTCCAAGAACTGGTAGCAAGCTGAGAGTAATAGTCAGGCCTCAAATCTGCTGGTGAGTTAGAGCAATGTCCACTCCAAGCATGTGAAGACTTTTTTCTGGCAGAAAGAGTGAAGGAGAGCAATTTGTTTTAACAGACATGAAAGCAGCTAAAGTGGATACTATGGAGTGTTTAGAACTTGATCAGACATGGAAGATGCCAAGCTCCTACACTCCATCCTGGATCATTGCCAGTTTTTTTGACTCTTGTCCTGTCCCTGGACCTCCATGACTCAGAAAGAGAGAATGAGGCTGGCAATTTTATACTAGACATCACTTAAATTCAATTCATTTAAAAGTCAAAATATTTTCTGTGATGTCATTTATCCTCTTTGAAAAGAAGGATAAACAGCAACAACTTCCTTGAGTAGTACATACCATAACCCATTCACCTCTTATCCTATACTGTTCTAGTTCATTTTTTCCATGGATCTTTTAATAAGATTCACCTAACTAGTACAAGACTTTCCTTTGCTTCTTTTAATACCTCACTCAATCCAACTTGGCAACAAATTCGAGACACCAACTCCATATAATCTACACTCCAGGGTACTGAAAGCTGGTGTCTATGTTGATCTAATTATCAATGAATCTACTACTTTCTACTTCTGTGACCTTGGACAAGTCACTTAATTTCATTGAACTTCAGCTCCCTCATTTGTATGATGAAGGAAAAGGGAGAGCAGAGAGGCTAGATAATCTGTAAGGTTCTTTATAATTCTAAACCTATGATCCTATGGTTCAATGGTCTAGGATACTAGTGTAACACCTGAGTGACCATCTATTGTCTCTCATTCTTGCTTCATTATCTTCCCATGTTTTGATAACATCCATGGCAATTTGGGAATGCAAATAATTTCTGGTAACATGCTGTAGCCCACATATCTTTCCATTGCTATTTGAGTCACTCACAATTGAGGGGTACCATGGTACAATGGAAAGTTCAATAGATTTGGAGAAAGAGGATATGGCTTCAAATCTCATTTTTTTCTACTTACTCCTGTGTGATTCAAGATGTTCAGTCACATAAAATCATTGGAACAATAGGGTTCCTGAGGCTATAACCTAACTGCTACATTATCCTCAGGTATTTTGTACCTATGGAACCTCTCACCACCTTGCCAAACTGCCTCAATGTAGAATTCATGGTGTACAGACACAGATCTTTTGAGAAGGATACAAAAAATTAGCATTTTTATTTTTTTAAATCTTAAATCATTTTCCCTTTTACTCACATTAAATTTAACAAGTCTCAAGTTAAAGGTTGGATTGGAGGATCTTGACAAGTTCTTCATAGAGTTTACTCCCTTTCTTCATCATCTGCATTGGAAGTTTGTGCAAAAACTGAATTTAACTTCATCTTTATCTATCTACACTCACAATGAGCACTACAATGCAACATGACCAATAAAATGATACTTGCCCTTATTGTCTTTCTGAGGGCAATAATGTATGTGCAACCTCACTAATTATTTATGTCTTCTGGTTTCATTTATATCAAAAATGTGACTTTCGGATGAGGCTTGGTCCTTTGGGTATTGTGCCAATTCTGATTGTTATTCAAAGACCATATGTTAGCAATATCAATACTTAAATTTATAGGAAGATTAAGTTCCTCAGAGGAGCCCCAGTTTACTTGACAAAAATTATATGTTAGAGGCAGGTAACAGAGATAATGAAGTACTAAGGTTTTTTTCTTTTCAGATTTTAGGTAATTACATTCACATCTTAAAAAGGTCATAAAACTTTTAATGGCTTTTGCTCTGGAAGTGATCCATTTGCACTTTGTAAGTGGTTTATCCCTTTCAAATTTTGATGAGCCAGGGCAAAAAAAAGCATAACCCTACTTTAATCCCATAGAAAATGTGAAGAAGTTCCTTAATCAATCTGAAGGAATTAAAAATCCCCCAGTCATTGCCTAGCTAAAAGATCAAATAAGTTCTTGGTAGACTATGAGAGAAGAGTCTTCCCTGACAAATGAAAGGATCAAATATGGAGGAAGGTGCCAGTTGTTGAAAGATATTCACTTTTTTGTTTTTTCTCTTGTATTTCTTCCAAGACATCTGTGCTGGGGAGATTTCTCTCTCCTACCCACCCACTCCATCATTATTACCCCCAATAGGAGAAACCATGCTGATCCAGAGAGTCATTTCAAAGACTAAACCCAAGAAGCAGAGAGGTGAAGTATGGAGAACAGATCCAGGAATTCAAGAAGAGCAACTTGCCCAGAAGAAGCATGAAGATACCAGGCAAAGAGAAAAGACATCTGTGCCCCTTAATGCCAAATATGTAAAATGTTCTTAGCCTTTGTATATTCCCTATATTTGTACCTCTATATACACTCTATAATACTCTAGACTAGTGTGTACACTATATGTGCGTCTGCTTTTTCCACTGGCACTGTGTATATTTTTGTGGGAAAGTGTGCCCCAGATTTATGTAAGCATTGTATTATTACTGTTAATACTCTGTCATTTCAGTAAATGCCTTTATTTTGAGATAATTGTAACCTCCTACTTATGAGAATAAAAATAAATTCACCGGGGGCTTGTTAGCTCTAGTTTAGAAGTGAAGACCCTTAGAATACCTTGAACCTAGAATAGTTATCCTCTGGGAGACTCAAGCTATGACTGAAGTTATGAACACTGAATCATAGAATCACAGATTTAGAGATGGAAGGAACCTTAATGGCCATGTAATCTAACATTCTTACTTTGTAGATGAGGAAACTGAGACCTTTGTAGATGAGGAAACTGAGGCCCTTGTAGATGAGGAAACAGTTAAGTGACATGCCAAAGGTCAAACTGGTAGTCAACATAAGAATAAGGATTGAACTCAGATCCTCTAGCTCCAGAATCAGGACTTTTCCACTGAGGATCTATCTCACAGTTAGAAAGAGCCTCAGAGACCCTCTGCTGCAACCTGAACTTGAACAGAAATCCTTTCTATGTATGTCCCAGACAGGTAGTCATCCAGTTTTTCCAGGAAGTTCTCCAGTGATAGAAAACTCACTACTCCTCAAAGACAACCCATTTTCCTTTTGAACAACTCTCCTTGAAAGAAAATTTTCATTATATTGACCCAAAACTTGCCTTAACAACTTCCATTCATACTTCTTCTGGGAGTTAGTGCAAGTCCCATCCCTCTTCAACATGACAGCCCTTCAGAGAGTAGAAGAGAGCTATCTTGTCTGAGAAATCTCTTTTCCTGACTCAATATCTCTTTTTCCTACAGTAGATTCTTTTATGACCTGTCCCTAGCTTTCTCAACAAAGTAGTTGCTCCCCTTAGAACACTCTCAAATTTGTCAATTTTTTTTTCAAAAATATGGCACCCTGGGCAGCTAGGTGGTGCAGTGGATAGAGCACTGGCCTTGGAGGCAGGAGTTCCTGGGTTCAAATCCGACCTCAGACACTTAATAATTACCTAGCTGTGTGGCATGTAAGTCTTTCCATCTCAGAAATGAGTGTACTTGCTTTCCCAAGATACTTTTTATTATTTTTTTTGTTCCTACCTTTAAAAAACATGCTACTTTTTTTAACATTGGTTTGCCTGCCTTACAGAGGATTATCAACAAATAGTTGTCTCTATTTAAAGATCAGACTGAAAGGGTCTTAGGAAGTTCCCCCTTTCCCCAACAAGGAATCACTTTTAAATTTAATAGTATTTAATTTTTCTAATTACATGTAAAGACAACTTTTAACTGGACCATACATTTAAAAATATTTTATTTTTTCCTAATTACATGTTAAAACAATTTTTAACATGCATTTAAAAAAATTTCTGAGTTCCAAATTCTCTCTCTCCTTCCCTTCCCTTATCAATGAGAAGGGAGGCAATTTTATATAGGCTACACATATGCAGTCATATAAAACATATTTCCCTATTAGTCATGTTGTGAGATAAAACATAGGCCAGAAAAAAAGAAAGAGGGTTTTATTTATTTATTTAAAGTGTGCTTTGATCTGCCTTCAGATATCATCTCTTCTTTCTTTGGAGATGGATATCATTTTTTCATCTTAAACTGGACTACACTATGAGAACTCCTCTATTATACTCACTGTATTAAGGACTTTCTCCTGACAGAAAGAGCCCAGGCACACTTTGGGAAATCTCTAGGACCATCATGAGAAATGGTGAAATACATACATCTAAATGCTAAAGAAATGGGAACTAGTTCAATTATCAATTACATCTTTTCCTTGGTATCTAGTGTTCTACTTGTTCCTCAGAACTGTTACTTTCATGGAGGACCACATTACCCCTATGGCTCATCACCTGTTTTCACTGTTATCTCCAATGATTTTACTAGGGACTAAGGGAGTTTAGATTCCTCTGCAGGCTCATTTCTATAAGAATTGTCCTCCTGAAGGGATTTCCATCCTTGATCCTGTTATGGGTCTAATTCAGATCCGATCAACTCTAGAAACAATGAAATGTTTAACTGATCTTATCAAGTAGTGTCCTGTAGTGAATAGGGCATTGAACTTGGAGTCAAGAGTCGAGAGACCTCGGTTCAAATTATACCTTCAACATTTGCCTCTCTTGAGCCTTGGTTCCTTCATATTGCAGGGATGTGTTGGAGCCTGGGGCTCCTTGGGATCAATTGCTAGATTTTCAATATGAGCATTTATACCTGGGAAATCAGCAAACTCTACATATCGGGACTTTTATTGTTTTGCTGATTGTCTAGACTTTAAAAAATGGAGAAATATTACTTATGCAGATTAAACTTTGAAGGTTTAATAAGTATGCTTTTTTCAAATTTGCCCCTAGAGTTGGATGTTAAACATTTGCCAGCACACATGTGTAAAATGGAAATGATAATACTTGGGCAATAAGGAAAGAAATTTTGTGAATGCTTTGTGAATTCTGGGAAGGTAGATTCATGCACACTTCATGAATCATACTCCAAACAGCCATGGCCACAAAATGAACATGGTTTTTATGAGGTGACTAAAGGGTGATTCTGCACTTCCTCCAAAGCACACCCAGTGTGATTTCCTACCCTCATCACTTGTCATTCCTAGTTCCAGATCCTATCAGGAAGTAAGATAACTTAACTCTCCACCACTCCCACCCCCACCCCCATAGAAAAATTATCCTCATTTAAAACTCTTGAAAATTAGGGTTAGAATTCTTAAAAAGGAAACTGGGGAGAAAGATGGTTTCACTAGAAATAATGGCAGCCTAGTGTTTTGGACCTCTGATCCAGATAGAAGCAAAATCTGACCAAACACTCTCCTGCATAGCCCTAAGTCCTCACAGCTTTGACTACTAAAAACTGACTCTAAGCTACTAATGTGATTACTTTGGAATATCAGGGCATAGCCCTAGATACTAGCTCTGAGACATTTGTTCAGGCACAACATCAGGTCTGGGAGACATTACCTCATGACTGCCCATGACTAGAATGAAGGAACTCTTTTAGCCTATGTGAATGGCCTTAGAGAATTTTTCAGATTCAGTGAAAGGGGGGTTAGAGTGTTTGAGGGCCAAGATTGCCATATGAACTCATGGGTTACAAAAGGTGCCTTACTAATCTTACTATCAGTCACTTCTTAATCTAACCTTGGATTTTATCCAACAAAATTTATTTCTAACTCATTCTAAACCTTATGTTTGGAATTAAAAGCCCTCTGGATATATATGTGCCTCTGGGCTTCTTGCCAATTTAGCATCAAAGACCCTTGTAATTTTTTTAATCTCAAGTTATAGGAACTTTTTACCTTGGGAAATCCCAAACCATCTTCTATAGCATGCTGTTGAAGTAAACTCTTACAAATTTTATCTCCTTTTCCTTCAGAGTTCTTTCCCTTTAAACATGGGAACTAGGAAGAATTATAGCACAACACAGAACCCTGAACAAAGTAGGTACTTAAGAGAGGTTTATTGAGTCAAATTGAATTGAAATGCTGATTATCTTTTTTTAATCAGAAAGAAGTAATCTTTCCTCCTCTTAAAATTAACTATCCTATAAAACCAGAGCTTAGATTATTTCTAAGTTTACATTGAATAGTCCTGTTATAATAAAAAAAAATTTAAATCCACTTATTCCTGAAGGCATTCACTTTTCCCATCCAAAAAGCCATTTACACCCTCACCATGCCCCCTCCTCTTGTCCACTTCCCATTCCCTTTTGTCTTTTTCCTATCCCTGAATTTCCATCTCTGGAATCTTCAATGTCTATAATTTAGTAAGTTTCCAACTTTCTACCTAAGTGGCATAACCTTGCCTGTGACATCAGAAACTACCAAATTTTTAGATTCCCCTAGGCAAAATTCCCCCCCCCACCCTACCCCCCCAACAAAAAAAAATCTGAGTTTTCATATGCTCAGAATGAAGATGGATTCAGGAGCCTCACCTATGGAACTGGTGTTTAGAACTTGGTGACATCTTCTTATAGTCATGTATCAAGTAGCTAGGAGTTGCCTCTCCAAAATCTATCATGATTCCCTACTCTTGCAATGATCTGAAGACTGTCTGGTAATATCTCTAATTGTATTCATTCTCTGCCCTTCCCCATATAGCTTTGAAAGCATCAGTCTCAAACCCAGTTTGGGGGGGGGAGTAGTTGATTGTTTAATTTTAAAGGTGTCAACTGCTATCTCATCATGAAGATGTGGCCCTGATCCCCTTTCCTGGATTTTACCTCCATCCTCACTTCACCCATGCTCCTTGACTACAACCAGTTAAGTCTGTGAGGTTATGTCTACCTCCCTTTAAATATACTGTATCAGATTAAAAGGTCAATTATTTTGGGGACTGCCTGATTTATTTTCAGAGAATTATAGAGCAGACTTGGATGGTCAATGAGTTAAGATTTCTAATTTTACAGCTGAGAAAACTGAGATTCAGAAAAATTAAGTGATTTGCTCAATCTATATCTTTCAAAGTCCAAGTTCATTGTGCTATCCTCTATATGTCTGTAAGGCTCTATTTTCTCAGCATTGAAATCCAAGAGTTTCCATAGCAACATTAGGTTCACAGAATGAGTTACGAAACTACTTTCTTAAGAAATGGCTGCCCTCCTGGTACTCTGTCTCAATGATGAATGATGAAGTCACATAGCAACGCAATACACATCAATGCTTCTGGTTTCCTAATGGTCCCAGGCAACAGGAGCAGTACCAGGAAGAGATGGGCTTGATTTTTGCCTCTACCCCATTACTATGACTCACCTTCAGGAATTTTTCTAGAGCAATTACTATCTCTTCTCCCCTCCCCTCTAGTCCCCCAACCACTCAAGCTCATTATAGACCTTTTCCCTTCTGCTTCCACAGCTACTTACTGTGAAGAACCCAGAGCACCCTAGATCCATTTAGCTTGTCTGGAATGTAGCAATGTAATTCCAGCGGGAGAGGGTTTAAATGTTTTGAGCCAGAGACAGTGAAAAAGACTGAATTATCTCCTAAGAAGCCCCTGCCAGTAATTAGGGTACCAGAGGAGGGCATTTTCATCTGGATAGGAAGCCCCACTCTACCAATGAAGATGGGCAACTATTCTGCAAGTTGTAGTCTTAGAGACACTTAATCATTAAAGGTTAAATGATTTACCCAGGGGCATATGTGTCAAAGGTGGACTCCTAGATTGTTTCTCTATCTATTATATCTCAATATTGCTCAGTATCTATGTACACATTATTTCCTCCCAGTAGAATGTGATAATTTTTTCTTTGAACCCTTAGGCCTGGGTACTTAATAAAATGCTTGCTGAACGAATGAACTGTGTGATCCTGGGTGAGTCATTTCCTTTCTCTGGGCCCCAATTTCCTTAATCTGCAAAACAGAAGAGTTGGATTAGATGGCCTCTAAGGTCACTTAGAGTTCTTTCTATCACTGGGACAACTTTGTGGCTAATGTATTGAAGAGTGGGGAGACCCATAGTTGGTAAGTAACAGAGTAAAGACTAGAATCCAGGTCTTTAGACTTCTTTGTTGAAGGTGCTACATGTTATACCATACTCTGAATATTTGGTCCCATTAGGTTATAGTTGTACACCATCAACTGACCTATGTCTGTTTAGTGAATGTTTGAGTAGATGGATCAGAAGGCTTTATTTCTCAATCAGATTTAATGGGGTTCATTTCTGGATGAGAACTTTTCTCTTGTCCCATCCTTAATGGGAAACCCAGTCCTATCACTGAGAAAGGTTGAGAATCTGAGGTCTTCTTCAACTCATGTTTCTCAAAGATATTCCCTATGTGGTTTCTTAAAATTAGATTTTTCTTGAAAATGTTTTCCTGCTATCTGTAAAGTATAATAGTAGATACATCCCTTATGGAGGATTTCTGGAAAGATGTAGATAAAAATTGTTCAAGATAAGAAGACAGAGAAGGACTGTGGTGTCCATAAGGAAGGACCCATAGTGATAAGTTCAGTAATTCATTGAGCTTTTGAAATATATATGGTGGATTGAAATGAAAGGACAATTTTAATGTAAGGATTTCCTAATAATGCCTCATCCCCTCCATGAGGTTCAGTATAGAACCCAATGAGTTTCAGTATAAATCCAATCCTAATTTCATGAGCTACATGACTGCCCTGTAACAACTGATATTATTAGGCTCTGACTAGAACACAGATTTGGGGTTTTTTCTACCTGTCTGTCCAGGTTTTGGTGAACTCTATTTCACTTCCCTGCCTAATGTGAGGGGTGGCCAGTTCCCTTAGAGTAGATTCTCAAGTCTAGTCCCTTGATGAGCTAATTTCAACAGGACTAGTCTCCTTCCCATCCTGCTCTCTGCTTGGAGACTAGATTGGGGTGTTTGTGCTTCACTCCCTCCCACTGTCCCAATTCCAAGAAGGCTATTCTGATCCTGGTCCAAAGTTTTTTGAGCCCCCCAGACTTGCATATATTCATCCAAGCTTACGCTTTTGGTGACCTGCTGAAGTCATCTCCCCGTCAATCCCATAGCCTCCCCACCTTCTTGCCTCAGCCTAGCCATGTGGTTCTGATTAGAGACTGGAGCTGCAGCCAGGCCTGACTCCCTCTGTCTCTGATGTTTCCCATTAAGGGTGGGACAAGAGAAATGCTGTCATCCAGAAATGAACCCCATTAAATCTGATTGAGAAATAAGAGCCTTCTGATCCATCTACTCAAGCATTCACTAAACAGATATAGATCAGTTGATAGAGTACACCTGTAACCTAATGGGACCAAATATTCAGAGTAAGATTTAACATGTAGCACCTTCAACAAAGAGTCTGAAGAGCTGGGTTATAGTCTTTGCCCTGTTACTTAAAACTATGGGTCTCCCCACTCTTTAATCCATTAGCCACAAAGTTGTGAAATTAATATTTCTAAAGTTCTGATCTAACAATGTCATTCACCTACCTCAAGAGACTCCAGTACTTTCCTGTTTCCTGTAGGACAAAGTACAATCTCCTCATTTTGGCATGTAAAATCCTTATATGCTGGCTCTAGCCAACCTTTCCACACTTAATGCCTTGTATTCTTTTTCCCACCCTCTACATTCCTGTCAAACTGCCCTGTGTGCTGTTCCCCATATGTGACATCCCATCTTCTGTCCTTGAGCAGATACTCTCCCACAATGTCTGTGATGTTCTTCCTCTTTACCTCTGACTCTTAGGAAACTTGGTTACTGTTTAAGGCACAGGTTAAGTATTATCTCCTGCTCAAGAGCTTTCCTATCAACCCACCAGCACCACCATTTTTTAGATACTTTCTCCTCTATTGTTTTGCATAATTAACTTCTCTATATACATGTTGTGTTCCCACAATAAAATTTAAGTTCCTTTAGGCAGTGATGATTTACATCTTTGTGCTCTCAGCCTCACATCATCTCAGACTGGATTTGTTATATCAGCAGTATGGGGAGAGCCACTGAAGAATTTTCTCTACCCATACTGATAAGCACTTTTTCTCATACTTAACTGTCTTAGAGAGTTGCTTAGGGCACTGAAAGGTTCAATGACTTGCTGACCTTATATAGCCACTATGTGTCAAGAGCACATGCTGTTAGAAAAATGATGCTGCTTGCTAGCTTTGTTTGTCATAGGGTCGCCACAAACCTTAAATTTGTTTTAAAAAATTCTTTATCTGCAATATGCAATAAAGTGAAGCACAATAAAACAAGGTATGCCTGTAACTCTTAATAAATGTAAATAAATATTATGAAACCATTAGGAAGAAGGTTGTGGGGCTTTGACATAGATGATAACTGCCAGAAAGATAAGCATTGTGACCAGCTATTCTTTCTGGTATAATGCTGAGTTCATAACTCAGACTGACATCTACTGAATACAAACTTTATTATGGCAATCATGATGGTTATGGTGATGGCAACAGTAATGATAATGCTCTTATCATAAGCTTGGAATACTTATATAGATTTAGATCCTGATTTAGATCCATAAGTGTGCATATTGGTTTTCAGTACATGGTAATATATATTCTAATTGTAACCTTTTTGGAAAAAATACTGAAATTAAACTGGACAAGTATGATTTGAAAATATCCCAACATTGCCAGTGGCATTTCTCTTTTCACATGGAAGTCATTTCCCCTGTGGATCTGTATTTGCTGACAATGATTCCCTTGGCTATATTACAGAACCTCATGCTAATTTTATTTTATTTTTGTTCAATAATTAATCCTCAATAAACCTTTTTGCTCCTAGAACCCATCTCTATGACAAAGAAAACCAGTTAACCAAAATTAAGTGATACAATAATGTATCTGACATGTATGCAGCAATTCATACTCACAGTCCATCACTTCTCTACCAAGAGGAGGGCAATGTGTTTTATAATCAGTTCAGAGCTTACAGTTTGCAAAATACTTTTCCACCCCTCATCTCATGATATCCTCCTGATATCCCTGGAGGGAGATAGAGATAGAACAGGTTCTATAAGCTTTTTTTGCAGAGGAGGATACCAAGAAGTTAGATAATTAAAGAAAATTCTAATTAGACCTGTCCAATGAAATCAGGCAGTCTAGTGAAACAGAGAAAGCACTCCATGTTGCTGGGAGTGTTCAAGCAAAGGAGTTGTGATTTCTTTGTGAGAGAAGCTGTGGAAGAAATTCTTGAGTTGAGAAAAAAATAAAATGGATCACTTCTGAGGTCCCTTCCTGCTCAGGGAGTTTTATAATCCCAGGATCATGGGGTTTTAGCCTTAGGAGAGACCTTGGAGATCCCCTAATTCAATCCCCTCATTTTACATATGGGAAAAATTATATCTATAGCGGTTCAATGATTTGCTAAAGCTCCTTTTTTGTGCTATTGAGTGAGTGGCTTCTTCCTTTGCAACCTGGTCATTCCATTCTATGACCACTGCTGTAAAGGTTTTTTAAAAAGCAAACAAACTGTACAGGTTAGTAGGACTGGAACTCCCAATCTCTTATTGCAAACTCATACCCATTCCTCTATTCCAAGCTGTTTTCTTCTCTGACTTCATAATTCTAAACTTTTAGGTTTCTGTGCTTAAAACCTTATTACATCAACCATGCTGCAGTTTAATATAGCCAATAGTTGACACAATGGCACCAGAACTGATTGGTATGCTCCTGAGAATAGTAAAGATTACAAAATTCAACCTCTAAACTCCAGGTAGCTTGGATTCTTTGGGTACCTCTGAAAGGGTTGAATGAACACCAGAATTTCTTATTACTCTGAACATGAGTCATAAAAGTCAGATCCAGCAGGAAGAATGGACATCATCTAGTTCAACATTTTCATTTTACAGAGGAAGAAACGAGTTCAGAGGGGTTAAGTGACTTCACTTGACCCAGATCATATAGATGATGTGGGTTTTAAATCCATTCCCTTTTTCTACAGATCCAGTACCCTTTATACTTCATCATGGGTTGATAAAAGCTGTGGGGTCTGCTATCATTCTCTCCCCATCCCCCGATACTATAAGCCCCACAGGATCCTGGTAGCTCTGCAAGGAGAAGCCACCTCCAGGTCATGGGACATGGATGAAATTTTGAAAATGTAGAGAGAAATGGCCAGTGAACAAAGGTGGCAATACATGATTCCCTGAAGAAGGGGAATTAGAGCTAGTCTCTGGACTTAGGAAGCAAAAGAGTGAGGGGGTAAATAGTTTCTAGGGAGCAGACCTTGGATCAATCAGAGATCATTCCTCCCTCCACAGTGGCATTTGACCAATTTAGCTAGCCCATCCCTTTGACTACTAAAAGCCAGTAGTTCAGGGTAGGGATCAATGACGTCTGCAGTTAGGACCTAAAATTTATGGGGTCTTGGGCATAGGAAGTGAAGATAAGTATACTCATACCACCTAATGAGTTACTAAAACTCTTGTGAAGAATGGGGACTTGGGGGGCAGCTGGGTGGCACAGTGGATAGAGCAGCCGCCCTGGAGTCAGGAGTACCTGAGTTCAAATCTGGCCTCAGACACTTAATAATTACCTAGCTGTGTGGCCTTGGACGAGCTGCTTAAGCCCATTTGCCTTGCCAAAAAAAAAAAAAAAAGAATGGGGACTTGGTCACAGTTTAACCCTCTGCTGGGAAAATCTTAAGGTGCAGAGAATAGGATCCAAGTTTGTCACTGTACTGGGCAAGAGAGTTAGAATAAGTTCATGATTGCTTTTGTAAAGAAGTTGAAACAAAGTAAATGCCCATTGATTAAGGAATGGATAAACAAATTATAGTATAAAAACATAATTGAATATTACTGAACTGTAAGAAATAATGAATATGATGAATACATATGTAACCTGGGCTGGGCATCTTTTGAGCATTCTTAGTTTGTCTAAATGGAATCTAATATATCTTCTGCCACTGAGTGTGCAGTCTCCTTTAAATGACTGCCTATATCTTCAAAACTGCTCAGTAATATTTTGCTCTTTTCATCACTTCTGGATGTCTTGAACTGAACCAGTGACAGATGAAGGAAAATCATTTCTCTGTTTTCACTATGTTTCTTAAACTCTTAGAAATGGGTCTGGGGGTGTTTGCTTCTGAATTGTGTTGTTTTACCTCAGTTTCAGGTACTCTATGAGGAATGGGAGCTCAAGAAATGGTGACCTTGGAGCCAGGATTGCAGATGGAATCAATCAGTTAATGTGGCAAGAAAAGCCAGAAGTCAGTTAAGTTGACTGAGCTAGGACCCAATCCCCTTCTCTTCCTCAGACATTGCATTATTGCAAAGTAGGAGGGAAATTAGGTCTTCTATGGGAAGAATAAGTTTGTATGTTTTTTGTTACCCTATTTGAAGTAAATATTCCTTTGTAAAAGCTCCACCGTATTATAAAGAAGCATCAAAAGATTTAAATGGACTGATATAAAGTGAAATAAGCAACTAGGTGGCACAGTGAGAGAATTAGACTTGGAAGAACTGAGTTCAGATCTTACCTCAGATATTAGTAGAGTGAGGTTAACTATTTAATGCTTCTCAGTCTCAATTAACTCATTTGTAAAATGGGAATAATAATAGCACCTACCTCCCAAGGTTGTTGTGAGGTTAAAATGAGATGTTTGTAGATCATTTTGTAAGCTTTAAAGCACTATATAAATGCTAGTGATAGAAAAACAGCATTTAAAATAACGACAACAACGGTGTAAATAGAAAGAACAGCAACAAAACAACTGAATCTAAATGCTACAAAATTATAATGACCAAGCTTGGTCCAGAGAAAAGATGCATGAATTGCCCCCTTCTTTGAAGAAATGGAGAACATGGACTTTTTTTGATATGTTGATTACTTTTGCTAAACTGTTTTCCCTCTCCTCATTCTTTATTGGGTTTCCTCTCTCATTGAGGAGGGGAAGAAAAGCAAAGTATAGTTGATATTAAAATAAAGGATATCAATAAAAATTTGCTTTTTAAAAAATAATCACGATTTGTTCATGGTGTTTGAAATATAATTCTGTCTTAGCTTGAGACTTATAGAGACCCTGCTTTCCTTTGGATTTAATCACCTTTGTTTTCTTTTTTTTGTACTGCAGGGTTAAGTTGTTTTCCAGTGATTTGTTGCAATGAACTTCAGGGAAACACTTGGATGTTAGTTCTAGTGATCCTCCCTGCAGCTGCCTGACCATACATAGTTTCTGGCTATGGACTCCAGGGAGGAGGACAGGATGAGGAACTCTCCTCCCCACCCCTGGGGACTACAGACTTCAAGAGCAACTCACCACACCCTGAATGAACTCCAAAGTGGGTGAGAGAACTTCTCAGGACTCCCTCCAAAATTCTTTCTTAGAACCTTGCGCCTTTGGGTAACATGGAGTTATCAGGTATTAGCAGCCAAATCACTTATTGCAGAAGATCATGGGTTCTCATATGAAGCAGAGCAAACCAGTCTTCTAGAGACAAGTCCTAATCCTGGTTGTGCCACTGATTACCTATGAGACCATGGGTACTTAATTTGTCCCAGAAGCCTTCATCTGCAAAATAGGTTCATGATTCCTGCCTTGCCCCTTCCATAGAACTGTTATAAGAATGGATATTCTAAAACTCTGGGTTCTGAGTAGCATCACCATTTATAGGTGTCTATAGATAGTATCTTAGGTTTAAGGTATTTTAGAGGGCCACTTCCATTTATAAGCTATAGTTATTTAACGGCAAATGGTATATTTACTTTTACAGGTCAGCCAGAGAGCACAATCACTTCAAAGCAAAGGTCTTCAGTGAAATGCATAAGAAAAAATAACAATAACTTACCTCCTTCCAGAATCAAAGGTGCACTCTCCCACAAATATACATATCATCAAATAAATGGATGAAAGATATTTATTAAAAGTTTACTAAGTATAAGGTACTATTCTAAATATGGGGAATCCAAATACTAAAGGAAAAATAATTCCTACAGTCAAAGATCTCTTATATATTCTAATAGGGAGAGAAAACATATATTGGAGAGTGGGAGAGGGGTAGAATTTTTTACCTGAAAGTAATAAGGGCAGTAAGTGGAATAGATTCACACATACATGTAGAGAGCTACAAAAATAGGGAGTGGCATAGTTAGGGTGCACATGTGAAGGAACAACCTCAGCTTTCAGTGCTAAAAATTTTCCAGTTTCTTCTGATGGTGTCTTTATGCTAATTCTGCTGATTCTGCTGTTCCCTGGTTTGAATAGAGAATATAGTCTCAGCTAGTCAGAGGTCTAGCTTCTGGCTTCAGCTAGGGTCTCCATTTGAAGAGTTAGATCTTTTTTATAACATAATAATGGTCTAAACAACTTCTCTTTTAGCTTAAAATTCAAATCTTAAGTTTCAACTCTTTTAGAGAAGAAGTCTCTCCAAATAGAAGTTTCTTTACATATTTTCTTGCCATAGTGGGAATGAGATCTGTCAGTTCCCAGAGCCTTGGCTGTCAACTGCTTTTGCTTCCTATAAGAAGAATCTCTACCATCATGCATCACTCCTTTTGAGAAGAGTAGTCAGTTTAAGTAGAATCCAAAGATATTCAATCTGCCTTTAAACTTCATCCTCATGCTCACCAAGTACAAGGACTCTGAATCAATCCACTGTCTTATTTAGACTCTATCTTATTTAAACTCTACTTAATTTCCTTATGAGGATCGTAAGTTTTCAAACCCATTTCAAGGGAATCTTGTCAAGGTATTCCCACAGAATTATATGTGTCTCCTGTAGCTTGGTTTTCACTCAGACCCAGATGTTTTGGGTCTCTATTACAAATGAAAAGAAGAAAGTCAATGAACAGCAACTCATAAGTGGAGTCAAATTAAAGGATTGCCTCACCTAAATCTTTTCTTTCAAATGTCTGCCTTTATTATGTGAATGTGGCTAACAATATGCTCCTAGTCTCTGAAGATCTAAAAACTCTTAACAGGGATGTCCTGAAGCTGGCTCCAATTAGCTTGGGAGAGTTGATTATTAGATTTTCATTCTGAGCATATGCACCTTGGAAACTGGAAAATCCTAGAAATCTAAACTCCACAATTGTTTTTTTTTTTTTTTTAGTTTTTTTCAAGGCAAATGGGGTTAAGTGGCTTGCCCAAGACCACACAGCTAGGTAATTATTAAGTGTCTGAGACCGGATTTGAACCCAGGTACTCCTGACTCCAGGGCCGGTGCTTTATCCACTGTGCCACCTAGCTGCCCTTAATTGTTTTATTAATTTATAGACTTAAGGAAGTGACAGAGAAAATGTTAATAATGAAAACTAAACTTAAAGTTATGTGGTATATATATTTATTTTTTCCTAGTTGTTAACATTTACCAGCACACTCCTGACTATAAAGCACTACACACATGAGGGAATTAGGTTTGGTATAGTGATTTTGGAAGTTAGAGAATTTGAATTAAAATCCTGCTTATGTACTAACTCTGTGACCCAAGGCTAGTCATTTAATATCTCTGGATCTCAATTTGCTCAACTGCAAAATGAAGTCAAGCAAGATGATTTCTGCAGTCCTTTCCAAATCTAAATCTATAATCCTAGGACACTGTTGTTAGCTTGATGCAGCAGAAAGGAATAACACGTTCAGGTACTGTATAAGGGTTTCCTATTCAGATAGGATTAGATGAGAAATCTCAGCTTCCTTCCTCCTGAAACTGTGTCATCTAAGTTCTGGAACTACTGCAACTGGCTTTATGAGTGTTAAGAAATATGTGTAGTTGGGAAATCCTTGACAAACAGAATGGCTAACAGCTGGAAAGGCATTAATCCATCCTACCACTTCTTGAGCCATCAACCATTATCTTACTCAGAGAACTAATCCATGGACCAATGGCTCCATATCCACCACTGAGTTCAGTGGTCAGATCACTGAAGATGGTTAGGGTCTTTAGTTCACTATTAGTACACATCATAATTCATTCATAAAAAAATTTTTAAGTACCTATTAAACTGCAAAGCATCTTACTTGTCATTGAATAAAGATAAAACAAAAAATAATCCCTGAACCCAAGGAGCTTATATTCTATTGGGGATACAATATTTATACAAATAAGTAAATATATTTAAAGCAAATTATTGCCTAAAAGAAAAGAGCAAATTCCCTTTCTCAATATTGGTATGTGGAGAAAAGTAATCAAACCCAATAAGTATGTTACAAGTATCCTATATTCATAGGGGCTGCAGGGTGGGAATGAGGACAGTTTCACTAATATTTAAATTTTTTGTATATTAAGATATTTTTCTAATAGTAACCTAGGTTCCTAGTAAATCATTCCCCTAGGTAAATGGTATAAATCCTAGTTTAGATCCCCATCATCTCTCACCTGAAATGCTGTAATAAACTCTAAATTAGTCTCACAACCTCCAGTCCTTCCCTACCTTCCATTATCTAGGTCAATTCATGGTCAAAAACTCAGCACTAAGCACAATCAACCCTCATCCCTCCATACTGGGGCTCTTAAAAGAAAACATGGATAGTCCAAAAAGAGTCAACTCTGCTGTTAGACAATTTTGAACATGTATCCTGATGAATTTAGGAGAGTCATGGGGATCTTCTGCATCCTATGAAATTAACAATGCAAGGAAAGCAAAGTAGAGTAGAGAAATGAGATTGTTCACATAAGTGTATGTAGCATCTAAAAATTCTTGAAGAGAGGAAATGTGACATAAAGGGCCAACCTTGGAGCAAGGAAAACCTGGCTTCATATCTTCTTCTGACATGTTCCATTTATGTGACCATCTGAACTACATAACCTATTAGCATCTCTAGACCATGAGCTTTGCATTAGTTCAATGAGTTTCTTTGCTTGAAGTTCCCTGGAGGACAACAGAAGTATTTATACAATCAAAAGAACTCTGTGGATTTTGGAGTCAGAATACCTAAATTCCTATCCTATCTTCATCACATGTTACCTGTGTAATCTTGAGCAAGTTCCTTGACCTCACTGAGCCTTCATTTCCTCATCTAAATAATGAGTTTTGAACTAAATGACCTCCAAGTTACCTTTCAGCTCTAAATCTATGACCTTAGGGTCCTACATGGATGAAATCATGAATCCATACAAAAAAACAAGAAAGTAAATTATGCTGAAAAACAGGGCCAAATATGAGAGAGCAGGGCAGACCCTACTCTTTAACTTATGTAGTCATTTATTTTGATGTACTATGTACGATCCCGAAGGCTACATGCTCTCAAGCCTGAGATCCACCCTTTGCACATGTCTAATGCATGTGCTTGGAGTGAAGTGGGTCCTGCTGAATGAGGCAGATTAGCTGAGTGATACTTGGACCTTCAAGGATTATGACCAGGCAGAAATAACAATTTGAAAATTAAGTGAGAGCTGAGAGCATGCAGTTTTTGAACAGTCATTTTTGCCTCATCAGGATAGAAAATCTAACTCACGTGGCCAGACAGAGTTGAGACAGCCTTTCAGCTGGCACTAGATCACAAAATGGGCTATGAAGTCATTAAAAAAATTAGTCCTTTGGGTGCTCAGCTCTGTCTCTGGCCTGTGATGGATGAATGGATTGGGCCAAGTAATAAACCAAATAATTGTATCTAATTATTATTAACAAGACTCAGAACAGTTTGTCCAGGGGAAATCTTCAGGAAACTCCACCCAGTCCATGGGCTGCTTCACATTGAGCAAAGAACTACTAGTCACAGGCTGGACCATACTTCAGAAAGATTTAATGTCCATAGCTTAATGAGGAGAGCCAAATCTGGATTTGAAGACTTCATCCTTCTCCCTACTAAATATTGTTTGAGATAAAAAAGATGATAACAATTTCTATTAATTTGTCTCATTTGATCTTAACAATAACTCCATACGTTCATAGTTGAAGAAACTGGGAGTCACAGAGTTGAAGAGATTTGTTCAAGATCACACAACTTGTAAGTGATAGAACTAGACTTTGGACAAGGCAGAAATCAATTCTGTCCAGGGGTGGTATGAGAGATAAGGAGGGAGAGGCAAAGACTTGTCTTACCAGAAAATTCTGTATTATTTATTCATTGATAATTGATCCAATCATTAGACCTAAAAATTATTTTAAAAATCAAGTCTTTCCCCAGTCATCTCCCCTGCTAAGTATTTATTCCCCAAGGAGGTTAAAGATAAAAAGAAAGGTCCTATATTCACCAAATAATGAACATCTTTCTTATAAAAAATGACTCAGGGTGGCTAGCTGGTGCAGTGGATAGAACACTGGCCCTGGAGTCAGGAGGACCTGAGTTCAAATCCAACCTCAGACACTTAATAGTTACCTAGCTATGTGGCCTTGGGCAAGCCACTTTGACCCCATTGCCTTGCCAAGCAAACAAACAAAAAAAAACTAAAAATGACTCACTAGGAGAAGACAAGGGAGGTATAAATTTGAAAATAAATGTAATATAAAAAACCAACAGTAATAAGGAAAGGAAAATTAAAAAATAAAAACTATTCAAGATAATTTAACATTATAATGTAGTTTTGAGTAAGAGGTATGTAAATTTCATTTTTGTATTTTAGAAGAAATTGAATAACAAATAAGAGAGGTGAAATATGGGAAGGAGTGGAATTGAGAGTCTGTCCAACTCATATAATTCTACAATGGAGAACAATTCAGTTATTAAACAATATCATTGTTTTCATAGCTATGTAGAATTATTATTTGACATGTGTACATTATATCCATCCACCCCTTCTAACCAACCATTCATCCATCCATCAAAAATATTCACCCATCCACCCACCTACCCATTTCTTCAAAAATAAAATTTTGAGTGACTACTATACAAGACCTTATACCAAGTACTGAAAAGGGATAACAATAACAATAGTTAATATCTACATAGTGTTTTAATGTTTGCGAAACACTTTACAAATATTATCTCATCTTATTCTCACAATATCTCTAGGAGGTATGTGCTATCATTATTCCCATTTCTTGGATGAGGAAACACTGAAAAGAGGGCAAATGAGTTGCCTAGGGCCAGATAGTTAGCAAGTATCTGAAGAAGAGGATAGAATACCTGGTTCCTGTCCTCAAGGAGTTTAGATGGGGAGATAAAATATGGATGTATGTATCTCTAATATAAGATGAAAATGTGGGAGGGGCTGTAAGAATTCTACAAAATGTAATGAAAGCACATAGAAGAAAACTATTTCCATTTTGGAAGGATCAATAAAAACTCTGTGGAGAGACTGACACTAGAACTGGGCCCTGAAGGATGGATAGATTTGAAATGAAGCCATTTTAAGTGAAAAGAACAGCATGAACAAAGGTGTGGAAGTGGAAAATTTTTATGTGTTTTTAAAATGATAAAAGGCCAGTTACAGTGGAGTGTAAAATAAAGCTGGAAATTGTAAATTTGGCAACAAATATCAGATGAAAGTTCTAGAAATCCAGGATAAAGAGTTTGGATTTCATCTTATGGATGGGTTTTTGAGAAGAGTGACGGGATCAAAGATCTCTAAATAAGGAAGATAACTCTGAAGATCTATGCTGAATGTCCTGGAGTGACTGTGATTAAAGTAAGGGAGACCAGTGAAGAAGCTATTATAGTAATACAAGAAAAAGGGATGAATTTCCAAACTAAAATGAGTAGAGTGTGGACTTAGACACATTGTACACATTGTAATAAGCTCTCCTCACCTTTCATAAATCATGCTTACAACCCATCTTGGATTCTCATAGCAGCTATACTATTACTTTCTTTTTCCAATCAGAGACAACAGGGGCTCAGAACTGGATCAATCATCTATTTATATTTTTAGAGTTTCATCATCGCACCTAAGATGGCATACCCTATGGGAATCAGCACAGGATTAAGGTCTTCACATTTCTCTAGTCATCCCTACAAAAGGGGAGGGGTTTCTAGTATCAGTTTGGATCAGAAACCTGCCCCACTTTGACATCTCTCTGATGCCTCATCTCACAAAATCCCCTGGCAGATAGGTACTAGTATTATTTGCATTTTATAGATGAGAAAATTGAAATAAAGGTTAAATAACTTGCTAGTGAGAGTAACCTCATCTGAGGTTTGAGACTCAAATGACCTTTCCTTCATGCTCATATTCTAAACATAGAATTGACTACAAGGATCATGGCTTGGAGACACTTCTTTCCTTTTGTGTTGTCCCCAACAATCAACTACTCACTCCAAGTATATATAACTAATCAACATATTTCATTCTCTCTTCTCTCTCCCCATTTTTTAAAAATTTTAGGCAATGGGTTAAGTGACTTACCCAAGGTCACACAACTATGCAATTATTAAGTTTCTGAGGCCAAATTTGAACTCAGGTCCTCCTGACTTCAGGGCCAGTGCTCTATCCACTGTACCACCTAGCTGCCCCCTTTTCCTCCATTTTCCATCATTCATTTGATAATCATTACATGCTTCTGTTGCATGCATACTCAGGTTCTTTTTCACTCATTTAACAATTCAATTAAATTCAATTCAGCAAACCTGTGTACCAGGTATGACATTGGGGGATGGAAATATGAATATAAACCCAAAATAGTCCTTCATACCAGATTTACATACTACTAGGGTTTGGGATAATGTGGCATGTATATGTAAATATAATACAAGACGATATGAACTAGGATTCTTTAACCACCAGCAGATGAAGAACTGAACTTTAAAGGATGATAAAGATCATGAGAGGTACAAAAAAAGTGCTTCATATACTTAGAGAATGATACCAAGCAAATGCTTTGAGATCAGATATAAAGTGTGAATCATAAATTAGCTAAAAATCATCTCCATAGACTAAGTACTAAATCAGAGGAATTCAACTAGGCTTTGCTAGCAGGACCTGCCCTCATTTAATAATTCGGTAAATTAATTCAAAGTTCTACTGAGAAAGTTCAGCTCAGTTTAGAGCCTCAAGAAACACAAGAGTTTGGGAAACAGATAATGATTAATGTTGTAATGTAATATCATGTAACATTTGAACATGAACAGAGAGAAGAGATATGTAAACATTATTACTGACTAGTCTTTGGGTCTGTCCATTCATCTAGTTCCAGGTTTCTCTAATGCTTAATATTATCTAGCTCACCTATTTCTATCATCTTATTTTTATACAAATGCTTTCCACCATGCTCTTTACCGTCCTTCCTTCCCTTCTCTTGCCCAGGGTCACATGGTAAGTATATGAGTTAAATATTCAGGTCTATATGACTTCAAGTCTTGAACTTTACCTTTGGGGCATTTGAGCTGAGAATTGGAAAAGAGGTAGAGCTTCATTTTTTTCTTTCATGCTTTGTTACAAGAAATGGTTCTCTTTCTTAAGGAGAGGAAAGTATACATTTGAAAATGGAACAAAAGGAGATATCAATTAAAATCTTTTTTAAAAATTTATTTATTAAAAAATAAGGGAGTTAGGAGTCACTCAATACTCAGATAAAGAGGAAAAATATTCTAGGTATAGGAGCAGACTTTTAAAAAGGTATAAGCATAAATGTAGAATGTTACGTGTGGGAAATATCAAATAGATTGACTGGAGCACAGAGTGTGGTACTGGGGGAGAAGATGGAATGTGTAATCCTGGAAAGATAGCAGGTTTCAATGGGCTTTCACAATCATAGTAAAGTTTGCATTTTATCTTAAGTGGGGAATCACTGAAGATTCTTGAGTGGTGAATACACATAGGCAGAATTTTAATTTAGTAGCAGGGGAGGATGGATTAGAGTGAAGTGAGACTTGAGACTGGAAGACCAATAGAAAGGTATTGCAATTAATCATTTTGTGATTGCCTAAACTGGATAGGTTGTATAGTGAGCATAAAAAAGGGGACAGATGTGAGAAGTGGTAAAAAGGTGGAATCAACAAGACATGACCTTTATGGAGGAGGAGGATAAGTGAGAATGAAGACTTGAGAATGATTCCTAGGACACATGAATGACTAAAAAAAAGTTGCTGTTGTCCACAGAAATAGGAAAATTAGTGGAAAAAACATACATGACTATCAATTGAGGAATGGCTAACCAAAATGTGATACATGACTATAATAGAATATTACTGTGCCAAGAGAAATTATGAATATAGATAATAGGGAAAATAATAGAAATATGAAGGGATTTATAGTAACTAGGGCAAAGTAAGATAAGTAGAATCAGGATAGTAATCAAAATGACAATAATGTAAATGTTAAGTACAATAATAAAAAGAAACTGAATGCTGTGAAGCTTATAGTAACAAAGCTTCTTTTTGAAGGAGAGAGGAGAAAATGTTCCTTGTCACGGTGGGGAACTATGGGTATGAAATACTTTAGATGTTGTCAGACTCAGTTGGCACATCTATTGGTTGTGCTAAACAGATTTTTTCTTTTATGCTTTGTTACAAGAAATGGTTCTCTTCGTTAAGGAGAAGGAAGTATACATTTGAAACTGGAACATAAGGAGATACCAATTAAAATCTTTTTTTAAAAAAATTTATTTATTAAAAAATAAGGGAGTTAGAAGTCACTCAATACATTTTTATTAATTGCTTGCTATAATCTAAGCCCTCTGCTAAACCCTATGGATACAAAGAAAAACAAAAATCATAGTTAGGTTAAATGGACACACTAATAAGTTTTGTTTTGGACTTGCTGAGTTTGAGATGTCTATGGGACATCCAGGTGCAGATGTCTGGTAAGCAACTGGAGATGCTGAGTTGGAGGTGTGGATTTGGGAGTCAGCTACATAGGAATAATAGCTGAAGTTATCAGAGTTGATGAAAACTCCAAAAAAAAAAAAAAAACAGAGAGGTCAAAAAAGAGAATCTAAGGAAAAGCTCTGAAGTCCACCATTACTTGGGGGAGGAACATGAATAATGATCTGGCAAAAGAGATTATGAGGGGGCAGCTAGGTGGCGTAGCGGATAAAGCACTGGCCTTGGAGTCAGGAGTACCTGGGTTCAAATCCGGTCTCAGACACTTAATAATTACCTAGCTGTGTGGCCTTGGGCAAGCCACTTAACCCCATTTGCCTTGCAAAAAAAAAAAACAACTAAAAAAAAGAGATTATAGATTGTTCACAGGAAAGAAGAGAATCTTGACTTTGCAGCATCATAAAAACCTAAGAAGAAAAGAGTATTAAGAGGAGGGAATAACCAGTAATGCTAAAAGTTACAGGATGGTCAAGACGAAAGACAACTTTTTCTTAAATTTTTATGTAAATGAGGGAGGCTATAGGGAAACACTAGATTGAGGACCCTTGCCTTAAGCAACAAGGGTTTTTAATAATGGATAATAAAGCATATTGGTCAGATTGGTGGCCAGGAAAGGGAACTTTGGTCTGGGTACTCAAAGAGAGGGTAAATTGAGGTATAAGGTCAGTCTATCAACATGACTACTCCAGAAATAAGAAATGGAGGGAATGGGTCATAAGAGGGTATGTATGCAGAGGTAGGAAGATGGTAAGATGTCTAAGTAGACACTTGGATCTGAAGTTGAAACACAGTTTAGTGCTTAGCGTAGTGTCTGGCATAATAAATATTTATCAAGTGAGTGAGTAAGATATCCAGAGTATTAGGAAATATAGGGCTAGTATATATATTCATTCAGCCACCAATCAAGTGGACTGGGATCTAGGGCAGAAGCTCCAAAGATGACTGGATTAACTTGATGGAACATGGATTCTGAAGTTCTGAGGGTCCAGAGATCCATATCTGGTGTGGAGGGCATTGATCAAGGTGGGGAGAGTTGGAGGAGTGGGGAAGGTGGATGGTGAAATAATTTGAGTGTATAGTTGAATGGGACTTGAAGTTAAGTATGCAAGAAAGGACCTAGTAGCAGTCTTCCTGGGTCAAAGAGTATGCACAGTTTTATAACCCTTTGGGTATAGTTCCTAATTGTTCCCCAGAATATTAGGCTGGTTCATAACTCCACTAACAGTGTATTAGTGTATCTACATTCCCTTATTTCCTCCAGTATTTGTCATTTCTGAAAGATACAAGGTGATAAACTCAGAGCTGCTTTAATTTGCATTTCTCTAATTAGCAGTGATTTAGAGCAGTTTTTTAATATAACTACAGATAGTTTTGACTTGTTCTTCTGAAAACTGCCTACTCATATTTTTGACCATTTATTAATTGGGGAATTAACCCTATCTAGAAATTTGACTCCATTCCCTATATATTTGAAAAATGAGGCCTTTATCAGAGAAATTTGCTGTAAAAATTTTGAAAATATTGTTTCATTGTCTACAGTACCTTCTAGCAAAAGGTAATTTCATTGATTATCTTTTCCACTTAGGTCTATTCTTGCTTTTGTTTTGTCTGAGATCATTATTACTACTTTTCCATTTTTTACAACAGTTGAAGCATGATGGATTCTGCTCTGGTCCATTTTAATTTGTATGTCTTGTCTGTGTGTGTGTGTGTGTGTGTGTGTGTGTGTGTGTGTGTGTGTATCTTTTTCTTTCAATTGGGTTTCTTTTATTTTTATTTTATTTTATTTGGTTTTTGCAAGGTGATGGGATTAAATGACTTGCCCAAGGTCATACAGCAATGTAAATTAAATGTCTGAGGTTAGAATTTGAACTCAGTTGTTCCTGACTCCAGGGCTGGTGCTCTATCCACTGTGCCACCTAGCTGCCCCTCCCCACCAGCTGCCCCCAATTGGGTTTCTTTTAAACAATATATTGTTGGATTCTAGTTTCAAATCCATTCTGCTTCCATTTCATAGATGATATCTCATTTGCAATCATAATTATGGTTACTATTTTTCCCTCCATCCATTTTCTTCAGTTTATCTTTCTTTTTATTCCATCCCTCCTCAAAAGCCTGTTTTGCTTCTGATCACTGTCCTCCTTAACTTACCCTCCCTTTTATTAACCCTCTCCTATATCTCTTATCTGTCTTCCTACTTATCCCTGTTGGATAAGTTAGATTTCTTTACTCAACTGAATGTGTATAGTTTCTTGCCTCTTTGAGCCAATTTCAGTTCTGTTGAAAGTCAAGTTCAGGACTTCCAGCCAAGATGGCGGAGAGAAGACAGGCACAGTTCTAAAGTCTCCTGATCTCTTCCCCATCTATCACATGAAACAAACCTCTTAAAAAAATATCCGATCCCAAAAACCCAGAAAGAAAAGCCAGAAGAACAACTACCTCAGGATTTGTCTCCCCCAGCAGCCTTGGAAAAATCCAGGTGGGTGAGTCTGGGCTCCAAGGGAGGATCTTCCCGATCAGCCAGATTAACAGCTGAATTGGAACCTGGAGTCTGAGGGCTGAGAGCGGACCTGCTGGATCAGCGGTGGGGCTGGACGAAAGGGGCTTGGGTCCGCGGGGAAGCAGAGGTGCTGGTGTTGGTGTTGTCCCCCTGGAGCTCCAGGACCAGGCTGGGGGAAGTATTCTGGTGCAGGAGAACAGCAGACACCATCCCTAGGCTTCTCTGAGGGCACATCTCCACTGCACAGAGGCTTCTCCACAAACAAAGGCAAATTATTTCTGCCTCAGGCATAGGTGTGTGAGCAAAAGAACCAGCCCAGCTGAGGAATGACCTCAGGCCAGGGTAAAGCCCACCACTGATTGAAGGCAAAAGAATTCAATAGTTCCAATTCCTGCCTTCCTGCAAAGGGAGAAGGCCTTCCAACCAAGGTCACAGACACTCCAGAGAGGACAACCAGCACCTCCTACTGGCCAGCCAGAGAAACTGCACTCAATAAAGCCTTCAGCAATCTCAAGACAAGGTGAACCAGCCCCCCCCCCCCAACTCAAGGTCTTAGCATAATGAAGAAGGGTCAGTGGAAAGGTGGATCTATAGAAAAATTCCTGGAAGGGAAAGAACCCAACTCAGAGAGACCTGGAACCTCTGAGGAGAATACAATCTGGTCTCCAGCACAGAAAGACTTCCTTGAAGAATAAGGAAGGAGCTGAAAAATTTGGGGGAGACAATTAATACCTTAGAAAGTACAGTTGGACAAACACAAAAGTAGAATAAATCTCTCAGAACGTCAAATGGACAGTTACAAAATGAGAATAATTCTCTCAGATCCTCAAACAAGAAAATACAAAAAGAAATTAATTCTCTCAAAACCTCAATTGGTCAAATGGAAAGCTCTGTCAAAAGTAGAATTGACCAATTGGAAAAGGAGTTGCAAAAGGTTGATGAAGAAAACTCCTCCCCCCAAAAAATAATGGAGTCTACAGAAACTAATGACTCCATGAGACAGCAAGAGTCAGTTAAACAAAATCAAAAAATAGAAAAAATAGAAGCAAATGTAAAATACCTCATAAACAAAACCACTGACCTCGAGAATAGATCGAGGAGGGGCAACCTGAAAATTATAGGACTTCCTGAAAACATTGAAGAGAAAAAAAGCCTGGAATTAATATTACAGGATCTAGTGATGGAAAACTGCCCTGATATCATGGAATCGGAGGGCAAAGTAGTTATTGAAAGAGTACATCGATCCCCACCAGAAAAAGATCCTAAAATGAAAACACCAAGGAATGTTGTGGCCAAACTGCAGAACTATCAGATAAAAGAGAAAATCCTGCAAGCAGCCAGAAAGAAACAATTTAAATATCAAGGAGCCACAGTAAGGATCATGCAGGACCTGGCTGCATCAACTTTAAGGGATCGAAGGGCTTGGAACGAGATATTTCGAAGAGCCACAGGAGGTTGGAATGCAGCCAAGAATATACTTCCCTGCAAAGCTGAGCCTTCTCTTCCAGGGAAAAAGATGGACATTTAACAAAATGGAAGAATTCCAAAAATTTCTGATGAAAAGACCAGAGCTAAACAGAAAATTTGGACATCAAACAGGAGGTTCAAGAGACACATGAAAAGGTTAAAAAAAGGAGGGGGGTGGCAGTAAAAGAAAAAAAATGCAATCCAGTAAGTTGAAATTGGCTAAACCCCAGCATGAGGGTAAAAAAAAAATTCTCATAAACCTTGAGAAATGTAACTCTAACAGAGAGAATACACCTAGCCAGAAATGATGGACATTCATGACCTATCCATGGGACTACTATCCACTGGGATGTAACTGGCTTTAATCCCACTTGGGAGAAAGACTCTAATAACTCTCAGGAATTTTGACTCTATTTGACAGAATGTACAGAACTAGAAGGGACAGACACTCAGAATTTTCTATGACTTAGACAGAAGGATCTAAAAAAAATACTACCGCCCTAAAAAGGGGGACAAGGAAAGAGACAGGAGGAGGGAGGGGATTGAATGGGGTAAATCTCATTACACTAAGAGGTACAAAAAACCTATGGTAATAGTGGGGAAGAAAGGAGCAGAGGGGAAACACCTGAATCTTCTTCTCATCAGATTTGGCTTAAAGTCAACCTACACATACTCAGTTAACTTATAAAACATCTAACCTTTCAAGTATTAAAAGGGGAAAAGGGGAGGGGGATGGAGAAAGGGAAGGGGAGTGGCAGAAATAAGGGGTAATAACAAAAGGAAGGGAAGGGGAAAGGGAAAAAGGAAAAGGGGAAAGAAAGAGGAGGGTGTGATATAGGAGGGCAAAAACACTGAAGGGGGTGGTTTTCAGAAACAAAAGACTGGGGAAATATGGAAAAATGGGGGGAAACGGGGGGAAAATACAAACAGAGGGAAGATAGCACAGAGTGCAATAAAGAATTAGTAATCATAACCTTGAATGTGAATGGGATGGACTCTCCCTTAAAACGTAAGCAAATAGCACAGTGGATTAAAAGCCAGAATCCTACAATATGCTGCTTACAAGAAACTCATTTGAAGCAGAGAGATACATATAGAGTAAAGGTAAAAGGTTGGAGCAAAATATATTTTGCTTCAGCTGAAGTAAAAACAGCAGGAGTAGCAATCCTTATCTCAGACAAAGCAGCAGCAAAAATAGATAGTGCTAAAAGAGATAAGGAAGGAAACTTTATCTTCCTAAAAGGTACCATAGACAATAAAGTCATTTCAATATTGAATATATATTCACCCAGTGAGACAGCACCCAAATTCTTAGAGGAGAAGCTGAAAGAATTACAGGAAGACATAGACAGCAAAACTCTACTAGTGGGAGACCTCAACCTCCTGCTATCAGATCTAGATAAATCAAATCATAAAACAAACAAGAAAGAAATTAGGGAGGTAAATAGATTGTTAGAAAAATTAGATATGGTAGACTTATGGAGGAAACTGAATGGGGATAGGAAGGAATATACCTTTTTCTCTGCAGTACATGGAATTTATACAAAAATTGACCATGTACTAGGACATAAACACCTAATGATCAACTGCAGAAAGGCAGAAATAGTGAATACATCTTTCTCAGATCACAATGCAATAAAAGTTATATGTAACACAGGGCCAAGGATATATAGATTCAGAACAAATTGGAAACTGAATAACCTCATTTTAAAAAATGAGTGGACCAAAAAACAAATTATAGAAAAAATTAACTATTTTATCCTAGATAATGATAATAATGAAACAACATACCAAAACCTATGGGATTCATTCAAAGCAACTCTCAGGGGATATATTATAGCTCTAAATGCTTATATGAATAAATTGGAGAAAGAAGAAATCAATGAACTAAACATGCAACTAAAAAAATTAGAGAAAGAACAAATCAAAAATCCCCAATTAAGTACCAAATTAGAAATTCTAAAAATTAAAGGAGAAATTAATAAAATTGAAAGCAAAAAACTATTGAATTAATAAATAAAACCAAAAGTTGGTATTATGAAAAAGCCAATAAAATTGATTAACCTCTGGTCAATTTGAGTAAAAAAGAAGAAAACCAAATTGCTAGTATCATAAATGAAAAAAGGTGAACTCATCACCAATGAGGAGGAAATTAAAGTAATAATTTGAAACTATTTTGCCCAACTCTATGCCAATAAATTTGATAATCTAAGTGAAATGGATGAATATTTACAAAAATATAAGTTGCCCAAGTTAAATGAAGAAGAGATTAAATACCTAAACAACCCTATCTCAGAAAAAGAAATTCAGCAAGCCAGTACTGAACTCCCTAAAAAAAAATCTCCAGGGCCTGATGGATTCACAAGTGAATTCCACCAAACATTTAAGGAACAATTGGTTCCAATCCTATATAAACTCTTTGGAAAAATAGGGAAAGATGGAACTCTGCCTAACTCTTTCTATGAAACCAATATGGTACTGTTACCTAAACCAGGAAGAGTTAAAACAGAGAAAGAAAATTATAGACCTATCTCCCTGATGAATATAGATGCAAAAATCCTAAATAAAATCTTAGCAAAATGATTACAAGAAATCATCACTAGGATCATACATTATGATCAAGTAGGATTTATTCCAGGAATGCAGGGTTGGTTCACTATTAGGAAAACTGTTAGTATACTCAATTATATCAACAACAAACCTATCAGAAATCATATGATCATATCAATAGATGCTGAAAAAGTTTTTGACAAAATACAGCATCCATTCCTATTAAAAACACTAGAGAGTGTAGGAATAAATGGACTGTTCCTTAAAATAATGAGCAGTATCTATCTGAAACCATCAACAAGCATTATATTCAATGGGGAGAGGCTAGAGCCATTCCCAATAAAATCAGGGGTGAAACAAGGATGCCCATTATCACCACTACTATTTAATATTGTATTCAAAATGTTAGCAGCAGCAATTAGAGAAGAAAAAGAAATTAAAGGAATTAGAATTGGGAAGAAAGAGACAAAACTCTCACTCTTTGCAGATGACATGATGGTCTACCTAGAGAATCCCAAGAAATCATCTAAGAAACTACTGGAAACAATTAGCAATTTTAGCAAAGTTGCAGGTTATAAAATAAACCCTCATAAATCCTCAACTTTTCTATATATGTCTAGCAAGAAACAGCAGGAAGAGCTAGAAAGAGAAATCCCATTCAAAGTAACCTCAGACAATATAAAATATTTGGGAGTCTATTTGGCAAGACAGACTCACAATCTTTTTGAAAACGATTATAAAACACTACTCACACAAATTAAATCAGATTTAAATAACTGGGCAAATATCAACTGCTCATGGATAGGTAGAGCTAATATAATAAAAACGACAATTCTACCAAAACTAAATTATCTGTTTAGTGCCCTACCAATCAAAATGCCAAAAAATTACTTTAACGAGTTACAAAAAATTATAAGTAAATTCATATGGAGAAATAAAAAGTCAAGAATTGCCAGGAGTTTAATGAAAAAAAGTGCAAAAGAAGGTGGCTTAGCCCTACCCAATCTAAAATTATATTATAAAGCATCAGTCATCAAAACTGTTTGGTATTGGCTAAGAAATAGAGTGGTGGACCAGTGGAATAGACTAGGCTTAAAAGCAGGAGAGGATTATAGTAATCTGCTGTTTGATAAACCCAAAGAGTCAGGCCACTGGGATAAAAACTCCCTCTTTGATAAAAACTGTTGGGACAATTGGAAGTTAGTATGGAAGAAACTTAGATTAGACCAACACCTCACACCCTTTACCAAGATAAGATCCAAATGGTTACAGGACATAGACATAAAAAAACAATACTATAAGCAAATTGGAAGATCAAGCACTAGTCTACCTGTCAGATCTATGGAAAGGGGTACAGTTTATGACTAAGGAAGAGTTGGAGAACATCACCAAAATCCAATTAGATGATTTTGATTACATTAAATTAAAAAGTTTTTGCACAGATAAAACCAATGTAACCAAGATCAAAAGAAATGTAGTAAATTGGGAAACAATCTTTATCTTTACAACTAATGATTCTGACAAAGGACTCATTTCTAAAATATACAGAGACCTGAGTCATATTTTTAATACAAAAAGCCACTCCCCAATTGACAAATGGTCAAAGGATATGCAAAGGCAATTTACAGATGAGATCAAAGTAATCTATAGCCATATGAAAAAATGCTCTAAATCATTAATTATTAGAGAAATGCAAATTAAAGCTTCTCTGAGGTACCACCTCACACCTCTCAGATTGGCCAGTATGACCAGGAAGGATAATGATCATTGTTGGAAGGGATGTGGGAAATCTGGGATACTATTACACTATTGGTGGAGCTGTGAACTCATCCAACCCTTCTGGAGAGCTATTTGGAACTATGCCCAAAGGGCAACAAAAATGTGCATACCCTTTGACCCAGCAATACCACTACTGGGTCTATACCCTGAAGAGATGAGGAAAAAGGGTAAAAACATTACTTGTACAAAAAATATTTATAGCAGCCCTGTTTGTGGTGGCAAAGAATTGGAAATCCAGTAAATGTCCTTCAATTGGGGAATGGCTTAGCAAACTGGTATATGTATGTCATGGAACACTATTGTTCTATTAGAAATCAGAAGGGATGGGATTTCAGCGAAGCCTGGAGGGATTTGCATGAACTGATGCTGAGTGAGATGAGCAGAACCAGAAAAACACTGTACACCCTAACAGCAACATGGGAGTGATGTTCAACCTTGAAGGACTCGCTCATTCCATCAGGGTAACAATCGGGAACAATTTCGGGCTGTCTGCAAAGGAGAGTACCATCTGTGTCCAGATAATTTGCTGTGGAGTTTGAACAAAGTGCAAGGACTATTCCCTTTAATTTAGGGGAAAAAAAACCAGATAGCTTATTGTCTGATCTTGATACCACTTAGATTTCTCTTCTCTTTAAAGATATGATTTCTCTCTCATCACACCCAATTTGAATGAAGGTACAACATGGAAACAAAGTAAAGACTGACAGAGTGCTCTCTGTGGGGGGGGAGGGGGGAGGGAAGCAAGATTGGGGGCAAATGTAAAACTCAAATAATATCTTTAATAAAAATAAAATTAAATTAAAAAAAGAAAGTGAAGTTCAGGAATTATCCATCACTTATCTCTCCATTATCTTTCAGGCTTCTTCCAGTGCTTCCCTCTTTCTCACTCCTTCATTTTTTTGAGCTTATCCCAGCAGAATTGACTCACATTCATGCCCTCTTTATGTAAACTCCTTCTAATTGCCTTAATAATGATAGTGTTCTTAGGTAAATGTATCATTTTCCCATATAGAAATGTAGTAAGGATTGACTGCCTTAAAAGAGACCATCCTTAAAGCTTGTGCTTCATTCCTTGCTTAGTTTTAGTCCAGGAAAACATGTAGATGATTCAGGGGTCTCTACTGTGTTATGACAGTCTTCTAATTGACTGCAGAACTGGAAGAGCTTATGTCTGGTGAGTTTCTGAGCCAGAATTGAGATGGTGACTCCTAACTTCCTTATCACATAAAAGGGGCAACCTGCCTATCTCTAAATCTCTTTCTTTTGCAATTCTAAGAAGGTAGAACTACTTTAGAGCCAAGGAATGATAAAGGTAGCTGCTTTATCTTCCATCTGGCTATGGTAGCTAAGAGTATGTCTTGCCTAGGTAAGTGTGCATGTAGGATGGTGCTCCTTTCTTTTTTTCTTCCTCGGGTAGATGACCAAGAAGAACTCATTCTTTGGGTAAAATTGTCATTTTTATTTAAATTAGTTTGTCCTATCCATGAGCAATCAACATTTTTTCCAATTTGTTTAGATCTGACTTTATTTGTGTAAAAAGTATTATGTAATTGTGTTCATATAGTTTCTGGGTTTTTCTTGGGACGTAGATTCCTAAGTATTTTATGTTGTCTACAGTGACTTTAAATGGAATTTCTCCTTCTATTTCTTGCCCTTAGGCTTTATTGTTCATATATAGAAATGCTGATGATTTATATGGGTTTATTTTATATCATACTACTTAAGTTGTTAATTGTTTCAAGTAGTTTCTTAATTGATTTTCTAGGTTTCTCTAACCACACCAATATATTATCTACAAAGAGCAAAAGTTTTGAAGCAGTCATGCTCTTTTAAAAAAATATTTTATTTGTTTATTTTTCCAAATACATGCAATGGTGATCTTCAACAATCATTTTTTTTTTTTGCAAAGTTGTGGGCTTCATTTTTCTTCTTCCCTCTCTTCCCTCCCCACCTCCCTCTGGCAGAAAGCAATCTTACACATGAATATAATCATGCAAAGCATTCATTCTTAAGATAGGATGTGTCCAAGCAGCAATCCAGGAAATTCAGGAGATCCAAAACTTCAATAAGAGATCACAACAATAGTCAAAGGTGGTATCAGTACCCGACTAGGCAATAGTGCCTGAAAACAATGAAAGTGACTGCAGACGATCATAGAAAAAAGTCACTCAAGGATGATAAGTGCTGACTATGATCCATAGAAAGATATTTCAGAAGATGGCAACAAGAAGGGATCAAGTCTTAGGAGCTCTCTGATAAAACTCATCAGCTAAGGACTCTAACTAAACTTTCGAGAGACAGAACCCACAAAGGGACCCAGTGAGGCAGTTCTCCTACCCAAGGTAACCTGGAAAAGAGCAGAAAGGCTCTGCTCTCCAGGGTCGGAGGGGTGGCCTGCCAGAGCGAAAGAACTTCAGCCTCCTGGAGGCAGCCCCAGGGCGCTGGGAGTCTCAGCACACAGCAGTGGGGGAGTCTCCTGAGCTGCACCCCGAGGAGCACCGGGCACAAAGTGGGGGAACAGCGGGGACCTCTGCCAGAGCGAGCACGTGGAGCCCAACAGGGAGAAGCTTGGTCTTTCTGCAGCCCAGACCGGGAAACAGAAGCAGGCGGAGCCAGTAAGCAGGAGCCTCCAGGGCATGAGCCCATTGAGCTGAGGAAGGGGAGTGAAGAGAAACTGTGAGCTAGGTCCTCTGCCCCTGGAACAGGACTCTGGGGCTCTGACCACATTCAGATCCTGATCGAAGTCTAGGCCCCCCCATAGAACAGCAGCCCCCTCCCACCTCAGCCCCATGGCAGAGGGAGGTGCTTATGGTCATTCACAGACCAGGAGGGAGGACAGAGCTTCACACACTGAGACCCTTGTGGGAGTGCCCCAAAAGCTCAGGAAGCACCCCCAAACCAGGCTCAGGCTGGGAAAATGAGCAAGCAGAGAAACAAAAGGAAGACTATTGAGAAATATCTTGCAAATGATCCCAAGAAGGATCAAAATACTCAGTCTGAACATGAGGAAGCACAAGTTCCTGCATCTAAAGAATCCAAGAAAAACAGAAATTGGGCTCAGGCTATGATAGAGCTCAAAAAAGACTTTGAAAATCAAATGAGGGAGTTGGAAGAAAAACTGGGAAAAGAAAGGAGAGAGATGCAGGAAAAACATGAAAATGAAGTCAGTAGCTTAGTCAAGGAAATCCAAAAAAATGCTGAAGAAATAGCATGCTAAAAACCAGCTTAGGTCAAATGGACAAAACAGTTCAAAAAGTTATTGAGAAGAATGCTTTAAAAAGCAAAATTGGCCAGATGGAAAAAGAGATAAGAAAACTCTCTGAGGAGAACAAATCCTTCAGAAAAAGAATAGAATTTAGGGAGATTGATGAATTTACCAGAAATCAGGAATCAATACTTCAAAACAAAAAAAAATGAAAAATTAGAAGAAAATGTGAAATATCTTATTGAAAAAACAACTGATATGGAAAACAGACTTAGGAAAGATAATTTAAAAATTATTGGAATACCTGAAAGTCATGATCAGGAAAAGAGCCTTGACATCATTTTCAAAGAATTACTACAGGAAAATTGCCCTGATATTCTAGAAGCAGAGGGCAAAATAGAAATGGAGAGAATCCACCGATCCCCCAGAGAAAGAGATCCCAAAAAACCAACCCCTAGGAATATTATAGCCAAGTTCCAGAACTCCCAAGTCAAAGAGAAAATATTACAAGCAGCCAGAAGGACACAGTTCAAATATCGTGGAGCTGCAGTCAGGATCACACAGGACATAGCAGCAGCTACATTGGAAGCTTGTAGCGCTTGGAATACAATATACCGGAAGGCAAAAAGAACTTAGAATGCAGCCAAGAATGAACTACCCAGCAAGGCTGAATGTCCTCTTCCAGGGAAAAAGATGGACTTTCAATGAACCAGGGGAATTTCAAATGTTCCTTTTGGAATGGCCAGAGCTGAATAGAAGGTTTGATCTTCAGATACAGGACTCAGATGAAGCATGGAGATTGGAGGAGAGGGGGAAAATATGAGGGACTTAATGAGGATGAACTGCATGTATTCCTGCATAAAAAAAATGACACTGATAATACTCATATGAACCTTCTCAGTTAATAGAGCAGGTAGAAGAAGATTTTATAGTTGAAGCACAGGAGAAAGCTGAATTCCAAGATAAAATATGGTGTAAAAATGAAGTCAATAGGAAAAAAAAGGGAAATGGAATGGGAGAAAGAAAAAGGAGAGGGGGAATAGTCCAAGATATTTCACATAAGATTTTTTTTTTATTACAATGAGCTATTGCAATGATATGGAAGGGGAGAGGCAAGGGGGAATGAGGGAACCTTTGCTCTCATCAGAGATGGCTAGGAGAGGAAACAGCATATACACTCAATGGGGTATAGACATCTGGAGTAAGAAGGAGTGGGGAGCAGGGGGAAGGGGTGGGGATGTGAATAAAGGAGGAGAGGATGGACCATGGGGTGACAGTGTTCAGATATAACACATTTTCTTTCTTACTTCTTGCAAGGGGCTGGGATTGGAAGGCCTGCCCAGGACCATGGGGCCAGGTGGATGCTGGGCTTAGGGGTGGTATGGGGGCTCAGGGCTTCTTGGCCCCAGGACCAGGGATCTGCATGCTGAGCCAGTCAACGACCCTACAGCAGAATCAGAGTGAAAGAAGAGAGAAAATAGAGTACATGGTAGTGGAGAAATAAGAAAGGAGGGAGTTGCAATCAGCAATGGCAATGGTGGAAAAATATGGAAGTAACTTTTGTGATGGAGTTATCATAAAGAATGAGATCCACTCATGACAGAGTTGTTGGTATTGGAACAAAGACTCAAGCACATTTTTTTCTTATTATTATTTGGTGGAGGGTGCAGGGCAAGTGGGGCTGGATGGCCTGCCTGGGGCCACATAGCAGAGTGAACTTTGGGTGTCTGGGCCCGGATTTGGACCCAGGTGCTCCTGGCTCAAGGGCCAATGCTCTGTCTGCCACCCAGCCACCCCTACTATTATTACTATTTTATTTTATTTTGGGTCTTTTTTCTTTTTTTTTTTTTTTTTTTTGGTTTTTGCAGGGCAGTGGGGATCGGGTGGCTTGCATGTCACACGGCTGGGTGATTGTTGGGTTTACAAGGCTGGATATGGACTTGGGTGCTCGTGGCTCCAGGGCTGGTGCTTCGTCCATTGCGCCACCTGGCCATACCTACAATTATTACTATTATTTTTTTTATTTTAATTTTTTTCTCTCCCCTTTACTTTTTTCACCCAAGCAAGTCTGTCTATATTCATGGGGGAGGAGGGGTATTTTGTTTACTTGTAAACAAGAATATTTTATTAATGTAAAAAAAAATTTGTACAAAATGAGAATAAAAAAATAAATTTATAAAAAAAAAGAAAGATATTTCAAATCTCAGCAAAAACTCAGACCTAAGGGGTTCTTCATAAGGATGTTATGAAGAATATAAAGTTTGAACTTTATATTCCCAGGATCCTTGTATGCAATGAGAGAGTACGCTCCCAGTTTGGAGAAAATGTTTTATGCCAACTGTTTGTTCCATATCTTCTCAGTATTTCTAAAAGCTGAGGCATCTATGAACTAGCATGTTGTTGTTTCATTCTCTCCTCATATTCTACAGAGTCTTCTGTGTCATAAAGTATTAGATCATTTTCCTTTATCTTATAGTGTTTATTCATAGATGCCTGAATCAGTTTACTAGATCTGCAGGCTTTCTGTTCTTATTGGGGTTTTTATAGTTGTTGTTAATTTATGTTTATATACAAGCACTTTGGATTTTCTTCCTGAAATCTTCAGTAATTTCAGTCTCTTCCCCTTATTTTTCTTATCACTTATATCCTGACTTTCTCCCCTCTGATGATTTCCTTAAGGGTCGGATATCAAAGTATCTCAGCCTCCTCTTACATTAAACAATTCATGAATCACCCTTAGACCTAAGTCTCTGCCCTAGCTGACTTTTGGGTATTAAGAATTGTCCATTATCTGGGTGCTATACTCCTTTTTTTCCACATTTGGTAGAAATTCCTATATTCAGAATATTCTAGTCTGATGGTTAGCTCCACTAATTCTGTTCCTAAGTTCTCTAGCCCAGCATTGTCAGTTCAGTGCTAACCAGTACTGGTGCATCTGGGTTGCAGCCCCCAGAAGACTTTTGCTTCTGAAGGCCTGTGACCATGCTGACTGTCAAAGTCTGAGAAAATTTCCATAACCTGGAATCAGGATCTTCACAATGCTGGGAAAAAAGATGGGTAAAGACCAGGTGTAGGAGGGGATTTTGATGTAGATCTGTGTCTTTTCCTTGAGCCCACTAACGCAACCTTCCTATCAGTGATGTGGGATGTGGGGAGGGGGTACTGTTATCAAAACAGATGATAAGTCTCTTTTCTTTCTTGTATGCTTGCCCTAGAAAGACAAGGTATATCTCAATTGTTATTACTGAGTGACCTTGGTATTCTCCAGCCTCTAAACACCATTAATCTCTGGATCTTTATCTGATTCCTACCTGTTCATCTCTCATCTGATAGTTTCTTTGACTTTATCTCATTATTCCTTGAAGAACAAACAAATGCATCTTCCCCTACAAAAAAAAGAAGCCTCAGATTTGTCTTTTTAAAAATTGTGTACAACTGTGCACAGTTATCCTTCCAATTCTCTTCAGTTTTACATTCTCTCACTTTCCAACATCTTGAGAAGGATCAAGTTTCCTTTCTGCCATTTCAGAACCTCCCCACCACCATAAAAGCTGTTTCTTTTTCCATGTGTTTTTTGGGGGAGAGACATTTTAATGCCCTTGGTAGTCTTGAGTGCTGAGAGGTGCTCTTTGAATTCCTACACCTTTTCCAGAAGGAAAACTACACTAAACTTGGAACATCTATAACAGTCATTTAGCTGTGACAGAAATAAAAACACTACATAGTCAATATAAGTGACTATAAATTAATTGATCTCCATGCAGATTGAGAATTTCAGTCTCTTTTGGGGGGCACATTTTTGCATATTTAAAGCACCTCCTTAAACTCAAGCATTTCCTTAAAACTTTTACATACTGTTATTGCTTTATCATAATTGGACATTCATATTCAACTTCATTTCCTTGAACTCAATAACTCCATGGCTTCATTCTACCTTTCTATCACACTACCTCTAAATCAACCTTCCTATCTCATTCATCCCCTTACCCCAAACATCAATTTACCTGTTTACCTTACCCAATTGCTTTTTCTAACCTTTCATTGCCAAGAACTCTCTTCTTGAATATTTCTCTTGAGATTATCATTCTTAAATCCTATTCATCTCTCACAGAAGAAATAGAATACAAAACTAAAGATGGTTCTCTTCAACATATTCTCATCCACAAATATGATCTCTGACCTCTTTTACAAATCTAAATCCTTCTAATTTACTTGATTCATTCTATTATTCTTATTTAGCTCTTTTCCTTTTCCTTCTTTCATAAATCTCTTCCACTAAAGGCTCATTTCTGAGGCTATATAATGTCAAGAGATTATACCCATAGTCTCTCCCTTAAGGATATGTATATTTTCCATAACTCACAATACTCATTTGAGTAGAGTTTCAGTAAGAAGGAAGTGAACATGGAAGCAGAGGCAAGGTTCACTTTGCCATTTTGGTGTACTGAAGAGCAGTACTCTTTTACTAACAACTCTCCTCCAATCACTGCTCCCTATTGGTCTTCTAACATTCCATTGTTATTGTAAAAAAAGTATGGATGAATTCTCTGCTGCTTGTGCTAATTTTGGCCTAACAATTAACACCAAGAAAATAACAATTCTCCACCATTCAGCATCATATCATTCATATATGGAATTATTGGTTAAGGAAAATGGAAAAATTTTAAATGTTGCAGATAAGTTCACTTACCTTGGCAGTATACTTTCTAGGGATATACATATAGATGATGAAGTTGATACATGAATTGCCAAAACTAGCTCAGTGTTAGGGAGTTCCAAGAAAAATATGAGAAAGAAGGGGTATTAAACTACCTAGAAAACTGAAGTTCTATAGAGCCTTTGTGCTAATCTCATTGTTGTATGCCTGTGAAACCTGGACTGTATACCAGAGCCATGCCAGGAAACTGAATCATTTCCTTTTGAATTGTCTTAGGGAGATTCTGAAGATCCTGGCATGATAAAGTACTGGACAGTGTGGTACTCTCTTGAGCTGAACTGCCAAACATACAAACTCAACTGCAGAGAGCACAATTCCAGTGGGATGGTTACATGATTTGAATGCCAAATGTATTTTGCCTAAAAGACTATTTTATGGAGAATTCACATAAGGCAAGTGATCACACAAAGGCCAGAAGGAACAATTCAAGGACACTCTCAAGGTCTCTCTGAAGAACTTTGGAATCATTTGTGAGACATAGGAGACACAGGTCTGTCCAGAGATCATATTTGTGCTCTAATAAGCAAAGCAAAATTGCAGTAGCTCAAACAAAAATGTGAGATGCATGAATTTAGAGACATCTCCATTCTAAATGTTTACACAATTAATTTCTGCCTGACATATGGTAGAGCCTTCTGAACTTGTATTGGTTTGATCAGCTACAACTGGACATACTGTACCTGGACCCCAAAATAGTGTTGTCATTTTGGTCTTCCTAGAAAATGAAGAATAACAACTGTTATCTTTTACTTCCACAGTTACATCTACTCCTTATAGTTATTGTGGCTCCTCAACATTGTCAGAGTTTTCCATTCTACTTCCCTCTGTTGTTTGACTTCCTTCTATTTTTTAAAATTTTTTTTTTTTAGGTTTTTGCAAGACAAATGGGGTTAAGTGGCTTGCCCAAGGCCACACAGCTAGGTAATCATTAAGTGTCTGAGGCCAGATTTGAACAGGTACTCCTGACTCCAGGTCTCCACTGCACCACCTAGCCACCCCTTGACTTCCTTCTATTAAAGAAAACTAATTATTCTTTTTTCCAGGGCCCAGGTATCAAGCACCTGGCTAGAAGCTCCTCTACTCCTCTAACCTCCTTAAGTCTTTTTTTCAATAGAATATAAACTTTTTTGACATATGGATTGTTTCACTTTTGTTTTTATGTTTAATTTGCCATTTAATGCCATAATAGCCATTTAATAAATGTTTTTTTTAATAATAGATTGGCTGTTTCTTGTTTGTTTTATTTACACCTAGACTCTAGAGCCCCATTTCCTCCTAAAGAGTATCTTCTAATGGTTCTGATCACACTTCTTTCATGTGTAATTGAGACAAATAGTCAATGATGGCCAAAGCATATCTGTTTCTCTTGAGATTGTTCTTTTCTGACCTGTGATGAACAAAATATCCAGTCATAACTGATCAGGTTTCACCTTTGTGAATTGTGAAAATTCAAAAGAATCAGTAGTTATCCCAGAGTCAGAAGCAAAATCTACCAAAAGTAGTAAGACCAGCTGATTATGGATTATGGAATTGGATGTGGAAAGCTAGTCACCTGAGAAAGGAAAAGATTCAGGGAGTATGATTCTTGAAAAGAGAAGGCTATAAACTCCAGAAAGTCCCTGATCCTCACAGCTCTTCAGAGAGGTACACTTAAGTAGATT
Source organism: Macrotis lagotis (assembly GCF_037893015.1). Classification (NCBI taxonomy): domain Eukaryota; kingdom Metazoa; phylum Chordata; class Mammalia; order Peramelemorphia; family Peramelidae; genus Macrotis; species Macrotis lagotis. Next base: position 360,571,026 of record NC_133658.1, on the reverse strand, counting down.
ATCAAGAGCCTCCCCCAGGATTAGAAATTTTAAGGTAATTCCTCAAACCCATGTTAAAAACTTTTGTGTTTTATCTTTTAGCTCATTATCTCTAGGTACTTAGCATGTGCAAAGGGAAAGTGTAAAAACTAATGGAATTCAACTGAAAATGAGAAGCATTTAGAAGCTCATTAACTAAATGTTAAATATCTCAGTGACCCTTAGAGTTACCTTTAGAATCATGAAGAAGAGTATTAGGTGTTCTCCCAGGGTGTTATCCCAAATTGCCAATGCCAGTGCCCAGCTAGAAAGTGAGCCTACTGATTGAGTGCTGAAACTAATCTTCATTTTTATGCTCTGTATGAGTTTAGGATGATCCAATCATCCCTTCCCAACACTTGAACAGTGTGTCTCCCACTTAAAACATCTTCCACTGAGGTTTTTGGCATCTGAAGAACCATGCCTGCTAAATTCATAACTTGGCCACTAGATGAAGAACACATTTTTTGTCTGTGCTGTCTCGTAAAAGATTATCTAGTAAGGCTTAGAATGGCTGAGGTGTGTATTTGTGGAGTAGTTTGTCCTTTGAAGTACTGAGGGAAATTTTAAAGTTAGATGCTTTATTCATAAAGAGCTTCATTGGTTGGGGTAGTATGGTTTTGGGTCTTGGCATTATTACCTAGCTGTGTGGCCTTGGGCAAGCCACTTAACCCCATTTGCCTTGCAAAAATAAAAATAAAACAAAACAAAACAAAAAAAAGAAGTCCCAACTTCCAGCCAAGATGGCAGAGAGAAGCCAGGTACTGTCTTAAGTCCTCCTGGCTTTCCCTCAGAATTAACCTGAGCCAAGCCTCTTAACTGAATTGGATCCACAGAACCCAGAGAAGCACCTAGGAGAACAACATCTACCAACAAGATATGTCTCAGGGGAGGGTGGGTGAAGCAGAAGCAGAGAGAGCCAGTGCAGGGGTGGCAGCGTAAGGTCCAAAGACCAACCCGAGGACTATGGAGGAAGCATTTGTTGTATGCTCAGCAGCAGAGAGAGCTCTGGTGTGGAAATGTTTACTGTATGAGGTGGGAGAGCTCCAGTGCAGTGGCTAGACACTGATCCAGTTCAGCTGATCTAGAAGATCAGTTCTACATGCCCTCTGTTTTCAGCAAAGTCCCCATATTTCCATCTGAATCCCCTCTCCCCATTCCTGTGAGAGAAAGTGATTCTAACCAGCAAAAACACACTAACAGCCCCCACCCCCAGGCTCAGGTGTGGGTGGCAGATCTCCCACCCATGCCTATTGAGGATTAAGTAGATTAACTATATAGCCTGAGGGCCCATTATTCCAGGATAACCCAGATCCTGCTGCCCCCCACCCCCCACCCCCAGGTCTAGGGAGTGGGCTACTAATCAAGATCACAGACACTGCAGAGAAAGTGTCTAGCATTCCCTACTGGTTGACCCACTTGAAGTTACTAAGCCCAGTGAGCAAAGCCTCTAGTGATCTCAACACCAAAGATCTGTGAACCAGCCCCTCCCTCAACACAAGATCCTAGGAAAATGAAGAGTGAAGTCCATTGAATGTTATCTTGAAGACAAGGACCCCAAATAGGACTACAGCTTCAGAGGAGAATATGAACTGGTCTCCAGCCCAGAAAGACTTCTTAGAAGAGATCAGGAAGAAGTTTAAAAATCATTTGGGGGGCAGCTAGGTGGCATAGTGGATAAAGCACCGTCTCAGACACTTAATAATTACCTAGCTGTGTGGCCTTGGGCAAGCTACTTAACCCCATTGCCTTGCAAAAACCTAAAAAACAAACAAAAAAATCAATTGGAAAAATTGGGGAAAGAAATGCAAGAGAAAATTAACACTTTGCAAGAGAAAATTTTTTCACTTGCAACAGGAAAATAAAAATACAATTGGACAAGGGCAAAAAGAAAATAATTCTTTCAAAACCACAATTGGAGGGGTGGCTAGGTGGAGCAGTGGAAAGAGCACTGTCTCTGGAGTCAGGAGTACCTGAGTTCAAATACAGCCTCAGACACTTAATAATTACCTAGCTATGTGGCCTTGGGCAAGCCACTTAGCCCCATTGCCTAGCAAAAACAAAAAAAAATGAAATTGGAAAAAGAGTTGCAAAAGGTAAATGAAGAAAATTATTCTCTAAAAGAAATTGGAATCTGTGGAAACTAATAACTTCATGAGACAACAAAAATCTGCTAAACAAAACTAAAAAAAAAAACCCAAAAATTCAAGAAAATGTAAAATACCTCAGTGGTAAAACAAGAATACCTGGAGAATAGATCCAAGACAGACAATTTAAGAATCACTGGGCTTCCTGAAAACATCAAAGGGGAAAAAAGCCTGATTCCATACTTCAGGATATAGTGAAAGAGAATTTCCATGATATCATGGAACCAGAGGGCAAAATAGTTATTGAAAGAATATATCAGGGCAGCTAGGTGGCGTAGTGGATAAAGCACAGGCCCTGGAGTCAGTAATACCTGGGTTCAAATCCTGTCTCAGGCACTTAATAATTACCTAGCTGTGTGGCCTTGGGCAAGCCACTTAACCTCATTTGCCTTGCAAAAACCTAAAAAAAAAAAAGAATATATCTATTCCCTCCTAAAAGGAATCCCAAAATGAAAATATCAAGGAATATTGTGGTCAAACTCCAGAACTATGAGATAAGAGAGAAAATCCTGCAAGGAGTCAGAAAGAAACAATTTAAATACCAAGGAGTCACAGTAAGTATTACACGGGACCTGGATACATTAACATTAAGGGATCGAAGGGCCTGGCATATGATATTTCGAAGAGAAAGGGAGCTTGGAATGCAGCCAAGAATTTACTATCTGGCAAAACTGAGTCTTCTCTTCTAGGAGAAAAGATGGACATTTAACAAAATAGGAGACTTCCATCTTTTCCTGTTGAAAAGACCAGAACTAAAAAGAAAATTTGGACTTCAAACAGGAAACACAAGAGATACAAAAAAAGGTTTAAAGAGAAAAGAAAAAAAACTGTTATCCAATAGGATGAAACTGTCTATATCCCCACATGGAAGAATTCTCATAACTCTTGAGAATTAGTAATGGATATTTATGACTTGTCTGTGACTTTGCTAGAATGATTTAAAAATATCTCCTTAAAAGAGGGGGACAGTGAAGGACAGGAGAGGATTGAATGGGATAAATTACACCACATGAAGAAGTGCAAAGGACCTATTGCAATAGAGGGGAAGAAGGAGAAGGTGCAAACCATCTGAATCTTATTCTCATCAGATTTGGTTCAAAGAAGGATTAACATAAACACATACATTCAGTTAGGCTTAGAAACTTATCTTACCTTTCAAATATTAAGAGGGGAAATGGGGTAGGGGGAGGAAAAGAGGAAATGACAGAAGGAAAGGAAGGAAGAAGGGGCAAAGGGAAAGGGGAAAGAAGGGGGAGGTAGACTCAGAAACTATGACAGCAATTAGCTAAATAAAATCACACAAATAAAATCAGATTTAAATAACTGGGCAAATATCAACTACTCATGGATAGGCTGAGCAAATATAATAAAAATGACAATTCTACCTAAATTAAACCACTTATTTAGTGCCATACCAATCAAACTTCAAAAAAAATCACTTTAATGAGCCAGAAAAAAATGTAACTAAATTCATATGGAGAAACAAAAAAAAAAGTAACTAAATTCATATGGAGAAACAAAAAGCTAATATCAATGGATTTAATGAAAAAAAGTGCAAAAGAAGGAGGTTTAGCCTTACCAAATCTAAAATTACAAAGTATCAGTCATCAAAACTGTCTGATACTGGCTAAGAAATAGAGTGGTAGATAATGGAATTATGCTAAGTGAAAAAGAGACAGCATGAAATGATTATAGTAATCTGCTGTTTGATTAAACCCAAAGAGACCAGCTTCTGAGATAAAAATTCACTCTTTGATAAAAAACTGTTGGGAAAATTGGAAGATAGTATGGCAGAAACTTGGATTAGATCAAAATCTCACAGCCTATACTAAAATAAGATCAAAATGGGTGCAGAATTTAGACATAAAAGACAATTTTATACGCAAACTATAAGAACAAGGAACAGTTTACCAGTCAGATCTATGGAAAGGGGTGCAGTTTATGACAAATGAAGAGATTGAGAACATCATAAAAAACAAACTCAGGGGCAGCTAGGTGGCACAGTGGATAGAGGACCGGTCCTGGGGTCAGGAATACCTGAGTTCAAATCTGGCCTCAGATACTTAATGATTGCCTTGCTGTGTGACCTTGGCAAGTCACTTAACCTCATTGCCTTAAATTAAAAAAAAAGAATTATTTTGATTACATCAAATTAAAAAGCTTTTGCACAAACAAAACTACTGTAATCAAGATCAAAAGAAATATAGTAAACTGGGAAGCAATTTTTAAAATTAGTGTTTCTGACCAAGGGCTGATTACCAAAATATATAGAGAATTGAGTCAAATTTATAAAAACAAAACAAAACAAGCCATTCCCCAATTGACAAATGGTCAAAGGATATGTAAAGGCAATTTGCTGATGAGGAAATCAAAGCTTTATATATTCATATGAAAAATTGTTCTAAATCATCACTGATTAGAGAAATGCAAATTAAAGTATCTCCGAGGAATCACCCCACACCTCACACCAAAATGACCAGAAAGGACAGTGATCAGTGTTGGATGGGATGTGGGGAATCTAAGACACTAATGCATTGTTGGTGGAGCTATGAACTGATCCAACTTTTCTGGAGAGCAATTTGAAATTATGCCCAAAGGGCAATAAAGATGTGTATACCCTTTGATCCAGTAATACCACTTCTGGGTCTATATCCTGAAGAGATCATGAAAAGGGGTAAAAACATCAGGTATACAAAAATATTCATAGCAGCTCTGTTTGTAGTAGTAAAGAACTGGAAATTGAGGGCATGTCCATCAACTGGGGAATGGCTGAACAAGCTGTGTTATATGTGTATTATGGAACACTATTGTTCTATTAGAAATCAGGAGGGATAGGATTTCAGAGAAGCTTGGAAAACCTTGCATGAATTGATGCTGAGCAAGATGAGCAGAATCAGAAGAACATTATATACCCTAACAGCAACATAGGGTGATGATCAACTTTAATGGCCTTGGTCATTCCATCAGTGCAATAATCAGGGACAATTTTAGTGTATTTGTGATGGACAATACCATCCGTATCCAGAGAAAGAATTGTGGAATTTAAACAAAGATCAAAGTTTCTTACTTTCAATTTTTTTTAAAAAGTTGCCTTATGTACTACATAATTTTGCTATCTCTAATATTTTATTTCTTCTTCCAGAATATATTTTCTCTCTCAAAACATTCAATTTTGAGCAATGCATAGCATGCAAACAGTATAAAGATTATCAGATTGCCTTCTCTGGGAGGAGCTGAGAGGGAAGGGAGGATGGGGGAAAAATTATAAAATTCAAAACCTTACAAAAAATAGAAACTAATTGGAAACAAATAAAATATATAATAAAAAATAAAATTCTCTAAGCATACCATCAAAAAAGTCCCTGAAGACCTAGTTCTTCCACATTCTTCTTTTATTCATTTCCATCTACAATTAGCATGCCCCTTTGTGCTCTATCAGTTTACATTATGATAAGAAAAATAAGAAACAAACCCAAAAACTTTTCTTCAGATAAGATACAGGAATACACCACAGGAAAGATATAAACAAAGCAATAAGGAGCAATTAAATGATGCATTAGAGTACCAGGCCTAGAGTTAGGAAGTCCAAATCCAGTCTCAGATATCCTGGGCAAATCACCTGTATACATTACCTGTTGGATTTGGAGTTGGAGAAGAAAATAGCAAGCTACTTCAGTATCTTTGCTAAGAAAATTCCATTGGGTCATGAATTATCAGATTGTAAATGACAACAAAAAAACAAAGCAAATTATTTTAGAGAAGGGAGCAATGGGGGGGGGGGGCAGCCAGGTGGCACAATGGATAGAGCACTAGCCCTGAAGTCAGGAGGACCTGAGTACAAATCTGACCTCTGACACTTCATAGTTCTCTAGCTGTGTGACCATGGGCAAGTCACTTAACCCCATTGACCTAAATTAAAAAAAAATTTTAAAAGAAAGAAAGAAGGGAGAAATGACTATTAGATTAGCAGGTGGTAGCTTAAGAAGGTTTCTAGAAGAAATGACATTTGACCTAGGCCTTGAAGAATGGGGAAGAGCAAGAAAAGAATAGGGGAGGAAGAGTATAGAGAGTGAGAAGGGAATGAATTTCAGGTGGAAGTAATAGTGAGAAGGAAGTCTTGAAGAAATAATGAAGCAAATTCAGGGTACCTCCTGTAATACTGTTTGACTGGGGCCTAGAATACACCAAGGAGAATAATGTAAATTAAATGAAAAAAGTAGATTGGGATATGAATGAAATGGAATATTACTGCATATTAAGAAGCTATGAATAAGAAGTTTTATATAAGCTGTTGCAAAGTGAACAGAACCAGGAAAACAATATGCTCAAGGACAAAATAATGCAAGTGGAAAAAACAATGATTTTTTTAAATTATGAAACTGAACACTGTGTAATAATGACCAAGATTGGTACCAAAGAAAATATGAGAAAATGAACCTTTTTTTGCATAAATAGGGGAATATGGGTATGGAAAACTGCATATATTGTCACATTTACTTGATGTTTCAGTTTTTTTGGAATGATTTTTTTTCATTCCAAAAAAAACTGAAACATCAAGTAAATGTGACAAGGAAGACTCTGGATAGAGGAGATGAGATGAATATATTTAGAAATAAAAGTGGTATAAAAATGAGATATCATGGAGCAGCTAGGTGACACAATAAATAGAGCACTGGTCCTGGAGTCAGGAAGACCTGAGTTCAAGTTCGACTTCAGACACTTAATTACCTAGCTGTGTGATATTGGGCAAGTCATTTAACCCCACTGCCTTGAAAAATAAATTTTTTTTTAAATGAGATATCAATAAATTTTTAAAAGTATACTAACGTACGATTGTGGAAGGAGTTGAATATCCAGTAAATTCAATGTAAGACAAAAGAATATCTATTAGAAGATCAGATGAATTAGATGTGTTTCAGCATGTTCATCTATCTATAGTAATAGTAGTTGTTGTTGTTTTCTTTAGTATCAAAGACTATGATGACTGTGCATAAGAGTCTGCATGCTTGTGTAAGAATATAATTATACATGTACTCAAGAGTCCCAGAATTGTAGTTTCCATTCAGGGAAGGCTGGGTCTCTTTGACTCTTATTTTTAAATCTTGACAAAGTAATTTCAGAGCTTCTGTCTCTTCTGAAAAGAGTAACCTGGTCTGGTCCCAGCACTGTGTCTGAGGTTCTCCCTGGGATGTCACCCAGGTCTTAGAATATGGTGCCATCCATGACTCCAGAAATTGTTACTCATTCTAGGCTTCAAAAGCAGCATTTGCCAGATCCTTGGTCTTCATCTCAGAATATGGTAGGATGAGATGTGAACCACCTTCATAAAGAATGAATGGGGAGCGGCTAGGTGGCGCAGTGGATAGAGCACTGGCCTTGGAGTCAGGAGTACCTGAATTCAAATCCAGCCTCAGACACTTAATAATTACCTAGCCGTGTGGCCTTGGGCAAGCCACTTAACCCCATTGCCTTGAAAAATCTTTAAAAAAAAATGAATGGCTACTCACTGTCATGAGCTTTGAAGACTATGTGAGAACATTGAGATCAGTACAAAGAAATAGAAACATGAGATCAGAAATCATAGACTTAAACCTAAAAGGTATCTAAAAGCCTTTCCAATCCAACCACCTCATTAGAAATGTGTTCAGCCAAGGTCACACAGTTTAATAAGTGGGAGAGGGAAGACTTAAATATAAATTCTCCACTTGAAAGGCAATATTCTGTATGTTATGTGTCCAATGACATCCAATGTTGTGTGCTGGACCTTCTGGTGGCCCCAAAGACTACCCAGGAGAGAACTACTAGAAAGAGGAGTCCTTCTTCCCCTCACCCATCCCCCACCTCTACCCCAATCCCAGGATCCTTTGGTACCACAAGAAGAACCTAGCTGCACTGGATGGATGGTTCTAATGTTTGGGTTGTCAAGGTCCACTCTCTGTGTAACCATGAACAAATAATTTAAACTCCCAGGACCTTGACTTTATAAGATGTTCATTAGATTTACAACTGACTCCTCTAGTCCAGTCCCTTTATTTTACAGATGATGAAATAAGCTGTGACTTGTCCTTCTGGCTAGAAAGCCCTAATGGTTTCTAGGACATTTTTGAGGAGGAATCTCCAAAAGGGAAAGAAGGCTTCAACTTCAACCAGGTTTCCTTCCCTTTCTTTGACAGCTTTAAGGAATCTGAAAAGTGTTAGACCACCTATCTTCCCACTGGTCATGCTTTATACCCCTCATGACAGCATCACATTCCCCTATTACCATCTGTGTGCTAAACCTTGTTTCTGGATCAGTGGACAGTATCAGGAGGCAAGATCAGGTTGGACTTGTAACTCTATAAAGAAACCCAGCAAGAAAAACACAACATACCTAAGGGGAAACCTATATGTATATACATACATGTGTGTGTATATGTGTATAAATCATATATATGTAATTATTTTTCCAACTACATACAATAGTAGTTTTTAACCAATCTTTTTTTTTGGCAACATTTTGAGTTTTACAATTTTTCTTCCTCCCTCCCTTCCCTACTCCCTCCCTATGACAAGCTATGTGATAGAGGCTTTACATTTGTTACCATACTGAACAAAGATCGAAATTGAATATGTTGTGACAGAAAAATCAGATCCAAACAGAAGAAAGAAAATATTAGAGATAACAAAATTACATATACATTAGACAACTTTTAAAAAGTGAAGATAATAATCTTTGGTCTTCACTTAAACTCCACAGTTCCTTCTCTGGATACAGATGGTATTTTTCATCACAAATCTAAGGGAAACTTCTTGAGCCTTCCACAAATGAGAGAAAAGCATTTTCAGCCTCCAGAATTGTGAGTTACTTCCATGCTCCTAAACTTAAACTCACTTCCCCCTGGACTTTGTTTGAAATCCAAGGAAAATATTTTCACACACCTTTAGGGAGAAGTTTCATACAAATTGTTTTTATTCTATGACCTTAGTAAATATCCCTTTTAAAAAATTATTTAAAGTATTAAAGATCTCAACTGAAACTCAAGTACACTGGTTGGTAGAGCCTTTTCAAAATAACATTAGAGTCATCTTGACCACTCAAAGTTCCCATAGGACTCTGAGGAGGAAATGTAGTCTACATAGTTCTGGAAAGTGAGAGATAAGATAAGGATGCTCTCTAAGGCATACATGGGCTACAAAAGAATAGTATACAAAATAAGGAAAATAATAGCCCTGCTATATTTTGCCTGGTCAGACTACAACTGCAATATTGTGTTCAGTGCTGGGTACCACATATTAAAAAGTAGTTGAAGAATATCCAGAATAGGGTGATCAGGCTGGTAATAAGATTGGGAACCAAACCATAAGAAGATTGATTGAAGGAATTGCTAGTGATTGCCTCACAAGCAGAACTATTTAGTATATAATGAAATCATTTTAGTCATTTTTTTCAGTCATTTCCAATGTTTCATGACTCCTTTTGGGGTTTTCTTGGCAAAGATAATTTCAGGAGTTTGACATTTCTTCCTCCAGCTCATTTTATAGAAGAGGAAACAGTCAAACAGGATTAAGTGACTTGAACAGAGTCACATATGTAGTAAATGTCTGAATTATCTGAATCCACATCTTCTTTACTCCAGTCCAGCATTCCATCCACTGTACCACCTAGATACCCTATAATGGAATACACTGCTTTACAAAGTAAGTGCCTCATTACTAAATCTATCGTCCAAGATTTTTCTTGTCTCTATGTTAACTAGAACCTGAGGGTACAAAGACAGAAAGAATAGTCCTTGCCTCCAAGGGGCTTACCCTCAAGCAAGAGTTGATAACCAGTAATTGTAAGGGGTTTCATGGCTTCAGGCAGAAACTACTAAGCGAACTCTGACATCCCTCCCAGCAGCAGTGTTCCAGGAGTTGATGAATAATACTCACAACAAACTTAATTCTACTCTTCTCCCCCTGCCCCCATCCTCCTCCCCCAATACACATACACTTCTCTCTCCAAAAGATATTAAAATATAAGCTGCTTGGTATGGAATTGTACAAACACAAAATTGTGTCCATATTTCCCCTCTTTCCCCTCCATCCAGATGGGCCCAGTTGTTGACAACATTCCTTCAGGACCCAGCTGTGATTACAGACCAGAAATCTGGAATTCATTAGTGGAAAACTTGCAGCCTTCTTTTTCTGACTGGCCTGGTTACAGTCCGGCAAAGCAAACAGATGAAATCTCCCAGGGAGGGATGAAGAAGAGGGGAGGGGAAGGAAAGGAAGGGGCAGGAAGGAGGTTCCTAACTCCCCTTCATAGGACCCCCACAGAGTGAAAGAAGCAGGCCCAACTTCCTTTTTTTCCTTTTTTTTTTTGCCTTTTTATTGGAAGAAGGAATCCAGGGGGGAATTGGGTCTGTGTGGAAGGCTTGCCCATTTCTCAACCTTTTCTAGGCTCAGGAGAGACTTTCAGCAGGAAAGAACTCACAGAAAGTTACTGTAGACTTTTACCAATCCCACCAAGTCATCTAACTGCAGAAATGTTATTGACATGTTTGTAGAACATATTTAAAAGTTGGAACTTTCCCTTTCCGTGTGGTTGAGTTGGTTGGCTGAAAAGTAACTGCCTAGACTTTTTTTTCACTGACCAGGTTTATATTCTTGGACAAATAACTGAAAGAGGGAGGCTGTTGAACTGGAGAATGGACCAAAGGAATACAGTTTTCTCTAGGTAATTAGGTAATTAAGTTCCCTGTTATGATCACAGGAGAATGGGGTCATCCTGGCTACCTTTGGAAGATCCTTTGGTTTTGAAGTCTACACTCACTCAGGCACTGAAAACCTTGCTCCATGTTTTCAGACTACTTTCAGGGCCTTCAGACCCTAACCTGCCCCACCCACCCACCCACCCCAGTGCCATCCTGTTGGATCTCATAAAGCACAGGATGTAGGATGAAGGTAAAAGAGAGCCAGGTGGGTAAAGTTGACTGAACATAATGTGGTGGTTTCTCTCTTACTTTTCCTATATCACAGTAGGAATGGAATTTCAAACCCTCTCTTTAAAGAAGCAGGACAAAGGCATTTGATCCAATTTTGAACATTTCCAATCTTTATGGATCCCATGTTCAGAGCTTTAAATTCCACCCTGTGGGTGTTCATTCTTTTTCTCTTGGACAAGAAAGTCCTTGTTTGTGGAATCTGAGATACCACATATGTCACAGAGTTCAAAAGGACCCTGGGAGGTCTTCCATGGCTTTAGAAAGATTACTTTGATGAGATAAGTACAAAGGAATCAGAAATTTACAAATTGTATTTCCTTTCAAATAGATCAGTTTAAAAACTGAAAGGGGGGAAAGAATACCAAATAAAATCATTTCAGATTTTATTTTTTTTAAAAGATCATTAATGGACCATTTGTATTAGCCAGAACATACAAGAAGCTATTTCCTTACTCTAGCCCTAAACTAAAATAAACAAAGAAGAGAAAAGGAGTTACCTAGCAGCAGTAGATCAATAAGTGTCCTGTTAAAGATTGATGCGGCCCAATTGCCACGGTGGGAAAGAAGATAGGAGTTTCTGTTTACATTTCTATCTCTACAGCTGGTTGGTTGTTGAAACAAGAGGTTCTTTTGCCTTGCTTCGGGCCTTAGTAAATGAAAGCTGTTTCTATTTCAAACCAGCTTTGTTACATTAGTCACTTAATAAATGTTCGATTGAATTAAATCAAGGCAGAAGATATTTATTAAGCAAAGAATTAGCCTTGAGATCCAATGAATCTTTAGACAGAAATTGCTCCCTGAGTTCCTGATCAATTTCCCTTTCGCTTGATCTCCTTTTGGTTTTTTTTTTTTCCCACAACCAGTTCTTTACTTTATAATAAATCAGAGAATCTGGATCCTGAAGATAATTATCAGAGATAATCTAGCCTGATCTCCTAATCCTCTCCCTTCTACTGTAGCTCTGATATCATACAGTTTCAGAGTTCACATTCACAAGAAGAGTACTTCATTGTCAGGCAGCACTAATTATTAGGAAGTCCTTCCTTAGATGGAATTAAAACCCCCTTCTTTGTAATTTCCATCTTATAGTCCTAGATTTTCCCTGGAATTTACTTCTTCCTTTTTATCTCCTCCTCTTTTTCCTCTTTCTCCTCTTCATAGAGTTCTTCTCTTTCAAATGAAAACTTTTCTTTCCAGCTACTACTGTCTTTCTTCCCAAAATTCATGTATTTTACTATTTTGTATAGATTGTGTATATGCATTCTTATATTTATGCTGCATACATACATTTTTCTTTGAATTTCTTTTCCCTATTATAATGTAAGCTCCCTGAGAGCAAGGATTTTTTTAAATTTTTTAAAATGTATTTATTTATTTTCATCCATATGTACATGCATATTTCCAAGTTACAAAATTTCCCTCCACTCTTCCTTCCCACCCCCCTCCCCTCATCAAAGAACAGTCAGGTTAGCATTTTACATACATACTTTGTTAAACATATTTACAAATTAGTAATTTTGGGCATGAAGAATTAGTATTGAGGGAAAGAGCTACATAAGAGATAAATTTTATAAAGTATTCATCAGATTCAGAAGGGTTGTTTTTGTGTGTATGTGTGTTTTGTTTTGTTTTATTTTTCTTCTTCTGGTTGAGGATAATATAGTCCATAACCAGTCAGATACAGTTGTCCTAGTTTTCTGGACTGCTGATAGGAGCTGCTTCCATTAAGGTTGTTCATCTCATGATGTTGTTACTAATGTGTATATTATTCTCTTGATTCTACTCCCTTCACTCAGCATCAGATCCCATAAGTCATCCCATGCTTCTCTAGAAGTCTCTAGAAGTCATCCCATGCTTTATGGTTTCTTATAGAACAATAGCATTCCATAGTATTCATGTACCATAACTTGTTTAGCCATTTGCTAAATGATGGGCATTCCTTCAGTTTCTAATTCTTTGCCTCTACAAAGAGCTGCTATGAATATTTTGGAATATGTAGGAATTTTCCCATTTTTTATAATTTCTTCTGGATATAAACCTAGAATTGAAATTGCTGGGTCAAAAGGTATGAACAGTTGTATTGCTATTTGGGCATAGTTCCATATTGAGAGAAAAGATTCTTTCCTTTTTTTGTACTTGTACTCTCAGCACCTAGGCCAGCACTTGGCCCGTGGTAGGCATTTAATAAATTCTGATGCATTGACCTCCTAGTATCATAGTCCTCCTAAATCTTCTCTTCTACTGAAGTGAAATGTATACTTTTCCCCTTTGTTTTCTAAGGGGACTTCACCAGGAGCTGCCAGAAGCATTTTGTTTCTTAAAGGCCCCATGCTCTATTTGATGGCAGATTCAATCCTGGTTGCCCTAGCACAGTACCTCATCTTAGCTGTCAATATGAAAGAAAATGATGGGTTGAACTCTTCTGCTAAGGCAATTTAGAAGTTAGAATGTGGGACTCGTTATTCAAAGCTGGGCATAGAAACAAAAATGTACATGTAGGTAGATCATTTGAGTGTGGCAATATCATGCTAACTTCGACATCCTACACCATTCCCACCCCTCCACACCTCCCTCCCAATTCAATAAGCATTTAATCAATAACTTACATGCCAGTCTGGAAATAGGATGGAATAGAGGGCTGGTTTTCATATCAGAAAGACCTGAGTTCAAATCCTTCTTTTGACACATACTAGCTATGTGGGCAAGTCATTTAACACCTCTGTGTTCCATTCAGTTCTCCGATTCTGAGCTATAGATGCTTTGGCAATCTGGCAAACAGTCAGGAATTTCCAACCCAAATCCTTTCTACATTAATGAAATCACAGATCTAGACCTAAATAAATATCAATGCAGTATATGTTAGGGTATTAACAAAGAGAAAACAGTTCTGTTCTTAAAGAGTTTACATTCTATGATATACCTGCCTCATATTAAACTATTGCAGCCTAAATCCTGGAATTAACCTCCTGATGATCCTGCCTTGAATCTTGCTATTCTTGATTTGGACCCTACCTCTATTTAGACATCCCTTCCTTTCTTCGCTCTAGTCTACTCTGGGATGGGTCTGTCTTCTTGATTTGGGATTGACAGCACTGGGATTCTGACTCTCAACCATGCAGGAATATCCTGTCTGAAATTTCCCTCTCATATGGCTCCAAATTAGTGAAGGTACAATGGTAACCTAGAGCCCATTCACTGGCAGCCTTTGATGGACCTCTGTTCCAGCTCTGTCCCCAGGAGATGACAATGGAGTCTTCCCAACCGCAGTTATGCCAGGACAAGCTAGGATGGAAACCATTCATCAGTAGCTCTAATAACATTGTACTACAATAGCAGTTGGGTCAGGTTAGGTTAGCCATTGTGCAAGAAAAGAAAGCTTGTTAGTGAATATAGTTGGATAGCTAGAGTTGGGATTGGCACAGGATGGAGCAGTTCTAAGAATGCTCCCCAAGGCAGCAGGTCTTCCTGTATCCACTGCCCAGGGCAGTTTCATGAGTGAACAAGTCCCAGATTAAACTTAGAAGGATTCTTGCAGGTATTCCACAAGTTTTCCAAAGACCTGGGCAGTGTCCAATCTTCCAACCAAGATATCTACTGGCTCCAGCAAAAGTGTCTCCCAAATGGAATATTCCAGTTTCTTCTGTGTCCTGGCCCAGGATTTTCAGTGGAATAAGTTGGCCTTGATGGGTCAATTTCAGCAAGTCAGTCAATAATGATCAAGCACTAACTCTTGGACAGGCGTTGTGCTAATTTGTACAGGCTTGGTGGATCCCATCCATGATGGAATGGAGAGAATAGAGCCAATGGGGACTCTAGCCAAGTCTCATCAAATAGTGCTCCATAACAGATAAACACCCCCATTTGGAACTCAAGAAATAAAAGATTTCTCATGGGTTGTATTTGATTTCATTTCAAACCCGTACAAGCTGAAAAATAATCTATAAAAACCCAAGTAGCATTGCAGAAAGGGTAGTGAAGAAAGACAGTGTACAACCCAAAATGATACTGGCTAAGTATACCCAGCACCCATGAAGCCTTTCTTACTCCCTCTAGATTTTTTTTTGTAATCTACCATCAAAAATCACCTTATATCTATTTTCTTCTTTCCACCTCCCTTTCCCAAATGATACCCTCTCAGTGTCTTGGCCATATTGCTCTCTCCCCTAATTTTCTAGATATTACAATCCTGGGACCCAAACTACCTTACTATCCTAGCTTACTATCCTATAGATAGCTTACTATCCTATTCAGTGCAGGCCTGAATCTCCTCAATCAATCCAAACATACTTTCTGTGTAGTCATTCATTTCAGCCAGTGGTTTCAATCCTTCCAAATCTGATTACCTAAATTATTTATATTTGCTTTAATGCCTTTGATTAATTGTGGAAATCTAGTTCAGTAGGAGCTAGTTAACATAGTGAATAGAACCCTGAACTTGGAATCAGGAAGACTCATCTTCATGAGTTCAAATCTGACTTAAAACATTTACTAGGTATGTGACCCTGGGCAAGTTATGAAGGAAATGGAAAACTGCTCCAGTCTTTGCCAAGAAAACCCCAAAATGGGGTCATAGTCAGTTGTTCATACATAATTCATACCTCTGATTCAATAGAGAAACCTAACCCTCTGAAATAATTGATAAACAGCCCCCTTACACTATGGAATGATGTGAAGTGGGGGAGGGGTGAGAAAAACTATTAAATTAAATTAAAAAACTATTATATAATCGTATGATGAAAATTGAATTAGATGAAGAAAAAAGGTCTGGTTGAGATTTAAAGGGAATTGCCTGAGAAAGTATTTCACATGTTGAAACTAAATTAAATGCAAATCTATGAAGCAAGATTAGCTTAATTTTAAGTTTCTAAATTTAATGATCTCACAAAAATCTGCTTAATAGCTTCACAGATCCTTCTACTTTCCTCTAGTGCCTTTCATGAAAAAAGCAGTGAGTTGAGGTTTTCAATGAAGCTCTTAGATCTTCAACACCAGCAAAAGGCTGAATCATTGCCCTCTATACCAACTCTCTGCCAGTCCAGCTGCATCAGTTTATAGTTTTCACTAAGCCAGGTTGGGGAGGGCATGTAGCTTTGTTTGGATCTGGTAGGGAGATAAGTAAGGGATGGCATTCCAGACTAGGTAGCCTGAGGAAAGAGTTGTGCCACTTGTGCTCTGCATGTCTTCTTTGGCTTCCAAGAACTTTATAAATTCAATCTTGTAGGACCTGCTGAATCAGGAGAAATTTACCTTGATCATATTTTCATCTTAATCTTGCAGCTCAGTGAAAATTGCTGGAGCAATAGTACAGGATCAGGCAGAGGATAGTTAGTGTATGGTCCTGCCTACTGTCCAGTTCCCTTAAGATTATAATGACACATTTCTCCAAACTGAATATTCACTTCTTCTTAAACTATAGTTGTTGGGTTGTTTTTTTGTTGTTGTTGCTCTTTCCCCATCCCACCCCCTTAACTTACCTCTGCACTATTTTGCAGTAGTTAAGTGGCTGAGAGCATCACAGTCTGCCTAGAAGAAGTCTTACAACCCACAAGGAGACCTACAATGGACAAGGAGATTGATGCAGTAAACCAATGGTGATGAAGGATAGCTCCTACGTCTTTGCAGAGAGGTGTTTTATCATAATTACAGAGTGAGGTACCACTTCTCAGATATGGTGAATTGTTTTTCTTCTGGGCTTGTTTCTTTTATTTTTTTTTGAAGGGAGGAAAGGAACCATTGAGAAATGATGGTAATATGAAAAAAAGAACATTAATAAGATTTTTTAAAAGAAAAAAAAGGCTGGGGATGGCCAGGGGTGCAGTGGATAGAGCACCGTCCCTGGAGTCAAGAGTACCTGAGTTCAAATCCAGCCTCAGACATTTAATAATTACCTAGCTGTGTGGCCTTGGGCAAGTCACTTAAACCCATTGCCTTCAAAAACCTAAAAAAAAAAAAAGGCAAGGTCACCTCCTATGACTAAAAGGAAAGGGATTTGCAGTTTCATGTGCAATCATCTTTTTTTTTTTTAATTATTCAACTGTCATAGAAATGCTTGTTTTCTTTCATAAATTAAATTGAAAAAGAAAAAGAAAGGGAAGGAAAAGTTGAATGCAAGTTTAAAACTAGTTTAATGGGGCAGGGAAGGGAGCGGTGATAACTGGACAAGGAGAACCTGGTCCTCAGAGAACACTCAATATCCTGAATTTGAAACAAATCCAGAAGTAGTTTTGGTGAACCTGCTTCCCTCCTCAATTCTGGGCAAGCTAAGGTATTCTCTGTTTCCAATTAAATTATTGTCTGGTGATTAAAAAAAGTCTTTTAATTAGTTGCTGTGCCAAAAATGAGTGAGCATATAAAAGATTCTCTCAGTTCTCTGATGACAAACAAAGCACGAACTGTGGTGGACTTCTAAGTGAGATAGAGAGCCAAAAACAGTAGGACCTTTCCTTGGCCACCTTCATTTTTCTTCTTTCCTAATTTAAGGTGACTAAGCATCTCATTATCTTTGCAACTCTGCTGTCCATGAACTCTAATTTGTTATTTATTTTTTACTAGAACCAAGATTTCTCTGGTGTAGGAAATACTTGGTGAGAAATTCCTTCTACCAATGCAGACTGACATTACCTCTTCAGTTTATAGTCATAATGGCTGCCTAGCACAATGAGATCTTGAGCAACTTTCTCAAAGCCTGGAGACCTCAGGTTCAAAAATCCCTTCTCTAGGGGAAAATATGAGGGACTTAATGATGATGAACTACATGTATTCCTGTATAAAAAAAATGACACTGATAATATCTTCTCAATTAACAAAGCAGGTAGAAGGAGCTTTTATAGATGAAGCACAGGAGAAAGAAGAATTTGAAGATAAAATATGGTGTAAAACAATGGAGTCAATAGAAAAAAGGGAAATGTAATGGGAGAAAGAAAAAGGAGAGGGGAATAGGCTAAGATATTTCATATAATAAGATTTTTCTTTATTACAATGAGCTATTGCAATGATATGGAAGGGGGGAAGGCAAGGGGGAATGAGGGAATCTTTGCTCTCATCAGAGGTGGCTAGGAGAGGAAATAGCATATATACTCAATGGGGTATAGGCATCTGGAGTAAGAAGGAGAGAAGGGGGACAAGGGGAAGGGGTGGGGATGTGAATGATGGAGGAGAGGATGGACCATGGGGGGAGAGTGGTCAGATATAACACATTTTCTTTTTTACTTCTTGCAAGGGGCTGGGATTGGATGGCCTGTCCGGGACCATAGGGCCAGGTAGATGCTGGGCCTAAGGGGTGGTATGGGGGCTCAGGGCCTCTTGGCCCCAGGGCCAGAGATTTGTCTGCTGTGACACTCAGCTACCCTACAGCAGAGTCAGAGTGAAAGCAGAGAGAAAATATAGTACATAGTAGTGGAGAAATACTAAAGGAGGAAGTTGTGATCAGCAATGACAACAGTGGAAAAATAGTAATTTATGGACTTATCATAAAGAGTGTGATCTACCCGTGACAGAGTTTGTGGTGTTGGAACACAGCAGGGCAAATGGGGCTGAATGGCCTGCCTGGGGCCGCATAGCAGGGTGATCATTAGGTGTCTGAGGCCAGATTTGGGCACGGTGCTCTTGGCTCAAGGGCCAGTGCTCTGTCTGCCACCTGGCCGCCCCTACTATTATTACTATTTTATTTTATCTTGGTTTTTTTATTTTTTTGGTTTTTGCAGGGCAGTGGGGCTAGGATGGCTTGCATGTCACACAGCTGGGTGATTGTTGGGTGTACGGGGGCCGGATGTGGGCTCAGGTGCTCCTGGCTCCAGGGCTGATGCTCTGCCCACTGAGCCAACTGGCCATACCTACAATTATTACTATTATTTCTTTTTAATTTTAATTTTAATTTTTTCTCTCCCCTTTACTTTATTGCTCAAGCAAGTCTATATTTTTGGGGGAGAGGGGGTATTTTGTTTACTCTTAAACAAAAAATATTTTATTAATGTATAAAAACATTATTTGTACAAAATGAGAATAAATAAATATTAAATTAAAAGAAAAAAATCCCTTCTCTAAGCCTAGTTTGTCTCATTTATATATATATATATATATATATATATAACATATTTTGAAAACCTTAAAGAACTATATGGGTATTACCTGTTATTCATTTTGAGTCTTTCCACATGTTCAATGTTTTATGAATTTATTTGACATTACCATCTAGACCATATCTTCCCATTTTACTTAAAATAGTAATTTGTGTTGTTGTTTCAGTCATTTTTCAGTGAAACCAACTTTTTTTCTTTGCAAAGATACTGTAGTGGTTTGATATTTCCTTCTCTAACTCATTTTATAGATAGAAAAACAGAAACAAATAGGGTTAAGTGACATGCCCAGGATCACACATCTATAAGTGTCAAATTTGAACTTAGAAAGATGAGTCTTCCTGACTCTAGGCCTGGAAATTTATCTACTGCACCACCTTGCTGTACATAATGTTAATAGTTGGCATTTTAGATGAGGAAACAGAGCAATTAAGTGTCTGAGGCAGGATTCAAATGCAGATCTTCCAGACTTAAATTTCAAAGTTCTATCTATAGTGCAACCAACACTTTATTTTTTAAGCAACTTATTTTTTCTTCACTTTTTTATTTTTTTTCCAAATTTTTTTTGCATTTTTCTCCCTCTCTCCCTTTCTCCCCCTCCCCCTGACAGAAAGCAATGTAATATAGACTCTACATCCATAATCATGCTAAACATAGCTCCATATTATTCATGTTCTGAAGAATAACATCTAAACAAAAGAGAAAAAAAATTAGAGAGAAAAAAATGAGAATTCATAAGACAACATTTTTTTAATTGAAGATAGTAAACTCTGGTGTGCTTTTTAAACTCCACAGTTCCTTCTCTGGATATGGGTGACATTCTCAAACATACATTTTTTAGTGTTGTCTTTGATTATTGTACTGCAGAAATGATCCAAGTTCATCATAGTTGATCATCACCCCACATTGCTATTAGTATGCATAACATTCTTCTGGTTCTGCTCACTTCACTCAACATCAGTTCATGCAAGTCTTTCCAGACTATTCTGAAGTCCCTTCCCTCATGATTCCTTTATTTATTTATTTGTTTGTTTGTTTGTTTATTTAAACATTATTAAATAACAATGTTTGTCTTACTAAAATAGTTTTGTTGCAAAAGTAAACATAATCCCATAATCTCTCCCCCCAACGATGAGGAAATCCCATGAGAGAAACAAGAAAAAAAATTGTACTTCAGTCTGTGTTCAGATAACATTGGTTCTGTCTCTGAGATAGATCACATTTTTTATTGTAAGTCCATCAGAGAAACAGCTTCAATATTTTTTCCCATAGTTGCTTTTGCTAACTGTATTTCCCTCTATCTATTCCTCCCCACTCCCATTTATTCTATTCTCTCTCTTCTTTCACTTTATCCCTCCTCAAAAGTGTGTTATGGGGCAACCGTGGCATGGTGGACAGAACACCAGCCGGGAGCCAGGAAGACCTGAGCCCAAATCTGATTGCAGACACTCAACAATCACCCAGTTATGTGGCCCCAGACAATTCACCCAACCCCACCACCCTGCAAAAAAAAAAAGTGTGTTGCATCTAACTACCCTCTCCCATGATCTTCCCTCACCTTTATCACCTATACCCCTCTCCCCTTTCTCCCATCCCCTTCCTCTCTTTTTTCCTCTAGAGTAAGAGATATTTCTATCCCCTATTGAATGTATCTGTTGTTTCCTCTCTGAGCCATTTCCGATAAGAATGAAGGTTTATTCATTCCCCTTCACCTTCCCTCCCTTCCACTCCGTTGAAAAAAGCTTGTTTCTTGATTCTTTTATGTGAAATATCTTAGCCCATTCCACCTCTCTTTTCCTTTTCTCCCATTTCATTCCTTTTTGGGCCATTGACTCCATCCATAAATAATATAATATATTATCCTTTCATGTTCAGCTCTCTCCTATGCCTTGTCTGTACATACTCCTTCTGCTCTAATAAATGAGAATGTTCATATGAGTTATCAGTATTATCTTCCCATGTAGGATTACAACCATTTCAATATTATTAAATCCCTCACAATTTGCCCTTCCTGTCCACCTTCTCTGTGCTTCACCTGAGCCCTATACTTGGAGTCAAGTTTTCTGTTCAGCTCTGGTCATTTCAACAGGAACATTTGAAAGTCCCCTATTTCATTGAATGTTCATCTTTTCCCCTGAAAGAGGATATTTGCAAGGATGTTGATCCTTAGTTGTAATCCAAGCTCTTTTGCCTTCTGAAATATTTTATTTCAAGCCTTATGAGCCCTTAATGGTGGCACTGTTAAGTCCTGTATAATCCTGACTGTAGTGCCATGATATTTGAATTGTTTCTGGTTACTTGCAATATTTTCTCTTTGACTTGGGAATTCTGGAATTTCACTATAATATTCCTGAAAGGTTTTTTGGGGGGAAATCTCTTTGGAGGTGATTGGTGGATTTCCTCAATTTCTATTTTACCCTCTGCTTCTAGGATATCATAGCAATTTTCCTGGAAAAATTCTTTAAAATGAAGTCTAGGTTCTTTCCCTGGTCATGATTTTTCAGGTAGCCCAATAATTTTTAAATTATCTCTTTTAGATGTTTTCCAGGTCAGTTGTTTTTACAATGAGATATTTCACATTTTCTTCTAGCTTATCATTCTTTTGGGTTTGTTTTATTGTTTCTTGATTTCTCACAAAATCACCAGCTTCCCTTAGCTCCAGTTTACATTTCAAGGAGTTGTTTTCTTCAGTGAGCTTTCTTATCTCCTTTCCCAACTGGCTAATTCTGCTTTTTTAAGGCATTCTTCTCCTCTTTGACCTTTTGGACTGCTTTTTCCATTTCACCTAAACTGATTTTTAACATGTTTTCTTTGACATTTTTGTATCTTCTTCACCAAGCTGCTAACTTGGTTTTCATGATTTTCCTGCATCTCTCTCATTTCTCTTCCCAATTTTTTCTCCACCTCCCCTACTTGATTTTCAAAATATTTTTTGAGTTCTTCTATAACCTGAGACCAAATCCTATTTTTCTTGGAAGCTTTGAATACAGAAGCTTTGAATACAGACCTTTTCATCTTATTAATGTGTGTTTTGATCCTTCATGGGACCAAAGTAATTTTCTATGATCAGATTTTTTTTCCTGTTTACTCATTTCCCCAGCCTATGACTTGATTTTGATGTGCTTCTCAAGCTTTTGGGTGTTTGGGGGACATGCCCCCCCAAAGACTTCAATTACTTCAGTGTTTTATGAGAGGTTCTGACTGCTCTCCTTGCCTGAGCTCTGATCTTTGGATGACCATAATCTCTCCACTCTGCCCTGGAGCTGTGAGGAGGGTCCATGCTCTGCTATGGCAATAGGGGGACCCCAGACTGGGACCAGGGTCTGAATATGGACAGAGAAGAAGAGTCCTGTCCCAGAGATAGGGAAGAGACCTCAACAGTCTCCCCTGACCCCCTTATGGTCCATGGGCTGAGCACTTTGGGAGCAGCTGCTGGGCAACTCCCTGCTGGGTGGCTCTGCAGGCCTCTTGTTTCCCAAGATTGCACCAAGGCCTGAGCTTTCATAGACTTGACTCCTCACTCAGGCAGAGTTTTCCGGCTTTTCTTCCTAGTTATCTTTGGTGATCCCTGGGTTGGGAGGTCTGGAAACTGCTCCTACTGCCACAAACTCTGGCGCTCCCAGGGACCCAGGTGCCTTGTGGACTGTTCCTGGAAGACTGGAGCTCATTCACTCCAGCACTGGGCAGCTGCATTGTGCTGTGGCTTAAATATCTCTTTCCTGCAGATCTACCAAGTTGTCTTGGACTAGAGAATTGTTTCACTCAGTTTTTCTATGGGTTCTGCCACTCTAGAATTTGGTTAGAGTCTTAATTTTTTACAACATTTGGGGTTTTTCTAGGGAAGAGTTTCTGGGAGTTCCTACATTCACATCTTTTTCTTGGCTCTGCCCCTTCTCCCCTCATGATTTCTAATAGAACAATAGTGCTCCATCGCATTCATATGCCACAATTCATTCAGCCATTCCTGAATTGATAAGCATTCTCTTAATTTCCAGTTCTTCGCCACTATGAAAAGAAGTGCTATAAATAATCTTGTTCATGTCGACAACCAACACTTTAAAAAACCATGAGTGACTTTAACAAATGCTTTACTCAGACTATCCCTGAAAGATCTGAAAAAATCATCACCCTTTCCTCTCCCTACTGGATCCAGTTTGGTGAACAGCATAATTTGATGCACATTGTCCAACACAATGAAGGCAGAAATTACTGGTATCACACCATGATTGTACTGGAGGCCCCAAAAATTATGACAGAGCTTCACTTCTACAACAAACCTTCTATCGTACTGGAACCAGGAAGTTCAGCATATCAGCTAGCTCCTGCTCCAGTAAGTCTTCACAGTTCATTAAGATAGACACTCATTAGGTAAAATGTGCCTGGGGGGGGCATTTCCTTCCAGTGCCATATCACAGGGGTTACATACACATGCTCAGAGCAAAGCTTTTTAGGGGGTCAAAGAATAAGTTTAGTTAGATAATGAATCCAAGAAGTTTTACAGCCCAGGTATGGATTTTCTTGGAACCTCTCCCTAAGCTGCTTGCTTCTTTCACAAAAATATGAAACAGGGGAAAGAGTGCTGGGTTTGGAGCAATAGAATATGAATTTAAATCCCAGTTTTGTTTGACTTTAAACAAATTACTTAACCTCTCTAAGTCTCAGATTCCTCATTTTTAAAGTGAGGAGTTTAGACTAGATGGCCCCTCAGCTACCTGTTAGCTCTGAATCTGTGACACTTTGATTTAACAAAGGACACACAACCTGACATTTAATTCATGTAGTCGCTGCTCTTCCTGAAACATTAGGTCCTCCATCCTAGGCAAGGCACACTAGGATCACCAGCTCTATGGTAGCAAGACTTCCTTAGAGGGCAACAAGATAGAACTGATCCATACTGTGCCATTTCTAGGAGGACCTGGGATGCAGTCCTGAGGTAGGATTTGAACCCTATCTACTGACTCAAAAATCACTACCTCTGCTAATTGCAAGACATTAGGGAAATAATTTTTTCTTTGGAGGCAGTTAAGTGACTTGCCCAGGATTACACAGATAGTGACTGAAATCAAATTTGAACTCAGGTCCTCCTGACTGTTGAGTTGGTACTTTATCCATTGCACCATCTTGCTGTTGTTCCCTGGGAAAGTAATATGAAAAGTTTACCTCTAAGGTTCCTTTTAGTTCTAAATATATCATCTTATGAGAAGAGTAGAAGAGAAATACCAACCCAGAAGATCAGGGTTGTGATATGTATTAGTCTGAAGGACTAGTCAATCAAGGTGATAGAAATGGATACATATTGGAAAGACTACTGGTTCTAAGCTTAGAGATATTTATTGAAGGATTCTCCAGATGAAGTAGAAATCATTAGATGTGTAGTCCATAATGGTTGGTCCTGCAGTAGGAGTTCTAATCATCCCTAAAACTCAACTTTTTTCCATGACAATATCAAACATTCATGCTGTTAGGGAGGGACCCTTATCATACACTAAACTGACTTGCTTCCCTTTATTACTTAGACTTCTTACAAACTCACTAAAGAAAGAAGGGTCTGAGAATATCTATTAGATCAGATCTTTTGTTGCAGGGATGATGAATCAATCTCCAAGAAGCCTCTATGCTGAGTGCAGGGTCCCCATGAAGACCTCATAATAGTCATCTATCCATCATGTTTTATGCTCCCTAAGCCAACGATGCAAGTTGTTTCCTTCATCTTTTGTTCTGTTCAGTGGGAACAAAAATCAACAGATTTTACAATTACTAATTAATAGAAAGTGAACTCTAAGGAAGAGAAGCCATTCAGTTCTTTGTCCCAAATTGTGTGTGCCAATTAATCTGTTTCATGACCAAGCCCATGATTTTGATTTTTCTGATATGACTTTGTAGAGAATGTCTTCAGAATGGTGGCAGAGCCAAATGAAAGATGTAGATATGGGCCTTTCTAAGTAGGGAGGAGATGAAGGAACTTGAGCCCTAAGAAGAAGGAGGAAAGAAGAGAAAAGTAAAGTTTGAGACATGAGTCCTTGACTGTAGCAGATATCTAGAATGTGACTCCTCTCTGACAGAAGCCTAGAGGACCCCAGAGTTATGACAGAGAGAAAGAAATTGATAGAAGCATTCATAATGGTTCACTCTTAGGCATGAGTGCACAAATTTGTTTTGTGTTTGACTTTTTTGCCTGGGAAAGTAACTTTCTATCAGTCACTCAGGGAGTGAGATCTACTATGGATAGACTTCTGCCTAACATATGCAAGCAAGACCCTGACTCTGGGAAATTGGATTCTGAGTTCCTATACTAAAGAAATTTCCCTGTTGATCAGTCAGGTGCAGGAAGAACAACTACAGTTTACTAGAAGCTCCATTCGACCAAATGAAAGCATAAGAATGAACTCAGAGAGTCAGACTCCTAGATTCTCATCTCCAATGCACTCCACCTACTATGATTATTACTAGAAACAGGAGAGCTAAGAATAGACTACAGGAAGGAACATTAATAGAAAGAAACCTCTACTTGTGAGAATTAAGACCAGTGATAGGAGAAATGGTGAAAGCAATAAGTCTAGAACAGAAGCATAAGCAGGAGAATAGCTTAAAGGACCACAGGAGTGGTGAGTCAGGAGGGAGTGATTGAAAGCTGTCTCTATGCTGCTCCTGGCTTTTTATTTAAGCCCCAAAGTTCAGATTTGGAACCTTGGACAAACATAAGTCACCTCTAATTCCTTCTCCACAGTTGGCAGATAAAGTGGCTTTGAGACTTTTCCCTAGTAGGCTAGAATAGGAGGGTAATCAGAACTTTGGAGAAATAGTTGGGTGTTGTTGACAGCAACAAGTGGAGGAATACTTAACCAGAATTTTTTTTAATCTTCAAACAACTAGCCAAGTGGCCACAAAATAATTATTATAAATGTTTTAAGAATGGCCAATCCAGGGCAGCTAGGTGGCACAATGGATAAAGCACCGGCCCTGGAGTGAGGAGTACCTGGGTTCAAATCCGGTCTCAGACATTTAATAATTACCTAGCTGTGTGGCCTTGGACAAACTACTTAACCCCATTGCCTTGCAAAAAATAAAGAAACTTAAAAAAAATAAAGATCTGAAGTGCTTAGAATATAATTTTCTGGGAAGCAAAGGAATTAGAATGACAACCAAGAATCATCTACCCAGCAAAACTGAGTATAATCCTTTTTGTACCTCTGACAGTACCATAGATAATGGAAAAATATCAATACTAAACATATATGCACCAAATGGTTTGGTATCTAAACTTTTGAAGAAATTGAATGAGATACAAGAAGAAATAGACAATAAAACCATATTAGTGGGAGACTTCAACTTTCCCCTTCCAGAAACAACTAAAAAACTACTTGCAATAATTAACAACTTTAGCAAAGTTGCAAGATATAAAATAAAGCCACAAAAATCAATATTTCTATATATTAATTTCTATGTTTCTATATATTACCAACAAAATCCTACAGCAAGAAATAAAAAAGGTAATTTCACTGAAAATAATTGTAGGCAATATAAAATACTTGGGAGTCTATCTGCCAAGACAAATCCAGGAACTACATGAACACAATTATAAAACACTTCACGCAAATAAAATCAGATCTAAACAATTAGAAAAAAGTAATTGCTTATAGGTAGCTAATGTAATAAAAATGATAATTCTTCCTAAATTGATCTATTTATTCAGTTCCATACCAATAAAACTACCAAAATTTATCATTAAAGGCTAGGGAAAAAATAGCAAAATTCAATGGAAGAACAAATTCAAGGAAATCAATGGAAAAAGTGTAAAGGAGGATAGTCTAGCTATACCAGATCTCAAATTACATTAAAAAAAATGTTACTTATCAAAGCAATCTGCTTTTGGCTAAAAATAGTGCTGAATCAGTGGAATAGATTAGAGACACAATACATTATAGTAAATGATCATAGCTATCTAGTATGTGTTAAATCCAAAGATCTAAGCTTTGAGGACAAAAACTCATTATTTGATTAAAACAACTGGGCAAACTGAAAACAGTGTGACAGAAACTAGGTATAGACCAATATCCTACACTATATATGGTATGTATAAGGTCAAAATGGGTCCATGATTTCAACATAAAGGAGGATACCTTAAGCAAATTAAAAGAGCATGGTTTAGTTTATCTGTCATATCTATGGATAAGGAAGAATCTAGAACCAAACAAGATATAGAGAGCGTTACAAAATGTAAAATAGATCATTTTGATTACATTAAATTAAAAAGGGGTTGCACAAACAAAATCAATGCAACCAAAATGAGATGGAATCCAAAAAAGGGGAATATTTTTTGTAACAGTATTTCTCAAATTTATAGAGAACTGAGCCAAATTTATCAGAAAACAAGTCATCCTTCAATTTTTAAATGATCAAAGGATATGAATAGGCAGTTTTCAGATAAAGAAACCAAAGCAATTTATAGTCATAAAAAAGTTCTAAATCAGGGTAGCTAGGTGGTGTAGTGGATAGAACACCAGCCCTGGAGTCAGGAAGACCTGAGTTCAAATCCAACTTCAGACATTTAATAGTTACCTAGCTGTGTGACTTTGGGCAAGTCATTTAACCCCATTGCCTTATAAAAACAAAACAAAACAAAAAAGTTCTAAATCATTATTGACTGGAGAAATGCAAATTGAAAAATGATAAATGTTAGAGGATCATGGGGAAATTGGTACAATAATGTACTATTCTAGGGGAAAATTTGGAACTATACCCAAAGGGATAAAAAATTGTGCATATCCTTTGATCCAGCAATAGCACCACTATATCACAAAGGAATTTTTTTAAAAGGGAAAAGGACCTATTTGTACAAAAATAAAGCAGCTCTTTTTGTATTAACTTAGAATTGGAAATTGAGGGATCCTTGATTGGGGAATGGCTGAAAAAGTTATAGCATATGATTGTAATGAAATATTATTGTGCTAGAATAAATGACAAGCAGGATGAGTTCAGAAAAACCTGGAAAGACTTAACATGAACTGATAAAAAAAATAAAGTGAGTAGAACCAGAAGAATGTTGAACACAGTAACAGTAATATTATACAATGAAGAACTATGAATAACTTATTTATTCTTATTAGTACAATGATCCAAGACAATCCCAAAGAATTGGGATGAAAAATGCTCTCTGCTTTTGGGTAGGATGTCCTGATGATTACACCCTAGATCATTTGTTTTCCTTCCAGGGTTTAACTCCCTTGGATCTTTGAAGTGTAGCATTTTTGATCTTCAAGGATCTTTCTGAAACCTCTTACGTAGTATTAAGTATTAATGTCTCAGGTCTGAGACCTTGGACCTGAGATATCACTATCTGATCATTTCTATCCTAGGTTTTTCTGACCACCCTGGAGTTCTCTGCTCTTCATATATCTGGACACAGAAGCTTACTTGTTTCATGTGTCCCTGACTCATCTTGGTTTCACTAGGAGACTCCTCTGCCCTGGTCTGGCTTTGTTTGCTGCTCCCTTTCCAATTGTCTGCAGGTTTCTGACTCACCTCCTGGGTATTGAAATGGAAGTACTGAAATGGAAGAAATTACTTGCTATAGTTTCTATTTGGATGTCTTGATTATTATGAAAACTTCAGACTTTTCCTAGCATAGATATGTGAAAGCTCTGCAGTCTACCTGTGGTTGAGCCAGCCATCTTGATCAAAAGTCTTGAAAGTTGGCTTAAATTTATTTAATATTGTTTTCATATTTTGTGAGTTTGGTAGATATTGATATGTCAAATTTAAATAATCTTGCAACATGTAGTGAGGAAAAAGATTTAATTCTGGTGTGAATTGGCTGACTGGCTACTTTTTAAATTATATTCTTTTTTATTACAAAGGTTATAATTTCCTATTAAATTAATTTAGTTTAGCATATTTACTAGTATTCAATTTTATATTATTTATAATCTCATTGCTTTTCCTAAGTTTTGTTGTAATTTTAAATTTTTTGTTCTATCAATCTTTTTTTTGCTCTTAAGATTTTATTTTTTGAACTGTAGAGATAGTTTTAACATTCATTTTTGTAAGATTTTGAGTTCCAAATTTCTCTCCATCCTTCCTCCCCCCTTCCTAAAACAGCAAGCAATCTGTTGATGCCTTTATTTTAGAAATTGCATTCATTTCTAATTCTGGGTCATGTGAACAATAAGATGTTAGACTAGAAATTTTCTCCAATCACTACAGCTTCTCAAACCTCTCCAAAATAGAAATTATGCACCAAAGATAAAACAACTTCAGCTGTTTCCATGGTACAAGTCACTCAGAATCCAAAAAAAAAATTTTTTTTTTAAATAAACCAGAAACTAATGCTTACTGACCCTGAATTCACTCAGCATCCTTTCTCTACCTCCCACACTATTGGCAGTGAAGTTACACTAGGAAACCCAAGGACATGACACAGATTATAGTAAAATCCAAAAACCAGTCTTTCCTCCCTTCTTCCAGTGCCATTTAGACCCTGGATTTTTTTCTGGGCTCAATAATCAGCTTAGCCACAGTCCTTCAGGAGCAAATGCTTACCTGGAGATACAAATGGGAAGCACCAGTGCTGCAAAGTCCTGAACTGGCAGTGCTAGAGAAATCAGACTCTTAATTGCTTGGGCTAGGTCAAAGAACTAAAGGAGTGAATCAGCTCATCTAGACAGGGCATGGATGTGGAGGGCTATGCAGTATTCCACCAGGCCTGAGGGAAAGAACACAATATTCAGATGGAGTCAGTTCTGACCACTCCAGAGTTAATTGGGGCAAAGACCTAGGTTGATGATCTATGAATTGTCCAGTGTAGGAGAAGGCTGAAACTCTGAGAGCTAGCTCCCCCAAGGAAACCACAATCAGAAGGGAAGGAGTCGGGAAAGGAGTGATAAGGGAGGGTGGGTGGGAATGTGGGCAGAAACAAGACTAAAAGATTCCAGGAAAAAGAACTTAAAGACCTTGTCCAGGGGCAACTGGGTGACACAGTGGATAGTGCACCAGCCCTGGAGTCAGTAGGACCTGAGTTCAAATGCAATCTCAGGCACTTAATAATTACCTAGTTATGTGACCTTGGGCAAGTCACTTAACCCCATTGCCTTAAATAAAAATAAAATTAAGTTAAAAAAGACCTTGTCCATAAACAAAAACAAATTAATAGAAAAAGCTATAACAATAGAAAGAAACCTGGTCTCCAGAACTACTAAATAAATTCAGGCATCTATGAATAAATACTACAAAATAAAGGAAAATCATCCAACACTTGATGAAACAGAAGATTTTGTGGAATTTGAAAAGAAAATGGAATAATAACATGCTACTCCTAGTGGTTTAAATGCGAATGAGACTTATAAGAGTAGAATTTATGTGCAAAAGCAATGAACAGAATAGAAAAACTTGAACCTGCAATGAATGGCAAGCTTCAACAAAGAAATAAAAAGAGACCAATAGATTAGGAATACAAATACACAGAAGTGAAAAAGAGAAGCAAAAAACAAATAACATATGTTCATTATTCAAGCTAAACATATAGAAGTCAAGGACAGGATGTACAAAGATATTCTAAGGTTGTCTTCCAAAAGAACATGACAGGATAAAAATATTAACTACAATAAAGGAAATAATGGAAAAGAACTGCCCAGAACTTCTGAACATATAAATTTAAATTCCACTGGAAAGAATTCACAGATCCTTAAAAAAAATTTTTTTTAAAACACACAAAGGGGGAAGCTAGGTGGCGCAGTGGATAAAGCACCGGCCCTGGAGTCAGGAGTACCTGGGTTCAAATCCTGTCTCATACACTTAATAATTACCTAGCTGTGTGGCCTTGGGCAAGCCACTTTATCCCATTTGCTTTGCAAAAACCTAAAAAAAAAAAAAAACACACAAAGCAAATACAAAAAAACAAGGCTGCAAACTCCAAGATAGAGGTTAAATTTAACAATTCAATTTAGAAACAATAAATTCTGCAAGTCATCAGAAACACTTTCAAATACAAAAGAAAGGACAATGGAAAAAAAAGCAAGGTGATTCTACAACCACTTTAAAAAGAGGAGAAAATAGGGGGCAGCTAGGTGGTGCAGTAGATAGAGCACCAGCCCTGGAGTCAGGAGGATCTGAGTTTAAATCTGAACTCAGACACTTAATAATTGCCTAGCTGTGTGACCTTGGGCAAGTCACTTAACCCCATTTGCCTTCCAGAAACCTAATAGAAATCATAAGTGGTTGGACTTTAGAGAAGCATGGAAAGAATTACAAGAATTGTTGCTGAATGAAGAAGCAGAACCAAGAGAATATTGTATACATTAACAATAATATTGTGAGATCAACTATGATGGACTTGGCTCCCCTCAGCAGTTCAGAGAACAAGGACAACCTTGAGAGACCTACTGTGAACAATGCCATCCACATCCAGATTGGGGAGAAAAAAAACATGGAATCTGAATACATATTGTGTTCACTTTTTAAAAACTTCTCTTATGTTTTTCCTTCCTATTTCATGGTTTTCCTTCCCCTTAGTTCTAATTCCTCTTACACAAAATGACCAGTATATAATAACTATGCTCAACACAAGTGTATATATACAACTTTTACCAGACAATTCACTGCCATGGGAAGGGAGGGAGATAAAGGAAGGTGATAGAAAAATGTATAACTCATGACTTTGCAAATGGATGAATGTTGAAAAACTATCCTAGAATGTAATTGGAAAAGTAAAGTAAATTTTCAATTAAAAAAAAGAGAAAGGAAAAGAAGGAGGCCTCATTTTGAAGGTGATAGGAGACTCTACTAATGAATACAGATATGGATGAGGAAAGAATGTCAAGGAAAAGAGATGAGGATCTAAAATTAAATGAGGGCAAGAGGATTTGCAAAGTCTTCTTGTCCTTTAGGGGAGGAGGATGAAAGAGTTAGAACCCTTGGAGGCAATTTGTAGCTGAAAGAGTGGAAAAGCATGGACACAAGGCAGAGATTTCTAGGCAAATGAAGGAAAAAAAGATCTACCAGAAAGGGTATAGATCAATGGTGGGCTGCACAAATAGGGGTACATTGGGAAAGAGGACCTACTATGGGGCAGTGTCCTAAAATCTGCATTAATTGCCATTGTACTGGAAATGAAGCACAATGGAAAAGGAGAATTTATGAGGTCAACCCTGTTGGAAGTGGCAGAAAGTACTTAGAGGGGAGAGGCTAGAATGGATACCCTAGAAGCTTTGATTATGTAAAGAATATAGAGAAAAGCAAGTGTGCAGATGATTATAAGGGTCTTGAATCAGAGAAAAAAAGTCTATAGTAAATAGAACGAGATGTCAAATAATGAAAAGAATGAGAGAAATCCTTTTTTAAAAATGGGGTACAAAATGGGGTGGCTAGGTGGCACAGTGGATAGAGCACCAGCCCTGGAGTCAGGAGTACCTGAATTCAAATCTGGCCTCAGACACTTAATAATTACCTAGCTGTGTGGCCTTGGGTAAGCCACTTAACCCCATTGCCTTGTAAAAACTAAAAAAAAAAAAAAAAATGGGGTATAAAAATGAAAAAACATAATAGCTAAAGGTAAGAAAATGAAAGGAGAATATCAAATGAGAAGAGAGAATAAGGAATTCGGGGAAAAGAGTCAATGGAAATGGGCTCACCTTTAAAAAAATTAAAGCAACAGAAGGAACATAATGTTTACAACACAGACTTGATTTTTTCTGTATAGACAATATTCATCTAGGATGAGAAGGGAAGTGGTTTAATGGGGGAAATTGTATCAAATTTCACTGTAAGGGTTTGATTTATATATAATATTTATATATAAATCAATAAGATTTATAAACAATTTATATAACATATTTATATGCATGTATAACTATATCTATATCCATCTATTGTTGACCTTCATGAGTTTGGTCTTAATAAAGAATTTAACTAACACATGTTAACCTTCAGAGTTTGTCCTAAGAAGGAAAAAATGGAATTGGGCTAACATGTGTTAGCCTCCAGAGTTTAGTCTTAAGAAAGAACAAATGGCATTAGGTTAACATATTAGGTTCTCTAAGCTTGTGGTCCTGGTTAAATACTGGACCCCCAATGGAATTTTGGAGAAGCATGTTTATACAGACTCATAAATTAGAAGGAAAAAATCTGATAAAGTTGCTCTTCCACTTGTCCATCAAGAGAGTAGCCCTCAGCTCACCATGTATTTCATATCATGCTCATAAGGGACAGAGAGGATGCTATCAAAAATTCCATTAGGTAAAGAGGAGTGCCCCCTCTCAACACTGGGTCTTTGTGCCTTATTAGTTATGCTAAAGATTTCCACAAAGCTTAGGAATCTGCTCTCTTGAGTATGCCAGTACCATCTTTTTATAGAATGGAGAGATTCATAATATAAGAAAACAAAATTCATATTTGTTTTTAGGCAACATTATATCTATCCTATCATCTGTCTGTCTGTCTAAAGCTAACAGACATTCCCCATTAGATAAATCACCAAAGGATAAAAACAAACAGTTCCCAAAACAACCACATGAAAAAAATCCAAGTTACTAATAATAAAAGAATTGCAAATCAAAACAATCCTGTTTTACCTCACACCCTGCAAATTGGCATAAGTGAAAAAAAAGAGGTCACAATCTATGTTGGAAGGACTATAGAAAAATAAGCACACTAATACATTGTTGGTGCAGCTGTGAAATGTTACAATTATTTTGGAAGGCACTTTTGAATTATGCAAATAGAGTGACTAAAATGTCTATACCCTTGGAACTCCATTCGCTTAACTTATACTTTAAGGACAAAATATTTTTAGCAACACCTTTTGTGATAACTAAGAATTGGAAACAAAGTAGATACCCATCAATTGGAGAACTGCTAAAAAAATTGTGGGACATGAATATAATGGAATATTGGGTGGTTTAAGAAATTATGTATTTGATGAAAATAATATATATATATATATATATATATATATAGCTACAACAATGTAAATGAAAAGAACAATCACAAAAAGTCAATACTACTGTTATAAAAATTATAAAAAATAAATACTGCTTAAAAGAAAGATCAAGGGGTGGCTAGGTGGCACAGTGGATAGAGCACTGGCCCTGGAATCAGGAGTACCTGAATTCAAATCTGGCCTCAGACACTTAATAATTACCTAGCTGTGTGGCCTTCGGCAAGCCACTTAACCCCATTGCCTAGCAAAAACCTAAAAAAAAAAAAAAAAAAAAAAAAAAGATCAAATAGGACTCAAATGAAGAAATCTGAGTACCCTCTATGGAAGTGGGAGGTTCACAGACATTATACATTGCAAATATTTTCAGATATTTTCAATGCATTGATTGATTGGGATTTTAATTTTTTTTTCCTCTCCAAAAACAAAATACTATTTGTCATATAAGATTGTAGCAGAGGAACTCTGGGCCTAGAGAAACAAATCATATAATTTTCCTATACTAAATTGGCTTTTAGAACCCACTACCGGTTTCCCAGTGTCTGGTCTTGGTGGGTAGTCACGTGTATGACCTTGGTCACTCCCAATTCCAATGGCCACTGGGCATGCTGTGCAGGCAGTGGATAATACCTTTTATCAGGCACTGAACCACCCCTTGGGAGCATCTCTATGGCATGCAGAGTGGAAAACCACTTCTACACCTCGTAATAGTCACCCTCAAAATACTGCCCTTGCTCCACCTACCACCTGGGGGAACTTAAGAAATCATTGCTTCTTCATTCACTGTCTTCCTCTTTGACTCATAGATAAGTGGTTCTGGTTTCATTCTCTGAACTGAATCCACATGCTCTGACTCTATGCTGCTGAATGAATGTAGTCCCAGCTTCATGTGGTCAGATCTATGTTCACGTAAGTTTCCTTTCCTTTTCTTTTTTTCCTTTTTAATTTGACTACCCTCTTTGCTATTCTCTCTCAAACATCTTTTTGCTTAACTTTATTACTCACCTCCTTTAACCAGCTATCTCTCTAAGTTGACTATCTCCTTAGAAACTCACCTTCTTTCCCAGTTTGTAACTCTCTCTTTTACTTAACTTTATTGTCTTTTAGAAACTTACCCTTTTTAACTTGACTATCCTTTTTGTTTTTCTCCCCTTTGTGTTGTTTCTTACCTTGATAAAATACCTAAACTTGATTTCCATGTGACTACTCTCCCTTACTAGGAGTCAGTGGTTTCCTCATTCACTTAAGCCTTTCTTTCCCTCAACTTCAGCTAATCAGCCTATCTTTTAAGAAACTTCCCCAAGAGGACTTAACTTGTGAACTTTTTGTAGGTGTTTATGGACTTTTTGTGGCAACCTGTAACAACCGGTGAATTAAAGTCTTACCTCCCTGAGTTAGAGAATTCTATGATTTCCTCACTAAACAAACCACAGCTATACCTGTTTCTGGTAACAAGATGGTTCTCTGGTAGTAAAAGGGATATAAGGGATACCATATTAATGTTACAAACACAATTTCAATAAAAAGATAATTAAAATTTTTAATTTACTTTCATTTATAAAAAATTTCCTTACTTTTAACCTAGCAATCTTTGCCTTTGTCAAACATAACTGACTGAAGCTGACCATTTCCCTTATTCCAGATCCATGAATTGTCTAAGGCTGATTAGACTCTATTACTCCCAGCTTCTGACTATTTTATAAATATTCTAAACTCTCAGGGCAGCTAGGTGGCATAGTGGATAAAGCACTGACCCTGGAGTCAGGAATACCTGGGTTCAAATCTGGTCTCAGACACTTAATAATTACCTAGCTGTGTGGCCCTGGGCAAGCCACTTAACCCCATTTGCCTTGAAAAAAAAATCTTCTAAACTCTCCCCTAAGGATTCCCAAGATATCTCAATGGGTTTTCAGTTGTTATACAAAATAACTTACCTACTGAAGCGTAAGATGTCCCTACCTTTTTGTGACTGCAGCCACCTCCCTCTGTCCAAATATTTTATAAGAACCAGCTTCCAGCCCCTTCCTGGGACTTCCTCTCACTTTCTGGTATGTAGAACCCCAGTTGTAACTCCCAAATGAAGGATCATAATTTTTGCTATATTGACTGCCTTCCCACTAATTTAGCTCAACACCTTATAACAATTTATTTTTTCCACTTTTAATAACTTATTTAATGTTTTTTAATTTTTCCCAGTTACATATAAAAACAATTTTAAGCATTTGCTTATACATATTTACACATATATGTATATGCACAAATATATATGCATATACATATGCATATTTGTATGTATATATATATATATATATATATATATATATATATATATATATATATATATTTGGCCTCTAAGAACAATTTACCAATTGGGAATAACTCTGTGAACAATGAATTTTGCCTTTTATACATGTATATATATATATATATATATATATATATATATGCGCATATATATGTATTTCTACGTATATATGTATATAACTATATACACACACACATGTATTTGACCTCTAAGAACAGAAATGGTTAAAAAAACACCATTTATAGAGAGTTTCCTGGTAATCAGAGCAAATTAGCAATTGTAAAAGGTAAGTCTTGACTTTAAGAATAGATTGGGGGGGGGGGGCGGCTAGGTGGCACAGTGGATAGAGCACTGGCCTTGGAGTTAGGAGTACCTGGGTTCAAATCCGACCTCAGACACTTAATAATTACCTATCTGTGTGGCCTTGGGCAAGCCACTTAACCCCAACGCCTTGAAAAATCTTAAAAAAAAAAAAACAAGACTAGATAGAGGGGCCGCTAGGTGGCTTAGTGGAGAAGCACTGGCCCTAGAGTCAGGAGTACCTGGGTTCAAATCCGGTCTCAGACACTTAATAATTACCTAGCTGTGTGGCCTAGGGCAAGCCTCTTAACCCCATTTGCCTTGCCAAAAAAAAAAAGAATAGATAGAAATTTCAATGTAAAAATGTCAATTTAAGAACAAATCCTTGCTTTCCTAATCCCATCAAGATATCCCCTAAGACTTTCTCAATGTTTTGAAGGTCTTTAGGATAACTGTTAGGATACCCCTTTTACTGAAATGTCTGATATTTGACTCTGCTTCCAGTGTGCTCCTGCCTCTTCCTGGGTTGGGAGGAGAGGATAATACCCTTCTTTGATTGGATAAGCCATCCCTTCTTCTGATGGTCAAAGCCATAAAAAGTCAGTATAAGGCTCCATTTTGAGGGTTTAGCTCTCTAGTTAGACCCTTCCTCTATGCATGAGTGGGATAAAGTTTGAGATTTCTTCAGTAAAATATTATACATTGAATTTGGTTAACTATGTGCCCCTCCTCCCTTGACAAAGCAAACTTCTGGGATATTGTTGAAGAGTCAACTGACCTCACCTTATCTGTTGATGTCCAGAGAATCATTCAATTCCTAGGGCTAAAGAGATATTCAGTTTGAATTTTTTGCTCTTTTCCCTGGATTAGCTTGCCAGTCTAGACTGTAAAACCACATTCCTCATTAACTAGGGTGGGTCAGTGGGGGGTGGGAATTGAGTTAGGATAAATGTGATTCTTGGACCTTTTGCTTTAGCCTCAATCTCTCTAATTGATTGTGGCCCATTTCTTGAGAAAATAATAAAGCCTTCTCTTCATACCTTGAGAGATCTCTGAAATTTATTTAAGTGGCATTTGTCCCATACACATGCCTGTGTAATCTGTGAATTTAGAGAAATATCAATAAATGTGTATGTTAACCTAATTCTTTTTTGCTCTTTAAAACTCTGGCTAAACATTTGTCCCTAATTAGGACAAACTCTGGGTTTAACATTTATCCCTGATTAGAACAAGCTCTGTAAGTTTAACACTTATTTATTTATTTATTTTTATTTCTAATTTTTTTGGGGGGGGTTACAAGGCAATGGGGTTAAATGACTTGCCCAAGGTCACACAGCTAGGCAATTATTAAGTGTCTGAGGCCATATTTGAACTCAGGACCTCCTGACTTCAGGGTCTATGCTCTATTCACTGTACTACCTAGCTGCCCCCACATTATTTATTTTTAAAGGTCAAAACTTATTTTTATAAATTTGACTCAGTTCTCTATATATATATTTCAGAAATTAGACCTTTATCAGAGAAACTTGCTTCAATTTTTTTTCACAGTTATGATTGCTATTTTCCCCATTTATTCTATTTTCTCTTTCACCCTGTCCCTCCTCAAAATTGTTTTGCTTCTGGCTGCTGCTTCCTCCAATCTACTCTTCCTTTTATCAACATCCTTTCCCTTCTCTTATCCCCTTCCCCTCCTACTTTTCTGAAAGGTAAGATGAGTGTATATGTTATTCCTTCTTTGGGCCAATTTCAAAGGAAGTAAGTTTCAAGCAAATTCCACCTTTTACTCCAATCAACCTTTTCCTTTTCCTTTCTCCCAGGGCATTCCTCTTTCTCAACCCTTAATTTTATTTTAGATATTATTCTTTCACATTCATCTCAAACCTGTGCCCTTTGTCTGTGTATATTCCTTCTAGCTATCATAATAATGAGAAAGGTCATATCAGTTACAAGTATCATCTTCCCATTTAGGAATGTTAACATTTTAACCTTATTTAGTCTTTTATAATTTTCCTTTCCTATTTACCTTTTTATGCTTCTCTGGTATCTTGGATTTGAAAGTCAAATTTTCTATTTGGTTCTGGCCTTTTCATCAGGAATGATTGAAACTTCTCTATTTCATTGAATATTATTTTTTCCCCTGAAGTTATACTTTGCTGGGTAAGTGATTCTTGGTTGTAATCTTAGCTCCTTTGCCCTATAGAATGTCATATTCCAAACTCTTTGCTTCTTCAATGCAATGCTACTAAATCTTGTATTATCCTGAATGTGTTCCATGATACTTGACTAGTTTCTGACTGCTTATCATATTTTCTCTTTAATCTGGAATTTGGAGCTCTAAAATTTGGTATAATATTCTTGGGAGTGTTCTATCTTTTTCAGGAGATGAACAGTGGATTCCTTCCATTTCTATCCCTCTGTTCTTGACTATCAAAACAGGTTTCCTTGGGTTGGTTAGGTTGCACAGTGGATAGAGCACTGGCCCTGGAGTCAGGAGGACCTGAGTTCAAATTTCACCTCAGACACTTAAAAATTACCTAGTTGTGTGGCCTTGGGCAAGCCACTTAACCCTATTGCCTTGCAAAAAACAAAAAACAGGTTTCCTTTATAATTTCTTGAAAGAGGATGTCTCAGCTCTTTTTTTGGATCATGACTTTCAGGTAGTCCAGTAATTTTTCATTTTTTTCTCCTGGATCTATTTTCCAGGTCAGTTCTTATTTCAATGAAATGTTATACATTATTTTGTATTTTGTTATTTTGTTGTATTATTTAATGTCTCATAGTCATTAATTTGCACTTGCTCAGTTCTAATTTTTAAAACTTTCTTCAGTGAGGTTTTATACTTCCTTTTCCATTTGACCAATTCTACTTTTCACAATTCTTTTTTTTTTATTTTTTTTTTAGGGTTTTTTATTTTTTGCAAGGCAAATGGGGTTAAGTGGCTTGCCCAAGGCTACACAGCTAGGTAATTATTAAGTGTCTAAGGTCAGATTTGAACTCAGGTCCTCCTGACTCCAGGGCTGGTGCTATATCCACTGTGCCACCTAGCTGCCCCCAATCCTGTACATTTTATAATTCTTTCATAATTTTTTGTGCCTCCTTTTCCCTTTGACCAATTCTGCTTTTCAAGGAGTTTTTCTCCCCAGTGAATTTTCGTACATCTTTTTTCCCCATTTGGTCTATTATATTTCTTAAGGTGTTGTTTTTTCCAGTGTTTTTTAAGCTTTCTTTACCGAGTTGTTGACTCATTTTTATGCTTTCTTGCATTGCTCTCATTTCTCTTTCCAATTTTTCCTCTACTTTTCTTTCTTGGGGGGTTTTTTAAATCCATTTTAACTCTTCCTTTGTCTAAGACCAATTCATATTTTTCTTGGAGGTTTTGGATGTAGCAGTTATGACTGCTGTCTTCTTGTGAGTAACTGCTTTGATCTTCTTTAGCATTGTAGTAATTTTCTATAGCCAGAATTTTATTCTGTTGTTTTCTTATTTTTTTCTAGCCTATTTCTTGACTTCTAACTCTGCTAATGGGGCTCTGTTTCCAGGGTAGAGGGTGAACTGTTCCAAGTTTCTGGAGTTTCATGCAGGTGCTTTCAGAGATACTTTCAAGGAACCTCTAAGTTTTCAGTTCTTTCAAGGTGTTAAGATCTAAGGAGAGGTGTATTTACTACTCTCCTGCCTGGGCTCTAGTCTATGAAAGAACTTAAGTACTTTTTTCTGCTCTAGAACTGTGACAATGGTCCCTGCTCCACTGCAGCCCCAAACTCTGGTGTCCTAGGGCTACCCCTTGCCATGGGAATGCTACTTAGTACTGCTATCCAGATCTGAGTATGCACAAAGCAATAGAGTCCTGCCCCCAGGGCCAGGAGAGAGAAGCCTGTAATCTTCTGACCAGTTGTTAACCTTCTTACCTTTTGTGAACTGTGAGCTCTGGAAGTAGCTGTTGCCACTGCCCCTATTAATTCAGTCACTCCCAAAATCTATTCCTGGTTTATCTGGGCCTAGTTTGCCCTGGTGCATCATGCATGGG
Organism: Macrotis lagotis; assembly: GCF_037893015.1. Classification (NCBI taxonomy): domain Eukaryota; kingdom Metazoa; phylum Chordata; class Mammalia; order Peramelemorphia; family Peramelidae; genus Macrotis; species Macrotis lagotis. The sequence goes on along the minus strand of NC_133658.1, from coordinate 360,530,262 downwards.
ACTGCTTTTCACTCTTATCCTGATGTGACAGATCATTCCTGTCTATCTTTTAAATTGTCTTGAGATGAAAAATTGTTTTTACCCTGTCTTTTCATGGGTAAAGAATTTGTTTTGAGGCATTATTTAAAGTGGTGGGAGAGTTCAGGAGAGTCCCTGCCTTTTTGTTTGCTATCTTGTCTCTGCCCTGCCCCCATAACAATTTAAAAGAAAAAGAAAAATGTTTCAATAAAACCCACAGACACATTGATCTCATCTGACAATATATGCAATATTGCAATATTGTATGTTCACAATTACTTGTCTTGCCAAGAAAAGGAGATACATTTTCTCAACTTTATCCTGTTGGCAGCCTCTGTTATTTTAATTACATGTTCAGTTTCACTTTATTATTTTTTCTATTTCTCTGTTGGAGTCATATAAATCATTTTCCTGGATCTGCTTATTAACTCTTCATCCATCCAGATGAGTCTTCCCATATTTCTTAGAATTCTTCCTGTTTATCATTTCTTTTGACTCAGTAAGATTTAGTTTCCAGTAACGTTCATCCTAACTTTTACCTCTTTTGAATTTCTGCCTAGTAGTAGAATCTCGGGGTGAAAAGTATGGATATTTTAGTCATTTGTTCCAAATTGCTTTCCACAGTGATCAGATCAAGTCACAGTTCCACTAACAATGTTTTAGTAAATATATGTTCCTACAACCCTTTCATTACTATTTCTGTGTTTTGTTACCTTTGTCAACTGGGTATGAAAATAAACTTCAGGGTTGTTTTAATTTGTTTTTCTCTCAGTGATTCAGAGAAATTTTTCCTATGGTTGTCAATAATTTTCAATTTAGTTTTATTTGTTCATATTCTTTGACCACTTATCCACTGGGAAATGCCTTTTGATCTTAAAATTTTGTGTAAATTTTCTTTCTATTTAAAATATGTCTTGCTATAGATATTTATCAGTCAATTAACATTACTACTATATCTAAAATGTACCAGGAACTGTGCTGCATTGGATATTTGATACAAAGATTTTTTTTTTCTCCATCAACATGTTAGCTATATTTACTTTGAATTAAAAACTTAAATGTCATGTGAAGCAGAGGTTGAGGGTTTGAAGGTGTTTGAAAGGAAAACTATTTCCTTTTGGACAATCCTTTTGTGGGTGGTGCATACTTTCCCAAATCCTCATCCCTCTCCATTGCAAGGGAAATGGAGAGATTTACTTGGATGTGCCTTAGGAAAGGAAACCAGGAAAAGGAGATACGCTTCAGACCTCTAAGGCCTCAGAAGTAAACTCCTGTTCCCTAGTCACCAAGCAGCTTTCCCTCTAATACCAATATTAGTTCATTCTTTTCTCAAGGTAATGTCAGAATTCATTTTTATCTCTCTACTTTCAAGGAGCTTACTTAATAGATTTTTCAATAAAAATCTCTGATTCATTTGAGGCCTTAGGTAGACAACCAACCTTGTGAAATACAGAGTTTCTCTCTCCTTCTCTCTCCCTCCAATAATAGCTTGGAGTTAGCTATAGTTTTATCTAATATGACCTTTTTAGAGACTAGGTGAATATTATACACACACACACACACACACACACACACACACACACACACATTTTGAAAAATAAAAGCTAGTTTTGGAAAAGATACATGCTCTTCCCAGAAAAAGAAGAACAAGAACTTTTATTATTGGTACTTGTCCATAAACAAGGACAATTGCAATTTATTCTGCACTGACTCCAGGCAGTTCCACATAGTTGATGACTGGAATGGCAGTCATAAGAGCAATGACAAAAAAGCAATTCCAGTGAATTCCTCTTATTTCTTTTAGTCACCCTCAAAAACCTGGTAATGACTAAGTTCTCTTATCCCTAAACCATGGATGAAGCCATTTGGGAATAAAGGTCCATGGAGGCTTGATACTTGGAACTATAGTGGCAACTTTGGCACCCAGAAGAAATAAGCCTCCCAACCTCTTCTCTGTCATCTGCTCTGCACCCACTTTGACTCAAATCAGTTGTTTGTGTGTGTTAGATCATCAACTTGTTAGAACTAATATCAGTATTCATACAATGTAGGAAGAAGATAATAATGACAAAATATAGTAGACAATTGAAACAATTTCCTTCTAAACTATTTAAACAAATAATTTAGTCAGTAAACAAACATTATTAAGATTTATTCTACACCAGGCTTTAGGCTAAACTCTGGAGATATAAAGGCTGAAAAAATTAGTATCTATCCCTAAGAAACTTGCATTCTAGTGAAGGAGACAATATGAAAATAAATAAAAGATACATATCAATTAAATGGAAGATAACCTTTAAAGCAAAGACTAGCAGCTAGGCAGACTTAGAAAGGCCTCTTACTGAAGCATTTTGTTTAGCTGAGTCCTGGAGGAAGTCAAGGTTTATTAGAAGCAAATGTGAGATAGAAGAGCTTACTTGGAATGGAGGACAACTTTTGTAAGAAGAAACATGAAAGTAGAGGTGAATGTCTTGGAGGAGAAAAGTTTATAGACCTTGGTTCATGGAGGGAAGTATAAAAATATTAGGAAGGTAAAATGGGACCAGGTTGGGGACAGCTATAAATGTCAAACACAAATTTTATATTTGATCCTGAAGATAATATATAACTACTGAACTTATTGAGCAGGGTAGATCTCTGCTTTAGGAAAAATCACTTTGGCAGTTGAGGGGAGGATATAATGACCTGAGGAAGAGACTAATTAGGTTTATGCAATAGGAGCAGCTAGATGGTGCAGTGGATAGAGCACATATCCTGGAGTCACTGCACCTTCTAGCTGCCCCTACTGCCTCCTGGAGTCAGGAGGACCTGAGTTCAAACACCATCAAAGTCAATTGACACCTACTAATTGTTTGACTCTGGTTAGTTGGTTAAGCAGAATTGCTTTGCTAAAAAAAAGAAAGAAAGAAAGAAAGCGATTACAATAATCCAGGCAGAAGATGATAAGGACCTGACCTAGGGTGTTAGCTGTGTGTCTGGAAAGAAAGGGACATAAATGAAAGCTGTCAGAAGGTAAAAATAAAAATATTTGCCGACATCGGTGGAGTGCAAGTAAAGAGTTTAGGATGATAGGTAGGGAGTCTGAGTAACCAGAAGAACAGTGGTACCCTTGGACCCCTATAAGGAAATGTGAAAAGGGGGAGAGTTTTGGGGTGAAAAATGAGTTTGAGATGTCTGTGAAACATAATGTACATGTTCAAGATGTACAACAGGCAATTGATGATGTAGGACTATAGCTCTTGGGAGAAACTAAGGCTGAATAGACAGATATGGGAGTCATCTTCATAAAGATGACCACTGAGTAATGAGAACTAATGAAATTACCAAATGTGAGAGCATTTGGAAAAAAGAGAAAAGGCTTGAACAGTGCCTTGGAGGATTCCCAGTGTTAGTAAGTATGACAGAGCAAGATCCAGCAAAGGAGTCAGAGAAGGAGCAGTCAGTTAACAGAAATGAGCAACAGAAATGACAACAACAAGGATTATAAAAGTTTTATGCAGAAATTTAACCAATATAAATCAATTGCCACAAGGAATCCCAAAGAGACTAGAAGGGGTCCTAGTCAGCAAAAATCTGTATTGCTTGCCTAAAAGAGAAAGATAATTGCCAAACTCAGAATATACAGAAAACTCATAGACTTTTACAAAGAAGGATGATTATGAGCAGTATTCTCTCATCAATCAGAGTGAGGCAAGGGAGGGTAAAACCAATTGAAAGAAAGTTTTGGCAAGACATCAAACTAAGTAAATTCCAGTCAAGAAGCATTTATTAAATACCTTTTACTAAGTGCTATCACACTGCTAAATATCAAGGGTACAAATATAAGCAAAAATGTAATCCTTGCTCTTCAGGAGCTCATAGTCTGATGGGGGAGAAACATGTAAACAATTATGTACAGAGAAGATATGGATAGATAAATGGAGATAATCCTCAGAGGGAAAGGGCTAGCATTAAAAGGGATTGGGGACTGAGCAGGATGGAGCCAAGATGGCATAACACAACCCAGCTAAACTCTCCCAACATTCCCTTCCAAAAAACTGTCAACTCCAACTTTTGGAGTGACAGAACCAGCAAGCAGTTAGAGTGAAACATTTCTCCTAATACAACGGGGATCAGCAGGAGTGTTCTATGACATGGGGGTGGGAGCTGGATGGCAATGCAAAAGCAGTACTGGTGGTGGGACTTGGAGGCAGCTGCAACAGTGGCAATAGAAGCAGCAATTTCTGGAGCTCTTAGCTCAGAAATGGTATGGGAGGCCAGATAACTGGTCAGAAAGGGATTACAGAAAACCTTTTCAGTTGTACTGGGTGTAGCTGGTGCTGATTAGCAACTATTTTCTGTAAGTAGTTCTGGGTTGCAGTTCCAGGGTGCAGAGGAGCATTTCTTATGGGTCACAAGGAAAGAGGGGCCCTAGTTGTATTCAGGGCCAAGCGGAGCACTAGTACTTGTGGCTGGAGAAGAACAGGGGATCAAGTCACAGTTCTAGGGTCAGGATGGCTACCAGTACTTGGTACTGCAGGGGAGCAGGGGCCCCCTCCTGGAAAATGACCAGAGAGCAGAGCAGGATAACAGTGACCATGTCTCTCCCCAGATCATACCACTTTGGAACCACTGAAAACTTCAAATCTCCTGCATTAACTCAAAAGACAGCAGTAGAAAATAGCCTGAAGTTTGGGGAAACACCTCCCCATCCCAAAGGAAAGAGAGAGGTGGAATGAGAATACATTTCCTCATGTTAAAAAAGCTTATAAGGGGGCAGCTAGGTGGCACAATGGATAGAGCACCAGCCCTGGAGTCAGGAGGACCTGAGTTCAAATCCAACCTCAGACACTTAATAATTACCTAGCTGTGTGGTCTGGGCAAGCCACTTAACCCCATTGCCTTGCAAAAAAACAAACAAACAAAAAAAAGCTTATGTGGAAGAATTTTTATAGTAGAAGGAAAATGGGGGCAGAAGGATAAACTGGCCACTTTTTAAAAAAAAATTAAATATTTTATTTATTTGTTTTTCCAACTACAGGCAACAGTAGCTTTACCAATCATTTTTTTTGCAAGGTTTTTAGTTTTACATTTTTCTTCCTCTCTCCCTTCCCTTCCCCTCCTCCTGACAGAAAGCATTATAAAAGCATTCTAATAGAGGTTCTAAATTTATAATCATGCTAAACATAAATCCATATTGATCATGTTGTGAAAGAAGAGTTAAATCCAAATGGAAGAAAATAATTAGAGAGAAAAAAATGACATAATATATAAGAAAAAAATTGAAGATAGTAAGCTTTGGTCTTCATTTAAATTCCACAGTTCCTTCTCTGTGGATGGTTTTTCCATCACAGGTCTTTTAGAATTATCTGTGATTATTATACTGCTGAAATGAACAAGTCCATCATGGTTGATCATCACCCAATGTTGTTGTTCGTGTGTGTATATAATATTCTTCTGTTCTGCTCATTTTACTCAGCATCAATTCATGCAAATCTTTCCAGGCTTTTCTGAAGTCCCATCCCTCATAATTTCTTATAGAACAACAGTATTCCATCACATTCATATTCTACATTTGTTCACCTATTCCCCAATTGATGAGCATCCCCTCAATTTCCAATTTTTTTCCACTACAAAAAGAGCTACTATGAATATTTTTTGTACATGTGAGATTTTTACCCTTTTTTGTGATCTATTCAGGATATTGGAAAGCAGACAATTCTTGAACTCAGTCTCTTTGGAATTGGTTCAGAAAGGTAAGAATATTTTAGACACTCAGTTGGATGTAGAAGTATAGTTTACAAAATAGGGGAAAAGGTTGAGAAGAAATATGGGGGAGATGATAAAAGAAAGGACAGATTAAGGGAGGCACAAGATAAAAGAAAGCAAGAAGAATAAACAAAAGAAAATGAGATGGAGGAAAATACATTATTAATAATGATAACTGTGAATGTGAATGGGATTACCTCACCCATACAATGAGAGAAAATAGCAGAATGGATTGGAAATCAGATTCCAACAATATGCTATTCACAAGAGACACACTTGAAACAACACAAGAGTTAAAATAAAAGGCTGAAGCAAAATCTATTATGTTTTATTCAAAAAAGGGCATGGGGTGGGGTGGAGGGGTGGGAAAAGGCAGGGGCAACAATTATGATCTCAGACAAAGCAAAAGCAAAAAAAAAATCCCACCTAATTAAAAGAGCTAATCAGGGAAATAACATTTTGCAAAATGTAACCAGAGACAAGAAAGCAATATAAAAACATTTTTTAGCAAGTTCCTGAACAATAAAGGCCTCATCTCTCAAATATATAGAGAGAGAATTGAGAGAAATTTATAAGGATACAAATAATTCCCCAAGTGGTGCAGAGTCAAAGGATGTGAACAGATAGTTTTCACAAAAAGACATCAAAGCTATCTATAGGCAGATGAAAAAAATGCTTTGAATCCCTAAATTAGAGAAATGTAAGTTAAATCAACTCTGAGGTACCACCTCACACCTAAGAGAAATGATAGATGCCATAGGGGATGTAAGAAACTAGATATATTAATGAATTATTGGTGGAGTTGTGAAGCAGTCCAAACATTCTGGAGAATATGTCCAAAGAGCCATAAAACTGTGCATACCCTACTAGGGATCCCACTACTTGCTCTATACAACAAAAAGGTAAAATAAAGAAGAACAGTACCTATATGTATGAAAATATTTGTAGCGGCTCTTTTTTTATGGTAGCAAAGAATTCAAAATCAAGGGGCTGTTCATCTGTTGGGGAAATAGCTAAATAAGTCATGGCACTTGCTTGTGATAAAGTACTGATGTTCCATAAGAAGTGACAAGGAGGGGGCAGCTAGGTGGAGCAGTAAATAGAGCACCAGCCCTGGAGTCAGGAGGACCTGAGTCCAAATCCAGCCTCAGACACTTAATAATCACCTTGCTGTGTGATCTTAGGCAAATCATTTAAACCCTTGCAAAACTTAAAAAAAAAAAGGACAAAGGGGTGTTTCAGAAAAAAAGCATGGCAAAATCTGTATGAACTTAGGCAAGGTGAAGGGGGAAGAAGCAGGAGATCATTGTATTCATTAACACGTTTATTGTAATGATGACCAATTGTTAAAGACTAGCTAGCTACTCTGATCAATTCAATGATCCAAGATAATTCCAAAGGATACCATTGTGGGTGGAGCTCAATACATGACATAGAAGACATAAGTGCTTTGGATGCTGGCCAGTGATGCCTCATCTAGAAGGACATTTGTTCACCAATTCACCAAATCCTTAGCCTTCTTACCTCCCCTTCCAGGTATTCCTTACTCATTCCATTCTTTCTCTCCACCCATCAGATTTCTTCCACTTTACAAAGATAAATGTTTCAGGTAGATTACTAATACTAAAGATTTTGAAACTAGTCTAATAATCTCTACCTCTCCTGGCATTGAATGTTGAGAACTGAGTAATGCTTAGGAAGGAAAATTTTGACTTCCTAAGAGCTTACTACAAGCTTACAAAAGAGAGAAAAAGATTTATTCTAATGATAATAATAACAAGTTGTATATGGTAGATTTGTAATGTCATTTCTAATCATTTTTTATTGTACTATGTTATGGAAATACTAGTTTTGTCCTGTGAATTGAAAATAAAATAATTTTAAATAATAATGGTTTTTCACTTTAGAAAGCACCCCTCAATGCTCATCAATTGGGGAACAAGTTATAGTATATAAATGTTACAGAATGCTATTATTCTATAAAAACCATAAAACTCTGGAGAAGCATGAAATGAATTATAGGAACTGATGCTGAGCAAAGGAAGCAGAATCGAGAGATTATTGTACACATTAACAACAATATTGTGAGTTGAACAGCCTAGATGGATGCAACACCTCTCAGCAGTTCAGAGATCTAGGACAACCTAGGAGACCAGCTATGGACAATGCTATCCCCATCCAGAGGAAGAAAAATAAAACAAAAGAAAAACCTTCAGAATCTGAATGAACACAACATTCACATTTTTTTTTAGGTTTTTGCAGGATAATGGGGTTAAGTGGATTGCCCAAGGCCACACAGCTAGGTAATTATTAAGTGTCTGAGGCTGCATTTGAACTCAAGTACTCCTGACTCCAGGGCTGTTGCTCTATCCATTGCACCACCTAGCCACCCCACAACATTCACATTTAAAAATTTTCTCATGTATTTCTTTTCTACCTAATGGGTTTCTTTCCTTTCCCTTAATCCTAAATCTTCATACCAAAAATGACTAATTTGTAAATATGTTAAACATAAATGTGTATTTACACTATTCACCTGACTGCCACTGAGGGGAATAGGGTGGGGGGGAAGGAGGGTAGAAGGAAATTATGTAATATAAAAATATGCATATGTATGTGGGTGAATGTCAAAAATTTTTCATAACATGTCATTGGAAAAATAAAATAAAACATCAATTAAAAAATAAAAAATATCATTTTCATTATCAAAAAAAAAAAGAAAAGAAAAAGAAAGCAACTCTCCTGGGTCAGTTCACTTGAAAAGTGCTAGCTTTCAAATCAAATGGGCTGGGGACCTTGGAGGGGAATTTTGTCAAGAATTTCTTATAATGTAGATATGAATCATTTCAGTAAACTGAGCTTGCTAAGGTTTTGATTCAAAAAACTTTTCTGTGTGATTTATAGGTAAAATAGTAATGTTTTATGAAATAAATCATTAGAAAAGAGAAGGGAAGGGAGAATATTCTTTAAAGACATCCAGAACAGATGTTGAGGCCAATAGGGAGGAAGTCTAGCCTATATAACACAAAAGGGAGAATTGTAACTAAGAATTATTAAACCTGGATCAAGTACCTGGAGGGCAAAAAGTTGTGAATCTGGGGAAAGACTATGAGACCAGCATGGCAAGGGATCAAGTCATGGGGAACCAGATTGGGAAAGATCTCACCATACATATATATATATATATATATATATATATATACACACACACACACACACACACACACACACCTGAACACCTGAAGGCTCACAAGTCATGGGTCTTGAGCTCCCCTGCCTTCATTTTTATTGTATGTACTCTTAATAGAAAACAAGAACAACTTCTTTGGTGGTCTAGCTGTTTGTATAATTGGATGCCAGGAGATTAATCATTTGTGACCTGATTCAAGAAGGAAATGATGCCCATCTAAACTTCAGCACTAATTATTTTGGACTGTGGAACAGCCCAGCATCTTTATTGTTAAAATCATTATAAGCTTTAAAAAATATTACTTTCGTTTCTTCAATATAATCCTCCCTTTCCCATGACCCCAGAGCCATATCTCATGACAACCAAAAAAAATTTTAAATAAAGAGAAAAAACAGCTCAGCAAAAGTAACCAACACATCAATCAAATCTGTCAACATATTCCCCAACCTCTGTGAAGAAGGTAGAGCTGTATTCTCTTATTGCTTCTCCTAGGTCTGGATTGGTTATTATAATTACATAGTTTTCCATTTTGATTTTTGTCATTCTTTCTGTTTACATTTGTAATGGGGGTCTGGCACATGTACAGATTCCATCAGCTTGCTCTGCTGATGTAATTCCTCAAGTAAAGGATACTAGGGAGTTGTTTTGGGGAGAATTGGGATGATTTATAAAGGACACGCCATGGAGAGACTTGGGAGTTGTGTAGGCATTCCATAACTGGTTGTTTTTTCCTGGATAAACATGTGGTTGAGAGGAGTCTTTTTTGATTGGCTATGAAGCCAGAACTACTAAATGATGACAAGATAGAAAAGTTGCTTGATTTTCAAAAAAACCTTTCAGCTTTGATTATTGCTTCTATCCTATTTGCATCTGAGGGTTCTTCAAAACTCTTTCGCTCAAGGAATCTGGCTAGAAATCCTAGGTAAGAGGAGTGACCTCAGGGCTTTCTCTCCACCACCATCACCACTCCCACCCTCACTACCCAGTCCATAGTCATTTCACTAACTTCTGTTATAAGTACTTGGAAGGAGTGGAGCCTCTCCGACCTTGGATGAGAGAGCAAGCCAAAGGATTCTGGGAGTTAGAACCCAGGTGTGGTGATGCAAACAATTCAGCACTGATGATCCAGGGAGCAAGAAATGACCTTCTGGGCTCTAATCCATTGGAAGGACTCATATGCCAATCTTGACACATCTGAATATGAACTTGGTGGAACCAAAGCTTTATACAAACTGAGCAAAGCTTTCAGCCTACTTCCCCAGGAACAAAGGTTGATGAAGGGGGAAAAAACATGTCCAGATATATTGGAAAAATGGTTGTATGATTGATTTTACTATATCTTTGAAGTAAATATCCCTTTGTAAAAGCTATCTGGCACTACATAGTTAAATGGAACCAGGGTCCTAGTCAATAATTCCTAGTTGTTAGAGAATTTGTGTAGGATCAATGGCAATAAAGAAAAGACATACCACAAACCCTTTGGGTACCTTAATATTCTGAAGATAAGATGTTTCAAGTTTGATCTCTGGGAGAAAAGACCAGAGCACACATGTTACATGTTGTTGTTATAATAGTTATATTGATTGTTTTCCTGGTTAATATGTTATGTTAATATGTCATCAGTTAATATGTCATGCTCTGCCTTCCTATCTTTTTCATATTCATTATTTTTATGGCACAGCAATATCTCAATACATCCATTTACCATAATTTGTTTAATTATTCCACAGCTAAGAGAAGTAATATTATATAGTAAGAAAATATACTTAGTGAGGAAATAATCATGGGAAGTATTTGGGTGAGCATCAGTGGTAGGAGAAACAGAAGCAAAGTTCTTATGAAAATATACTACAAACCACCTGGACAGAAGGAAGAAATAGATTTAAGAGGTTAGGAAACACATTGCAAATCTTTTACAGAAACCTAATATCCTGGTGATAGGGGATGCAAACTACTTGGAGAGTTTCTAGATCTCTTCTGGTAAAAACAGGGTAGTTGATAAATTCCTAACTTAATGATAATTTCATTCTTCAACAGATAGGGACAGTGACCAGGGGATTTAATATTCCAGGCCTAATTCTGACGAACTAGGAGGAAATAATAATGGAAATAAGAATAACAACAACCTTGGGGTCAGTAAACAATCTCAAAATGCATGATAAGGAAAAGAAAGCTGGATCTGGTCTGATGTTTATGTTAATTTTAGGTCAAGTAGATTTCCAAGGGTTGAGGGTCTAAAGACCTTACAGGGTAAGTCAAACCAAGAGTAATGAAAGGCTCTATAGAAATTCTGAAAACACAAATGGAAATAATTCCTATGAGAAGAAAAGGAAGAGCTATCTAAAGAGAATCACATGGCTCCAAGAGTTCCATGATTAACTCAGATTTTTCAGAGAGGTTTATAAAAGATGAAGACAAGCGCCATTCAATGAAGATGAATATAAGAAAATGAAATGGTTTTGTAAAATAGATGCACTAACATATATAACCAGTTGAGACAGATATGAATTAAGAACAATGCAAAATATTTTTAAAGATATGCTTGGGGCAAAGAATGATAAAAGAAAGGCTAGTGCTGCTGTTTGGGGGTGCATAGGAGGATGACAATGTTAAGGTAGAACTGTTGCTTGATTTTTCAGCCATTTCAACCATGTCTGACCATTTCTGACCCAATATTGGACAAAGATACTGGAGTGGTTTGCCATTTCCTTCTTCAGCTCATTTTACAGATGAGAACAGAATTAAGTGACTTTTCCAGGTTCATGTAGCTAGTGTCTGAGAACAGATTTGAATTCAAGATGATAAGTCTTCCTGACTCCTGTCCATGTCAGGTCTATCCACTGCAGCATCTACCTTCCCCAAGGGAGAACTACTGAACTCTTTGCATCTTTAAAGCTTTTAGAAAGGGCTATTAGACTGAAAAATCAGGAGAATGTGTGTATAGGCACACATACAGGTGTGTATATATGCAATTATATATCCACACACACATAAATACATACACACTCGGAGGTTCTGTTGCTTCTGTCTTCTTGGCCAAGGGAACCTTTTTTGAACTGGGGAAGATGAGAAAATGGTAACCATAGAAAAATGTTAAAAAGTGGTAAAGGAATCTACCCATCCTTAGTGAGTTAAACTCAGCAGGCCATGACAGACCACATCCTAAGGTATTGAAAGAACTGGCAGATCTGATTTCTTTTTTTTTAGGCTTTTGCAAGGCAAATGGGGTTAAGTGGCTTGTCCAAGGCCACACAGCTAGGTAATTATTAAGTGTCTGAGACTGGATTTGAACCCAAGTACTCCTGACTCCAGGGCCGGTGCTTTATCCACTGCGCCACCTAGCTGCCCCGCAGATCTGATTTCTTGAGGGGCTCTACTGGACTTTGTAAAATTGTGAAGGAAGGTGGTGCAGACTATATAGAAAGCCAAATGCCATCCAGATTTCCTGAAAAAAATGAAGAGTGTGAAGAATAACAACTATAGATCATTAATGGCAAATTCTGGAATGTATATAGGAATAATTTATAAGTATTTAGATATAACTGTGATCACATAGCATCTTTATTCAGGACAGGACATGCCAAATTAGTCTCATTTTCTTTTCTGAAAGGGCAAAAACAAGGAAATGTCATATATACATGTATGTATATATATATATATATATACATATAAATGGACACACATCTATAGATAGATATATAGGTATGTAAATATGCATGCCTATGTGCACACATACACATACACACTGAGGTTTCAGCCAAGCATTAGACAAAGTCTTGTATGCTCTCTTTGTGGAGAGGACTGGCTGCCTCCCATGCCTTCCTTCTCATCTCCACCCTTTGGAATGCCTGGTTTCCTTTTAGACTCAGCTCAATAGCAACCTTCTTTCTAAATGAAGCCTTTTTCAACTCTGTCTCAACAGCTGCTAGTTCACTCCCTCCCCCAAACTAATTTGTATTCATTTTGTATATATTGTGAATATACTTACAATATGCTTGTGTTGTCCACTCCATTAGAATATAAGAGCCTTGGAGATAGGAGCTGGTTTATTTTTAATCCGTGAGTCCTAAATGTCAGTGCCTGAAATGTTTATTTCTTTTAAGTTTGTCTAAGGGGTTTTCTTGGCAAAGATACTGGAATGGTTTCCCATTTCCTTCTCCAGTGTGTCCCCATTTTATAGATGAAGAACTGAGGTAAATAGGGATTGCATATTTCCCCATGCATCAGACGTTCCCATGTATAAGACACACCTTTATTTTGGGGTCCAAAATTTGAAAAAAAATGTATTCTATAAAGTTATTGAACTCAAGTTTTACTCATCATGAAATTCAAGGACCTTCTGCTCATAGCTTTCAGGTATCTTTTGGGCAAGTCTGGTACATGGACCCATGCTTAATCCATTCTGTTTCATGAACGTGAAGCACCAATTGTGTCCTCCTTTGAAATCAGTCACTTTTTCATCAGCAATTCTTCTTGCCTCCTGCCGAACCATCTTTTTGGACACAGGAATTCCACTGGCCCTTTGCTTTTCAATCCATCTCTTCAATTCTCTCTCTAACCAGGTCATTTTGCTGACTTGCCTCATGGTCTTCTTCTGTCATGGCATTTTCAGTTGGGTTTCTTCTTCCTGTAACCAATCTCCAATTGTTTTCTCAGTTGCAGGAAGATCAAATTGACATTCAGCAGCACAATTTCCATTCACTGTTGCAAACTGGATCACTTTGAACTTGAATTCAGCACTGTATGAAAATCTTCTCTGAGCCATTTCTGGACAAAACACAGTACATTTAAAAAAAAATCTACAGCGACTATATAAGATACTTCCAGTTTCTAGAAATCAAATTTTTCCAAAAAAGGGTGTGTCTCATACATCAGAAAGTATAACTTACCCGAGGTCACACAACTTTTTAGTGCCTGAGACAGGATTTGAATTCAGAGCTTTCTGACAACAAGTCTCATGTTCTATCCATTATATCACCTATAAAGAATTACTGGTGTGTACACCCAAAGAGCAACAAAAATGAGCATACCCTTTGACCCAGCAATACCACTACTGGGTCTATACCCTGAAGAGATGAGGAAAAAAGGTAAAAACATCACATGTACAAAAATATTTATAGCAGCCCTGTTTGTGGTGGCAAAGAATTGGAAATCAAGCAAATGTCCTTCAATTGGGGAATGGCTTAGCAAACTGTGGTATATGTATGTTATGGAACATAATTGTTCTATTAGAAACCAGGAGGGACGGGATTTCAGGGAAGCCTGGAGGGATTTGCATGAACTGATGCTGAGTGAGATGAGCAGGACCAGAAAAACACTGTACACCCTAACAGCAACATGGGGGTGATGTTCAACCTTGAAGGATTCACTCATTCCATCACTGCAACAATCAGGAACAATTTGGGGCTGTCTGCAAAGGAGAGTGCCATCTGTATCCAGATAAAGAGCTGTGGAGTTTGAACAAAGTACAAGGACTATTCCCTTTAATTTAGGGAAAAAAAACAGATATCTTATTGTCTGATCTTGTTTTTTCTTAGACTTTTTGTCTCTTCCTTAAGGATATGATTTCTCTCTCACACACTCAATTTGGATCAAGGTACAACATGGAAACAAAGTAAAGACTGACAGATTGCTTTCAGTGGGGGAGTGGGGGGGAAGTAAGATTGGGGGGAAAATTGTAAAACTCAAATAATATCTTTAATAAAAAATAAATTAAAAAAAAAGAATTACTGGTGTCCAAATTCCTGCCATTGAGGCAGATTGCCAGTACAACTGTAGTTTGTCATCTTAGCTGTTTGGAACACTGGGAGGTTAAGTGACTGATCCCTGTTCACATAGCTCCTATGTTGCAGAGGAAGGATTTGAACCCAGATACTCTTGAAGTGAAGGCTGATTCTTTAACCCACCATGCTATATTGTTTTTTGACTGGTGTATATTAAGTGCTTAATAAATTCTTGTTTTTGACAAAATACAGCATCCATTCCTATTAAAAACACTAGAGAGTGTAGGAATAAATGGACTGTTCCTTAAAATAATGAGCAGTATCTATCTGAAACCATCAACAAGCATTATACCCAATGGGGAGAGGCTAGAGGCATTCCCAATAAGATCAGGGGTTAAACAAGGGTGCCCATTATCACCACTACTATTCAATATTGTATTAGAAATGTTAGCATCAGCAATTAGAGAAGAAAAAGAAATTAAAGGAATTAGAATTGGGAAGGAAGAGACAAAACTCTCACTCTTTGCAGATGACATGATGGTCTACCTAGAGAATCCCAAGAAATCATCTAAAAAACTACTGGAAGCAATTAGCAATTTTAGCAAAGTTGCAGGTTATAAAATAAAACCACATAAATCCTCAACTTTCCTATATATGACTAGCAAGAAACAGCAGGAAGAACTAGAAAGAGAAATTCCATTCAAAGTAACCTCAGACAGTGTAAAATACTTGGGAGTCTATTTGCCAAGACAGACTCAGAATCTTTTTGAAAACAATTATAAAACACTTCTCACACAAATTAAATCAGATTTAAATAACTGGGCAAATATCAACTGCTCATGGATAGGTAGAGCTAATATAATAAAAATGACAATTCTACCAAAACTAAACTATATTTTTAGTGCCCTACCAATCAAAATTCCAAAAAATTACTTTAACGAGCTAGAAAAAATTGTAAGTAAATTCATATGGAGAAATAAAAAGTCAAGAATTGCCAGGAGCTTAATGAAAAAATGCAAATGAAGGTGGCTTAGCACTACCAGATCTAAAATTATATTATAAAGCATCAGTCATCAAAACTGTTTGGTATT
The DNA here is from genome assembly GCF_037893015.1 of Macrotis lagotis. Taxonomy (NCBI): domain Eukaryota; kingdom Metazoa; phylum Chordata; class Mammalia; order Peramelemorphia; family Peramelidae; genus Macrotis; species Macrotis lagotis. The sequence goes on along the minus strand of NC_133658.1, from coordinate 360,514,492 downwards.
GGCTAAGAAATAGAGTGATGGACCAGTGGAATAGACTAGGTGTAAAAGCAGGAGATGATTATAGTAAGCTGCTGTTTGATAAACCCAAAGAGTCTAGCCATTGGGATAAAAACTCCCTCTTTGATAAAAAAAAAACTGCTGGGATAATTGGAAGTTAGTATGGAAGAAACTTAGATTAGACCAACACCTCACACCCTTTACCAAGATAAGATCCAAATGGTTACAGGACATAGACATAAAAAACAATACTATAAGCAAATTAGAAGATCAAGGACTAGTCTACCTGTCAGATGTATGGAAAGGGGAACAGTTTATGACTAAGGAAGAGTTGGAGAACATCACTAAAAACCAATTAGATGATTTTGATTACATTAAATTAAAAAGGTTTTGCACAGGTAAAACCAATGTAATCAAAATCAAAAGAAAAGTAGTAAATTGGGAAACAATCTTTACAACTAATGATTCTGATAAAGGACTCATTTCTAAAATATACAGAGACCTGAGTCATATTTTTAAAACAAAAAGCCATTCCCCAATTGACAAATGGTCAAAGGATATGCAAAGGCAATTTACAGATGAGGAGATCAAAGCAATCCATAGCCATATGAAAAATTGCTCTAAATCATTAATTATTAGAGAAATGCAAATTAAAGCTTCATTGAGGTACCACCTCACACCTCTCAGATTGGCCAGTATGACCAGGAAGGATAATGATCATTGTTGGAAGGGATGTGGGAAATCTGGGATACTATTACACTATTGGTGGAGCTGTGAACTCATCCAACCCTTCTGGAGAGCTATTTGGAACTATGCCCAAAGGGCAACAAAAATGTGCATACCCTTTGACCCAGCAATACCACTACTGGGTCTATACCCTGAAGAGATGAGGAAAAAGGGTAAAAACATTACTTGTACAAAAAATATTTATAGCAGCCCTGTTTGTGGTGGCAAAGAATTGGAAATCCAGTAAATGTCCTTCAATTGGGGAATGGTTTAGCAAACTGTGGTATATGTATGTCATGGAACACTATTGTTCTATTAGAAACCAGGAGGGATGGGAATTCAGGGAAACCTGGAGGGATTTGCATGAACTTATGCTGAGTGAGATGAGCAGAACCAGAAAAACACTGTACACCCTAACAGCAACATGGGAGTGATGTTCAACCTTGAAGGACTTGCTCATTCCATCAGCGCAACAATTGGGAACAATTTTTGGCTGTCTGCATAGGAGAGTACCATCTGTATCCAGATAAGGAGCTGTGGAGTTTGAACAAAGTACAAGGACTATTCCCTTTAATTCGGGAAAAAAAACCCAGATGTCTTATGGTTTGATCTGGTTACCTCTGAGAATTCTGTTCTCTTTAAGGATATGATTTCTCTCTCATCACACCCAATTTGGATCGAGGTACAACATGGAAACAAAGTAAAGACTGACGGACTGCTATCTGTGGGGTGGGGGTGGGGGGAGGGAAGCAAGATTGGGGGAAAACTGTAAAACTCAAATAATATCTTTAATAAAAATTTAAAAAAATAAAATAAATTCTTGTTTTTAGCTAATATGGAAATGAGTTTTACATGACTTCATATGTATATTTGCTTGTCTTTTCAATAGGTAGAGGAGGGAGCAAAGGGAGGGAGAGAATTTGGAACTGAAAATTATAATTTTTAAATGCTCATTGAACTGGATAAATTACCAGGATATTCACAGTTTACTAACATGTAGTAAACATTTAATAAATGGATGTATTGACTGAGTGGATCATATCTTAGATATGTCTCTTTTCTTTAGGAAGGCTATTCTCTAGGACTCTGTATTATTAATCTTAATCAGAAATGACTTTTTTACCATAATCAAAAGCAAACATGGTAGGGGCACACTTTTCCCTGGGATGAAGGTTCTGAATAAATCAGAGAAACTGGTAGTTTTTTGTTGTGAGGACTCTGAGCAAGGTAAAATGGCAAACTTGGTTTCTTTCTTCCTAGAAAAACAAAGATCTCTACCTCCCCTCCTTCCTTCTGTTCCCCCTTCCCAAACAACCAATTTTCTTCTATCTCCCTTCAAACCTTAATATGGTAAGATTCCCCTCCTACATTCATATAGCTAGATTGCTATTAGTGTCAGTAATGAATCCCTTGACTGGGCAAATGTATTTGAATTAGCACTATTAGCAGTTATAGGTATATAAAAATACAATCCTTAGTTCTAGTCTCAATAGTGAGAATTTGAATAATACATGTCTCCTCATAGGAGGTTTTCTAATGAGATTCCATACCCCATTGTCTATTATATTAGAGTAGGGGTTCTTTTTGGTTTGGTTTGGACTAGGTGGCTGTTGAGATCTCTTACAGCTTTAAAATTCTATGGTTCTGAATCACAAGGGCAAGAGAAGGCAGGGTGAAATAAAGTCTGGAAGCAAAGGGACAGGCGGAACATTGGAAATCATGTAGAAAACTGAGTAACTCACTTCTAGGTTGCTGAAATCATTTGCCAGGCTGAAGAAATACTAGAGTGAAAATGTTTTTCTCATTAGCAAGTGAGAAAAAAATGCTTGAATCCCTAGGTTATATTTAAGAGCCTTGAAATGAGAGTCAGGGGTTTGAGCTCTCTGCCATCAATTCACTAAGTGCCCTTGGACAAGTCCCTTAGCTTTTTCATCTGTAAAACAGGAAGAGGTTAGGCTAGATAATTCCTAAACTCCTTTCCAGCCCCAATAGTCTAGTCTATATTAGATCAGCTCAGAGACTTGAAGGCACTCTGATTAATACTGGACTCATTTCCCTGAAAACTGACCAGACTCAGACAGATGGATTAGACCAGAGAAATGTTCAACTTTTATGGTAGACACTGATAATTATCTAATTAGTCACTAAGTCCTGGCAACTTTACCTTCAAAACATGTCACCTAACCACCCTCCTTTCCATCCCCACTTTTCAGCTGGACTATTCCTAACCAGTCACCCAGCTTTCACTCTCTCCGCCTCCATTCCATCCTCCATCCCACTGCCAAACTCCAATTCATGTATTACTCTGACACATCATCCCTCTGCTGGAGGAAAAACAATAACAAAAAACTTTTGATGACTCCTTATGATGTACTAAGGCAAAAACCCAATATGCTGCCATTCAAATATCTTAGTTTGTCAACCTACTCTTTCAGATTCCCCCCACCCCCCCACACACAGGCCCTGTAAATCCATTAATATTGGAAGCAGCTGGTGAAAAGCTTCTTCTATCAATACAGAACCATCTCTGTGACTGATAAACATAATTTACTTGGGGTACTGAGAGGATAAATGACTTACCCAGAGTCACATAGTAAGTCTGTGGAAGAACCTGGTTTTTTCTGACTTCTGGGGGTAGCCTCCCTGCTTCTTGATGCCTTGCCTTGTTTCCCAGTAATGAGTTCATATTTTTGAAGCACATTAAAAAGCATCATTATTATTATAGTCTAGGGAGGTAATCAGTACAAGCATAATGCTCAATTTATCAGTAAAGAAAGTGAGGCTTACAGGAATTAAGGGACCTGCCAAAGATCCCACACTAAGTGGCAGAGAACTCTAAGCCAGACTTGCTGATTTCAAGTCAACAATGCTCCTTCTTCATCATGGTTTATCCCATAGTATTCTTCTTCTTCTTGGGCTCTTGACTCCCTGGACTTCATTCTGTCCCCCCCAAATATGATCTCTATTTTCTTGACTCAGTGTCTTTGTTCATCCCTTGCTCTATATGTCTTGTTTCTTATCTCTGTCTATGCTTTTAAGACTGTTTAAATGCTACCTCCTCTAGGAAGACTTCCCTTATTCCTGCCCTCCAGAGAGAGGGGTGAGGCCTTTCCTTTTTTCAGAAATCTCACAGAAACTTATGTCTAAGAGTTAACTATATACTTGTCCTAGCTTCTAAACTAGTCTGTGAATTCCATGAGATTAGGAACTGAGTTCTACAAAAGTCACAGTACAAGATAGAGACAAACAAAATTCAGAAACTAGTTCCACCACTAATTTATGGGATGACCTCGGAGCAGTCATTATTCTACCTCTTTTATTCCCTGATTTCTTTTTTTCTTTTTTCTTGCCAAATCCAAGAGTTAGATTAGATCACCTCTGTCTCTTTAAACTCTCAAGGCTGTGTTTTTTGTCTCTCTATGATCACCTAGCTCAGGGTTGGACATAAAATAAATGCCACTAAATTTATGCTTAAATGAATGAAGAAGTAAGGAAAGGTCTATGGGAACAGAATCTAGGGCTACGGGTTTTTTTTCCTAAGCTAGAAAGACAGTGAACTATATCCACAAAGACCTGAACTGAAAATTAGAAGTTATACTATTTATTAAAAAAAAAAAAAGCATTTACTCTGACACCTTAGCAAGGTTTGCTCAGGATAAGACAGTCCAGGAAAATTAGTTCTAAATTGTTGTCATGGTTTCCATTTGCAAACAAAATTGAATGTTTCTCTGAATTTGCTCAAACCCTGTAGGATTACAAAGAGCTTCTGTGTGAGGAGAATGTGAGAGTAATATTTTTTCAAAAGCAGAGGATGGCTTTATATGCAATTATCCAGCTTTTCTCCTCCAAGAAGAATGAGGCCAACCTTTCCTTCATGAAGATCCAGGGCCTCTACTCAGGCGCCTCACGATTATAAATAAGTAATGACAGTTCAGACTAGAGGATACTGTTGGCTTATAATTCACCGCATTGATTCCATGGAAGAAGATTATACAAGTTCACAGAGACACACAAAAACACATTGTGAGCACAAAGTTGTTGACTGAGAGCTGTGAATTTTAATATTCACTTGGTTTAGATATTCAATATCATTCAGTCAAGACTTTAGGTAGTGTTATTTTCCCCTCAAAGAGATTACATTTCCTGAAAATAAAGATCTTTCTGATATTTTTAGTCAAGAGGGTGGGGGGGGGGGGAGTAACAGCAGCCAAAGATCTGGTGCTATCTCAGGCTCTATTAACCAAATTAGGAATGAGGGAAGTGATAGTTCTGCTGTCCTCTACCCTAGCCAGACCTAGTCTGAAAGGATGACCCATTGGGGCATATCCAGGATGAGGAGAGAATGCAAACCCAAGTCATGGGCAACAATTAGGTTCAAAAAATATCCATCAGAGTGCTGAGGAGATCCTCTGGAAGGTATCCTGAATGAAAATACAAATTGGGACAGGCAACCTTTTAGAGATCATTTTCTACAAAATTACAGTCACACAGACTGTGCTAGTCATTACTTTTGGGTTTTCTTCTTTTTTTACAAGGCAATGAGATAAAGTGACTTGCCCAAGCAAGATCACACAGCTAGTATCAAATGTCTGAGGTCATATTTGAACTCAGGTCCTTCTGACTCTGGGACTGTTGTTCTAACCACCACTCCACCTGACTGCTCCTGCTCACTCATTTTCAAAAATCATTTGACTGGATAGAATAAAATGAAGACCCATGCACTCTTCTCAAATAATGTAACTCTACCTACCACATTTGTTAAAATTATGTAAGTTTTATGAGGATGTCTGCAACAAGCATGAAAGATAAAGCATTGTGTTTTACCAATATAAACTCATTTGATCTTCTCATCAAGTCTGTCAGGAAAGTGAGCTTATCCCCATTATATTGAGAAAACTAAAGCAGATGAAGGTTAAGTGACTTGCCCAGGGTAACATCTAGTAAATGTCTGAGGTCAAATTTGAATTCAGTTCTTCCCAACTCCAAGTTCAGGGTTCTCTATCCACTGCATCACTTAGTTGTTTGATTAAGGCAAAAGGAACTCAACTACAGAACAATCAGACTCAGTGAGCATGAGCTTTTGGCATCAAATCGGATTATAAGACAGGGAGATATATTCTTATCTGAAGTATTTTTCAGTGTCATGGCAGATGCCCTTCAAAGAGTTTAGGCAGGATTCCCTTTTAATGACTAGATTCTCCACAGGTTCCTAATTCCAAACTGTATTGAATTCTAGAATACTACAAAGACACCTTAGTAAAATCTACAATCATGGGAACGAGTATAGCCATTCACAGTGAAAAAGCAAAAATGAATCTCTCTTTCTCCTGTTCCCTATTCACAAATATGTTCTGCTTGGTAGCAAATCTTGTGAACCCCAGTGAATCTGTCTCATGAAATGTATGAAGTGATAGAGATAAATTCATTGATTCACAGAATTCACAGGTACTGTATGACATCTCCTGTCAATATACTGCATGTGGCTGAAAATTTTTTTAGTTGATAGCTAAACTTGAAGTGAAAGTGAACTTGAATTTTTATATTAAAATCACAAAAGGACAAACTATCTGTCTCTGTGTATATGTCTCCCTTCCTTTCCCCATCCTCTTCCCCCTTCTCCTTCCTTTCCACCCCCATTTCCACCCCACACACAGAGTGGGAAGCTTCAAAACTTCAAACCCCTAGTGAAGAGAGAAAGATAGCAGACATTGTCATCGGCTACCTTATCTCCCTACCCAGGCTACCATGTGCTGTGAACTTCAAAAGATCAAAAAAGTCACCAGGGATCAAGAAGCTAGAGTCAACAGCAAAGTTTACTTGTACTCATAGTAACTGGATCTGGTGAGGAGCCATGCCTGAGGAGCAACCTACTTGATTTACACCAGTATTGGAGACACTGTGCACTGAAAGGAAAGGAGGAACCAGTCGGTTGGTTTATGATTCAACCATAAGCAAACTTGCTGGGATGGGGGTTGGGGGGGGGTGTTAGTAGGCACCATCTGGTTTGATTCCATCCTTTCCAGGATTCAAGGTAGTAAGGAGAATTCAGGTATTGCTTTATCTTCTTAGTTAATGTACCTTTGTAAAAAAACTAATTGATGGTAGGAGTTGAATAATAATGAGGAAAGATCAACTGGAAAAGTAATTAGAACATTAAGCATACATTACAGATTTTGGGAAGTTATTAATTGGCAAAGATCTTGGGAGAAATGCAAGACACAGGAATTGTGAGCTATAGTACTAGACAAACAATTCCTTGGAGCTACCCTTAGAATTCTTAGGGAAAAATAAGCTGGAGACCCAATCTAACAGTTCAGGAGTGAAGAGGATGGGAATTGGAAGTATAAGCTTATGTGTGTATGTGTATATATATATACATAATATATATATATATATATATTAATCCTTGGCTCAAAGGGACAATTTTATGGGACTCTTCATCAGTGGAGGCTGATTATTACTCATCACCCCATATCGATGTAAGGGACCAGTATAATTGGTGAGATCTAAAGATAAAATCTCTTCTTTCTGGGCTCCTCTCAGTTTTAGGTTTAAGATGAAAGATGCAAGATTTAAACCTTTCTTCAGATTGCTGAACAGAGAGGAGCTGACAGTCTTCATCATGTCACCAGTTTGTTATACTTCAGAGAATTTGCTCTTCGATGAGATAAAGCACTCTCTTTCTTGGTTGTCAAACAATCTCACTCCTGATGGGAGAGTTCCTTCACTCACTATTATTTGATATATATTTTCTTATGTACACTTTCTCTGATTTCAGCTTACTATCTACTTAAATAAATGGGTTTGCTTTCTATTTACTATGCATCTTTACTAACATCTAGTGAGAAGAGGATCAAGTCTTGAACATAAGGCTTGGACTCTCCTCTTAATAAATAGTGATTAATTGAATCTAAAATTACCTGTAAACCAACAATATTTAAGGGAATATATAGATATAATTCTAGACTGGTACCCCTTTCTCTGAGGAAAGAAAAGTGGTTAACCTCTGGCTTAAACTTCCTCTTCCTTCAACCTTTTTGTGAAAGGTGAGTTGGGGGTGGAAAGAAGTATTAGAGTCTATTCCTGCCTTTCTTCAAACTACTTCTAGACAATCCATGTATACATACAAAATCTACATGGGCAATGGCAAAGCAACACATACACCTCACACACATACACACACACACACACACACACACACACACACACACACACACACTAGCCAATGATCCAAGACCAGAATTAGAAAGATCAAGGTAGATCACATTTAAGAAATTGTGTCTTGTTTTCCAAATTGTTTGTTATTGCAAAAATCCATTTCTTGAATACGAGTGTTTTTCTGATGATGTTATACATCCTAGAATATCATAATCTCAGAAGGTCAAAAGTACAACAACAATGGAAAACTATGTGATGGTGTAAGTAGACTAAATCATCGTTACTAATGATGACTCATGCACGTTAAAGACATCAGGGATAAATATGACCAGAAAAGGGAATAGGTTGGCCATATAGTGAGTGTGAGAAATAATAGAAAATCTTAGTAGTACATTGATTCCCTTAAGATATTAAAAGGACTAAAAAAAGGTCCTTCTAAGAGTTCTCTTATGAGAAAAGATTACTGGAAACAGAGGAATCTTAGTTAAACTTTCATAGGTAAGATTATCTTGCCAGAGAAGAAGTGGAGGAGCATTCTAATATATGAAAGATGAGCAATTCTTTTTTTTATTTTATTCATGATAATGGGGTTATGTGACTTGTCCAAGGTTACACAGCTAAGCAATTATTGAGTGTCTTGGGCAGAATTTGAACTCAGGTCCTCCTAACTCCAGGGTTGCTGCTCTACCACACCACCTAGCTGCCCCCTAGGATGAAAAATTCTTGATGACAAGGTCAAGAGGTAGCAAGGAGACTGGATCTTTGAATATAGATTCTGTATCTTATTTGTCCCTCTCTATATATAGACAAAAGGTCTTAGATATAAAAAGTACTCAGTGGAATCATGAAATCTTTGAGTTAGGAAGGAATAGTCTTTGTAAAGATAGGGATATATATATATATATATATATATATATATATATATATATATATATATATAGTGAGAATTGAGCACAGTTAGGGTAGAAAATAAAGAAATGGTTCAGGAGCAGTATCCGAGATAGAAGGAGAACTAGGAGAGTGAAGTCTCACAAAAGTCAAGAGAAAGAGAGTTTCAAGAAAGAAGAGAGGGTGAGCTATCCAGATTTGAGATAATATAACATGAATAAAACAAAAATTGGAATGGAAACCACCAGTTGAAATTGCTATTTGCATTTCAGAAAGTTCACCATTCTTAGATGCCAAACCAACCCTAAAGGAGTTCACATTCAAATAAGGGGGATTAGGCATGCCCATGTCAATGCTTCAGGGATCTGTATATACTGTGCTGCCAGTAGGTATGTCATCTCTCCACTGATGAAGACTGCATAAACTCTGTGGCTTCTAGAAGATGTTTCTTCTAGCGTTGCTGTGACTGAAAATATAGAACCCTGCAGCCAACATGGCAATGAACCTCTCTAAACTTAGACTGGTCTTTGGATAACAATTGCAATTCATAATGCAATTCATAATCAGACCCAAGTCTGAAACTTTTGCAACTTGTAAGGACCTCTCACAAAAGTTGGGATAGCACACTGGTGAGGCATTAGGGCAAATCTAGTGGGTTGAAGTGGTGAGGAAGTTCTGTCTCAAGACTCCAAGGCTGATAGGAGTGGCAGAGAGAAGAATTCTATCCTTTCCCCTGATAAAGGCTCACATTCCACATTCACCAATTCTGCTGCTTGCCTTGGCTGATTCATTGCTTTTGGAGATAGCACACTTTCTTTTACCGGCTGCCAGAGACATAGCCAATCTTTGGCTGACCTTCTGCAAGCAGTCCAGTGGAAGAATACATATTTGTACTTCATGTAACACTTTAGCACATCATGTCTCTGTTATCCACCCCTCACTTTCAATGATTACATCAACCAAATTGAACCAACTGGCTCCCTTCCCATCCCTTATCCCCCACCACCACCACCATTCATAGGACTTTAGTGGAGACACATGCACACACGTGCACAGATTGACCTTGAAGAATGAATCTTTATTATTGTTTAGTTGTTACAATAATGTCCCTGATTCATGATTCCATTTGGGGTTTTCTTGGCAAGGAGAATAAATGGAATGGTTTGCCATTTCCTTCTCCAGATTAGGAATTTTACAGATTAGGAACTGAGGCAAACAGGGTTAAGTGACTTGCTCAGGTCACACAGCTAATAGTGTCTGAGGCCAGATGTGATCCATTTTATTCACTATGACATCTAGCTTTCAAGAGTTCATATAAAAATGGAAAGGAAGGAAGGGAAGACAAGGAAAATTTCAGGGGATATACAATTAACTACTCTAGATAGAATGTGATCAGCACCTTAAGATCAATACAATAAACCAAAGGCCACTGGATGTCAGAGGACAGAGTTTACCTAACTAAATACAACACCAAGGAGAATATACCAGTAGGATTAGGAAAGTGATTCATCTTTTGCTTCCTTATAATTTAGGGTTCAGTCATGGAATTGACTGGCATGATTTTGCGTTTGAAATCAGATCTGTAATAGAAATAAGATAAAGAACATTAACTCTAAAGGAGACGCACACATCTTAGTTTTTACTCTAATGCTTTCTGTGAATCACCTTGGTGTGTCCTGGGTACAATCACAGACCATAGCAAAAATAAAATATCAATTAAATATATAGAGGCATAAGTCAAAGAGTGCCTACTGGCAGGCCATTTGTCAAGCACGTTAGAAGCTACTATTTGGCTTATTCATTCACTTGCATGATACTATGTGATGCTTGTGTAGAAGACATAGATGAGGGAATGAGACATAATCACTTGCCTTCAAAGGGCTCCTGGGGGGGAAAGACATGATATGAAGCATTATAAGACGAAATAAGAGTGTGAAATGATCATTGATTTGGGATAGGGAAGGATTCCCAGAATGGGAAAGATCACATCTGATTTCAGGATCTGGAAAGGCTCCTGTTGCTTCTTCCATCTGGAATGCCATTCCCTTTCTTTTCACCTCCTTCTATGTCAGCCTGGAGAAATTCTACCCATCTCTGAAGATACAGAAAAATAAACATAGTCTTACTTGAAACTATCCTTCACAAGATAGGATCCTTTGTTTCCCAGAATCTCGTCATAACTTTAAAATTACTTTACTGTACTTTACTCCACTTTGCCTTGTAATATAGTGATCCCTGCCAGACCTCCAGAACCTCAAGCACATCATTTCTCACTGGCAGCTACCAAGAAACATGGTTTAAAAAACAAGGTCACAGTTGTAAAAAGAACAAACATGGCCCTGATTATTGCCCTTTATAGTAGGTGCTTCCTGTTTCTGGACATCAATTTGCATTCTGTATTTAATCAATCACACACAATTTAAGAGAATTTAAATTTTACTTTGAAAAATTAGTAACAGATCTTGAAATGCCTAAAGGCATGCTGGATGTGGGTCTCTGACCTCTGCTTTTAATTTGTCATGACTTGCTCTTCTTCTGGGGGTCTTTTATATACCTCCTGGGCTTTTCCCTTTTTTGGCTCCTCTCTACTTGGCCCTGTTTTCCAGTTTTACTATGGTTTATGTTCCATGATCAAGTTCTCCATGTGGTACCTTGTGAGGAAAGACACAAGTCAGAAAAACAACAGAAAAGCAAATAAATGTCTAAGTGAGTAACTAGAAAAAGGCATGAGATCAAGAGACTATAAACTCCTTGAGGGCAGGAATTCTCAAGTGTTGTTCTTAGAGTTTAGCACAGTGTCTTGTACTTAATGAAGCTTCAAAAATGTTTCTTGTATAATTGGGTCTATAAAATCATATTGGGATAAATACTCAATCAAAAGATTATGGCTCTAAAGCTGAGGGGACCTCAAAGACCATTAAGTCCTATACTCATTTTACATGAGGAAACTAAATCCAGGGAAGTTAAGTGACTTATTTTTGAACTTGAACTCAGATCCTCTTGATTCTAGGGCTATTCAGTCTGCCAGCCAGCTGCTGGTTAAATGATTTTCCTGAGGTCTCAAAGGAAGTAAGCAGCAGGTTGGATCAGATTTTTTTTGTACACCTTAGGGGTCTAGCTAGCATGTCAATAAGCATTAAGTATGTACCAGGCAATTTGCTAAGCTCTGGGGACACAAACAGAGGCAAAAAAAAAAAAAAAGGCAGCCCTCAGGGAATCTTTGATTTACTGGGGGAAGACAATACATAAAAAGGAGTTGAAAAGATGGAGTTGGGGGGGGGCAGGGAGGGAACTCTCTATGCCCCTCCTCTCTCTTCTCCCCTACCCCCTATCTCTCCTCTCCTCTCTCTCTCTCTCTCTCTCTCTCTCTCTCTCTCTCTCTCTCTCTCTCTCTCTCTCTCTCTCTCTCTCCCATACAACTTCCCTCCTTTAACTGCCATCCCTTCAGTTTCTGAACCCTACTACCTAGTTTGTTTCAGAATCACAGAATTTCAATTTGAAGAGAAACAGTAGAGGTCTTCTAGCTCAAACTTCCTCCCAGTGTCACAATTCCCTCTACTGTAGACTTGACAGGTAGTCATCCAGCAGCTGCTTGAACTCTTCCAATGAGGAGCAAGGAGGATTTTTTTGTTATGTAAATTCTTTTTTTTATTCCCATTCAACAATTACCAGAGATCTATTTAACATTTTATATTTTTTTTAGAGTTCCATTCAGGTTCTTATTTTCTGATTCTCTTTGAAATTCACTTAACTTTTCATTCAAGTATTTAGCTGATATGCTATTTGATATCTTTGTATTAAATATTGGTAGATTCTTTATGCTTCCTTTAAGGTGAATACATTTTCTCTTTTCTATATTTTTTTATTAAAGATATTATTTGAGTTTTACAATTTTCCCCCCAATCTTACTTTGCTCCTCCCCCCACAGAAAGCAATCTGTCAATCTTTACTTTGTTTCCATGTTGTGCATTGATCCAAATTGAGTGTGTTGAGAGAGAAATCATATCCTTATGGAAGAGACAAAAAGTCTAAGAGATAACAAGATCAGACATTAAGATATTTTTTTTTCTAAATTAAAGGGAATAGTCCTTGAACTTTGTTCAAACTCCACGGCTCTTTATCTGGATACAAATGGCACTCTCCTTTGCTGACAGCCCAAAATTGCCCCTGATTGTTGCACTGATGGAATGAGTGAGTCCTTCAAGGTTGAACATCACCCCCATGTTGCTGTTAGGGTGTACAGTGTTTTTCTGGTTCTGCTCATCTCACTCAGCATCAGTTCATGCAAATCCCTCCAGGCTTCCCTGAAATCCCATCCCTCCTGGTTTCTAATAGAACAATAGTGTTCCATGACATACATATACCACAGTTTGCTAAGCCATTCCTCAATTGAAGGACATTTACTTGATTTCCAATTCTTTGCCACCACAAACAGGGCTGCTATAAATATTTTTTGTACAAATGATGTTTTTGCCCTTTTTCATCATCTTTTCAGGTTATAGACCCAGTAGTGGTATTGCTGGGTCAAAGGGTATGCTCATTTTTGTTGCCCTTTGGGTATAGCTCCAAATTTCTCTCCAGAAAGGTTGGATGAGTTCACAGCTCCACCAACAGTGTAATAGTGTCCGAGATTTCCCACAACCCTTTCAACAATGATCATTATCCTTTCTGGTCATACTGGCCAGTCTGAGAGGTGTGAGATGGTACCTCAGAGAATCTTTAATTTGCATTTCTCTAATAATGATTTAGAGCAATTTTTCATGTGGCTATGGATTGCTTTGATCTGGAGGAAGGGTTTCTAATCTCCCCATGATGGTCCATTCCATCTGGGGGGGGCCTTTCTAATTGTTTAAAAGCTCTTCCTTATGTAGAGCTAAAAATGTACCCCCTTATTCCTTCCCCTCCCCCACCTGGCTCCTAACTCTATCCTCTAGGACCAGGCAGACTAGACCTAATCCCTCTTCCATTTGAGGACCCTTCAATTACTGAAAGATAGGGTTCATAGCCCCCTTAATTTTGTCTTCTCTAAAATAAACATTCCCCGGTTTTCTAATTTTAAATGTCCTTCTTAAAATACAGCATCTGAAACTGTACACAATACTCCTAGCTTCAGCTGATCAAGGCAGAGGTCAAGCAAGATTCATCTATTTTGTATACAGTTAGTATGAAGCATCTAAAAGTCCATGAGCCTTTCTAGTAGTTATATCTTGCTGCTGGCTTATAATGAGCTTTATATTCATGAAAACTCCCAGGTGGCTGGGGAAACTATCTGAGATTCCTTTCTGGGAAAGGTTTTGGATCTCCCATTAAGAAGTATCTGGCCTGAATTAGGCCCTGACAGAAATTATTCTTAATAACAATTTTCTAACACTGAATGATTATATAATTGAAATAGGATTTCCCCTTTATTTTTTTGTAATTCTTCTACCAGTTGTGTCTGTGAGAATTGGATTTCCTTTGTCTTTGAGTCCAGTTGTTAAAATTAAGAACTTCAGGAATTTTACCTAACAACCTAGCACTCCAAACATTAAACTGTCATGCCTCCTAGCTTCTGATTATTGCCCTTTATAATAGGTGCTTCCTATGATGTATGCTTTTGTACCCTTGGAGAAAAAGTAATCAGAAGAGATAGCAAAAAAAAAAAAACAAAAGTGCAATGCAATGAGTATTACGATTGAACTAGAAGATCTAAGTTCATATTCTACCTTTTCCACTTAGTACTATGTGTCATTAGGTAAAACACTCCATTTCTATGTGTCTCATCTGTAAAATGATGGGTTTGGACTAGATGATCTCTTAATGTTCCCTCCAGGTCTGACTCTATGGCCACCATGCTTCAACTATCTCCTCCCTCCAACTTTTTGGCCTCTGTGAGTGAGATTTTCTTCAAATCTCCAGTTTGAGGAAAGGTTCAGGGAACCATTGCCCATGCTCAGAACTTTGCCACTAAACCCCAACATAGGCACCTCCCACTATGCTAGTTCTTCAACCCCCTTTTAAGCATTGTCTCCCCCATTAGACTGTAGACTTCTTGAGGGCAAGGACTGTCTTTCTTTTTGTTTGTCTTTGTATACTCAGGGCTTAGCACAGTGTCTAGCATGTAGTATATGTGTAATAAATGTTTGTTGATTTGATTTGACTTCCAGTGGCTATCTCCATTGCCACCCACTGCTACACACAGTCTGTCTGCCAACAAGGATGGCCCTGGGAAATCCCAATTGGTAAATCTGATGTCCTTTCTTCAGAGATAGCCTCTTTTGAGTGTTCCTCCCCAGGCAGATAAGGCTAAAGGAGTGAGCAACTACAGTGACAGCTTCTCAGGCCAGACCCAGCTGCAAGATTTATTTGAATTGCACAGTAGCAAGACCAGTCTATGGAGAGAGAGGTGGAATTCTGACAGCTGTAATAAGATTATTGAGAACTCCAACACTGCTGATTCTGCACATACCATAGCTAGAAAATTATTCTTCTTAGGCTATCACTGTTTCTTGGGATTTGGCAAAGATAGGTGGCACCTGTAGCTTCAGCATTTAGGGTTGGAGTTTTTTGAGGGGGGGGGGGTCACAAGAGACCTTAGTCCTGAAAACATGAGCCTCGTTGTCCCAAAGAAAGAAGCCTTCAAATTTATTCAGTATCAACTGACCCCTATGCAGTTCAACCCAAATTCTTTGGAACCTCCCCTCAGAAAAACCCCCAAGTTTATAAAAATTGCGTTTATCTGTACATATCACCTCATTTCTAAATGTTATGCCTCTTTTTCACAGAGTCTCTTCTTATAACAAAAATTCGGAAAGTTGAGTGGAAAGGCAGTTTTAGAGAGAGGAGGGAATACTTGGAATCTGCTCACCAGTTAGATATCCCCCATTCTAGTAAAGTCTGGAGCTCAGGAAGGGCTGGGACTTAGGGTAGCTGTATCTTCAATGGCTCCCTATTATCTGATAAAACCATATATTTCTCAACTTGTATATAATCTGGCTCCCATCTAACTATGCAGAATTATTTAATATCACTGTCCTTCATGAATTTTGTGTTCCAGTCAAACTGAACTACTGGCTGTTCCTAAAGCATGCCATGCCTCTTCATATCTTGGTGCTAGCTGTGTCCCATGCCTGACAAGAATTCCCTTATCTCTGCCTCTTACACTTTCTAGTTTTTTTTCAAAGCTCATCCTGAGTGCCACTTCCTACAGAAAAGCCTTTCCTAATACTTTCCTGCTCCTCTTCACAGTGCTCTCCACTCCATCCTGAAATAACTTTGTACTTACTTCTTTGTTGAATCTCCCCCAGTGGAATGTAAATTTGTTTAAGGTCAGAACTGTATCTTTTGTTTAAATGCTTAATAAAATTTTATTGAATACAATTGAATTGGTAGAGATGATTGATCTATTTTATGGAATATTATCAGCATAGGTTAGCCTCACATAGGTGAGCTAACCAAAAAATTTCAGAACCATTCCCAGGACAGCACCCCAGGGAGATAGTGATTAGGTAGCTCCAGACATCAGAAGGCAGTCCTAGACTCATCCTGAACAGAGAAGTTCCTTTCAGGTCTGTAGAAAAAAAAAGTCAAGGAATGAATGTAGAATGAATAAGGTATACATACAACGGAAAACTGCACTGGGAGTCCAGAGCCCTGAAGTTCTTTCACTAATTCAGTCTGAGAGCTTGTTCCTTCCTCTTTGTGGATTTGTTTTTTCATCAGTAAATTGAGTAGGTGGGAATCGTTGACTTCTAAAAGCCTTTACAGACTGATAGTCGGTATAGGAAGAGGTCAATTAGAAAGAAAAGAGGGGGTGGAGTTAGAGAAAGATAGTCACAGAAAATAAATGTCCCTTTCTTTGCTCCTGCTTAGTCTGGAGTACAGGCCTTGGAGGGAAGGACTGAAGGAAGTTCCGAGCTTCATAGCCGGCCTTCGCACTGAGTCATGTGCGGGGGTTGGCTAGGGGTGCGATAGATAACGCCCTATGGGCTGTTGCAGCCAGAAGCCAAGGAATATTTTCCCAGGGTGGGGGATTTATTTTTTTTCCTGCATGCCGGACATGTAAATAGTGCTGCTACTTTAGAAAACCCAGAAAAATGTACTAAATAGGTGTATTTATAACAGAATCATATAAGATGCGGGGAGAGATAGGAAATTCATCCCTTTGAGAGCAAAGGGTGGGTAACTGTGGATTGTTAAACTGTCCCTTCCTCCTTTCCGTCCAGTCCCGTTGTCCCTCCTGGTCCAGCAGGTAAGTGAGGTTGCCTCCCCAAGCCAGATCAACGCCCCACCTTGGTTGGGCTAGCTTTCCGAAGGTGCCCGGAGGACTGCTCCCCAGATATGGCTTGAGCCTAATTCCCAGACATTTCATAAATGCCTTCCCGGGTCCCACTTCCTGACACTACCCGCCGCCCCCCGCCCCCACAGCCCCACACAGCCGTCAGGCCATCTGCTGTCCACTAGTCGATGCAGCGCCGCCAGTGCAGACACCACCCACTAGAAGCAGAGTTCCCGCTCCCTCTCCCTTCTCCTTTTCTTCCCTTTCCCCCCTCTTACATTTTCCTCCATCTTCCCCTCCTTTGCTCTCTTCTCCCCTCTCTTCTGCCCATCTCCCTCTATTCCCTTTCTTTTCCTCTTCTCTGATCCTCCTTTTCAGTTACTGACTCTCTTACCCTTCTTATTCTTCTATCCTTCATCGCCCCCCCCCCTTCTTCCCCTGAGGATCTTCCCTCCCACCCTTCTAGCGTTCCCAAGACAACCTGCAGCCTATGAGGAGCCGGAAAAGGAGGTGCAGCCGCTGCTCAGAGCCTTCACTCCCCAAACCACCCCCACCCCCCCACCCCCCTCCCCAACTCCACTGGCTGGCCTCTCTGCACATAAGAGGCGTGCTCGGGGCGGGCGCGGGCCGTTGTGAGGGAGTCGAGAGAGGGAGGGCGAGAGCCGCGGGAGCCGAGTCCAGCGGAGCCGAGCCCAGCCCAGAGGAGCCCAGCGGAGCCGAGCGCAGCCCAGAGGAGCCCAGCGGAGCCGAGTCCAGCGGAGCCGAGCCCAGCGGAGCCGAGTCCAGCGGAGCCGAGCCCAGCGGAGCCGAGTCCAGCGGAGCCGAGCTGACAGGCGGACAGTGGACGCCCAGCCCGTCCTGCCTCCCGCACGAGACGCGAGACTAGACGAGGCAGAGCCGGAGCCTACAAGATGTGTGGTGAGTGAGGCCGAAGCGGGGAAGAGCCGGGGCTTCTCCGGCCCCTGCCGTCCAGTAGCCCCGCTCGGCCCCGACCCAGCCGGTCCCGCCCTAGCCCCAGCCCTGAGAAGGATAACGCGGCCCGCTCCTGGAGCGTCGGGATATCCCTGTCCTGGCCCTGGGAAGGAAGTCCCACAATAGAGGTGTTTCCTAGACAGAGGGATCTGTCCTCCTCCAAATAGAGAAATCTGCTCCCGTCCTCCGCGGAGACCGCATGCCCACTCCGCCCAACAGAGAAGACCACCCCCCAATTAGAGAGGGGTGCCCCCAAAATAGAAATCTGAGCCCCCACCAGAGGAAGAAATCCACCCCTCCCAGCAACGTATGTCCCCTCACTAGAGGAGTATGTCTATCCACCTAAGCCAACACCACCCTCCAGCCCCCCCCACCCCAGTAAAAGACTCAAAGCCACCCACAAAGGAGATTGCTGTTACCCCTACCCCAAGAGGAGAATGTTCAACTCTCCCTGCAAAGGGGTTTGACACCCTCTATGTTCGAACCCTTATATATCCATTCCCCTGGATCTCATAGATCTGCCTAGCTTACAGCTCACCCTCCCAATAGAGGAGGTCTAGGATCTGCTCAGCAAAGGTCTGCCCCACCCCCTACCCCCACCCCACGAGAATACTTCCTTCAATAATATTACCTTCACCTCTCAAGTCCTGTCACTAATACGGGAGATAGCTCTAGAATCGTTTCCTGCTCCCATCAGCTCAGGCCTGTCTCTGAGAAGGTGTTCCTGCACAAATTCTCACCACGCCTCTCACAAATGGGCAGAACCCTCCCTACCCTCCACCACCCCAAGATCCAGAGCTGTTGGGATTCAGCAGTGATTTTCCTTTCTCCCTGCACACGTATTCCTGAGCCTGGAAAGTCACAACTCAATTCGTATCCTTTATTGTGGAAGCCGTGAATGGACCTGCCTGCCCATCCCCCTAGCCTGGGAAATCCTTGGATTCTGAATTCCCTCTTGCTTCACCTCTTCCCCCACTCCCTACTGTAGAGGTGTTACTGAGCAACCCCCTTGTGCTGTCACTTTCCACCTCCTCTTTCTTCTCCTTTCTCCTACTCTTTTTCCTTCTACTTTCCCTTCCCTTTAAACAACATAATGGGAGTCCCTGATTCCTTTTTTTTTTAAGGAATTGGAATGAATATTTAGAAGTTCAGTTCTTGTTAAAAATCCAGGTTTGAAATAATCATTTAGTTTATTTAGTAGTTTTTCGTGGTATTAACATATTGCTAAACAGGAAATGTCATGGGGTGGGGGGAGCTAGTTCCTTTTAATGGAAATCTTGTATGAGTCAAGGAGGACAGTGATTTCCTTCAGGTGAAGGCACAGAAGTTTGCCTCCCTCAGAATTAATAGTGTGGTATCATGGAGATTGAAGGAGAGGCAAAGAAGTTCTATTACTGGCTGAGCTGTGAACATGCACACATCTATAATCCCTTTAGACGTCCTCCTGGTGTATCTGCAGCCAGTAAGACCCTCTGGAGAGTAGGAACAGGATAACTCCTGCTGGGACAAAAGGTCACTGTGTGTCTTTTTTTTTTCCTAAAGTGGTATAAAGTTACTCAAAACCAATGAAATGTGGCTGAATACCAGGTCAAACTTTTTAAATTATGAAAGGTCCCTCTCTGAGACCTTTCACTGTAACTTGTGTGGGCATTGCTGTGTTTACAGGAATTGGACCCTAGTGAAAAGAAAAAGAGACTTTATATAGAAAGGCTACACATTCTCTACCTTATTCCTGTTTAAAGTGGATTTGGATGAATAAAATTATTGATGGTATTTGCTTTTAGGCTAATTGAATGTTAGAAGGCTCCTTAAAAATCATGTTCATCCTACTCCTCTTGGAGAAAAAAAATGAGACCCAGAGAATTTGGAGGACTTGCTCAAAGTAATATAGCTAGTTTATGGACATTAAAATCCAGATGGTGTAACCAGTGCTCTTTTATGTTTTATTTTAGGGCCTTTGAGAAGTAGCATGCCTCAATAGGCCAAGCAGAACCTTTTGTCAATTTTTTTTTTTGTCATTTACAAAATAAACATATCTTTTGTACAGAAAAGCATTTTCTTTTGTGGTTGTTCCTCTAAGAATAAAGAGACTATTTGGTGAGTATTTACACTGGTGGAGAAGGAAGTTCTTAGGGTTGTTTCCTTATCTGTGTGATCTTGATTTTGTGATGCATAGAGAAACATCTTTCTTGATTGTAGTCTTAAAGAGGTTTTGTAGGCCTTGAGTCTTCCCCTGTCAGATTGATTTTTTTTGATTAGATAAAATGAGCCCTTTTAAGTCTCATTTCTTACTTAACCTTAATCATTGAATAGATGTTGCCTCAGACAAATTGAGACAGGTTAAAGACCTTAACTTAAAAAAGACAAAGCAGGAAACAAAGGTCTCCCACTGCATCTGGGGCCATCTCCAATTGTCCTGATCTATATTTTGTCATTGATTCAGATGCCTCCAGAGGAGAGAGTGAGTCTGGCCTCACTTATATTCAATTCACTTCTAAGACATGATATTACCTTCCCAAAATCATGGTCCTCTTTGAGAACAAAGGACAAACAACAACACATTTAGTACTTAATGAGCACTTGTTTGAAGAGACCTTAGCACTTAGCTAGTCCAACTTTCTCATTTCATAAATAAAGGAACTGAGGTTCAGTGAAATGAAGAGACTTCCAGAAGATCTAACTGGTAATGAGTAAAAGAAATAAGATTGAAATCCAGATTGAAATACAGTGCTTTTTCCTTTATGCCATAATGTTTATCCTCCATACCCTAAAAAAGTCCCAATTCTATACTATGGTCAGAAAGTTTCCTAAAATATTTCCTTAATCATCATTTTTAGAAATTCCTTTTTAGAAACTTCAGTAATTCCTTATTATGGCAGTTAACTTCTTACTTCATAGCCTAATATTTAAGGTTCTTTACAGTCTTAGTCCTTTCAACCTTCACACCAAAAGAATAATTCTACTACTCAAAAGACCTATCCAACCCAACTTTCCAAATCTCTTTGCCAATACAATTCTTCTTACCTAGAACAACATTTAGATTCTCTATATGCCTAAACCACAATCAATTTCTAAGGACAGGATCAAGTGCCATTACCTTTTGGAAAAACTTTTTTACTTACCTCATCTTAGTCTTTATGATAAATGAATCTAATAGCACTTACTGTGTATGCTAGTCATATACTGCCTTATGATACTAATCATTTTTTAATGTGTATATTTCCTATCTCCTTAAGGAGATTGCAAGTTTCCTGATGGCAGGAACAGTATACTTTAGTGAATGATTTTGTGTGCACAACAGTGTTTTGCATAAAGTAGACACTTAATAAATGTTAGTTGGTTGACTTACCATATGCTAAGGACTTAAGGAGATTCAAAGATTAGGTAACACACCATGCCTGTTATCATTGGCTCATAATCTACACTTATAGACTTATAGTCTAGGGAAGGATAGGAGGGTAACATATGACATGATAAAAGTAGAAGAGATTCAGGGAAGGAAAGAACATTATCAGCTTTGGTGGGAAGAGAGAAAATGGTCTCATCATGTTGGTTCAGAAAAACGTATTTGTGTCCTCCATAGTGCCTTGTCCATGGTAGTAGATTCATTGATTTAACATTTATTAAAGAAAGCATCCTGTAATGCAGTAGGAGTTAATCTTAATGAGCATTTATATCATGCTTTAAGGTTCACAAAGCACTTTACAAATATCTCATTTTCATAAAAACCTTGGGAAGGAGATACTATTATTATCCTCTATAGATGAGAAAGCTGAAGAAGATGCATTAAATGAATTGCCCAAGGTCACCCAAGTAGTAAGCATCTGAGACAGTATTTGAACTTAAGTCTTTTTGATCCTAGGATCACACAGAAATAGAGAACCATACTATATAATACTATGTGTTGAGTGCATTTAATGTATTAGAAACAAAGCTTTAAAAGCATTGTGAGGTTTAAGTGGAAGATCAAGGAAGGCTTCATGAAGGATATGGCATTTGAGTTGGATTTAAAAGAAATAGGTGAGAAAGGAAAATGAAATCCTAGAATGCCAAGCAAGGGAGTTTAAATTTTCTTCCAGAATAGAGGATGAATGAAGATAATCTTTTAAAAAGAAAGGCAAAGAAAAGTCATTAGGATTCTTATTTATTTATTTGAGAAGTTTGTGGGACATCCAGGTGAATATATCCAATAGGCAGTTAGTGATCTAGAATTGACACTCAGGAGAGAGATGAGGCTGGATATAGATTATCTGCATAGATATTATCAGTGAATTTATGGGAGTAGATAAAGTAACCAAGGGAGAACATATGAAGAGGAAAGAGAAGAAATAGAGTTTTGAGCATACCAATAGATGAAAATCTAGCAGGAGTCTAAGGAAGAATGGCCAGAATGTAGTGACACAAAACCCTACAGAAGACAGAGTGGATGCTTTGGTTTGTATAAAACTAGATCTTTATGTAACCAGCATTGGAGAGATATGGAGATTATTTAGATTAAAGGATTGTGACCTTGAAAAAAGAACATGAAGCTAGGAGTTAGAAAATTTGGATTCTTCATCTCTGTCTTGCTATTTTTCCTAGGGTAAGTTATTTTAACCCTCTGGGATCCAGTTTTCTCAACTGTAAAATATAAGAAAGTGAATAAATTGTCTCTAAGGTCTTCTCTAGGTCTGACATTTTATGATTTTTTATAATTCAATTTGATATGTAGCAACCAGATTGGGTGGGATGGGGGAATGCATACAAACTTTTAAGGTTAATGTGTTTAAGCCTAAACAATTAACAGAATGTTTGATTTGCAGTGACTGTTAATTTCTGTTGTATAAATGATCACACTGAAAATTTAGAGCTGATTCCAGTACACCCCTGAATTGAACATACAGTTTTCAAGCATTTAAGCATAACACCATTTTAGGTGCTGAGAGAAATATTAAGTTTAATAAGTTCTAATTCCCGATCTAATGAGTTTGAAATCTAATAGGGAGAAAAGATAAATACCTTGCTAACATAATATTGTGTTATGGTTTTGAGAGATAGCTATATGAGATCAAAAAGGGAATTTTGTCAGCAGCAGAGGGATGAAGAAGGATCAAGAAACTTCATTTAATAAGATAATAATTGAATCATGATTAAAATATTGTTAGGATTTTTAAAAGATAAAGAAAGGGAGGGAAGGCATGTCATACTTAGGACATAGCATCAAGAAAGACTTGGAGGCAGAAAAGTGAAGGATATAATGGAGAAAGAATAGTCTAATGTAGTTAGAGTGTGTGAAGAAAAGTAATATGAGCTAAAGAACCTAGATTGGTCCCAATTTATGTATATGACCTCGAATACTAAACAAAGGCATAAGAAGCAACTAAAATTTTTGAGCAAAGGAACAGTATCCTCAGAACTATGCAATATTCTGAAATAACTTTTGCTTTGGCGGGCCACCCCTCTGGCGTGCTGCCTCTCCAACCCTGGGGAGCAAAGCCTTTCTGTTCTTTTCCAGGTTACCTTGAGTAGGAGAACCGCCTCACTGGGTCCCTCTGTGGGTTCTGTCTCCCGAAAATTTAGTTAGAGTCCTTAGTTTCGAAGATTTATGAGAGAGCACCTAAGACACCATCCGCTCTTGTCGCCATCTTGGCTCTGCCTCTCTGAAATAACTTTCTACTCAGTGTAAGTAGTCCCTCTGCAGCAGATCCTTATTGACTGAAATGGTGAACTAAAGGTATATATATTCAGTTTTGACAAGTAGAGATTCCAAGTGTTCAAACACTTCTAGTTATAGAGAACTCACTTAGCCCATATCAACTTTGGACAGCTCCAGTTGTTAAAAGATTCTTCCTCATGTTGTGCTAAATCTGTTTTCCTGTAGCTTCTACCCATTTGCTGTAGTTTTGCCTTTTAGAGCTATATAAAATGCCTAATCCTTCTTCTGCATGCTATTCCTTCAATATTTCTAGTTATTAAATTTCTTTTTAAATTATTAGGTTACCATATTTAAGTTTCTCTTCTCTAGGTTAAACATTCCTAGTTCCTTCAACAATTCTTTATACAAAATGATTTTAAAATCATAAACTTCCATTTTCCAGGGTCTCCTACAGCACCTAGAACTAAACACAATTTTTCTGGCATGATCTGACCAGTATAGAATACAGTGGTACTATTATATTCTTGTTCTGAATATCATATTTCTGCTAACATAGACTAAGATCATAAGATCATTTTAGCTTTATCTGTCAAATTTCATTTCACTAGGTTAACTCATCACTATGACTTATTTGGATTTTTTAAAATATTGATTCTATTGCTTAGTATATTGATTTTCATTCCCAGTTTTATGCCACCTGCAGATTTAATACATTGTTTTTGATAACATTAAACAGATCAGGTTGATAGAAAATTCTTTAATCTGCTACTATAAGCCTCTAGAAGAAATTAAAGGTTCAATAGAACTATTGAAAAAAAAATAGAGCTTGGAGAAAAACTTATATGTGTTTCTTTATCCATTAGCTAGGGAAGAGGGTAGCCAAACCATATGGTAGTAGCTATGTACATCTTCTTAGCTCTGACATAGGTGGCACAGTGGATAGTGTGCCAGAAGACCCAAGTTCAAATTTGACCTGAGACACATACAGCTATATGACCCTAGGTAAGTCATTTAACTTCCTTTGCTTCAGTTTCTTCATCTGTAAAATGAGCTGGAGAAGGAAATGGTAAATGACTTCAGTATTTTTGCCAAGAAAACTCCAAATGGAGTCATGAAGAGTTGGACAGGATTGAAACAACAGCAACAACTCTGAAATAGATATATTCACTAAGCAGTCTTCAAATCTGCAATTTTGATTCACAAAACCAGACTCTAATATTCATGTCAGTAGCAGCAAATATGAGGTCGTTTCTATCAATTTAGCACTCCCTAGAGTGTAGCACTCAGGGATTTGTCCCAGAACATAGAAGTTTAGAGAGCAGTGGCATTTTTTTCAACAATATAAAAGTATCTGAGCTTAGTAACTAGATAGCTGGAATAACTAGCTAATGATGCAGAGTGAAATAAGAATCAAGAGAACTGTTAACAATGTTCAACTACAAAAGACTTAACTACTTTCACCAATGATTCAAGACAATTCCAAAAGACTCATGATGAAAATGCTAGCCACCTTTAGAGAGAGAATAAAGACTGAGTGCAGTTTGAAACATAATTTTTTCATTTTTTTTCTTGCTTTTTTATTTTTGCAACTTGGCTAATATGGAAATATGTTTTACATGATTTCACATGAATAATTGATATATTACTTGCTTTCTCAACAAGTATGGAAGGGACTGTAGAGACAAAAAAGATCTGGAATTCAAAAAATTTTAAATGAATGCTTTTAAAATGCAAAAATGAATTTAAATTAATAGAATTAAATTAAATTAATAGAAAAGAAAAACTAGTTGAAATAAAAAAGTTACCTAATGATACAATACCTCACCAAACCCTTCATAATCCACCCCTATGATCTTGTGCCTGACATTCCTCCCTTGGGACTGCTCAGAATGAACCTAAGGTACTTTAGTAACTCAGTCATGGGGGTTTTCTGAAATCCCCCACCAAATCAATTTGTCTTAAAAAGTTGACTTGAAGGATATTTTGTGCTACTTGCTTGGGCTGTCAGAATTACTTTTCATGGTTTTGAATTATATATTTGATTTTTGCTCTATTTTCATTATCTTTTCTAAGTCTATATATCAAAGGCATGAATCTATAAGCAACTTGATCTTCAGTAAATTCCATAGTTTTAGGAAATTTAACTGAACGAATATTATTTATTAATTTTTTTATTATGGAATTTAGACCCAGTACTTGAGAGACAGTGTTCTTTATACTAGTTGTACAATTAACTTGAAGCAATCTCCCTAAACTCTCAGTATCACATTAAAGCTGGAAAGGGATCTTAAAAGTGTTTGGCTGTTCAGTCATTTCTGTAACCCCATTTTAGGGTTTTCTTGGCAAAGATACTATAGTAGTTTGCCATTTCCTTCTCCAGCTCATTTTGCAAATGAGGAAACTGAGGAAAACAGGATTAAATGACTTGCCCAAATTCACACAGCTATTAAGTTTCTGAGGTCAAATTTGAACTCAATAAGATGAATTTTCCTGCCTCCAGGTCTTTTACTCTTATCCACTGCATCACCTACCTGCCCTTAAAGAAGAACAAGAGAGATAATTTGAATTAGATGGAACCTTTTCTTTTCCATATTGCTTCTTGATTTAACCAAACATTTATCCATTTTCAGTTACTGAGAAAATCAAGGCCATAGATTTCCCAGTGTTCCTGGGAATTAGGTTCATCCTTTCTTTTTATCCAAAAGGAATTATTCTGTTTCCATTTCTACTTATATTTGTAAAAATGTTCCTCTTTTTGGTTTCCTAGTCTTCAAGACACCGTTCTTGAAAACATTACTTTTCCATTGGGAATAGTGAAGTTTTAGATACTATAATTTAGACATGATCCCTCACTGAGTTTTAGAGCCAGAAGGAGACCCTTATAATCAAATAGATTTTGAAATTCTATTGGTGTCTATGCTGAAAACAAAAATGAAAAACAATAAAAAAAAATTTGTTGGTACAACAGTTAATGGCTAGACTTATTTGAACTTTGTGACTCTTATAAGCAATACTTCTCTGTCTTTACGGACTTTTACATGAAGATTGGGATCATTTGGAAGATTGTAAAGATGAACTACTCCATGCAGGGTAATGAATATGTTTTGAAACCAGAGGAATTGAGTTCAAATCTTGGCTCTACCATATCTGTCTTGTATGAAATTAGTCACTTAACCTTTCAAGATTTCTTCATTTGCAGCATTGAAAAGATTTTACTAGATGTCCTCTAAGTTCACTTCCAGCCCTAAATATATGTTCCTATTCAGTCCTATTACATAAATAGTGCCAATATGTATATACACACACACACACAATCATTTAAATATTAGCTGATTTGGGTTTTTTTTCAGATTTTCAACTATCAAGAGAAATTCTTTTTTTTAAGGCAAATGGGGTTAAGTGGCTTGCCCAAGGCCACACAGCTAGGTAATTATTAAGTGTCTGAGACCTGATTTGAACCCAGGTACTCCTGACTCCAAGGCTGGTGCTTTATCCACTACGCCACCTAGCTACCCCAAGAGAAATTCTTATGTAAACTATATGCATTTGCTAAATATTTGCTAAATTAAATAAACTATGAATTTATTTAAGAAAACTTTAAACATCTGGAATCATCCTTTTGACTTTGTGTATCTTTGTACCTGTTGGGGAAGGAAAAATGTTCTGTATTAAAATAAACTTACTAGCCTTATAGCTCAGAGAAAGGCAAGTAACTCAGGATAAAATAAGAAGCTGGATAGCTGGTTACTTATGGGAATTTATATGATTGTATGATTTCCCAGTCCCAAGTCTTATTTTTCTTGTAAGCCCTTTTGGGGGAGCAATGTTAGGAAAAAATAGGCGATAGAAATAATATAGATTTGACTCAACACCAACTATAGAAAACAAGCTGAATTATGAAACTGGTTCAGCTTTTAAGTGAACCAGGGCGTTTCACCAAAGAATCAGACATCGTTATGTAGGAGACAAGGTACAATGTGTCTGTGACTGATCAGACCAATGTTAGTTCAGAAGGCTCTACCACAGGTCAGGTACAAAGAGTCCACGTGAATATCTGGAGTAGAGATGTCTCTAAATTTGCACATCTCAAGTTATTTTTGAACTACTGCAATTCTGCTTTGCTAAAAGAGTATAGCACCTGCTTTGTTGTAGGCACTCTGATTCCTTTGCCAGTCTCTCCCATATCCCACTCCAGTATTTCCCATGAAGTTAACCAATAATGTTCAACTATACATATTGTATAAATCATTTTGTTTACATTCAGGATTATAATTATTCAATTTTATTTTCCTCTTACCATATTGGGTTATGTAATTATTTTTATTAGTTTACTAGTATACAGTAATGTACACTAGTTTATTAGTTTACTTGTGTATATGGTAATGTATAAATCAATTGACCTTTTATTATAGATGATATGTAAGTTTTTTAAACTCAAATAAAATAAAGCAAAACATAGAGCAAAGAGAAAGCAAAAGCACTGAAAAAAGGGTACAACCAGTTTCATTACAGAGGCATTAAGGGTGGTTATGGCCTTCTGATCAGAACAAGAAAATAAAGGTAGAGTTTCTTTAGAGTTAGACCTTGGTGTTGGCATACCTAATTTTATAATAAGTTCTCTGTCATGCTTAATTGGTGCATCATGCCTGTGTCACAGTTACTTTCTTACCATCACAGCTTGCTGAGGCTACTGAAAATTAAGGCTTTTATAAAGAGTGGGTGAGATCTTGCTTTGGAGAGAACGGTTGACTTCCTGACTCTAGTGCTAGAGGTAGAAGGTAGTGAATGATGGCAGAGGCTCTGATCAGAATGATTATAAAATGTCAGGGTATGAGTGTTAGGCAGGAAAAGGGAACATGCTTAGTATCCTAAACAAAGATAATCTTGTGTTTATGAGTCTCCTGGGGTCTCAGAGAGGTTTATAGGTTTGTTTGTTCATTTTTGATTTTTCACAATAAGGTATTAAATATATGTATATACATATATACACATGTGTGTACATACATGTGTACATATTTTGTGTATGTGTCTGCATATATGTTTATATACAAAGTAAAACAAAATCCCTTGGGGCAAAGAAAAAGTAGAGGTAGCAAAAAAAGAGTAAAACCAGTTTCATTATAGAGGTACTAAGTGTGGTGATGGTCCTCTGATAATATATATTAGAGGTAGAGATATGCATACATATATGTGTATGTGTGTTGATGGTGGTAGTGTTTGTCCTTCATTCACAAAGAGAACCATGGCATAAGGAAGATGTCATAACTCACAAGTGAATTGGAGTTAAATGAGGGAGTGCTATGCAGTCATCACCAGACTCACCACCAGCCTCACTCTCTCTCCTGGATTCAAATGGGTCTAATGGCAAGATATAAATCAGGAAAACTATAGATGACTCTGGAGTTACATACATACATATATATATATGTATATATGTGTGTGTGTATGTACACATGTGTATTGTATGCATGCAGACATATTTTAATGGAAAATACTCTGGTGAGAGAGAATATAATTTATTTGGAAGTGACTTTCTAAATAGAATGAATATATATTTAATTACTTTGTTTTACATCCATTTCTAGAAAGTATAGTTTAAGAATTGTTCTTTCTCTTCCCCAAAATTTATTCATTGGTTTGAATTTCATATATGACTAATACATTTAAGGTACAATATGATCTCCTTTCCTGGAATTATCTGTTTTCTACTATTCCTCTTCTCTGAAGTTTATCATATAACACTTAGATATTTTTTCTTGCTTTTTGTATGATGGAACAACAAAGAGACAACAATCTTCTAACTCCTTAGGGAATGTAAACATTAAGTTAATAAGATTAATGGCTGGTTTGCCTTACAAAAATTTTGAACTAGTGCTACTTTACTTGTGTATATGGTAATGTATAAATCAATTGACCTTTTATTATAGATGATATGTAAGTTTTTTAAACTCAAATAAAATAAAGCAAAACATAGAGCAAAGAGAAAGCAAAAGCACTGAAAAAAGGGTACAACCAGTTTCATTACAGAGGCATTAAGGGTGGTTATGGCCTTCTGATCAGAACAAGAAAATAAAGGTAGAGTTTCTTTAGAGTTAGACCTTGGTGTTGGCATACCTAATTTTATAATAAGTTCTCTGTCATGCTTAATTGGTGCATCATGCCTGTGTCACACAATATTTAGAAAAGCTAAAAATTCCTCAGTGGTGTTAAAATGTATACATAAAACTCCTGATAAAATATCTTGTTTCACTATAGAAAGTAAAATTAGAATAATGACCAATTTCCTTTGCTTTTCTTTCTTTTTAAAAAAAAAAAACTTTTGGGGGCAGCTAGGTGGCGCAGTGGATGGAGCACCAGCTCTGGAGTCAGGAATACCTGAGTTCAAATCCGGCCCCAGATACTTAATAATTACCTAGTTGTGTGGCCTTGGGCAAGCCACTTAACCCCATTTGCCATGCAAAAACCTAAAAAAAAAACTTTTAAGATTATGACTTTATAATAAATAGAATAAAATGAATATCTCCATAAGCATACTAGAATAGAATAAAAATAGGATTACATAGGAAACCTATTATGCATATCTTGCTTTTCTCTATTAATACATAGCAAATTCAGCATGAAATTTTTGATACTTCTTTGCTTGTTTTGGATTCTTTCTCTTCTGTGCATTTTAAGAAAATACTTCAATAGCTCTCTTTTTTTTTTTGACTACCCTACCTGTAACTTTCAAAATTCTTCCTGACAAAATGTTGCCTTTCAGTATATTGCATTCTAACTACTACTTTAGCTTCTAATGTAATTGAGAAATGGCGTACAAGTTTGTGTGTGTGTGTGTGTGTGTGTGTGTTATATTGTTTAAATTTCTTCCTGGCTGCTTATTCCCTACATTTCTGTGTGTATAAAATTTAGGGCTCTTCCTACCTGTTGGCATTCCTATACATTTCATTAATTTGCACTTAGCCCTTGGGTGTCAATATTTTCAGGGAAATTAATTATGTGATGTTGGATTATGATATTGGTGCATCTTGTTACTTAATATTTTTCTGGAAGAACAATAATTTTTAGATTGTTTCACTGAGCTGTGTCCTTTTGCTCCATTACCTTTGTTGAGCTCTCAAAATTTTTTTCCAATTGTGCTGTTGTTTAATTTGTTCTACTGCCTAGGCAGTTTTGTCATCCATCTGGATCATTCTATTCCTCAGAGAATTTTATTAAGATTCTCTGCCAAACATTCCAAACTATTTGAATCCCATGTTTGTCTGTTTTTGGTTTTTTCTTTGTTTATTTTAATTCCATCTTTATAGATACCAGATCTTCTTTTATATCTCTTTTTCAAATTATTAATCACTGGAGACTGTTGTAATACATTCAGTTTTCTTTTGAAGGTCTTCTATTATTGTGGTCTTCTTTCCTTCTGTGAACTTCTCTTTGTTTTCATTTTCCTATAACGTGTGTGTGTGTGTGTGTGTGTGTGTGTGTGTGTGTGTGATGGAACTTTTTTATTGTTGCTACACAGTTTTTAGTCATTCTCTTCTGTGTTTTGCAGGTTAATTTTCCCATGTGAATTTCTTTTCTTTCCTCTCTTTTTTTATTCTTTTTTAAAATTAGCACATGTATTGTTGTTTTGAAGTAATCTTAAAACCCCTAGATATAAAGTCTCATTCTCTTGTCCTTTATCCAGTCTCTGATCTGATAAAGAGTACCCCTTCTCATCAACAAGGTCAATCCCTCTATCTGTACCTATGATCTTAGCTCCTCCAATCTCTAGCAGATTGCCCTCACAATGAATCTCCCCTTTCTCTATAATCTTCAATCTGTCCTTCTTTGCTAGCTCATTTCATATCTCTAAGCTTTTCTTTTTATAGTATTTTATTTTTTCCAATTATATATAAAGACAATTTTAACATTTTTTTATAAAAATTGAGTTCGAAATTTTCTTCCTCCCTTTCTTCCCCTCCCATCTCTCTGAGAGGGTAAGTGATTTGATATAGGTTGTATATGCAACATTCCTATTTTTAAAAACACCTCATTTAAAAACAGTTACCTTAAGCTAGTATCCTATATATTATTTTTCCATTTCACAAACTCATTTTAAAAAAAAGCTTTTTCAAGCTCATTGCCTCCACATCTTCTCCTTTCACTTGCCTTCCTATTCCTTGCAGTCTTATTTCCTGCCTTATTGCTCAACTAGAATGACTTTCTTCAAATAGATACCATGGTCTTTTCTTATTCCTTATCTTGAATTTACTGCAGACCATTGGAAGACTCTCTCCTTTCTAGATTGTTGTGACATTGCTCTGTTAGTCCTCTTCCTATCTGTCCAATCATTCATTTCAGCCTATTTTGCTAGGTCATTATCCATCTCCTGTCCCTTACCTGTGGGGATTCTTTCCTGGGTCCTTTGTCTATTTTCTCTCAGTGACTTTGTCCCACAGGTTTAATGATGATTTCTATGCCAGTGATTCTATGATCTATAGATTTAGTTCTGGCTTGTTTTCTAAGTTCTGGTTCCATATCTCTAATTGCTTAATTAATGGGCATGTCTCACTGAACATCCTGTAGGTATGTTAAATTCAAATGTCTGTAAGAGAGCTTATTATCTTACTCCCCAAAACCATCTGTCTCTGAGTTTCCCTGTATCCAATGAGGGCACAACTATCTTTCCAATAACTAAAATTCACATCCTCAGAGTCATCCTTCTTCTTCATTCTATCAATCCAATCCTAATCCAATATACCTACCTTGCCAGATCTATTCCTTCTACCTCCACAATTTCTCATTCATCCTTCTCTTTCTTTGTCTGATAAACACCATTGGAATAGCCTCCTCATTGCTATCCCTGCCTCAAGTCATACCCCTCTCCAATTCATCCTCTATAGAGTTG
The DNA here is from genome assembly GCF_037893015.1 of Macrotis lagotis. Lineage (NCBI taxonomy): Eukaryota > Metazoa > Chordata > Mammalia > Peramelemorphia > Peramelidae > Macrotis > Macrotis lagotis. The sequence goes on along the minus strand of NC_133658.1, from coordinate 360,481,975 downwards.
TCAGAATGATATTTCCTGAAGTATGTATCTGATCAAATTATTTCCCTACTCATTTATTTCCAGTAATTCCCTATTGCCTCTAGAATCAAGCACAAACTTCTCAGTTTGTCCCTTAACACCCTTCCTGCTTAGGTCTAACTTGCCTCTCCAGGTTTTTTAAGGCTTCTCTTCTCACACTCTACTGTGCAGCCACATTCAACTTACTGTTTCTCACAACTAGAATTCCATCTCTCATCACCTATCTCTATGCCCTTGCATGAACTGTCTCTGTATCTCACTTCTTAGTGAGAATTTCTATTTTCCTTGAAGGATGAACTCAAGTACCACTGCCCACAGGAGACCTCTCCTGATTTCCCTTCCCCCCACCACAATTAACTTTAACTCTTGGTGTTTAAAAGGCTTTTGGGATAGATATCTGTATACATTTCTGTATGCTTTTATGTATACATATTGTATTCAACAGAATTTTTGTCTCTGTATCTCCAGAATCTAGTATACATTGAGTAGGGTCTGTGAAGGATGTAGCTAACCTACCAGTTTTTAGCACCTTGGAGACTACTCAATTAAAGTAGTCCCATGAGATTTGGACCCACAGCACAGTAAGGTAAACCTGAAGGTTATAGGACTTGAGTCCATACTAGGTGTTATCCAGTTGACCCCAGATAGCCTAACCTGAATTAGGACCAGTTTAAAGGGAACAAATATAGAACTCCAGGTGATAAGTTGCTACTATTAATCACAGGGACTATCGTTATTTCTGTTGCATTCTATTGCACAGGTCCTGTGCTCATTCTAAGATATATATTTTGATTTATTCCTAAAGCTGCAGTTCAGGCACCTAATAAAGTTCATTTTTAAAATATCAAGGAAATATTTTCCTCATAATTTAATTTTTCATTATTCTAAAAATGTATTAATCAATTTAATTTTGACACAAGATACTTCCCTACAAATAGATACCCTTTCAAAGTACATTCCTTGAAAAAAAAATCTGTTTATTACTTACTTAAAAAGAAGAGATTTGCACTTTAAATTTGACAAGGCAGTTCAACATTAACCATCATATTCATCTAAATTTATCTTAGGGGCCTCATTCGCCTCTTAATTGGTGGTCTACTGGGAGAGGCTTGGAACCTTACGGATTACCAACATGGATGCTCCTTAAAGAAAATTGCAATGTGTATAGAAAGACATAATTAGGAAATCTGTCTTTTTTTAAATTAATAAGAACTCTGGATAAATGCTATGTTGGTATAATATTGGTAATGATACACAATAAGAATCAAGTAGAAAGGATGTTTTGTTGAGGAAAGAGAAGCACAGAACAAGAAATGTAATGTAGAAAGCTCTAGAGCCGAATACCATCATTTTGCAAATGAGGAAACTGAGATGCAGAGAAGTTAAATGATTTGCCCAAGATTACATGTAATAAGTGCCACAGGTTTGTTTTGAACCAAGCTTCTGTCATTCAGGATTGCATAGCTGTGGACTGAGGTTTTTTGTTTCATTTTTTTTTATTTTTGCTGAACTGTTCATCTTTGTCCTTTGTACAAGAGAGGATTCTATTGCAGCAGGCAAGAGGTTGTTATTGAGAAACTGTAGTGATATTTCTTTTTTTATGTTTTTTTCCCAATTACATACAAAGATAGCTTTCAACATTCATCTTTTTGTTAGCTTTTGAATTCCACAATTTTCTATCTTCCTTCATTCTTCCCTCCCCATGACAGCAAATAATCCGATATAGACTATAATAATATTTTTAAGGCATCAATAAAACATTTTAATAGAATGGAGAGAATTGGGGAAGCTAGGTGGCACAGTGAATAGAGCACCAGCCCTGGAGGCAGGAGGACCTGAGTTCAAATATGACCTCAGACACTTAATAATTACCTAGCTGTGAAACCTTGGGCAAGTCACTTAACCCCATTGCCTTGCAAAAAAAAAAAAAAAAAAAACCATGCAAAGAATGGAGAGGATTAGAGATCTTGAAATCAGAAGAGAAAGTTGCGTTGAATTACTGATTCTGATATTTACTCTTCATGTGACCTTGGACATATCACATAACCTCTATGAGAGTCAGTTTTTCACCTATAAAATGAGGATAACACCTCACTTCTTAATGCAGTATTATTGTGGAGGATGTATCATATAAAAGATTATGACATAAATGTAAGGCACTATTACATAGATAAATAATAAAGGAGAAAGAACTGTGCATGCTTAATGTTGAAGGTTATATCTATTACAGGGGGGAGGGGAATGTGAGGTTCTTTGCTGCCCAGTCTGAAACTATTCCTTTCATAGACTTTAGTTGAGCCTCTGCTTTTCATGTGCAGAAGCAGAACTTGAGTTCCTTAGAAACAAGGATTCTTTAACAATTATAACATATTGGTAACATTGTCAAGGCAGTCTCCAAAAGGCTGTTTTCTGCAACTCCGTAGTCAAAAAAATGCCACACTAAATATACATGTCGGACATATCTTTAAATGTATTATAAATTTTGGCATAGAAATGAGTGAAAAAACATAATTGAAAAGAATAATATGTCTGTCTTTGGATGTAGGGTAAAAAGTTTCTGTTTTAAAATGGATACAGGGGGCGGCTAGGTGGCTCAGTGGATAAAAGCACCGGCCCTGGAGTCAGGAGTACCTGGGTTCAAATACAGTCTCAGACACTTAATAATTACCTAGCTGTGTGGCCTTGGGCAAATCACTTAACCCCATTTGCCTTCCCCCCCCCCAAAAAAACCTAAAAAATAAAATAAAATGGATATAGAGCTGTTGATCATTTATGGTTGTTTGCCTCTAGGCATACAGGATGGCTGTTAATTAAGTTCTATTTGTTGAATTGCATGCAATATTAGATGTTATTGCCAAGAAACCAGATAAGAACATAAGCCATTTGTGATATTATAAAAAGCATTACTAAGTTCTATTATCAACAATATAACATCTAGCTGCTATAGCTATAAAAAGATTTGATGCTAATTATTCAAGATCTACTGGAATTTTATTATGATCTCATTCATTTGTCCATAATTGACTGGATCCTGTGCAAGGCTTTGCACTAAGGAATATGAGAAAAATAAAGGGTCAGTAAAACAGTCCCCTGTTCTCAAGAGGCTTATACTCTAGTACATGAATTTATATATCCTTCAACATTCAGAAGAATCAATTTCAATTAACTGAGAATTTGGGAGATTCTATTTACATTATTTTGTTTATTTCAAATTGACTTAAAGGTAGCATAGGAGTCTTAATTCTTTTAAGTATAATCAAGCTACAAATTCATATACATGTTTAATGAATGTAACCAAGCATAAGATGTACAGTATACAAATATAACCAATATTCAATTTTAAGTGTAATTTATTTGCTAGATATATTAAATCCCAATTATATTCATTTTAATCCCAAGAGATATATAGTAGAATTGATAGAGTGCTAACCTTGAATTCAGGAAGACCTGGTTCAAATGCTACCTCTCAACACTTACTAGGTATGTGACTCTAAGCAAGTCATTCAATGTCTAAAGAAACTCTCTTGGATTTATCTATCATGTCATAAACAACTTGCCACAGGGACCTTGATCTTAATTGTTGGAGGGAGCTCCTACACCAGATATTCTGAATAGATCACAAATCTTTTACCCAGTGGTGGGATTCAACCGTTTTGCACAGGTTCAGCAGAACTGATATCTAATTTTTATGTTGAGTTCAGCAAACAGGTTGTTAAACTTGCACTTGTAATTAAGGTTCTCTCTAAGATGGGCACTTGGGTAGCCACCCAATGTGGAAATCACAAATTTACATTCCTTACTCTTTTTTTTTAGAGTTTTTTTTTTTGGCAAGACAATGGGGTTAAGTGGCTTGCCCAAGGCCACACAGCTAAGTAATTATTAAGTGTCTGAGGCCAGATTTGAACTCAGCTACTCCTGACTCCAGGGCTGGTGCTCTATCCATTGTACCACCTAGCTGCCCTATTCTTTACTCTTTTTTTTAATTTAATATTTATTTATTCTCATTTTGTACAAATAATGTTTTCTATACATTAATAAAATACTCTTGTTTAAGAGTAAACACAATACCCCCCCTCCCAAAAAATATAGACTTACTTGAGCGATAAAGGGGGAGAGAAAAAATTAAAATTAAAATTGTAGGTATGGCCAGGTGGCTCAGTGGGCAGAGCATCAGCCCTGACCCGAGCCCATATCTGGCCCCATACATCCAACAATCACCCACCTGTGTGATATGCAAGCCACCCCAACCCCACTGCCCTGAAAAAAACCAAAAAAAGAAAAAAAAAGATCCAAAATAAAATAAAATAGTAATAATAGTAGGGGCGGTTGGGTGGCAGACAGAGCACTGGCCCTTGAGCCCGGAGCACTTGGGTCCAAATCCGGCCTGCCTCAGACACCCAATGGTCACCCTGCTATGCAGCCCCAGGCAGGCCACCCAGCCCCATTTGCCCTGCACCCCCCAAAAATAATAATAATAAAAAATGTGCTTCAGTCTGTGTTCCAACACCACCAACTCTGTTGCGGGTGGATCACATTCTTTATGATAAGTCCATCACAAAAGTTACTTCCATATTTTTCCACCATTGTCATTGCTGATTGCAACTCCCTCTGGTATTTCTCCACTACCATGTACTATATTTTCTCTCTCCTCTCACTCCGACTCTGCTGTAGGGTAGCTGAGTAGTGCAGCAGACAGATCCCTGGTCCTGGGGCCAAGAGGCCCTGAGCCCCCATACCACACCTTAGGCCCAGCATCCACCTGGCCCTATAGTCCGGGACAGGCCATTACATTTCCTTTTTATCTATTGACTCCATTTTTATACCACAATATATCTTCAAATTCAGTTTTCTCCTGTGCTTCATCTATAAAAGCTCCTTCTACCTTCTCTGTTAATTGAGAAGGTTCATATGAGTAAAAAAGAAAATGTGTTATATCTGACCACTCTCCCTCCATGGTCCCTCCTCTCCTCCATCATTCATATCCCCACCCCTTCCCCTTGTCCCCCCTCTCTCCTTACTCCACATGTCTATACCCCATTGAGTATATATGCTGTTTCCTCTCCTAGCCACCTCTGATGAGAGCAAAGATTTCCTCATTCCCCCTTCCATATCGTTGCAATAGGTCATTGTAATAAAGAAAAATCTTATTATATGAAATGTCTTAGCCTATTCCTCCTCTCCTTTTTCTCTCTCCCATTACATTTTTTTTAGGTTTTTGCAAGGCAAATGGGGTTAAGTGACTTGCCCCAAGGCCACACAGCTAGGTAATTATTAAGTGTCTGAGACTGCATTTGAACCCAGGTACTCCTGACTCCAAGGCCAGTGCTTTATCCACTACAGCCCACCTAGCTGCCCCTCTCCCATTACATTTCCCTTTTATCTATTGACTCCATTTTTATACCACAATATATCTTCAAATTCAGTTTTCTACTGTGCTTCATCTATAAAAGCTCCTTCTACCTTCTCTGTTAATTGAGAAGGTTCGTATGAGTATTATCAGTGTCATTTTTCTATGCAGGAATACATGCAGTTCATCATCATTAAGTCCCTCATATTTTCCCCTTCTCCCTCCACTCTCTATGCTTCATCCTTACTCTTTTTTAGCATCCACCTGCACAACAGCATTTTCTAAGTACCCATAGTAATGTTCATTCTGTCCACAGGTAAAAAAATATTGATAAAACTATGCTTGTAATATTTATTTATTCATTTCCTAAAATTCATTATGCTTTTGATGAAATACTACATTTTAATTCCCTTGTTTTTGCTACTTAAGTAAACAAACATATAACATAAAAAGTGCCAAACAACTAGGGGGTGACAAGCTATAATTTGTTTTTGCTTTGTGTTATGCCCCAAATTTCCCCAAGATACTATGAAGCTCTGGTATTCCCTGAACAGTGAAACCAACAGGAAACTAAGACACAATGAACCAAAAGAAATTCAGATTTCAAGGGTTATCCTATAGTCCATTTCAGAAGACAAAGAAGTAGAAGAAAAGAAGAGTTGGAATAGGTAGAATGAGTTTTGGTTCTAAATTATTGTATATGTACTTCATGGAGCACTATTGTTCTATTAGAAATCAGGAGAGGGGCGGCTAGGTGGTGCAGTGGATAAAGCACGGGCCCTGGAGTCAGGAGTACCTGGGTTCAAATCAGGTCTCAGACACTTAATAATTACCTAGCTGTGTGGCCTTGGGCAAGCCACTTAACCCTATTTGCCTTGCAAAAATCTAAAAAAACAGAAACAAAAACTAGGAGGGCTGGGAATTCAGAGAAACCTGGAGGGAGTTGCATGAACTGATGCTGAACAAAATGAGCAGAACCACAAGAATACTGTATACCCTAACAGCAACATGGGGGTGACGGTCAACCTTAATGGACTTGCTCATTCCACCAGTGCAACAATCAGGCATAATTTTAGGCTATCTGCAATGGAGAATACCATCTGTATCCAGAAAAAGAATTGTGGAGTTTGAACAAAAACCAAAGACTATTACCTTTAATTTAAAAAAAAAAAACAACACTATCTTAGTATGTAATCTTGCTATCTCTTCTATTTTTTTTCTTAAGGATATGATTTTTCTCCATTTAGATCAATGAATAGCATGGAAACAATGTAAAGACTAATAGGTTACCTTCTGTGGGGGGTGGGGGGAGGGAAGTGAGATTTGGAGAAAAATTATAAAATTTAAAAGTAAATAAATTTATTTTAAACATTAAAATAAATAAATAAATGAATCTCAACACCCCTCCCCCCCGAATGATTTTTGGTTCTGCATTTGCTCCAACATTGGCTGCTGTGGTCATGTGGCTGCTTTCTCTCCATGAGGATGTGTTTGCTTACTACGGACAATATAACAATCTAGTTTTGTGTAACTCTTTTATCATTCTTATTTGAGTATTAAATGCATGACATATTAAACTACCTCTCAGTATATCTTTTTATATACTTAAAATGGCCATTAGGGCAGAGAACTGGTTATTAATTTATTTGAATCCTACCACTGAATTTATTTGAATTCCACATTGCCTTTACCTATACTTTTTAAGCAATAGCCCACAAAGTTATCCTTCTAAGATTTTAGAAAAGAAAAATTTATTTGAGAATTAAGAAGGCAAAATGTAATGTGGAAGGAAAAGCTTTATAAAAATATTATACACTCCAGATTCAGGTAATTTTGGAATGAATTGGGTCAATTACTTCCCTCTATTAAGTCAGATACATTATAATTAAGAGTTCCTAGGATGCTAGGTTTTAGAATTGGAAGGATTTTAAAGATCAGCTGTTCTAACCCTTCCATTTGGCAGATTAGAAAAGATTGCTTCTAGTTAGAGGATTCTTTTCATTCATTTCAGGCTCACAGCTATGCCTTTTATTGGATTACAATATTCATATATCATTTTAACGTCTTGCATTCAGTTTTATTGCAGGTTACTATTTGATGCATTCCAAATAGCCTATAAACATGTATTTACTTTTATGTTTTTTCTTTTTCTCTTCTTCCCTTTTGATAGGAATCTTTGCCTATATGAACTACAGAGTGCCCCGTACAAGAAAGGAGATTTTTGAAACACTAATAAAGGGTCTTCAGAGGCTAGAGTACAGAGGATATGATTCTGCAGGTATGATTATTTTTCTGCTAAAATTAGCATTAATTAGTTTGAATATGTTCATTCCCTTTTCTAAACATCCATTTTCTTTTTGCTCTTCACAATTCAACCATTTTCTAGTATTTTTTATTGAAGCCTTTTTTTGTATTTATTTTTTTCCTATTTCATGTAAAGATAATTTTCAATATTATGTATGATTTTGAACACCAAATCTTTCTCCCTCTCTCCCTTTCGTCCCCCCTCCCCAACCAATCTGATATCGGTTGTACATGTACATTCATGTCAAATATATCTCCATCTTAGTCCTGTTATGAAAGAAGAATCATAATAAAAAGGGATACCATAAAAAAGGAAAAAAAAGTGAAAATAGTATCCTTCAATCTGCATTCAGACTCCATAGTTGGGGTGGCTAGGTGGAGCACTGGCCTCAGAGTCAGGAGTACCTGAGTTCAAATCTCGCCTCGGACACTTAATAATTACCTAGCTGTGTGGCCTTGGGCGAGCCACTTAACCCCATTGCCTTGCAAAAAGCCTTAAAAAAACTCCATAGTTCTTTGATATGGATGGCATTTTTCATCACAAGTCTTTTAGAATTATCTTTGATCCTTGTATTTCTAAGAACAGTCAAGTGTCTCATAGTTGATCGTGATAAAATGCTGCTATTAATCTGTATAATGTTCTCCTGGTTCTGCTCACTTCACTCATCATCAGTTCATATAAGTCTTTCTTGGTATTTATCGAAGCCTTCTTTTGTGATATTGTGATATTGATGTTAACCCTAAAATTAATCTAATCAAGTGCTTAATGATAGTTGGCATATAGAATAATAATACCTCACGTCTATATAGCACTTTAAGTTTTGTAAGATATTTTACAAGGATTATCTATCCCCATAAGGTAAGTACTGTAAGTATTATTATCCCAATTTATAAATAAAGGAACTGAGGTCAGAGACTTGTCTGTGGTCACACAGTGTCAGAACTAGGATTTGAACCCAAATCTCTTCAGACTCCTTATATTTTAAGCACACTGTGCTGGCTCTTTGGAAACTCCTTCACCTTTCAGTACTTTTCAGTAGATATGATAAAGGTATTTCTTCTGCTAATAATAATTTTTTTAAAACTTCATGCTTCAGAAGATTGATCAATCAACAAATCTTTGTCATTGTCATTCAGTCTTGTCCAGTCTTTGTGACTTGATGTGGGATTTTCTCGGCAGGTCTCCAGTTCATTTTACAGATGAGGAAACTAAGACAACCAGGGCTACGAAGTGTCTGAGGTCAGATTTAACTTTAGGTCTTCTTGACTCCAGGCCTAGCCCTCTAATCCTTGTACCATCTACCTGCCTTAATAAGCTTTTAGTAATTGCCTGCTATATACCTGCCAGTGATAGAGTGCCAGTGAGCTAAATGAGGACAGTCCAGAGACAAAAGTGAAATGAAATGTAAATTTTTTTTATTTCTTTTGGGTTTTTCATTTGTTTGTTTCTCCTTTTTTTTTGATAAGTAGGCAAAAACATAAGCAGTTCAATATATCAAGAAATTCTTCACATACAAATTGATACTTAAGTGAAGCACTGAAAAAACTCATCTTTCTAAAACATGGAAGTGAGGAAGGAATGCATTCTAGACATGAAGGGTCGGGAGAAGGGGAAGAGTGGTCAGCCTCTGCAAAGTAATAAAGACAGAATTGTTTCAAGCAGAAAAAAATATTTTTAATTAGCCTTGTGATTTCATTGGTTTGATTAAGCAAGAAGATATCCTATAGGAAAGTGGTATGATCAGTTCTGTGTTTTAAACAACTTCTTTGCAATTTATAGTCTTAAGGAGTTGCCTGGGCCATTGAAAGTTTAAATGACTTTTCCATGTTTGAGTATTGACCTTCTTGACTCTGAGGCAAGCTTTCAATCCACTATGCATCATCTCTTAAATGAGCTAGAGGACAAAAAATTCGCCACCTTGTGGTCAACTTTTTGTTGATGAAACTCTTTCCACTAAGCTAGTCTGTTCTATGGATACTGGGCTCCTCCTGGAAACCTTCCAGCTTAGAAAGATCTCCCAACACTTGCAGGTTATTGATTTAATATATCTTAAATGTAAGAGAGTTTAAGCCTCATCAAATCCAACTTCCTGCAGAGATAAAGTGATAGATGTAATTAAAAAATAGCAGAAGTCAAAATTGGAATCCCTTTTATCCAGGCTCTTTCTTCAACACCCTGCTACCCTGGTCTAAGCCATTAAGAACATGGAGTTATTTTCTTGCTTTAGTGAAGCATAAATGTCTTAGGAAAGGATATGTTTTATGTAGTTCAACTTTAATTGGTCAATGATCTACATCCAAAACTAAATAATTTCCCCAAGAGGATAAACAATTTCTTTTAAAAATAAAGATCCGAAAAAGGTTTTATTTTAACCTGAAAATCCAGTCAGCCACAAATATTTATGATTAACTCTGGAGGACAGAGTTGCTTATGTGGTGCTGTGAGTAACTGTAGGAATGAACTTCTCCCTAAGAGTACTTAGTTATTAGTCCAAAGGATAAGAAAAGAGAAATATATGTATTTTACCCTCTTTGAGGGGAGAGGGTTTATCTAACTTTCCATGTTCTAGTTAGTTCTTGAAATAGGATGTTCTTTTTAACAGAACATTCTAGATTCTCAAGAAAGTATTGTTGTGCGGTATAAATTAAACAAAGCAAGCAACTGACAGTTAAACTTAACTCCATATTTCAAATAGTAAGAGTTCTAACTTTGTTCCTTATTAGCTGTGAGACCTTGGTCAAGTCACTTATACTATGTGAGCTTTAATTTTCTTACCTGTAAAATAGGAATAAAAGTACTGATATATCCTCTCTCATAGGGTTGTTGTGAGAAAAATACTTTATAAGCCTTGAAGCGTACTCATAAGAGTTATACTTAAATATTACTTTATAGAATTTTATAAGTGCTAGAACAAATAGAGTGACTGATAAATATGTATAAAGAGATAAAAATATCAAAGGGAGACAAGAGATTTTTAAAGATAATTTCAAGAGGAGAAATAGCCCATATTTATGGATATATATATATATATATATATATATATATATATACCCTTTCTGTATTGTTCACCCAACTTGCTTAAGTTTAAGGCCTTAGAGAGAAGCAGTTACCTTGGGTTCAAATGGTAATTCTGTGAAGCCGCAAACTACAGCTCAAAGGCCCCCAACCTGTATGCTTCCCATTAAGAGTCAGTCACTAGGGGTGGCTAGGTGGCATAGTGGATAAAGCACCAGCCCTGGAGTCAGGAGTACCTGGGTTCAAATCTGGTCTCAGACACTTAATAATTACCTAGTTGTGTGGCCTTGGGCAAGCCACTTAACCCCGTTTGCCTTGCAAAAAAAAAAAAGAGTCAGTCACTAAGGGGAAGCTAGGTGGTATAGTGGATAGAACACCAGCCCTGGAGTCAGGAGACCCTGATCAAATCCAACCTCAGATATACTAGCTGTGTAATCTTGGGCAAATCACTTAACTCCATTGCCTTGTAAAAACTAAAAAAGAAAAGCAGTTACTGATCTCAAATAACTCTCAATAAAGACATTTTTTTCCAGATGGCATAGTTAAAATGTTAGTTATGAAGCATTCCCTTGTCCTTACAAATCTGGGTACCTCTCCCACAAATCCATATATGGGAAGAATAGGCTCAAATTTAAATCACTGTGCTAAGTACTGAATTATATATGTAATTCAATACTGGAAGATTTTTCTGCCTTCATACTAGGTTCCAGGGTCTGGTTTTCAACAAAGACCAACTCATGCTGGCAGGTTCACAATCCTTGAAGTTGCTTCCTCTCTTGGATGAGTCTTTCTCTGTTTAGGTCTATCTGCAATACGTGTTTCTCTTCTCTACTTATCTTCTATTGGTAATAAGGGTGAGGATGAAGAAAGAGAAAAGCCTTTCTTTCTGACCCTGGGTACATTTGCAAAGTTCTCATGTACAGCTGCCTCTAGTTGTTTTGCTTACTTTTTTTATAACTAGAACCAAGGAAGCATGATAGATTCCCTTAGCTTATCATTAGATATTTTCTGTGAAATGTCAATTGTCTTCATCCAGCAGTCACCAAACCTTAATATTATGGTGCATTTTCCAACATAGTCCCACATTTAATTGGGCTCTGGGGCACTTGCCCTCTTCCTTTCCAACTGAGGAATCTCTCTGCTCTGGACTTAGTCAATTGGAACAAACTTCCATTGGATTTAGGGGACCTTTTCACTTTTCCTATTCCCATTTAAGGACCTCTCTGTGTTTAATTCCAAGGGAATTTTAAATTCAAGAGAATTCTTGGTCTCTTATAGAGCATTTGAATTTTCTCCAGGAATCCAAGAAGAAGCCTAAAGTCATAGGATTTAAAGAATAAATTAAAAAAGGATAACATTCAGAAAAGCCTCAGAGATTTGTGGGATTAAGTACTTGAGATTAATTCCTTTTGAAGAACTCCACAAATCTTTGAGTTTACTAGACCAGCAGAGAAACCTTTTTCTATGTCTCTATGTTTACAGTTCAAAAAGATCTCAAGAAACTCTCTGGACTTATGTCAAAAAAAGACAAAAAGGAAAACTAACAAACATCATATATGAGCTCTCATATTATGCTCCAGGCAAATTGTTGGATACCAGTATTCTAGGAATACAAAAATTCATACTGTTTATATTGGTTTCTATTCTTTTTTATTTTAGTTTTTTTTGCAAGGCAAATGGAGTTAAGTGGCTTGCCCAAGGCCACACAGCTAGGTAATTATTAAGTGTCTGAGACCAGATTTGAACCCAGGTACTCCTGACTCCAGGGCCAGTGCTTTATCCACTGCACCGCCTAGCCGCCCCACTATTGGTTTCTATTCTTATAGAGTACAATAATATAGCAATTTTTTAATATGTAAATATCCAACTATGAAGAAATTATCTCAAGGAAAATGTTCTGATTTATAAAGGAAACATACCAGAAAACAGACTGTCTAGTTGAAAACAAAAGAAGAAAAAAAATCTAATAATTTTTTCCATTGGATCTCTTTAAAATTAGGTCATCCACGAAAGAACTGAGCATGAGCTCTTTGAGAATAAAGATGATCTTGCTTCGTCTGTTTTTTATACTCAGGGCCAAGTATATGATTGGCACATGATATTTAATAATGCCTTTCATGATATTTAATAATGCCTTTTCATTCATTCATACACACATTTACTAATCTATACATTTATTTACATATTATACTTTGTTTAGCAAATATTTTACATAGAAGAAAGTTCAGCTACAGGATGGATGAGAAAACTCAGAAATATTAAAGTTACAATGTGATAGTTGCCTAAGCCCAGAGGTCCTGTGCTAGTGTTAGTCTTAGAGTATGGAAAGGGCAAATATTAAGGCTTGATGGTCCATGTTTTTCCATCTCACCAGAAGGAACAAAGTTGATGACTTGTAATTTCATCCAAGCCTTGTAAAAAATCAGATAGAACTGGGGAAGAATTAAGCTAAAAAGCATAATTCTGAGAGACCTGAAGTACAGGAAGGTATCAAACTCTGAGTAGGGGAAAAGGGAAGAAGGAAGAGTAACTTTATATAATAGGCATGTATGTATTCATATGTGTGTATATGTGTGTGTGTATAAAAACAGAAAGAATTGAACTAGAAATCAAGTTCCCTCTTAATCTAAAATGTGAGGGATAAGCTTGAATGATTGAAAGCAATATTTTACAATTAAAAATCATTATATTGGTCTTACTGGTAAAGAATTTTTAATGCCTTCACCATGTATTTAAATATGATAAGCTTAGATCTAGTGCTAGAAAACTTATTATTGAGCCAGTGTGCATTCTTCATTTTACATTATTTTATGAATTAAGGTTTTTTCCCTAAGAAAATTGAGTTCATAAATTTCCATATTCTGAGTATGTCTCTATAAGTTTCACTTCTCTGATGTTTATTGTTGCAGTAAATATTCTTTTTAATGTAAGTTCTTTCCAAAAGCTGTCTAGCTGTCTTTATAGAAAATAAGCATCAAAAAGGCATATATATATATATATATATATATATATATATATATATATATACACACACACGTATATACACACACAAATGTATATAGTGTGTGTATTTTGCAAAATTTTTTGGCAATGGAAATTAAACAGAAATTCATTTAATATGAAAATAATCTTTCTTAAATTATAGGTGTGGCAATTGATGGAAATAATAATGAAGACAAAGAAAGGCATATCAAACTAGTTAAGAAAAGAGGAAAAGTCAAGGCCCTGGATGAAGAACTTTATAGTAAGTAGAAAAATTTGAATTACTATAATGAATGGTATTTGAAATATTTTATTCAATTTATACTTATCAAAAGATATTTACTCCTATCTGAAAATGGCATATTTTGAAGAAATAAAGAACAGTTCTATTGTCTGCAACAAAAATAAAAAATAGATGTTTTAAAAAATCTCTCTGAAAGGTACTATATTTCTGGGCCTAAATGAAATTAAATAGGATCTTTTTATTGTAATTTGAAAATATCAAAAATTATGAGTGAAAAAAAATACTGGGCTGAAAGTCAAAAGAGTGTAGTTTTAGTCTTGGTTGTATTACTTATTAGAGATGTGACCTTACTTTTTTGTGACCTTGAGCAAAGCATTTAAACTCTTTGGCAATCAGTTTCCTCATGTATAAAATGAAATAGTTAGATTAATTGGCCTCTAGGGTGTCTTCTAGTCTTGTAGTTCTATGATCCTATAAATTGTGCAAATCATATAATCTTTCTGATGTTCTATTTACCTATATGTAAAATGGGATAATACTTACCCTGCCTATATTATAGGGTTGTTAGGAGTAACAAATGAGATAATATAAATGACTATATTTTGTACAAACTACAGTGAAATGCAGATATAAAGGACAGAATTATTATTATTATTATTATTATTTAATATAGAACAAGATGGAATGGACTTGAAGGTAGAATTTGAAACACACTTTGGCATTGCTCACACTCGCTGGGCAACCCACGGAGTCCCCAATGCTGTGAACAGTCATCCCCAGAGATCAGACAAAACTAATGGTATGTATTGTTTTATGATCTAGAAATGTTAATAAATTAATAATTAGAAAATTAATTGATTTCATAAATTTATTATTCTGAATATCATCCTCTATAATTTTTACTTATTCTGATATTGATTTTTGATGAGTAGTTTTAAAAAATTCCAACTGGGAAAAAAAGTATTTCATTAAGACACTTAACTGTCTCAAGACCTAGCAAATTATTTTAGATCTCACCTACTTTTTGATATTGTTTAATATAAAGAAGTACTTGTTAGGGGTCAATGCACCCCTGAATCACTAGACAAAATCCAGTAGTCCATATCTAGGGTCAGTTCATGGACTCTCAGAGTTGGAAGAGACCTCAAAGTCCTTCTAGATCAATCCATAGCTAGACACAGATTGCCTTTACAATAAACCCAACCAATGATCATCTAGCATTTGCTTGAAGCTTTGCAGTGAAGAAGCCACTACTTGAGAAAGAAGTTCTTTCTGCTTTTGGTTAGCTCCTATTTTTAAGTTTCTCTCTCTCTCTCTCTCTCTCTCCACATACACACACACACACACACACACACACACACACACACACACACACCCTATTTGTAAAAGTATATATGTACATAAATTGCAAAAGATGTTTTCGTGGATTCTTAGAGGAAATGTTTTGCTCCTGGATAGAATGACTTACAGCAAAAAAAAAAAAAAAAAAATTGAGCCCCATACAAATAATGCAACCACTTTACATTATTTAATGGGTATATAGATTTGTAAAACTGTCTGGATCCCCTTTTGAGCAGAGTATCACAATATAAATTCTAAAAACATGCTACTGAATTTCCAAAACTTTGGAAAATGGACCATTGGTACTAACATGGCTGTGTAGTGTGTGTGTGTGTCTATCTGAGATAATACATCTCACCAGATGACTCTGAAGGAGAAAGTGAAGCTGCTGACTTAGCCCAGCACCCCCTCGCTCAGATCCAGTTCACATACTTGTCATGGCATTACCTCCTCCCTCCCTAACTTCATGGTCTTCTTTGAAAATGGACAAAAACAAAGCCCATCTGATGAACACCAGGGGGCAGTAAAGCATAAGGGAATTTGGTCAGGAACCTGGTGACGTCTGAATAGGATTACAGAGCTAGGCCTTTTTATTAAAATAAATTGGGAGGTAACACTGGCCTATACTATATATGTCATTAGAGTGGATTTTCATTTATAATGTAATAATGGAAAAAAGTACTGTCTCTGGAAAAGATCCAGGTTCAAATATTTCCTCTAGCCAATATTATTTCTCAGATTGAGCAAGTCATTTAAATTCCCTGGGCTTCTGTTTCGTCAACTGTAGAAAGAGAGGAAACTGATTGCCAAAGAGTTTAAATGCTTTGCTCAAGGTCACAAAAATAGTAAGGTCATATCCCTAATAAGTAATACAACCAAGACTAAACCTAGATCTATGAACTTGTCACCACAGTTGTTAAAAATGTTCAACATTCTTTCAAACCAAATGATTCACCATATCTCTCTATATAAAACTACATGCAAATTTATGGTTCCTGTTCTATGCCAGTTTCATATAGATTTCATTTAGATTTTTCTAAAAATAAATTATCTTCTCTCCTTATTAGTATTTTTCTTCCAATTTAAAATGTAGTTCTAAATTCATTTGTGACTTGCTATGATCTAATCTTCCCACCCTCCAAGTTTTTAATTAAATAAAAATTCCTTTAAGGTTTTTCAGTTCTTC
This sequence comes from Macrotis lagotis, assembly GCF_037893015.1. NCBI lineage: Eukaryota > Metazoa > Chordata > Mammalia > Peramelemorphia > Peramelidae > Macrotis > Macrotis lagotis. The sequence continues at coordinate 360,465,537 of NC_133658.1, read as the reverse complement.
ATTCTCAAACATTTATATCTTCTTATACATATTATGTTCTGCTTCTAAATTCTCTATTCTGTTTCATTAACTATTTTTTCATTAACATTCCATTATCCAGTACAGATAGTTTTTATGTTTTGAAAGATATTATGTTTTTTTAACAAATATAGTTGAAATCTCAATTTATAGTTTCATAAATTAGATTTGTTATATTAGAGCAAATGAAATTTCCTTTTAGATATGTTTATTCTAATCACTTATTTTAAATGATATCATTGACAACTATTTTGTTAGGGGAAAATGTTCTGAAAATTAATCAAATTACTCTGTTATTTATTGTAATATGTTCATAATTGCATTTTATGGCTTTTTCCTTCAGAATTTGTTGTTATTCATAATGGAATCATCACAAATTATAAGGATCTAAGGAAATTCCTGGTATGTAATGGTTAATAATTGACTTAGAAGTTAAACCTTAACATATTGAACATTCTTTGTCATCATAGTGATGCTGAGAAATTTTGAGGGTGGTCTAGTCTAGGGTTCAAGAACATTGAATAAATTCACTTAAAAGACCAACTTTTGACCCAGAAGTATTTAAGGACAAAATAGTTTATGCATTACTGTGGTTAAACAAGTAAACAAATGCAATAATAATATGGGCTAGATTTTTTTTTTAGGTTTTTGCAAGGCTAATGGGGTTAAGTGGCTTGCCCACCAAGGCCACACAGCTAGGTAATTATTAAGTGTCTGAGACCAGATTTGAACCCAGGTACTCCTGACTCCAGGGTCGGTGCTTTATCCACTGTGCCACCTAGCCACCCCTGGGCTAGATTTCTTAAGGAAATTTTAGCAAAAGTTAAGAAAAAGATAGGGTGAGTAAAGAGATTGTTTCTCCCCAAGGATCACTCTCATCCCCTTCTATTCTTAAGGGCATATAAAGTGAATCCTCCACCATGATTGTCTTCAGGCTAAGAGAGAAAGACAAATGACTGTCTTTTTATTAATAACCTACTATCATTTAATATTTAAATTACCCAGAAACTATGTCCTGTACCTTTTTAATTGTCCCACTTTGTAATTTTTTCACCTACCTTAAGAACTCTTGCATACTTATTCATTACATAAAAGGTCTGCTGTTATTGGCATGTGATTCTTCTCCCCAACCCAGTTTATAGCTCTCTTCTTTGCTTAAACTTAAAAATTCACTTTCTTTACCTTGTTGAAGAACCTTACCTATGAGCTTTTTGTGGTAATCTGTATGCATTTTTTAAAATTTATTTAAGATAATGGGGTTAATGCTTTGCCCAGCTAAGCAATTATTAAGTGTCTGAGGCAGGATTTGAAATCAGGTCCTTCTGACTCCAAAGCAGGTGCTCTATCCACTGTGCCACCTAGCTGCCCCATAATCTATGAACTTTTGCAGCAGCCTGTGAATTAAAATTTATGCCTTTTCTTACCCTCCTGAGTCAGAGAGCCTGATGATTTCTTCACTCAAAACAAACCCATATTGATCCTTAAAGCCTCCTTCCCAGAGCCATATTTTTCCATCTTTAAGGAAAGATCTAAGTTCAAATCTTGTCTCAGATATTTACTAGGGGTATGACACTTAGTATAGTTGGTATGATGGAAAGAGCACTGAATTGACATAGTTAAGAGACTTCAATTTTAGTCTTTAGGCAAGTTTCTACACTTCTCTGAACCTATTTCTTTGTCTATAAAAACAGACAGTTTTGACCTAGATCACTTAACAATTCAATAATTCCACAAATATATATATATATAAAATACCTTCTCTTAAGCACAGCATTGTTCTAGGTTCTGGGATAGATACAATGGGGTGGGGAGGGTTCAGAATTAATGTAAGGTATATGGTTATTGCAGAGGAAACATAACTATAAAACACATTTCTCCTCCAGTATTTCCCCTACTTTATCCTAACTCCAAGTCCAGTGGTCTATCTATTGCACCACTTTGCTGCCTCCAAGATTCATGATTTCATCAAAATGGGGTTCTTTCTCTGCTGACAAAAATTAAACTGTTTCTTTGGTTTGGAGAATACTCTTCAAAAATCTCTGGGCCTGGGGCAGCTAGGTGGTGTAGTGGATAAAGCACTGGCCTTGGAGTCAGGAAAACCTGGGTTCAAATCCGGTCTCAGACACTTAATAATTACCTAGCTGTGTGGCCTTGGGCAAGCCACTTAACACCATTTGCCTTGCAAAAACCTAAAAAAAAATCTCTGGGCCTTAAAAATGTGTCATCATATAACTAACCCATCATTAGATCATAGCACTAGAGTTGAAAGGGATCTTAGGATATAGTGCAAACTCCTCATAAATAAGGAAACTGAAGACAAGAAAATTTTAGGAATTTACCCAAGATTATATAACTCAGAGGTGATAGAGCTGGGATTAGATCCAAGTCTTTCTGACTCTAAATTCAGCAATCTATCCACTAGACTATACGGACTCTTTAATCAATCAACCATTTATTAAGCACCTATTATAGGCCAGACAGACATACTGGGTGCTGGGGATATAAAACCCAAGTGAAATCATCCTTGACTTCAAAGAGCTTGTATTCTATTATAGGGTCAGCATATATAAATACATATATATATATATACATATATATATATACATATATATATATGTATATATATATATGTTAATATACTTTTTTATTCTAGATCATCTGTTTTATTTTTAATAACATTTTATTTTTTCCCTAGTTAGTTATTTAGTCTGTTTCCCTAGTTAGTTCCTTAATCTGAAAGGATTAAATCTTTAACATACCACTTCTTATCTATATATTCCTAATTACTTCATCTTCCTGACCCTTTAAAAGCTCATTCACTCCTCAGTTGAGTTACTCTTTCTTTGGGAGGGCAGCCCACTCTGTAATCCTCCAAACAACCTCTCATGTCCCCCATGCCCTTTGTTACTACTTATCCCTTGATGACTTGCCTAACTTTGAGAGGATAAACTACCCTGGGGGAATGTGATCTTCCCAAATAACTTCTCATGACCCTATACCTTTCTTTACTGCTTGTCCTTTCATGGATCTCTCTCTCTCTCTCTCTCTCTCTCTCTCTCTCTCTCTCTCTCTCTCTCTCTCTCTCTCTCTCTCTCTCTCCCTCCCTTAACTTCTTCTGTCCACAGCCATACTTAAATAAACCTTTTTGTCCCTAACATTTCTTCTGGATCAATCTTTTATATGAATTCTTTTATGTTTCACCCAAAGTTTTAATTGGTTAGTATGTGTGTTTACATATGGAATGTGTCAATTACATCTGTTTTATTTTTAATATTATTTTATTTTTCCCTAGTTACACATAAAGATAATTTTTAACATTCATTCAAAAAAATTTTTGAGTTCCAAATTTTCTCTCACTTCCCTCCTTTCTGAGACAATAAGCAATTTTATATAGCTCATACATGTTCAATCATGCAAAATAAATTATGATAATATAAATGTTTATATATATATAAGAACTATATCCAAAATAAATATAAGTAGAGAGGAGGCAGTAGTAGATGGGGATTATCAGAAAAGCCTTCTTGCAAAAAAGTGATATTTAAGCTGATTTTGAAGGAAATTAGGGATTTACCTAATAGGAAAAGGTAAGGAAGGCATGTATTTTACATATTAGGGACAGATGGGTCAAAGGCACAGAGAAGGGAGATGGAATCTGATGAACAAAAAACATCAAAAAGTTCAGTTTAATCAGTAGAAAGTATGAAGAGAGAATTATATATAATAAAACTGAAAGGGGGGTGGTTAGAAGAAAATGTAACAAGTTTTTAATTGCCAAACATAGGATTCTCTACTCAGTTCAAGAGGCAATAAATAGGTAACAATTGATATGTATTGAGAAGGGGATTAACAAATGCAGACCAGGATTTTAGAAAATCATGTTGTCAGAGAGGGAAGAGACTTATAGCAGGTAGAGCAATTCGGAGGCCATTTGCAATATTGCCATCAAGAACTGATTAGTTAACTAACTATATATCTGATCATGGACAATCCATTTAACATCTCTGAATCTATTTTCTAATTTATAAAGTGAGGGGATTGGATGAGATCAACCCTTTCTGCTCTATGCTATAAACTTAGATTGGTGCACAACAGATCATGGTCTTTTCACTAGCTCTGAACTTAAAACTTTTCCAGTTTAATATGAATTCCAGAATGTGATGTTTCTCTGATATATGTTTGTTTTATATGGTATATGTATGTTTGAAGTCCTTATAGTTACTTCCACGCCATAATTGGACTAGGCTTAGAAAATGCATTTATTTTTACCTAAAGTCATCCTAAACTAATGCAAAGATAGGGAGGTAGGGAAGTAAGGAGGTAGAGATATAGGGAGGAGGAAGTCCTGGCAAAGATATTAGAATAACTAGGTTATAAAATGTTTAACAATGGCTAGCTGATATTGCATATTCAATTAAATATTTCAGGAAACCAAAGGCTATGAGTTTGAGTCTGAAACTGATACAGAAACCATTGCAAAACTGATTAAATATGTATATGATAACAGAGAAAGTGAAGACATCAGATTCTCAACCTTGGTAGAAAGAGTCATCCAGCAGTTGGTAAGTCAAAATGCACCTTTGTACCCTAACTCAACCTGCAGATATGGGCTAATCTACCCACATGTTTTGCCTTAAAAATTGCTCTTTTAGATGATTGTGTGAGTGAGTAGCAAGGGAAGTCCTGGGAGAACAAGGTGAGAAGGTACAGAGAAGATATATAGACCTCCACTGAAATTGTTAGCAGTGCTTCTCCAGTATGAAGTTTTAGCACATTTTGATATTTTTCAAATAAATATTCAGACAAAAAGAAATTACTTTGGAAAAAAGGAAACTTGAAGAGACTTTTTACTCCTTTGTTAAATACACCATGGATTGTCTGATTTGGAAAAGTCAATTCTTCACTAATAAAATGGTTTAAGTCAATATCAATAAAAATGTTATTGATAAAAGAATTACAGACATAACAATATTAAATATTGGTCAACCATAATTTCTTTTGTTCTATTAGAAATAACAATTCTAGAAAATCCTACATTAACCCTGATGTCAAACTTTAATATTCGGTCATTTACCTGTCCTAGCAGGTAGTTTCTCTGGAGCACTGCTATCACGAAAAAAATTCTCCATTGATTCAGTATTGCTTCTTCATTTACATAGTCTTTGAATCTTGAGATTGAAAGAAATCTTCCTTCTTAGAAATACAAATAAAAAGCTAAAAATACAATGATCACCCTGTATGATAGCTGTTTCTGAGAGTTTAGAGTCAAAATGTTTTAATATCTATATTCAATAAGACAATGTGGTCTGCACAGTTAATATATGATTTTTATTAAGTGATTCAGAATTACTCATTGATTATCATTGTATTCTTTAATGGTATATTTTGTCAGATTTTATCCATCTCTACCAATAAAAATTGCTTGAGTGATTGCCAGGAGGTACTGAGGTATGGATATAAGTGAACAAGGGGTCAGTTAAAAGTTCTATCTCAGTGTTGCCAGGTAATTTGTTTTAGCCATATGTGTATTTTCCTTCAGTTCTGTTATGTATGATTCCAGGAAGGAGCATTTGCATTGGTTTTCAAGAGTATTCATTACCCAGGAGAAGCTGTCACTACCAGGTTAGTTTTTTAAATGCATTTGTATTTTATAGTGTAAAAAACAGCAGTTAAAAATTTGGGAACTGGATCAAACCATTTCAAAATCATGCATTAAGTTTTAAACAGCAGATTCAATAGCCTTTTATTCTTTGTGAGAAAAAAGTTTGAAAACTAACACAAAAACAAACTCAAACACTTTCTAGCTACATGACCTTGGGCAAATCACTTAACCTGTTTGCCTCAGTTTCTTCATTTATAAAATGAGTTAGAGAAGGAAATGGCAAACCTTTCCAAGAATCTTTGCCAAGAAAACCCCAAATAGGATCATAAAATAACTGAATAACAACAAAAAAATAAGCAAGCTAAAAAGTGCTTTTATTAATTACTTGAAAATGTATGTTTAAATTTGAAAATGAGCAACTTGAAAATAAAATTAAAGCTTTGGCTTTTTTCTTTCTCTCTCCAGCAACAGGGCCATGGGAAGGGAAAATCAAATGATGATAATAATAGAATTGATAGTTTGGTTGAGATTTGTTTGGGTTTCATTGGTTTAATGTTCTTAAAAGGTACTCAGCTCCTCTGCATGTTACAGTCACATTTCCTGGTCTTCAGGCAGATTAGATGAATAGAAGGAATCACTCCTCTTTTTACCTTTATTGTGGCTAGAACATTGTGGTTAAGGAAAATTGGTGTGAGAACATTTTCTCTCTTTCTCTGTGACTTTTGAGGGTTTAACCAACATTAATGAAGGAAGAAAAGTACTTATCTATGTCTATGTACTAATCACCCAGATACAAGAGAGTAAGTATTATTCAGGCTGGTATTACAACCTTCTTGATCCCTCACCCCTGACTCATATTTTTTTTGGTCTAGAACTGTGATTTCACTGGTGGAAAGAATTTGCAGTGAAGAAAAATCCCACTAGTGATGTAGATTTGAAACTGTTCTGCAACTTTCTGTTTTACAGAATTGTGAGGGGGGGAGTGTGGAAAGAAGTTAAGTGATCTCCCAAGAGTCATATTTTCAATGTGGGGGTAGCTCTATCTACTGCACCATAGTACTTCTCTATTAATACCATTACCCCTGTTTTATAATATGATAAAGTTTTTAAAGCCCATTTGCAAATATGATCCTCTGTCCCAATCTATATGAGCAAAGAAGCATAAAGAAGATTCTTTGGGGTGCCTTGTGTCACCCAACTAGAAGTGGGAGAGTCCCAGGACAAGAATGCAGGTTTTCTAAAAGTGATGGAGAAAATGTTAATATTGCAGAATCAAATTAAAAGTATGTCTTGCAAACTTTTTTTTTATTTTGAGATCACATTCTACCTATTAATTACAAATTCCTTTCAGAACTTATTGTGTTGTGTTTCATTTTTATGTAACCAATATGTGTCATGGACTCCCTCTATATAATCTTTTATGGGGTGCCTGACCCACAAAGTGTAGCCAGGTACAATGCTAAGTTGTACAAACACAAAAGTGGCAAAAGACAATTCTTGTCCTCAAGGAACTTACAATCTAATGGGGGAGACAACGTGCAATCAAATATGTACAAATCAAACCTTAAACTAATAAATAGGAAATATTTAGAAGGGGAAAACACTGGGATTAAGAGATATTAGGAAAGATTTCCTGTAAAAGATGAGATATGTAAAGAAAGCCAGGGAAATCAGCAAGTTGGAGAAGAAAGAAGCATTTCAGGCATGGAGAACATTCAGAGAAAATGCCAAGAGTCAAGAGATGAAATGTTTTATTTATACAACAACCAAGAGGCCAATGTCATTAGATTGAAGAGTAGGTGATGAGTAGAGTGTAAGAAGACTAAAAAGGTAGGAAGGGGCTGGGTTATAAAATATATTTGAATACCAAATGAAGAATTTTGTATTTGAACCTGGAGGCTATAATGAGCCAGTGAAGTTTGATAGAATAGGGGAGTGACATGTTTGGATTTGCACTTTATTAGATTCTCTTTGATGGTCCAAATCAAGGGCAGTATTGAATGGGGAGATATTTGAAGCAAGTGATCCCACCAACAGTCTATTGCCATAGTTCAGATGTGATGTGATAAAGGTTCATACTAGAATGGTGGTAATATCAGAGAAGAAAAGTGGGGTGTATAAATATAGCAAAGATTAAATTGAGAAGCTCTAGGAACAAAGTGTTTTCTTTTGGGGGGGAATAAAGGGTAGTGAGACACTGAGAATAACTAAAGGATTGGATGGATGGGGTTGCCTCTACAGAAGTAGGGAAGGTAAAGAATGAGAAGAATTTAGAGGGAAAGAGAGTGAAGTCCATTTTAAATGTGTTCATTTTAAGACATCTATTAGATATCCAGCTTGAGAAATTTGAAAGGCAGTTAAATTTACTATCACCAAAGTCTTACTAGAGCTTTGTTGGCTCATTTTAATAGATCAAAAGGAGTGTATGTGAGCTAAATTCATGTGGCATCAAAGCAGTAAATAATTTATTCATCCAATTTGCTTAGAAGGCTTATAAAAAATATCTTACATAAATGTTGCTTTGGAGTTCATATTTCTAGAGACAGAATTCTTTTTTTTTAGGTTCTTTTTTTTTTAGAGACAGAATTCTTTTTTTGTTGTTGTTTTAGGTTTTTGCAAGGCAAATGGGGTTAAGTGGCTTGCCCAAGGCCGCACAGCTAGGTAATTATTAAGTGTCTGAGACTGGATTTGAACCCAGATACTCCTGACTCCAAGGCCGGTGCTTTATCCACTACACCACCTAGCCGCCCCTAGAGACAGAATTCTTGATAGACTTTTTAAAATTTATTCTCTCTTTTATAAAGGCTATTAAAAAAACTCATACATTTGTTAGTGACTGAGATTTTGCTCTTATAAAAAGATACTAGCTAAGCATTATATGATTGTTTTGAATCTTGAATTCACTATGTAGTTGCAAAATGAAATGATCTTTTCTGATGTGTATTCTGAAACATAGAATTGGTTTAAAAATCAAAATGAATAAATATGAGTGAGAGATTTTTGTAGAACACCAAAAATTAAAAATATGTTAGATTGCAATAAACACTTCTCTAATTGAATGTGATCTCTAAACCAGAAAAATTGCATTGCCATCAATAAACCTACTTTAGTTGACAAATACCTTGTCTAAAAGTTCTGAAAGATATAGAGGAGAACTTCTTGTAAATTGGCATAGGTGGAGCATAACCAACCAGGGCCCAGGATGGGGCGACTTGTTGAACAAAACTACTAACATTTTTTTGAACTTGTAGAAATTTAAAAGTGAATCTGACTACTTTCCTTATGAAATGAATTAGTAACAATTGTTATCTGTATGGTTCAGAAAAATTATGTACCATTACTGAAATGATAGATTTGTAAAACTCTTTGAATTACCTCATTAGATCTAAATACAGCTATATAAGGTCAAAGAAAAAATCCATGGACTTTAGTATATTGTATTATATGTTCCATATATGAAACTTAATACTTTCAGAGAATCTGAATTAGGTAATTGAGGAAGACAATGTTTCAAGCATTTTTAATTTTGGGACATTCTACTCTTAAAAACTCTAGTATTATCTTCCAAATTAAAAACTTGTTTTAATTTGAATAATATTTTATGTGTAATGTTATTCATTGTTACATTAACAGGAGAGGGAGCCCACTGCTCATTGGAGTGCGTAGTAAATATAAGCTTTCTACTGAACAGATCCCTATATTATATAGAACATGTAAGTTATTTTTAAAGTTTCTGAAAGTTACAACTGTTGGCCAGTTCCTTGAGACTCAGCAATAATTAATGCATGTCAGTTCTTTGGGAAATATGGAAACATTAATATGTGATGATGTAAAGGAAGAGGGAGGGAGAGAGAAATAGACCATGGGTATGTGTCTAAAACTTCCTACTATCATTAGATGACTTGGCAAATGTGACCCAGTTTTTCTAAATCTTATTCTATGGCATTTTAAAGATTTCTACAGTTAAATTTTGAGATTTGTGATTAGATTCAGACTTGATGGAAGAAATTACTAAGAAATTTATCTTATTCTCTCAATGTCAATCCCTTAATATACTTGAATTCAAAAGATTATATTGACCCAATACCTAGTATATATTATTCAGATTTTTGATTTTAATACACTGAATCTTTAGAGTTATGAAATCAATAAAATAATTTTCCTTGCAGGCAATATTGAGAATGTTAAGAATATATGTAAGACAAGAATGAAGAGACTGGATAGCTCAACTTGTCTTCATGCTGTTGGGGATAAAGCAGTAGAGTTTTTCTTTGCCTCTGATGCAAGGTAGGGGGAAATTTTTTTTTTATTTCTTAGAACTAAGTAAGTTAGTTATCAAATTTACCTGACACATATAAATAACATTTTGGTTATTTCATGGAAAACTAAAACCTGCCTTATGTCTTATATTTTGTGTCTTAACCTAATACGAGAAGCTCTAACAGATCAACAAGGATCATGTCTTGTCTAAATGTTACTTCACTCAAAATGCCTGGAAAATATGCATTTTTGCATTATATATCTTCTAATTTTAACTATAATTCACCAACTGAAGAAAGATTTCTCCATGTTATTATATGTGCTCATTAAAGACTTTTTTTATATGAATATAGTCCTTTCTCCAGAAGTGGATTATAAATCTTAAATGTTGACTTCTGGTCTTGTCACCATTTCTCTAATCATCTGTGCATGAAGAGTCATTTTCTTTGTTATCAATGTATAAAATGTTTAGCAGAAATTTTATAGAGGTCTTAGAGTAGCCATCATAACATTTATACATGCAACTATTATCTCCTTTACTTTAAAGACTACATACTTATTTGGAATTTAAGTAAATCCCATTTCCCTTCCATTTTGGATGGAAGTTATTGTGGAAGTATCCTTAGATATTCATGTCTAATTCATTTCCCCCATCCCCCCTTTGAAGAAATGGGAAAAGAAAATTTCTGTAACAAATATGCATAATGGGGCAAAACAAATTCCCACATTAGCTTTGTCCAAAAATTCATGTTCCACTCTGTATATTGAGCTCATCATTTTTTCTGCCAGGAATGGAAAGAATTCTTCATAGTTGGTGATTAATTCATCAGAATTCTTAAATCTTTCAAAGTTGTTGATTTTTTATAATGTTGTCATAATATAAATTATTCTTCTGATCCTCTACTCTGCATCAATTCTTACAGATCTTCTGAGTTTTCTCAGAAGCTGTCTATTTCACCATCTCTTACAGAATAATAATATTCAATTATATTCATGTAACATATTTTGCTCCCCATTCCCCAATTTATAGTAATCTATTTCTTTGCCATCACAAAAAGAGCTGCTATAAATATTGTTGTACATATAGATCCTTTTCAGGTTTTTGCTCTCTTTAGGTCTAAAAGTGGTATTGCTAGATCAAAAGGTATGCATGACTTTGGAACACAGTTCAAAAAGAAAATTGCATTCCAAAACAACTGAACAAATTCACAGCTTTTCCCACCACTACCACCAATTGATAAATTGTCAAAAGATATGACCAGACAATTCTCAATGGAAGAAATCTAAACTAACAATAGTAGCCATATGGACAAATGCAAATTGAAGCAACTCTGACATTTTTCCTTACACAGCAGATTGGTGAAGTAAACCAAAAAAAAGGGGTTTTCTTTGGAAAAAACCTTCATCTTACCCCTTCCAATACAGAAGTCTCTTTATTAAATCAAAAAAAAAAATAAAAATAAATCATTTTTCCAGCTAGACCTTGCTTCTTTCCTTGCAATTTTCCAAGAAGGATCAATGTCAGGGTTTAAGGACTAGTAACCAGAGTGCATCCTTTCAAAATTTAAATCTTTTAAGTTTTTTTCCTTCCTTATCAATACCATACAAAACCCCAGGCCACATATTACAAACTGAGCAATAGAAAACAAAGTGACCAGAGAAGTCTTCCCCCCCACCCTTTGTCCTTTTTCCCTCTCTGGGAAATCTTAAATCTTATTTGATTTTTCCTCTGTCTCAGCTTCAGCCTTGCAGAGTACACAGGCAAGAAGGAAATTTCCAGGGGTAGAAAGAAGGAAAAAAAATAGTTCACTTGATCCAGATAGAAAATGGGTTCTGCTGTATAGAACTATCAGAGCAGGTTAGGCAGCACCACAATAAGAGTCAAGAAGAAGGTCATGGAAGGATCCTAGACTGTGAGGTGACCAAGTCACTACATTCACTCTCTTCTTCCTCCTGCTTCATAAAGTTGTCAGAGCAGAAGCATGATGAAAATGGAGCAGGGAAGCAAAAGAAATGATGGCCATAACAACCAGGGAACCATAGAGAGTGGGAAAAAACCCAGTCTGACAAATTCTACAGGCAACCCCACTGAATGAAAGGGTCTCTGGCAAATTGGGTTGTGTAGGATATACTCAGAGCACTCTATATGAAAGCCTATTTTTTTTATCTTATAGCCAATCTCCTATTCTCTGTATTAGAGATTTCTCTAATCTGATTTCTTTATTTTCCTCAAAAACAGTGCCAGTGGAGCATTATTTTTTCTTTCAGTGAGTTATTGAATTAAACAGTACTTGTTCTGAAATATTAGATAGTTCTGAATTCTAAAGCCTGTTTTTCTTCCTTTAGTGCCATTATTGAACATACCAACAGAGTAATTTTCCTTGAAGATGATGACATTGCAGCCGTTGCTGATGGGAAACTCTCTATTCATCGAGTGAAACGTTCAGCTAGTGATGATCCTTCTCGAGCCATCCAGACTTTACAGATGGAATTACAGCAAATTATGAAAGGCATGTATATTATCTGTAATCCCAGATGTAGTCAGATTCATTATTTAGTGCATCTTTAGCTTAGTCCTTCCTAAATAAGAACTATATTAGGATTTTTAAAGGAAAGGAGTCAGAGAGAATGCTATTAGGTCTTTTTCCCCTCCATGTGACTCCTAAATACCCAAATTAAAAATAAACCCAGAACATCATCTAAAGGACAACTATATTCAATTATATTTATGTACCATACTTTATCACCCATTACCCAATTTATAATACTCTATCTGTCCACCATCATAAAAAGTGCTGATATATATAAAATGACTGAACAAATTTGCAACTTTCCCTGTCACTGCCACCAATTGATAAATTGTCAAAGAATACAAATAGGCAGTTTTTATTGCTTTTGTTATCCAATTTCTAAACCATTAGAAATGGAACTTGGTCTTAGCATAAGCATCTCAAGCAAACATCTGCCATATAAGCAATAAGATGCAATGAGAGAAAAAAATCATTGAATCTAATGTCAAAGACTTGGGCTTAAATTCCAGTGTAGTTACTTACTGCATAAATAACTTTGGGAAAGCCACTAGACCTTTCTATGGGTTTTCTCCTCTTAAAAGAATTATTTCATCTCTACAGTACTTTCCAACTCTAAACCCTAGCCCTTCTCCTACTTTTATATTATCTTTGCAAGCCTAAGAATGACTGAGATCTCCATTCCTCTTTTTGAAATATTAATTATAGCCCACTTTCTTTGTCTCAAGACTTCTAGATAAATATTTTATCACCTTAATCATGTGAAATTTTCAAGAAGTTGTGGTATTAGTGGAATTACTAACTAGGAGAGAAGAATTTTAAGGGATGCCATATCCTCAGAGGAGAACCAGGTTTCTGTTAAAATAAGAAGTCAAAGGAATTTTGGTAGAAGAATTTGAGGAAATAAAGGAGTTTTGTGAATAGAGTGAGAATTCTAAAGGATCCAATGATACAGTCTAGGTAGTGGATAAACTACTTTAGGATGGGACTGAGGAGAAGAAAGGTTTAGATTAGACAAGGAAGTATAGCAGCATAATATTATGTCACCAAATACTATTTTAGTTGATATTCAAACAATTATAGAAGATAACAACCTCTGTTTTGCAGTTTATGAAACTGAGGTCAACAGAAGTTAATTGACTTGCCCAAGAACACACCTAGTAAGAGTCACATTTGAATTAATGTCTTCCTGCCCTTTACCATTAGCATACCACTCGCAGCTAAGGTGGTGAAACTGACTAACCAGATGAAGATTCAGTACAAGAGCAGGTAGATGAATGTGGCATATGATTAGACTCTAGTTGATACAGAGCTCAAGGTAGAATTTGGCAGCCTGATGTTTTTGTTTTTATCAATTGGAGTTTGCTTCTTCAGATGAGATTCAATAATCAGAACAATAGAGTTCTGGACTCCTAAAACTTTCCAGGTCCCAAATAATGGACTGGCAAAGGCCTGGACTTCCCTGGGATTATAAATCAGGAGAATTGTTCTAGGTTCAGCACTTATTAATAAGGAAATTGTTTCATTTTCGTGGACATGTTCACTTTGTACTTTAATATGTGTGGGTTTCTTATAATTTTTTTCTTGGTTCTTTTTGATCCAACTAGATTACTAAGTTATTTGTCCCCTTTGTCATTGATACCAAAGTAAAAATGTCTTTTTTGATAGAATTGAAATGAGGAAAAATTAAATCATTTAACACTAAGTCTGTTTGTTTATCTAGGTAACTTCAGTGCTTTTATGCAGAAGGAAATTTTTGAGCAACCAGAATCAGTATTCAATACCATGAGGGGCCGAGTTAACTTCGAAACTAACACAGGTGATCCAGATAATTCATAATGAAAGTTATAACTTCCACCTTCAATACTGAAATACTCATTTAAGTAAGTGAATTGACACTCATGTTCATGTTCTTTAGTTTTGTTAGGTGGCTTGAAAGATCACTTAAAAGAAATAAGAAGATGCAGACGACTGATCATCATTGGCTGTGGAACTAGTTATCATGCTGCAGTTGCTGTAAGTAATTATGACTAAGAAATTATTCTTGAATAATTATTCACTGAATTTCCTTCAAGAGTTGACATGGAATCTCATTATATAGTGCAAAGTAAATTTCCTTCCATACATTCCCTTGGCTTATCATTCCAAAATTAAATCAATCCCTTTCTTCCATGTCATATTAACTACACTTAAGTGAAATCAGAGCAGCATAGATCTGGCATTGAAATTATGTTATATCAGATTTTGCATTAAAAATAGAACTGCTCCTCTATCACTTTGTTTAAACTCTTGAGGCTAACATTTTATTCTTACTTTTAGACTCGGCAAGTACTGGAAGAACTGACAGAGTTACCTGTGATGGTTGAACTTGCTAGTGACTTTCTGGACAGAAATACACCTGTATTCAGAGATGATGTTTGCTTTTTCATAAGCCAGTCAGGTGAGTATTATCAGTATCTTAATTTGTCCATTATGGATGTTCTGATTTAAAAACAAATATTCAATAGGCAAACAGCTCTCAAATGTTGGCCTCAGTCACTTTAGTATTTCATTTTTTATATATAAACACATATATGTATGTATATGTGTTTACACATACATAACATATGAAGCTTTAGAATGGAGAGTTTTCTTTTTATTTCCTCTTTCAACCTCTGCCTGGATCAGTCTATATAACACAGAACAGAATATCCGCTTCAATTAGGTATGTATAATTTAGTAAAGCATCAGAGTTTGATACATGATCACCACTTTGTGACCAAGCAAATACCCAGTAATTCTTGCTTAGTCCAAATATTTGCAGAACCTCCATAGTTTAGGGTAAGTGGGCATTAGACATCTTTCTTGTTTGTTTGTTTGTTTGTTTGTTTGTTTTTAGGTTTTTGCAAGGCAAATGGGGTTAAGTGGCTTGCCCAAGGCCACACAGCTAGGTAATTATTAAGTGTCTGACACTGGATTTGAACCCAGGTACTCCTGACTCCAAGGCCGGTGCTTTATCCACTACGCCACCTAGCTGCCCCGACATCTTTCTTACAGTATATAAGACACCCCTTCCTGAAGAGGAGTGGGAGATAGTGAGGTATTTAGAAAAAGTAATGGAATGGGACTCATCTCTAGTTTACAATCCAGGGTCTCTCACTATATACAAGTTACTAACCTTTCCTAGTTTCTAATATATGTCTAATTTTCCTTATTTTTGAAGTGAGGAGTCTTATCTTCCTCATATTCCTAAAGTCCATTTCAATTCTAATATCAAAAAATCCCACAGAAGGGAGTACTCTTTTAATATATGTACTGATTTGTCCTCAAATTTTATCCTAAGGGATAAACTTTGAATCTAGCTTGGAAATAATCTAGAAATAAGAATATTTTCCTTTATATATACATGAACTTTGTATTGGATCAAAGTAAATGTCATGTATGGGCCACATAGAATAAAAATGTTTCAGTTTAATACATGTGAAATTTTCTTGCTTTGTAGGTGAAACTGCTGATACAATTATGGCCCTGCGTTATTGTAAGGATCGCCGAGCTCTTACAGTTGGTATTACAAACACAGTGGGAAGTTCCATATCCAGGGAGACTGATTGTGGTGTGCATATCAATGCAGGACCTGAAATTGGTGTGGCAAGCACAAAGGTAATTTCTTTTTATTTCAGGTTGTATGACTTTCTTTGGTATCATTTTCTGATTAATCAAAAACTGGGTGAGACAGAAAGACACTACTATAAAGTAGTAAAAAAAACTGAATTAGGAGATTATAAAGTCTAGATTCTAATTCTAGTTCTGTCATTTGGCTTCAGGAAAATTTTTCCTAATGTATAAAAAGGACATGATATGTGATCTGTTTATTTCATAAGGTAATTTTGAAGACAAAATTAGGATAATACATGTGAAAGAATTTAACTATAAATCACTACACAAATGTGAAGTAGTATTGCTATTATCTGCAGGCTTACACCAGTCAGTTCATCTCCTTAGTAATGTTTGGCCTGATGATGTCTGAAGATCGAATTTCATTGCAAAGCAGGAGACAAGAAATCATCAATGGACTGAGGTGTTTGCCTGGTATGTTAGTTATATTTAAAACATGAATATTTCTAATCATATTTGAGGAACAGCTTTGAAAATCAGATTTTTCAAAGAAGACAGCTAGTGGGAATATGGGAAGATTTTCTGACATGCCCCCCCATCAGATAACAAATAAACATTCTCTCTGATTTCCCTTCCAGGCCCATCTCTGGCCACATACAAATAGAATTAGCCTCACAGAGGGTGCCCATTATAGAATAGGGTAAAGCAAGATTTGGACAAAGGTTGAGGGTTTTCTTTCCTTTCCATTATAAGGAAAAGGAAAAATATATGTGTTTTAAAATATAATCCCCTTTAGGTGAAAACTAACTTGAAACTTCATTTGAAGTAATACTTCTTTTATATTATAGACCATGAAATCATCGAATATAAGGAAATAATTTTTTAATATAAACCCAGGATTTGTCATGACAGATTTTAGTTGGCAAAATTTTTCTAATTTGAACCTAAATCATGTTTGAAAATTTAAAAAAAAAAGACTGTGGTCACCATTGATTTCTTTCACAAAGTATCACAAAGTTTCATTATCAACATTTAGAGATATATAAATAATAGTGTTTCTTTTTTCTGCATACTCTAGAGATGATTAAAGAAGTTTTGTCTTTGGATGAGAAGATACATGATTTAGCCCTTGAACTTTATAAGCAAAGATCCCTTTTGGTGATGGGTCGTGGCTATAACTATGCTACTTGCCTGGAAGGAGCTTTGGTAGGTCTTTTTGGTTCTTGGTTTTTTCCTTCCTTTAGACATATATAGGTTTCAGCATGATGCATTGTACCATTTTATATTTATTTAGTGGCTATTCTAATGACTCTTTTGGAGTTTTCTGATGTCTAAAGTGCTGAGGCAGCTGCTATTGCTAAAAATGCAAATCTCTTCATGCCAAGAGCCATTTCATTATTTACAACATTATTTGCAGGCCATAGAAAATTATTAACTTAAAAATGCTAACCCTAAAAATCTCCTAGATTTATTGAATTTCAAGCCCCACCTGTGGTTTCCTTGGCAGCACCAGACCAAATAATTCATAGGCCTTGTCCAGTTAGCTAGACATCCCTGCATCATTTGATATCACTTCTTAAAAATACTCCAAATACTTAACTGGGTTAGTAAATGATAAATGCATGTTCAATGAGTACTTGGAATTATTGAGTGCCATAATTCTCCACATATACTGTGGGACTATGTAGGAAAACTCCAGGAATTTCTTATCCACAGAGTGAGGCAACACTCAGAAATGAGATGATGTATCATTTCTGGTGCTATTGACCCAAAGTCACCATCATTAGGAAATAACCAAAACTAGGAATCATGAGTTTGTATTCATTATTAGCTGAAAGACTAAGGGCAACTCTAGATACACACACAATCAATAAATGTTTATGTTATAGCATTAAATGATGAATAAAATTGGCTGTGGAGACACAGATACCTGGATCTTAGTTTGTAATATTGCCCTTATACAAGCAAGTATGGACATATATATATATATATATATATATATATAGTCTAAGAACATTTAATTTAGATATATTAATCAATCACTAAGCATTTATTATACACCAGCCATTGCGCATTATAGATTTTTTTAACTTTGAAGGGAATTTTTATATTTTAATTGATTCTTCTACACAGCAAATTGTTGAATTTTTTCCCCTACCCATTTTGTCACTTTCTTCCATTGCATTAGCAACTTTGTGCTATATAGATTATATGCAAATTATATATATGGATTAATACTTTGATGGTATTCTTAATGTTAATACTCCAAAACTGAATGCAAGTCCTTCCATGCCTTCCTACCCTAGGTTCATTGATTTGGAACTGGAAAAGACCCCAGGGGTTCTCTAGTGCAACCCCTTCACTTGATAGATGAGAAAACTGAGGCAAAAAGGTTAAATATCACAAGGTCATAGAGGTAGTAAGTAGCACAATTAAGTTTGTGTCCCAAAATCCTCCATAAAGGATTTGCCCAAGCAGGAAACAACCTTTCTTGGTTTATTGATCATCTCATGAGTATTGATACAGAATTTGGGAGATCAAATTATCATTTCTCATTCCTATTACATGACTGACCCACTTTCTTTTCCAATCAGACATGATCTCAATTTTATGCCACTTATCAAGTGCTCAAGATCTGTAGGTAAAATGACAAAGTTTAGGCATACTTACTATATGTCTTTCCTTCCTCATTTTGTTACTTGTAATTTTAATCCATCTGAGATTGTCTATTACAGGTTGTTTTGCTACATGATATCAGTGAGAGAATACTAGTGTTAAAGAGATTGGTTTTTGTATCATTAAGCAGTTAGGAATCATTGAAAGCATGGCACAGTTTCTCAAATGCCCTAATTCAAATTATGCAGATGATTGTCACCTGCTCAGTTCAGGAAACAGCTATCTACACATGTCTGTCCTAAATCAGTAATGACAGACTCCTATCCATCTGTATTTCATAGTTTGTACAATATGTATTATTATATGTATTAGCTTTTTCAATGTAAATGGGTCAACTAATTTCTTGTGCATTACTCATTATTTCACTTAAGAGAGAGTACTGTTCCAGAGTTCAGTGAAGTAAATATAATACTAACTGTGCATTTGGAGATACATACCATCAATGGGATTTCCTATTTGGATCCTTTGGGCAACCAAGTGGCAGTAGATAGAGTACCAGGCTCAGAGTTAGGATGACTTATTTACATGAGTTCATATATATATGGTCTCAGACAATTACTAGTATGACTGTGGGCAAAACACTTAATCTTGTTTGCCTCAGTTTCCTCATCTATAAAATGACATGGCAAACTACTTCTAATATTTGCTAAGAAAACCCCAATGGGGTCACAGAGTCAGACACAATTGATCAACAAGGCATAACCAGCAATAAAATATGAGGGCAAAGAATTTGAGAGTAGTGGATAATGTAGAGTCAAAATAGTTCACAAAGGAATCAAGATTAGGAAGTGAGCACAGTATAGTCAATGTAGGAGTGATAGTTTAGGAAAGTACTAAGAGATGGAAGAACTGAAGGTCATAATGAGAATAAAATTTAAGGATCATAAGGCATAGAAATAGATAAAATGATTAAAAACTATGATGAGATACAGGGATTTGAGAGTTAATGAACTTGAATAAAGTGCCAGGTCTAGAGGTGGAAGACCTTGTTGGGAACCATTGTTGTATGGGAGCATTGTGAATTATCTTCACCTGGTGTCCTTGAACACCAGAATCTTATCTTACTAAGTGCCACAGGAGTGGGAGTGAATTAGATACTGGAAAGGTATTTAGGCACTGGTGTTTTTGGTGAATAAACAGAGCACTTGGAGATCTTGATGTACTTGTACTTTAGTACTTGTCTCCGTTGTTATCCTTGTCTCCCACCCCTCCAACACTTGCCTGAGAACGATTAAGGGAGTTCAGATCTGGGACTCAACATAAGAATCCAGGAAAGGGACCCAACATAAAGAGTCCGGAATAGGGATTCAACAAGACCTGAGTTTAAATCCAGTTTAAATCTACTTATTAGATGTGTACTTTATAAAAGTTATGTAACTTCTGTTGCCTCAGTTTCCTCATCTATAAAATGCCTCATTAGTTTGTTGTGAGAATCAAGTAAGATAATTCTCATAAAAAGCATTTGCCACAGTGCCTAACACATAGTAGGTTTTCTGTAAATACTTACTTGGTTCCCTTTTTCTTTCCCCCTGGAAATGGAATATTTATGAGTGATGGAAAGATCAAAAAAATATATATGCATGCATTCTGCACATAGTTAAGATAGAGTGAAGAATTAGGTTAAAAGAACTGAGTAAATTAACCAGCTGGGAAATTATATAAATTATATATGTTGAGTCTTACCTCTTTCATTTTTTGTTCCTGAATCATATTTCCCAACATATTTTTAACCAGCCTCATCCTTGCATTGAAGTCATTCAGTATCATAATATATGCTGATTTTATTTTGGAGGGTCTTTAGTTCTTTTTTTTTCTAGTTTTTGCAAGGCAATGGGCTTAAGTGGCTTGCCCAAGGCCACACAGCTAGGTAATTATTAAGTGTCTGAGGTTGGATTTGAACTCAGGTCCTCCTGACTCCAAGGCCAGTGCTCTATCCACTGTGCCACCTAGCTGCCCCGGGTCTTTAGCTCTTAATAGAATTTCTCTACCTTTTCACTTTCTCCAGTAGACATTACTACAATTATTTTCATGTTGGTCTTTTTGCAAATAATTATCACAAACACTGCAATATTGTATAACTTTTAAAAGTTGTCTTTAGATATTTTTAGATATTGTTTTCTTTATCTTTAGATTCTGTTGTCTTTAGATATTTAATAAAAATCACCTCCTTTATTTGTGGTTGGTTATATCAATCAGAGTTCTTTAGTCTTTCTAAACTGTCTTTACAATGTTATTCTTGTTTAAATTGTATACCTGCTCCGTTCTCCCTGGATCATCCCATACCAGTCTTCCCAGTTTTTTCTAAAAAACATCCCATGCATCATTCTTATAGCATAATCCTATTCTATTACATTCCTATACCATAATTTGTTCAGTCATTCCCTAGTTGATTAGCACTCCTCCCTCATTTCCAGTTCTTTATCATCAAAAAACCCCCTATAAAATATAAGATATTATAAAAATTTTGTACATTTGGGTAGTCTTCCTCTTTTTGCTGTCTTTCAGATTATAGTAGTATTATCTATGTAGTAATAGCAGTGGATCAAAGAGTTTATGCAGTTTATCAACTATGGAGGCATAGTTCCAAA
Organism: Macrotis lagotis; assembly: GCF_037893015.1. Taxonomy (NCBI): domain Eukaryota; kingdom Metazoa; phylum Chordata; class Mammalia; order Peramelemorphia; family Peramelidae; genus Macrotis; species Macrotis lagotis. The sequence goes on along the minus strand of NC_133658.1, from coordinate 360,444,271 downwards.
TTGTTTTTTGAAGTGGTTGTGCCAATTCACAGTCCCATGACTGTATATCAATGTGCCCATTTTTTTTTGCCCTTTCCCCAACACTGGTAATACCACAAACAAGCTTTAATTTGTATCTCTCTAGTTTTTAGTGATTTGGAGCATTTCTTCATATGGCTATTAATAGTCTGAATTTCTTCCTTAGAAAATTACTTTTGATATCCTTTGACCAATTAACAATTAAGGAATGCCTCTTATGCTTATAAATTTGAATTAACTCCTTATGTATCCTGGAAATTACCCTTATCTGAGAAATTTGTAAATATTTTCTCCATTGATCTTTTCCCTTCATAGTTTTTCTGAATTGGTTTTGTTTCTACAAATATTATTATGTTATATTTTAGCATATTATATCACATTATATCATATTATTACATTATATATAGTTATATCATCAGAATTGTTCCTTTTATCATCTTTTATTTTCTATCCCTTGTTTGGTTATGAACCCTTCAGCTATAACTATAGGTCTGAAAAGCGGTTTCTTCTAGCTTCTCGAGTTTGTCATATTTACCTTTGTGAAAGAGAGAGAAGACCTTGTATACTATTAATGGACTTTCTGAAGTACTTTTTATATACCAATGCTTCAAATGTATGCATATTCAAGAAAGGTATTATGCTAATTACATGAGTTTCCTGTTTGATGATTTAATCCATTTAACCTAATCAATAATATATAAATATTTATTAAATATTTCTAAAAGGAGAATTTGAGAGATTTTCTCTAATATGCTCTAATCAAGTATCCAACTTTATTGGTAATTAAAAGTAAAATTGTATATACTTTGAAGTGATTTAAAAAATAACAGGTGGTTAGAAGTGGAATGAAAACAATCACATCCTACAAAGGGAAATTCACTTTATGGAAATGAGGGCCTCCTCATTGTCTAAAGTAACAGTGTGTTAGGTTAATGAGATAATTATACAAGATTTTAAATGATTGCTATTTTAAACAAAGAAGATATTTGACAAATGATTAATTGAAATATATCCATTTTTCTTTTATATTCACTTATTAGAAAATTAAAGAGATCACATATATGCACTCAGAAGGCATCTTAGCAGGAGAGCTGAAACATGGACCCTTGGCCCTAATAGATAAGCACATGCCAGTTATCATGGTCATCATGAAAGATCCTTGCTTCACTAAATGTCAGAATGCCCTGCAGCAGGTCACTGCTCGCCAGGTAATTATATATTCTAGGTTTATATTGAACTTTTCCTTCCCATGGGAACATAGGCATCACTAAAGCTTTCTCTGGTCATTTGCTTTGAAATAGGTTTCAGTGAGCCATCTACACAGTCTTCCAGTTCTATTGGAATAACAGTATACATTTGGGAATCACTAGCTAGAGGTGAGGATGCAATCCATCCAAATCATAGAATTAATCTGTTGAAAATGTGGCACAGTGTTGTGGCTTGTTAACTAAATTCAGATTTCAGCTTAGTACACAAAACATGACTCGATAAGTTAATTTCCCCTTGTATGTTTCGGTTTTGAAAATTTAGATGAAGTCAGAGAAGAGAAGAAGAGAAGCCAAACCACAGAAATTTCCATAACCAAAAAAGCAATGGAAAGGTTAGAGTTTTGCAAGTAAATATGACTCTTGTGGAAAGACACATGGATTTTGAGTGAGAAAGCTGGAATTGATGTCAGGATTAGGTTCAAATTCCAACTCTCCTACTTGCAACCTGAGTGACTTTGAACAAGTCCTTTCTCTGAGCCACAGAATCCTTTTCTGTAAAATAAGGGGGCTGGTCCAAAGGAAAGAAGAGTAAAGACTAAAGGAAAGTAAGGGAAAGGAAAAAACCTAGGGAGGAGCTAAATGTCTTAGTGAAAAGCATTTTGAGTACATGTCAGGAAAGAAAGGAAATTGAAACCTAAGAATTCCCTACCCTTTGGAAGATGTCTGATTACCTTAAATATGAAAGGAACTCAAACTCCAGATAAATTGAAAGAAAGAAGGGAGGGAGGGAAGGAAGGAAGGAAGGAAGGAAGGAAGGGAGGGAGGGAGGGAGGGAGGAAGGGAAAAGAAAGAAAGAAGGGATGAAATGGTGGGAAGAATATTAAGTGCTTACTATGTGCTAACTACTGTGTTAAGTTCTGGGAAGACAAATATGAAAACAAGATTGTCCCTGCCCTCAAGAACTTACATTCTAATGGGAGAAACAAAACACAAAAGTGGATTGCATTTTATGTTTAGGGTATCATTTAACAGAAAAAGGTTTTCATGTTATCATTTTTATTTGTTTTAGGGTCGACCAATTATATTGTGTTCAAAGGATGATACTGAGAGCTCAAAGTACGCATATAAAACTATTGAACTGCCACATACAGTTGATTGTCTCCAAGGAGTCTTGAGTGTTATTCCTTTACAACTTCTTTCATTCCACCTTGCTGTTCTCAGAGGATATGATGTAAGTCTAATCTATTTTTAAATTCCCCAATTAGGGCAGTAAGACTGAGGGCACTTGTTAATGCCTTTCTCTTCAAAGAGGAAATGAGCTATTATAAGAGTGATGCAGTGGTTATAATAAAGTTATTCAACTTGAATGAAAAAGCTCTTTGGTTTTTCAGACACTTTTGGAATAAAAATCTATATAGTAATGGATTTTAAGTACTTGTACTTTAGGATATGATCCATGTTCTACAAATATAAAGAGCATGCAGATAACAGTCTTTTGCATGAGTAATATTTGTGGTATTAGCCAGAATTTCATTTGCTTTTGAATTACAGATTATAGGAGAAGATTATTAATGTATCTTCCATCACTTTCTGCTATGCTATTTTTGAGAAGGAATTACTATAATATGTTGTATACTGAGATTCTGTGATTTTTCATTCATTCTAGGTGGATTTTCCTAGAAATCTGGCTAAATCTGTCACTGTGGAATAAGAACATGAGATTTGAAGGATATATGTTATCCACATTTTGCAAAGCTCTACAAATTCATAGATTTGTGGATTGTACTCCTGTCAATAAAATGAGAAGATAAACTGGAAAGAGAATGTTCTAGAGTACAATGTTTAATTGCAGCTTTAAAAGCTCTCAATGTGCCTTGTACCCAAGTGCTTTTGCTTATAGCAAATACTGTTTCTAGATGTCCTGGAATTGCCAAAGGAGAAGGAAAATCATTGTTTACATATGGTATACAGGATGAACTTTTCTACTACTGTGCAATATATATATATATACATATATATGTATATATGTATATATATGTATGTATGTATGTATACAGCTCTCTTCAGAGTAACTGTGAACTTTTTTTAGCCAACATTTTAGTTTTAAAAAGATAAAGTATTTATAACTACAATTGTATAGCTTCTAAGTTATTTTTTTAGTATGTTGCTTGTCTATAGCAGTGGTGATGCCCAACCTGTAAATCCTGAATGTGCACCAGGGCTTTGTCTGTTTGTGATTCCAATCCTCTGCAGGTGTAATTCCACAATATAACTTTGAATGGAAAAGTGTCACTTTGCTTCCCTTCCTACTTTCTTGACCTAGATCTCTAGAGTTTCTTGCACCATTGCAAAACTCCCATGTCTTTGGTAATTCTTTGGCAATTTCCCTCTCACCTATGATTGAATTTCCTAAAGCTCTCAAACATCAGACTTATCTAACAATAGCTCTTTTAAAGCCAAAGCAATGTTTTGGTTCATTAAAACTGCTTGAAATTAACTCCTTCAGGAGGATAATTTCAAATAGGCTACCTTGATCTCTATTTATAAGCGTGTACAATTGAATTACTATGCAACCAAAATAAAGTTATTGCAATTTTTTCTTGTGTAGTTTTTTATGTGGTTCCTTTTATTTTTTAAAATGGGTGCATCTAGCATCTTATCACGGGGTGGGGGGAGATCCAACCATTTTTCTACATCCATATATATTATCTCTTCAAACACCCTGGATTACCACTATGCCTGCATGATTTTCCAAAATATCCAAATTTTAAATCAAGTTGCTTTACTAGTAGGAATGACAAAGTTATTTCCAATGTGATACATTGGGAACCACACTAGGTAAACAGGAACACGGGAGCTGCAGCAGTGTTAGCAAAAGTTATGGTGCAGGGACGGCTAGGTGGCGCAGTGGATAAAGCACCGGCCCTGGAGTCAGGAGTACCTGGGTTCAAATCCGGTCTCAGACACTTAATAATTACCTAGCTGTGTGGCCTTGGGCAAGCCACTTAACCCCATTTGCCTTGCAAGAACCTAAAAAAAAAGTTATGGTGCAATAGAAAAAAGACTGAGCCTGGGTCCTAACCCAGCTCTAACACTCAGCAATAATAGAATGTTGAATAAGTCATCTAACATTTCTGATCCTCTGCACAGATGGAAAGTTCTTACCCTGCTTAGGTCAGGTTACAAGGTTGAAATGAGATAATGCATATGAAAACACTTTGGAAACTACAAAATGTTACATACTTTGAAAACAACCCTATTATTCACACCCCAAATCCAACCAGTCACTCTCTGCTATAAATGTGCTACTGGATGACGATTAGAGGAAAGATGTTATTATAGAACAGTGTTTACTAAATAGCCACAGCATTAAATAAGGGTTAAGAAGAACTAAGGTCACATGATTCATCTGAATCCTTCAAAGACGTGATCCAACAATTCCTCCATGATGACACTTTTGATTTCCCCATCCAGAAAGGCTTTTTCCCTCCTCTAAACTGATCATGCTTAGTCTCTATTTTATGGAATTTATTAATTTCTGTTTAGTACTATAGTTATTTGTACACAGGTTTCATCTTATAAAATACATGTCTTTTCCTTATTCCATTCTTATAGCACGGGTGCAATTAATGACCAAGAGACTGTTCTCAAATGTGACTATCAAAAATGAAATACTGGGTTAAGTGGAATTTTAGAAATAATTTTTTTTAGGTTCTTGCAAGGCAAATGGGGTTAAGTGGCTTGCCCAAGGCCACACAGCTACGTAATTATTAAGTGTCTGAGACCGGATTTGAACCCAGGTACTCCTGACTCCAAGGCCGGCGCTTTATCCACTACGTCACCTAGATGCCCCACTAGAAATAATTTTTACTCTTAAAAAACATTTCCTATAAATCCTTCAATTGTTTCTGTTTGTATGTATTATGGTGACAGCATTAAAAGCATTATAGAGCATCCTTGGTGAGTTCCATGATTACTCCAAAGAGATCAAACTAACATGGGAAAAACACCTATTATCCAGATCATGACATGAAGTCAGATGAACAGTTTACTGAATCAGTATATCAGTAGTATACTTATCTGGAACAAGCACTGAAGATAGTAAATTGAGTCCCCAATTGAATAATTCAATTCCATAACATTTAAGTGCTTTCTATGTACCAGATAGTGCTAGGCACTGGGAATAGAAATGGGGGGGGGGGGGGAGATTGTCCCTGCCCTTGAGCTTACAATGTAATAGAGCAAAACAAAACACAAAAGAAAGTTGGAAAAAAGTGGGGAAGACATCAGGGAATGCTCTCTTTGGGGGCTTCTTGTTCTGTGGAGTTGGAACCAAGCAAAGCTGTAGATGTAGCATGAGCCGGAAAACCCAAATATTGCCCCACATAAAGGAAAGTTTTGAGAGGAGTTGAGAGCTCCTCCAGTCAGAAGAAAAGACTGAGGGAGGTGGGATGGAGTTGGGTTAGTAGCATGGTGAGGAGATTTGAAGTGATCATTTTATCCTGGGAAAGGCATCTTATTCTCTGGAGTTGAAACCAAGCAGGAAAGAGGAATAAGAGGAAGAGATCAAGGTGATGTATTTTAGAAAATGATACAATACCTTGAATGCTCCCAAACTGTTGCCTGGTTCAAAAAAAATTCTTTTTAACAATTATATGTTCATCTAACAATGCTACATGTTTGTGAATCTTTAAATATTTCAATCCCAGAAAAATCAAAATTGCAGATGACCCAAAAGGCTATGAAGAAATACAAGGTAAAGACAAATTGTCTACAGCCTATTTCCATAGATGACACAAAAAAATCAAGTTAAAAACAGTAAAGCTAAAATTGAACTTCTTGGGAGCTGTAATCCATAGAAACAATTTATTATAAAAGATGTCTTGTTTTATAGAAATAGCTCTGATTTGGAAGCTGTATATGAGCAATTGAAAGCATTTTTGGAAAAAATCTCATAAAGATTCACACTTATTTCTTGCTAAAGAACAATAGTGATTGACATCAACTTAAAACTTTTGTATGTTTATCAGCTAAGGTGTTATTAAAATGTAATAATGATCAGCATTTGGAGACCATTGTTTCTTCAATTTATTTAATGTTAATATATGTTCTAATTTAAAAAGGCAATCAAAATTCATCTATTTTTGAAGCAATATTTGATTAAATCAAATAATTTTGGAACTAGTTGGAAATCTCAATATAAATATATGCCTCAAATTTTAAAAGTTAATTAAAGAGTGAAACATACTAAAATTTGCACGTGAAAAGTAAGAAAACTCAACGACACAATAATTTATTAATAATGTTTGACAGATTTTTATTTTGAGATAGCTTCATTTATGTCTAATTGGGATTGTAAACATAATGAAAATATTTTCCTTTATCATTAGACCCTAGACAATAGAAAGTAACTAAGATCATTGTGACAGGTTAAAGAAAAATGTATTTTAGTGCTTCAGCAGTTATTTGATGGCAATAACAATGAAGAATAAATATTCTTTCTGTTCATCTTTACCATATTATAATAATTTGGCTGTCTATTAAATGTATCCCCTACCATGGGAATCTGTATAGTAAATTTTACACAATTGCGTGTTAAGGTTAAATAATTAATCTTTAGAATCTGATTAATCTACTAATCTTTATACAGTGCCCCATATTGACCTGTTAGATTATGGGAAATTCTGTGAAAACTGTTTATCTAGATATCAGTGAATTTTTATAAATTAACTCACACTAATCTTGTGGAGATGATGGAAAGTTATGAATTAGATGACATTGCAATCAGACAAGTTGGACTGGAAGAACAGATGCTAATAGTTTGGTGGCAATATGGAAGGATGCCTCCTGTAGAATAAATACCCTAGGAACCTGTATTTGGCTCTTAAACATTTCTTTCAATGATTTGGATAAAGGCAGAGATGAAAGTTTCATCAAATTTGCCAACCACAAAAAGCTGGTAGGAATAGTAGTAACACTGGATGATTAGAGTTGGGATTCAAAAGAAGCCTATGAGATTACAGCATTGAACTGAACTTTGTATGATGAAATTTAAAGGGACAAATATAAAGTCTTACACTTGGGTTCAAAAAATTCAACTTTATGAACACAAGATGAGGCAAGATGTTCTGAAAAAGATGTGAGATGGCAAACTCAATATGAATCATTAGCGTGACATTGCAACCAAAAAAGCTGATTCAATCTCAAGCTGCTTTAAAAGAGGCATGATTTCCCAGTCCAAAGAAAGAGTTAAAAAACTTACTTCCTCTAGATAGAGAGATTGAGAATGTGGCTTCCAAATGTTGAATATGCTGTCAGATAGACTGCATCAATTGGTTTTGCTTAATTGTTTAAGACAAGAAAGAGCTATATGACCATCAAAATTGGCCATAATAGGAAGAACAAAAGATATTACAAAACTGTCTGTAAAAGATAAGTAGTTCTGTCTTCTCTCCATTGACCCATTGACCATTACCATTATCACTATGGGCCATTGATCCTAACCCTTCTTTTATTTTCTTTTTGATATCAAAAACAATCTTTAAAAAATTGCTTCATATTCTTTGGCAGTCATCAGTTTTTAGCTATAGTAACCCTGATAACCTGGCATTACAAGGTTATGCTATTCTTTTGTATTCATATGAATTTACCTGCACTTATTTCCATCTTCAAGAAGTATCTTCCTCCAGGATGTCTAGGTGGCACAGAGGATAGAGCACTGGTCCTGGAGTCAGGAGTACCTGGGTTCAAATCCGGCCTCAGACACTTAATAAGCACCTAGCTGTTTGGCCTTGGGCAAGCCACTTAGCCCTGTTTGCCTTGCAAAAAAAAAAAAAAAGTATCTTCCTTCAATTCAAAAACAGTTTATTTTTTTTTTAGGTTTTTGCAAGGCAAACAGGGTTAAGTGGCTTGCCCAAGGCCACACAGCTAGGTGATTATTAAGTGTCTGAGACCGGATTTGAACCCAGGTACTCCTGACTCCAAGGCTGGTGCTTTATCCACTACACCATCTAGCCGCCCCCAAATAGTTTATTTTTAAAGCATTAACTCCCAATTAAAATAATCAAATAAACATGCCAAATGAGACATAAAAGCTTATATACATCCTTAGTATTTAATGACACTAAATTAATAGCAACAAACAAAAATATATTTGTTCTATATTCCTTTATGATGTCCTCCTGAAATTTTGCTAACTTTGGTTTTATTTTCCCTTTTTAAATTATAGTTTTCATTAGTGTATATGCTTTTCTGGCACTGATAATCTCTCTTTACATCATTCTGTATGGAACTTTTCATGTTTTTCTCATATTCCTTATGTTTGTTGTATTTGGTGCCATAATATTTCAATATATTGTTATAATGTACTCAGACATTCTTTAATGATTGGATATATAAGTAGTTTCTAGGTTTTTCTATTACAAATAAAACATCTATGATTATTTGGGGGCTAAATATATCTTTTTTTTCTCTTTTGCAATTTTTTTAGAAATAAAATTCTAGTAACAATCTCTGGATCAAAAGATATGATAAATCTTGTGATTCATGATTCATTGTCTATTATCATATTAAAGATGGGGTTTGGACCTTTAATTTTATCTATACAGAAAACTCCTAGATAAGAAATTTCCCTCTGCCAATGCAATTTAGAATCATCTCTGCCATTTTTAATTTCAGAGGGTTTCCAAGACCAGTGAGAGGTTGAATGTTTCTTTTCTTTTTCTTTTTTTTTGGAATTAAAAAGCCAATATGTTTCAGAGGTGGAACTTATAACCAGATCTTCCCAGGACTGAAGGTAACTCCTAATCACATGATTGCTCACTCCCAAAAGTTGGTGCCATTCTACAATACTTTCAAAATTATAATAGAAAACATTTTCCCACATTCTCACCAACATTGAATTTTGTCCATGTTTTTCTGTATTTGTCATTCTACTAAATAGAAAGCTGTATACAAATTTGGCACAACAATGTGCTTCAGTAGCTGGAATACTGGACCTAGATTCAGGAAGACTTTGGTTCAAATCTATCCTCTGACTCACTAGCCATATGACCCTGGGCAAGTCAAGTGATGTCTATTTCATGATAATAGCAACATGCCTCCCAAGATGAGGATAAAATGAATGTATAAAATGAAAATTATTTGGAGCAGCTAGGTGGTGCAGTAGATAGAGCACCAGCCCTGGAGTCAGGAATACTTGGGTTCATATCCGTCCTCAAACACTTAATAATCACCTAGCTATGAGGCCTTGGGAAAGCCACTTAACCCCATTGCCTTGCAAAAAGACCTAAAAAATGAAAATATTTGCAAAGTACATTATAAATTTTAAAGACATTATCATTGTATTTCCCTGATTATTAGACTTTGCTTCCATTTCACCTTTGCATATGAGAAACTGATGGAGCAATTGTTTGACATAATGGATAGAGCACTGGCCTTGGAGTTAGGAGGACCAGAATTTGAATCCAGCCTCAGATACTTGACACTTACTAGTTATGCATCCTTGGGCAAGTCACTTAATCCTGATTGCCTCACATCCAGAGCCATTTCCAGTCATCCTGATTCATATCTGGCCACTGGACCCAGATGAGTCTGGAGGAGAAAGTGAAACTGGTGACTTAGCAAACAGCACCCCTTTATTCAAATCCAATTAATGTGCTTATCACCTCCCTGATGTCATGGTCTTTGAGAACAAAAAACAAACATTATCATCAACATTATGGGAAACTGGTTGGTTGATTCATGTCCTTTGTTACTGAAGAAGACTAAACCAACATCTCTATGTTAGAGACATGTTACAAAATTACAAGCATATACACTAATGACAACCACTAAGACTGATCTGACCAATATGAGCTCAGAATGCTCTACCACAGGATGAGCACAAATAGTTCATATAAACACCTAAACTTACACATCTCAAATTTCCTTTGAGCTATTTTAATTTAGCCTTGCTTATATAGCACAGCACCCTCCTTGATAAGGGCATGCCTTGCTGGGCAGTCCTGTGCCAGTATCTCCCATGCTATACAACCAATTAAAGTTCTTAAGAGAGACCTTGAAAGTATTCTTTTGACCCCCCTGGGGGCACTTGCTCTATGTGAGTTATCTATAAAATAGTCTTTTTGGCAATGTATGTTTGGCATTTGAACAATGTGGCCAGTCCATCTTAGTTGTGCTCTCTGTAGTAATGTTTGAATGCTTGGCACAGAGAAATAATCTCTGTATCTGGTATCTTACCCTGCCAGCTAATCTTCAGAATTTTTCTAAGGCAATTTAAATGGAAGCAATTCAATTTCCTAACATGAAGCTGCTAGACTATCCAGGTTTCACAGGCATACAACAATGAGTCATTTTTTTAAATGACTTTGTAGACCCTCAGTTTGATAGTTAGTCTAATACTACTTTCTTTCACAGTCTCCAAAGTATGGAGCTAGCTCTGACAATACTTGTGTCAACCTCATTATAAATATATGCTTCCCTGGAAAGTATGCTGCCATGGTAAATGAACTTATCCACACTATTCAAAACTTCTCAATTTGCCATAACCATTGGTTTCATATATGAATGGCGTGGTACTGGCTGATGGAGCACTTGTGTTTTCTTGGTGTTAATTGTAAGGGCTAAAGTAGAACAAGCAGTACAGAATCGATTCATACTTTGGTGCATATCTGCAAACAAAAAAATCATGTACCACATTCCTTTCATTTTGGTCTTGGTTTGTAGCCTTTTCAAGTCGAACAATTTATCAGCAGTGAAGTATTTGATGCTATATTCATCCTCAGTGAACATCGCTGAAAACATCATTTTAAAAAACATGAGAGCAAGGACAAATCCTTGTTTCACTCCATTAGTAACTGGGAAATCACAAGAGCATCATTCACTATCCAGAACCTGAGCAACCTTGTTATCAAGAAAATGACCTACAATGCTAATGGTATTTCTCCAGGAAACTAAAGTTTGACATAATTTCCATAAGCCTTCATGACCAACAATATCAAAGACCTTGATCTGACTTACAGACATTGTAGGCAGACCTCTGTCTGTCTGCTCCTGGCATTTTTCCTGGAGTTGTCAGACAGCAAACAACACATTGACTATTTCTCGACTCTTTCTGAAGCCACATGGCTCAGATAGGTGACAATCTTCCAAGTAAAGGATCAGCCTACAAAGGAGGATCTGCCAAGAATCTTGCCAACATTGACTAAGAGGAAAAACGAAAAACATCCCTCTGATTGTCAAGGACAAACAATTCACTTTACCTTTACAGAGATGGATAATGGAGCATCCTTGAATTCCTGGGGGATAAACTGCCATACAAACTGGAAATTTTCAGTCAGTTTTCATATGAGCAATGGACCCCACACTTTGTAAATCCCAAGTGGAATAACATCATCATCAGGTGCTTTACCACATTAAAGGAGTCTAATAGCATTTTAAAACCTCTTCTTCAAGGTGGATTAGCCCTACCTGATCTAAAATTATATTATAAAGCATCAGTCATCAAAACTGTCTGGTATTGGCTAAGAAATAGAGTGATGGACCAATGGAATAGACTAGGTGCAATAGAAAGAAATAATTATAGTAATCTGCTGTTTGATAAGCCCAAAGAGTACAGCTATTGGGATAAAAACTCTCTCATCTATAAAAACTACTGGGAAAATTGGAAGTTAGTATGGAAGAAACTTAGATTAGAGCAACACCTCACACCCTATGCCAAGATAAGATCAAAATGGATATAGGATTTAGACATAAAAAACAATATTATAAGCATACTAGAAGATCAAGGACTAGTTTACCTGTCAGATCTATGGAAAGGGAAGCAGTTTATGACTAAGGAAGAGATGGAGAACATCACTAAAAACAAACTAGATGATTTCGATTACATTAAATTAAAAAGCTTTTGCACAGACAAAACCACTGTAACCAAGATCCAAAGAAATGCAGTAAACTGGGAAACAATCATTACAACTAATGTTTCTGACAAAGGATTCATTTCTAAAATATACAGAGAACTGAGTCAAATAAAAAAAAAGCCATTCCCCAATTGACAAATGGTCAAAGGATATGAAAAGGCAATTTACACGAGGAGATCAAAGCAATCCATAGTCATATGAAAAATTGCCATAAATCATTACTTATTACAGAAATGCAAATTAAAGCTTCTCTGAGATACCACCTCACAACTCTCAGACTGGCCAATATGACCAAAAAGGATAATGATCATTGTTGGAAGGATTGTGGGAAATCTGGGACACTATTACATTGTTGGTGGAACTGTGAATTCAACCTTTCTGGAGAACAATTTGGAATTATGCCCAAAGGGAAAGAAAAATGTGCATACCCTTTGATCCAACAATACCACTACTGGGTCTATACCCTGAAGAGATGATGAAAAAGGGTAAAAACGTCACTTGTACAAAAATATTCATAGCAGCCCTGTTTGTGGTGGCAAAGAACTGGAAATCAAGTAAATGTCCTTCAATTGGGGAAATGGCTTAGCAAACTGGTATATGTATGTCATAGAACACTATTGCTCTATTAGAAACCAGGAGGGATGGGAATTCAGGGAAGCATGCAGGGATTTGTATGAACTAATGCTGAGCAAGATAAGCAGAACCAGAAAAACACTGTATACCCTAACAGCAACGGGGGGGGTGATGATCAACTGTTGTGTCATATGTGTTCCAGGCTAAGAGCTATGAAGGGTTAACACAGAAATAGTTATGTGCTTTAACGAGCAAGATGTACTTCAGAGCTTAGATAAGGGAGTAGCTGCATGTCTAAGCTAAGGAGGTATATTCCCAGGCCCAGATAGATAGCGCATTCTGAGATAATTACCTTCTGCACTTTGTTTATCAAATCACTGTTTGGTTCTCAAAACAATCTTCTCTCTGTTTAGCAGAACACTGTTTAGTTCTCAAAACAATCACCTAAGACATACACAAGGTATGCATGTGAAAAAATGCTTGCTAAAACGCTTATGTAATTGGTTACGTAAATGTAGAGTATAAAAGTATGTATCCTGTGATCAATAAACAAACCAGCTTATGCATCATATTGATGTCGGCCTGGGTTCCCTCCTCCGGACTCGACAATCAACCTTGATGGACTTGCTCATTCCATCAGTGCAACAATCAGGGACAACTTGGTACTGCGCAATGGAGAATACCATCTGTATCCAGAGAAAGAACTGTGGATTTTGAACAAAGATCAAGGACTATTACCTTTAATTTAGGGAAAAAAACCTAAGATCTTATTGTCTTATCTTGCTATCTCTTATACTTTATGTTTCTTCCTTAAGGATATGATTTCTCTCTCATCACATTCAATTTGGATCAATGTATGCCATGGAAACAATGTAAATACTGGCAAATTGCCTTCTGTGGGGCATGAAGGAGGGAAGTAAGATCAGGGGAAAAATTGTAAAACTCCAAATAAATTAAATCTTTATAATTTAAAACCTCTTCTTCAGTTGGAACTTCAGCTAAAGACGGATTCAATTTGAAATAAATAGTCAATAACTTCTGCATTGATTGATGGTGATCTACTAAAAACACTTAAGTGTTCAACCCATCTCTCTTGGATCATGTTCTCATCACTAATCAATGTGGCTCCATCAATTCTGAGTAGCTGAGATGCACCATAGATCTTTGGCCCATAAATAGCCTTCAGGACATCATAAAAGCATTTTTTATTGTTACTATCTGCATAAAACTGAACTTGATCCACCTTTTTACTGAGTCAAGAATCCTGTATCTCTCTGAGCTTCATTTGTATATTATGATGGAATCCTACCGGTAAATCCTGTGGAGTTCTCATTTTTCATTTAGCAGCTTCTGTATTTCCCCCATCATTTTCATCAAACAAGTCTTGATGTTTTCAAGTGTTCCAACCCAGTTGAGCCAAATGCAGTGCTATACACCAAATCTCTGAAAGCTGCCTGCTCCTTTTCTATTCCACTGTTGTCAGCTGTGTGTTGGCTCAACTTCACCTCTAAGTTAGCAACAAACTTCCTACTCAGAGAAGCACTCTAATCTCTTGATATTAATTCTTCTGATATTAATTTTGCCTTAAGACTACTGCTTCGGTTAAATGTGAATATTCAGCTTGGAGAGAATGAGTCTGTGACCAATCCAGCAGGCTAAACCTCCACATTACCTTCATTATGCTTACATTCAGTCTGTCTCTTATCCTTACAAGCTCCTAGTCTATCAGATTCCAATTTTTGCTGTGAGGGTGTATTTAGGTACTTTTAATGCATTAGGTACATGGAAGACAGTGTTTGTTAAGAGAAAGTCATGAGATGCACAAGTCTTCAAAAGTAAATGACCTTTGCTTTTACTGTTTTCAACTCTTCCTCCCAAGAACTCTCTGCCCTGTCTGATAGTTCGAACCTACTCTAGCATTAAAATCCCCCAGAATAATAAGCTTGTCCTCTTTTTGTTCATTGATGATAAAGACTTCTAGGTCCTCATAAAATTTTTGTTTGATCTCATCCAGGTTTGTCATAGTGGGAGAATAGGCAAGGATGATGATGGTATGGCATTTTCCTGCAAGTGGCAAATGTATTGTCATGAGCCTGTCATTCACTCCTTTTGGTCACAGCTTATTTTTTTTTTTAGATTTTTGCAAGGCAATGGGGTTAAGTGCTTTGCCCAAGGCCACACAGCTAGGAAATTATTAAGTGTCTGAGACCAGATTTGAACCCAGGTACTCCTGACTCCAAGGCTGGTGCTTTATCCACTGTGCCACCTAGGCACCCGAGTAGATTAGTTTTGATTACAAAACCTACCCCAGCTTCATGGCACTTCATTTCATTATTGTCACTGTAGAAAAAATGTGTATCCAATTCCAACTTTAGTAAACTGGCCTTATTTGCCAGCCTTGGCTAATTGTTTTACTAGGGCTGTTCATATTTCAGGTGTCTCTAATATTGCTTTTGAGATAATTCCTTGTACCAATAGTAGTGGAATCAACTTTGAAGACTCTTTTGTACATTTTTTTTGTTGACCACAGGGTAAAGTTCTGGCCTGCCTCAGTAATCAGGCCAGGTTTGGGTAAGCAGACAATTTTCTGGCATCTTTTTGAGCCCCTTCCTCATACTAGAAGTAATATGATCCTTAGAAGGCTGTTCTATCTCATTGCTGCTTTCAGTGAGGAGACAGCCCTATGACCTGGGTTGCCTGTGTTGCCTTTGTACAGACTTGTGACTACAGCACCCAATGTGGATGCACATGCTGCTTTCTCACTTACCTCTCACCACAAGGCTTTGAGATAGGAATAGTAAAATGGTGTGGGTGATGTCTTTTGATTTGTGTGTAAATTTGATTTAAGTGAGGCATGAGGTCATTGACCTCATTCTCTCTTTCAAACTCATAGTCCAATAGCAAGACAGAGTCAAGACAATTGGTGATGGCTCTAGATACAATGGATGACCTTGATAACTTCAATGAAGATGTAAATACATATGCATATATTATGTATTAAAATATATGTATATGATATATATGCATATTTATCTAAATATTCATTAAACATTTTCTATATGTTAGATAGCATGCTAAATTCTGGAGATAGAGATTACATTCTATAGGGAAAAACCACAAAAGTACATGCAAAATATTTATATGAGATTATTTTAGGGGAAGGCAATAGTGCCTAGTAGGTTCTGGAAAGACTTTGAGTTGAACTTTGAAAGAAACTAGGGATTCTAAATGGCAGAGGAAGCAGTGCATTCTAGGCATGGGGAGGCACAGAGGGCTAGAAGATGTGTCACATGTAGGAACAGTAGGAAAGACAGTTTGGTTAAACCATAAAGTATATGACAGCATCTACAAAGATCAACTGAAGTCACATTGTGAAGATCTTTAAAAATTGAACAGGGGCAGCTAGGTGGCACAGTGGATAGAGCACCGGCCCTGGAATCAGGAGTACCTAAGTTCAAATCTTGCCTCAGACACTTAATAATTACCTAGCTGTGTGGCCTTGGGCAAGCCACTTAACCCCAATTTGCCTTGCAAAAAACCTAAAAAACAAAAAAAGTTGAACAAAGGAGTTTTAGATGACATAGAATTCATTGTTTTTAATGAGTATGGAAGTGAGATAGAGCTGTTTTAGTAATATCACTTTGGCATCAATATGGAGAATGTGTTGGAGATGGGAGAAACTTGAGTCCAAATGGAGCCCAATTTGTTCAGTCATTTTTCAACTGCCTCATTCTTCATGATTCTCTTTGGGGTTTTCTTGGCAAAGCTATTGGAATGGCTTGTTATTTCCTTTTCCAACTTATTCTGTAGAAAACTGAGACAAATAAATCTTTGCTCTGTGATTTGCCCAGGGTCATCTAGATATTTGAACTCAGAAAATGAATCTTCCTAACTCCTCTCCTGACACACTGTCCATTGCACAAAGCTACCCTTGGAAACCAGTTAGGCCATTGTGATATGGCAGACCCTTACAGACTACAGATATCAAACTTTTATCTCATGTATTTATTGCAAATATTCTCCCAATCTTTTTCTTTTGATTTTAGAGGAATATCTTTTTACATAGGTCAACTCATCAACAAGTATTTATTAAGTACTTATTTGCCAGGCATTGTGCTTAAGACTAGAGATATAAAGATAAACAAAATACAGTCCCTGCTCTCAAGGAGCTCATAGTCTAATGAGAGAGACAATATATAAATAATTGTGTAAAAAATATATAGGATAAAATATAGATAATCACTAGATAGAAGGCATTATCATTAAGGGGGAATTAGGAAATGTTTCCTGCCAAAGGGAAGTCAAAGAAGCCAGAAGACCAAAGCAAAAAGAGAGAGAATTCCAAACATAGGAGACAACCAGTGAAAAATGCCCAGAGATAGAAGATGGAGTATCTTGTACAAACAGAAAGGACAAAATCCTTTTACCTTTGCTCTAGAGATATTTTAGATTTTTACTTTGTTCACTCTGAGGTACCACCTCAAACCTATCAGTTTGACTAATATAACCAAAAAGGAAAATGATAAATGTTAGAAGGGATGTGGGAAAACTGGGACACTAAAGCATTATTAGAGAGCTGTAAATTGATCCAATCATTCTGGAGAGCAATTTGGAACTATGCCCAAAAGGCTATTAAAAAAAACAATGATCTACTACTAGGTCTGTATTCCAAAGAGATCACAAAAAAGGGGAAAAGATCCATATATAAAAAAATATCTATAGCAATTCTTTTGGTAATACTAAAGAATAAATTGAGAAATGCCTGAACAAATTGTGGTATATAACTGACAAAATATTATTGTTCTGTAAGAAATCATGAACTGGTGGATTTCAGAAAAACCTAGAAAGATTTGCATGAACTGATATAGAAGCAGGAGAACATTGTACACAATAATGGCAACATTGTGTGATGATCAGTTGTGATAGACTTAGTTCTTCTCAGAAATATAGTGATCAAAGACAATTCTAAAAGACGTGATAGAAAATATCATCCATATCCAGAAAAAGAACTACAAAATCTTTTAATTAGATCAAAACATTCTATTTTCACTTTTTTAAAATTTGTATTTTTTTCTTTCTTGTGCTTTTTTTCCTTTTGTTCTGATTTGTCTTTCATACAACTAGTATGGAAATATGTTCAATATGATTGTACATGTATAACCTTTAACAGATTACTCACTGTCATGGGGAAGGTAGGGAGGGAGGAAAATATAGAACTCAAAATCTTATAAAAAATGAATGTTGAAGACTATATACATATAACTGGAAAAAAATTTTAAAACTTACTTTTTTTCAGTTAGTTTCATTTTTATCTACATCGGTCTCTTTAGACACCTTTGCCTTTTCTTTCTCATCAGAATCAGGCTTGTTTCATCAAAATTTTCCTCTTAAGACCACTGCATCCCTCTGAGGACATCTTTCCCTGCAGAACTTTAGTGCAGGGGATCCTGTCTACTGTTCCCTATAAATTCTTTGAAATCTGTTGTCCCAAAATCTAGGATACATGTTGATCCATGTATTCCTCATTATCTGTCAAAAACTCTAAGACAGAGTGATTATTTCTGTTATAAATGACTCAGGAATGCTTAGTCCAGAGTTATCAAAATGGTTTTTATTACAAAATGGCACACTTCTCTCAAGGTATGAGAGAGAGGTGAGGAATCCCAGAAATGGAAGGTCTTTTATGCAGTTTGAAAGGCTTTGTTCCTGCCCCTTCCTGCTAGTCATGGGCTGGGGTCACAATTTAATTGATACCTTGGTTCTCATACATTTCCCCCTCCCTGCTCATTATACTAATGAGCAAGAACAGCTATCTCTTTAAACATGTGCAAAGGAGAAGGTCAAGATCCTAGGTTAACTAAGAAAGGTGGGGCACACCTGGCCTAATCTCAGGGTTTTTTTAAAGTTTTTTTGCAAGGCAAATGGAGTTAAGTGGCTTGCCCAAGGCCACAAGGCTAGGTAATTATTAAGTGTCTGAGGTTGAATTTGAACTCAGGTACTGGACTCCAAGGCCAGTGCTCTATTCACTGTGCCACCTAGCTGCCCCTAGATCATTGTAATTTAAAGAGCAACTATCCAATGGATCAGTAAACACATTTTAGATCATAAAAATGTTACTGAGCTAAAGATATTTTGGACTGGCCATAATGAAGTAAATTAATTTTAACTGCTCTTTGGGGATAAGGTAGTCTTCGTAAGCACACAATATAAGAGAATGCAGTATAATAAAAGCATAGAAATTAGAGAGCAGTAGAAGAGAAAGGAAAGGTGGGTTTTTTTTAGAGGGGGGGAATAGAGTGTGCATGTGCTTGTTATTTATTTTTTTTAGGGTTATTTTTTGCAAGGCAAATGGGGTTAAGAAGCTTGCCCAAGGCCACACAGCTAGGTAATTATTAAGTGTCTGAGACTGGATTTGAACCCAGGTACTCCTGACTCCAGGGCCCGTGCTCTATCTCAGTTTTTGATCAGATTGAGGCTACCTGCCCTTAGTCAACAATACAGGCAGAGTCCAGTCTTTGTAATGTAAACTAACAATTCTCCCTTCTTCTTGTGGAACTCATACACACACATATTCCTCACAATTCCCCCTTTTCTTTTATAATAAGTATTTGAGGTTCCACTTATTAGTGATTTCTATCTTAAATCACAATCCTTGTTATTGACATAACTACTGACTTTTTCTGCTATCAAGATTTTTACTTCCTTATTATCAGAGGCATGGAGCATCCTATTTTCCAGGTTTGTTAAGGAGCACATGCCAACTTTCTGATATCTTTTACTACTTGCCTATTATCATCTATTTTTAGGCTACAACTTGATAGATTCAATTTACCACAAACTCCTCCAATCAACAGATTGTCTAATATGATTCTACATTGAAAAACTCTCTCTTGTTTGTGTGACTTAGTCAGCCAGCAAGTCCAGGACCCTAGCTATCTAATTGGTAATTTTTTTCCATTACAACTTAGAATCTAATCAGGTTATAAATTGGGGTTCCATAGCCCCAACTCCCATCCTGTGCCCAGGTAACAAGCCCATAAGCCTAGATAACAGCTCCCTGACCAATCCTTGGCAGATGGGTATATACAGCAGTAATCAATTTTCTTTATTGCAATGGTTTCTGACAAGGGATCCAGATACCATCATTATATCTCGCATGAGTCTCAGTGCACCTATCTCTTTAAGTTGCATAGTCCATAATTTGTGTATCCTGCTCCTGGACATAAGTCCACAGTCATTTGCTACTCCCCAGGAAACTATCCTGGCCAGACTGGTATAAACAATAGTCATCTTGAACTGACAAAGTTATATGCCACTGATGTTTCTCTCCAGAATCCTGTGCCAGAGCACACTTCTGACCAGGAACTGACCTGAGTGGATTCAGGACTGGCCCCCAAGGCCAATTCTCAAACTTCTGTGAACCACCACAAGTCCAATAGTTAGCCACCCCCAAAAGACTGGGCATTGACTTCTGTCAGCTAGATTCTTTTCCCACCATTTCTAATACCTAGTTCTCTAAATCAGAGATAAGTCTTTTCTTATATAGGATATACAGACTCATGTGGGATATAATGATGCCACCCAATAATCTTGACCTTCTTTTCTCTCAATGGAGAATATCTTCTCCCTGCCTCTTTTCCTCCTTTCCATAAGTTATAAGTAGGGATGTCATACAGAATCAAGGGGAAGTTACAGATGCCCTGACTAAACAAAGTACACATAGGCAAGAGATGGTGGAGATGAATTTGTCCAGTGTCTCTCCTCTTCTCTTCTCCCCCAGGGACATCCAATATCCTTCTGTACCTTCTGAATCAATTCCAAAAAGTCCTCTCCAGCTCAGGTGATTTGTTGAGACCTTCTCTTCTAGCAAAGAAACTGCTTAACGTTTCACTCAAATCAAAACACATCTTTTCATCACAAGACAATGAGATTCTGGAGATTTTTACAATTTACATTTTGGCTTACTCACTGTCATATTGACATACATACTTCAACACAATAAACTTCCATAATCATTTCACTACATGAGTAACTCCACTGAGAAATACCACTATAACTTCTGGCCAAGATGGCAGAGAGAAGACAGGCACAGTTCTAAAGTCTCCTGATCTCTTCCCCACCTATCACATGAAACAAACCTCTTAAAGGAAATCAGACCCACAAAACCCAGAAAGAAAAGCCAGGAGAAAGAACATCTACCTCAGGATTTGTCTCCCACAGCAGCTTTGGCCGAATTCGGGCAGGTGAGTCTGGGCTCAGAGGGAGGATCAGCCCCGGATCAGCCAGATTAACAGCTGAATTGGAACCGAGAGTCTGAGGGCCAGAGAGCCAGACCTGCTGGATCAGCGGTAGGGCTAGACAAAAGGGGCTTGGGTCCTCGGGGAAGCAGAGGCGCTGGGGTTGGTGCTGTCCACCTGGAGCTCCAGGACCAGGCTGGGAGAGGAGTTCTGGTGCAGGAGAGCTGCAGACACCATACCTTGGCTCCTTGGGTCTGAGAAACTCTGAGGGCACGCCTCCATTGCATAGAGGCCTCTCCCCAAACAAAGGCAAACTACTTCTGCCTCAGGCCCAGGTGTGTGAGCAAAACAACCAGCCCAGCTGAGGAATGACCTCAGGCCAGGGGAAAGCCCACCATTGATTGAAGGCAAAAGAATTCAATAGTTCCAACTCCTCCCTTCAGGCGAAGGGAGAAGGCCTCTCAACCAAGGTCACAGACATTCCAGAGAGGGCAACCAGCACCTCCTACTGGCCAGCCAGAGAAACTGCACTCAATAAAGCCTTTAGCGATCCCAAGGTCTGTGAACCAGCCCCTCCCCAACTCAAGGTCTTAGCATAATGAAGAAGGGTCAGCAGAAAGGTGGATCCATAGAAAAATTCCTGGAAGGGAAAGAGCCCAACTCAGAGAGACTTGGAACCTCTAAGGAGAATACAATCTGGTCTCCAGCACAGAAAGACTTCCTTGAAGAAATAAGGAAGGAGCTTAAAAATTTGGGGGAGACAATACCTTAGAAAGTATAATTGGACAAACACAAAAGGAGAATAAATCTCTCAGATCACCAATTGGACAATTACAAAATGAGAATAATTCTCTCAGATCCTCAAATGAGCAAATGCAAAAAGAAATTCTCTCAAAACCTCAATTGGTCAAATGGAAAGCTCTTTCAAAAGTAGAATTGACCAATTAGAAAAGGAGTTGCAAAAGGTTAATGAAGAAAACTCCTCTCCCCCCAAAAATGATGGAGTCTACAGAAACTAATGACTCCATGAGACAGCAAGAGTCAGCTAAAAAAAAAATCAAAAAATAGAAAAAATAGAAACAAATGTAAAATACCTCATCAACAAAACCACTGACCTTGAGAATAGATCAAGGAGGGGCAACCTGAAAATTATAGGACTTCCTGAAAACATTGAAGAGAAAAAAAGCCTAGACTTGATATTACAGGATCTAGTGATGGAAAACTTCCCCAATATTATGGAATCAGAGGGCAAAGTAGTTATTGAAAGAGTACATCGATCCCCATCAGAAAAAGATCCTAAAATGAAAACACCAAGGAATGTTGTGGTCAAACTGCAGAAGTATCAGATAAAAGAGAAAATCCTGCAAGCAGCCAGAAAGAAACAATTTAAATATCAAGGAGCCACAGTAAGGATCACACAGGACCTGGCTGCATCAACTTTAAGGGATCGAAGGGCCTGCAACAAGATATTTCAAAGAGAATGGGGGCTTGGAATGCAGCCAAGAATCTACTTCCCTGCAAAGCTGAGCCCTCTCTTCCAGGGAAAAAGATGGACATTTAACAAAATGGAAGAATTCCAAAAATTTCTGATGAAAAGACCAGACCTAAACAGAAAATTTTGACATCAAACAGGAGGTTCAAGAGACACATGAAAAGGTAAAATAAAAAAGGGGGGGGGCCGTAAAAGGAAAAAAAATGCAATCCAGTAAGTTGAAACTGGCTATATCCCAGCATGGGGGTAAAAAAAAAAAAAAGATTCTCATAAACCTTGAGAAATGTAACTCTAACAGAGAGAATACACCTAGCCAGAAATGATGGACATTTATGACCTATCCATGAGACTACTATCTAATGGGATGTAACTGGCTTTAACCCCACTTGGGAGAAAGAATCTAATAACTCTCAGGAATTTTGACTCTATTCGATAGAATATACAGAACTAGAAGGGACAGACACTTAGAATTTTCCAAGACTTAGAAGGATCTAAAAAAAACCCACTACTGCCATAAAAAGGGGTACAGGAAAGAGACAGGAGGAGGGAGGGGATTGAATAGGGTAAGTCTCATTACACTAAGAGGTACAAAAAACCTATGGTAATAGTGGGGAAGAAGGGAGCAGAGGAGAAACACCTGAATCTTCTTCTCATCAGACTTGGCTTAAAGTCAACCTACACATACTCAGTTAACTTATAAAACATCTAACCTTTAAAGCATTAAAAGGGGAAAAGGGGAGGGGGGATGGAGAAAGGGAAGGGGAGTGGGGGAAATAAGGGAAAATAACAAAAGGAAGGGAAGGGAAAAGGGAAAAAGGGAAAGGGGAAAGAAAGGGGAGGGTGTGATATAGGAAGGCAAACATACTGAAGGGGGTGGTTTTCAGAAAAAAAGGCTTGGGAATATGGATAAAAGTGGGGAAAAGGGGGAAAAATACAGAGGGAAGATAGTATGGAGGGCAATAAAGAATTAGTAATCATAACCTTGAATGTGAATGGGATGAACTCTCCCTTAAAATGTAAGCAAATAGCAGAGCAGATTAAAAACCAGAATCCTACAATATGCTGCTTACAAGAAACTCATTTGAAGCAGAGAGATGCATATAGAGTAAAGCTAAAAGGTTGGAGCAAAATATATTTTGCTTCAGCTAAAGTAAAAAAAGCAGGAGTAGCAATCTTTATCTCAGACAAAGCAACAGGAAAAATAGATAGCGTTAAAAGAGATAAGGAAGGAGGGCGGCTAGGTGGCATAGTGGATAAAGCACCGGCCTTGGAGTCGGGAGTACCTGGGTTCAAATCCGGTCTCAGACACTTAATAATTACCTAGATGTGTGGCCTTGGGCAAGCCACTTAACCCCATTTGCCTTGCCAAAAACCTTAAAAAAAAAAGAGAGATAAGGAAGGAAACTTTATCCTCCTAAAAGGTACCATAGACAATAAAGTCATTTCAATATTGAATATATATGCACCCAGTGGGACAGCACCCAAATTCTTAGAGGAGAAGCTGAAAGAATTACAGGAAGACATAGACAACAAAACTCTACAAGTGGGAGATCTCAACCTCCCGCTATCAGAGCTAGATAAATCGAATCATAAAACAAACAAGAAAGAAATTAGGGAGGTAAATAGATTGTTAGAAAAATTAGATATGGTAGACTTATGGAGTAAACTGAATGGGGATAGAAAGGAGTATACCTTTTTCTCTGCAGTACATGGAACTTATACAAAAATTGGCCATGTACTAGGACATAAAAATCTAATGATCAACTGCAGAAAGGCAGAAATAGTGAATACATCTTTCTCAGATCACAATGCAATAAAAGTTATATGCAATACTGGGCCAAGGAAATATAGACTCAGAATAAATTGGAAACTGAATAACCTCATTTTAAAAAATGAGTGGGCCAAAAAACAAATTATAGAAAGAATTAACCATTTTATCCTAGATAATGATAATAATGAAACAACATACCAAAACCTATGGGATTCATTCAAAGCAACTCTCAGGGGATATATTATAGCTCTAAAAGCTTATATGAATAAATTGGAGAAAGAGGAAATCAATGAACTAAACATGCAACTAAAAAAATTAGAGAAAGAACAAATCAAAAATCCTCAAATAAATACCAAATTAGAAATTCTAAAAATTAAAGGAGAAATTAATAAAATTGCAAGCAAAAAAAGCTATTGAATTAATAAATAAAACCAAAAGTTGGTATTATGAAAACACCAATAAAATTGATAAACCTCTGGTCAATTTGATTAAAAAAAAGAAGAAAACCAAATTGCTAGTATCATAAATGAAAAAGGTGAACCTCATAATTCAAAATTATTTTGCCCAACTCTATGCCAATAAATTTGATAATCTAAGTGAAATGGATGAATATTCACAAAAGTATCAGTTGCCCAGGTTAAATGAAGAAGAGATTAAATACCTAAACAACCCTATCTCAGAAAAAGAAATTCAACAAGCCATTACTGAAGTCCCTAAAAAAAAATCTCCAAGGCCTGATGGATTCACAAGTGAATTCTACCAAACATTTAAGGAACAATTGGTTCCAATCCTATATAAACTCTTTGGAAAAATAGGGAAAGATGGAACTCTGCCTAACTCTTTCTATGAAACCAATATGGTACTGTTACCTAAACCAGGAAGAGTTAAAACAGAGAAAGAAAATTATAGACCTATCTCCCTGATGAATATAGATGCAAAAATCCTAAATAAAATCTTAGCAAAATGATTACAACAAGTCATCACTAGGATAATACATTATGATCAAGTAGGATTTATTCCAGGAATGGAGGGTTGGTTCAATATTAGGAAAACGGTTAGTATACTTAATTATATCAACAACAAACCTATCAGAAATCATATTATCATATCAATAGATGTTGAAAAAACTTTTGACAAAATACAGCATCCATTCCTATTAAATAACACTAGAGAGTGTAGGAATAAATGGACTGTTCCTTAAAATAATTAGCAGTATCTATCTGAAACCATCAACAAACATTATACTCAATGGGGAGAGGCTAGAGGCATTCCCAATAAGATCAGGGGTGAAACAAGGGTGCCCATTATCACCACTACTATTCAATATGGTATTAGAAATGTTAGCATCAGCAATTGGAGAAGAGAAAGAAATTAAAGGAATCAGAATTGGGAAGGAAGAGACAAAACTCTCGCTCTTTGCAGATGACATGATGGTCTACCTAGAGAATCCCAAGAAATCATCTAAAAAACTACTGGAAACAATTAGCAATTTTAGCAAAGTTGCAGGTTATAAAATAAACCCTCATAAATCCTCAACTTTTCTATATATGTCTAGCAAGAAACAGCAGGAAGAGCTAGAAAGAGAAATCCCATTCAAAGTAACCTCAGACAATATAAAATGTTTGGGAGTCTATTTGCCAAGACAGACTCAGAATCTTTTTGAAAACAATTATAAAACACTTCTCACACAAATTAAATTAGATTTAAATAACTGGGAAAATATCAACTGTTCATGGATAGGTAAAACTAATATAATAAAAATGACAAGTCTACCAAAACTAAACTACCTCTTTAGTGCCCTACCAATCAAAATTCCAAAAAAATTACTTAAACAAGTTAGAAAAAAATTATAAGTAAATTCATATGGAGAAATAAAAAGTCAAGAATTGCCAGGAGATTAATGAAAAAAAGTGCAAAAGAAGGTGGCTTATCCCTACCTGATCTAAAATTATATTATAAAGCATCAGTCATCAAAACTGTTTGGTATTGGCTAATAAATAGAGTGGTGGACCAGTGGAATAGACTAGGTGCAAAAGCAGGAGATGATTATAATAATCTGCTGTTTGATAAACCCAAAGAGTCTGGCCATTGGGATAAAAACTCCCTCTTTGATAAAAATTGCTGGGAAAATTGGAAGTTAGTATGGAAGAAACTTAGATTAGACCAACACCTCACACCCTTTACCAAGATAAGATCCAAATGGTTACAGGACATAGACATAAAAACAATACTATAAGCAAATTAGAAGATCAAGGACTAGTCTACCTGTCAGATCTATGGAAAGGGGAGCAGTTTATGACTAAGGAAGAGTTGGAGAACATCACCAAAAACCAATTAGATGATTTTGATTACATTAAATTAAAAAGCTTTTGCACAGATAAAACCAATGTAACCAAGATCAAAAGAAATGTAGTAAATTGGGAAACAATCTTTACAACTAATGATTCTGACAAAGGACTCATTTCTAAAATATACAGAGAACTGAGTCATATTTTTAAAACAAAAAGCCATTCCCCAATTGACAAATAGTCAAAGGATATGCAAAGGCAATTTACAGATGAGGAGATCAAAGTAATCTATAGCCATATGAAACAATGCTCTAAATCATTAATTATTAGAGAAATGCAAATTAAAGCTTCTCTGAGGTACCACCTCACACCTCTCAGATTGGCCAGTATGACCAGGAAGGATAATGATCATTGTTGGAAGGGATGTGGGAAATCTGGGACACTATTACACTGTTGGTGGAGCTGTGAACTCATCCAACCCTTCTGGAGAACTATTTGGAACTATGCCCAAAGGACAACAAAAATGTGCGTACCCTTTGACCCAGCAATACCACTACTGGGTCTATACCCAGAAGAGATGAGGGAAGAGGGTAAAAACATCACTTGTACAAAAATATTTATAGCAGCCCTGTTTGTGGTGGCAAAGAATTGGAAATCCAGTAAATGTCCTTCAATTGGGGAATGGCTTAGCAAACTGTGGTATATGTATGTTTCTATTAGAAACCAGGAGGGATGGGATTTCAGGGAAGCCTGGAGGGATTTGCATGAACTGATGCTGAGTGAGATGAGTAGAACCAGAAAAACACTGTATATCCTAACAGCAACATGGGGGTGATGTTCAACCTTGATAGACTCACTCGTTTCATCAGTGCAACAATCAGGAACAATTTTGGGCTGTCAGCAAAGGAGAGTGCCATCTGTAACCAGATAAAGAGCCATGGAGTTTGAACAAAGTTCAAGGGCTATTCCCTTTAATTTAGGAAAAAAACAGATATCTTATTGTCTGATTTTGTTGCCTCTTAGACTTCTTGTCTCTTCCTTAAGGATATGATTTCTCTCTCATCACACTCAATTTGGATCGATGTACAACATGGAAACAAAGTAAAGACTGACAGATTGCTTTCCGTGGGGTGGGGGGAGTAAGATTGGTGGAAAAATTGTAAAACTCAAATAATATCTTTAATAAAAAATCCAATAAATTAAAAAAATAAAAAAGGAAAATAAAAAAAGGAATGTTGTTTTGCAAATTTCAAAAGCAATATGGAAATGAGTTAATGATTTTCTCAGAAGTATGTTATTCCACTGCCCATTTTACCTAATCTGTTCATTTTATATAGGTTTTGCCCTTCTATGGCCATGTTCCAATCATGAGTCATATCCTATCAAATCTTGCGTTTTTCTTTTTCTGAGACTTAAGGTTAAGTATGCCCAGAGTCACAGTCACACAGCTGGATTTGAACTCAGGTCCTCCTGATTGCAGGGTCGGTACTCTAATTATTGTACTGTCTATCTGCCTCTCCTAACAAATCTCAACAGTACCCAACAAACTGATCTACCTCCTGAGATAAACTTTTAT
This sequence comes from Macrotis lagotis, assembly GCF_037893015.1. Classification (NCBI taxonomy): domain Eukaryota; kingdom Metazoa; phylum Chordata; class Mammalia; order Peramelemorphia; family Peramelidae; genus Macrotis; species Macrotis lagotis. The sequence continues at coordinate 360,416,192 of NC_133658.1, read as the reverse complement.
ATTTGTATATAGACATCTGAGATTAGGGGTTTTATTGATGTTTCTCTTCTTGTATATTATCTGGGAATTATTAATTCTCTCCACTGCTATTTCCTTTCTATAAACTCACTTCTGTGATATCTGACTTGGCAAATAAATAAGCAGTTTTCACCTCCTTTCATTTTCAGTTTTAAGACTGTGATTAGATTCATATATATCCAGTTAAATATATTTATTTTTCCCAGTGCTCATTAGATATATTCTATCATCAAATCATTCCTATATCTTAACCAAAACTCAAATCTGCATTTCTCTTCTGATGCTTCTATAGTTTTTACTCATAATTTGTTAACCTTTTCATCCTTTCTAACTATTATCTTCCCTTTCATAGTTACTTTCACTTCCTCATCTCCAGTTCACTTCTCAGTTCTTTACGATTTGTTTTCTGGCCCTATCAGGCTGTTGAAATTGCTCTCATCAATATTATCCATGAAATATTAAACAATATTATCCACTGCCAAATGGGGAGCTCTATTCAATTCCTCATCTCCCTTAACATTAGTTAGTATCATGAACATACTCTTGATATCATCTTGATATCTTTAGTTTCCATTGTTGACCCCAATAATAAATCCCATTGTATCAAGGGTCACTGGTGTGCCAACATCCTAGAGAGGGAAGCGAGGCTTTGGCGTAACTGAAAAGGTGCAAAGATCTTAGGTTTGGGAGACATACCTCCTATGGAAAGGAAAATATCAGTGGAGAGAATTAATAATTCCCAGATAATATCCAACCCCATCCAAAGTTGAAGGTCACTTCCCTTCCTTGATGGAGATGTAGTTTTTATACCCTGTCTTCAGATAATGCAATGTACAAGGACCCAGCTCCAAGTTGTATCTTTGGGGGTTTGACTCTCTAACAGATGACCCATGCATGCCTATGTAATCAACTAGCTTAGAGAAGTATTAATAAATGTATATTAACCTAATTCTCTTTTGTTCTCTCTTAAGACCCAACCCTAGAGGTTAATGTTTGACCCTTATGAGGACAAATGCTGAAAGTTAACACATAGTTCATCTATTATTATTTTTAAGGACAAACTCATGAAGTTCCTCACTGTTGTTTCAATGGATACTTCATTCTTCCTTATAACCTGGAAAGTAATTGATCTTCTTGAGTTGAGAGATCACCATCCTTGTTCTCTGCAAGTCTCTCTGGAAGTTTACTATAAAAGTATCCATGCTCTCCAAACTTTCCATAAATGAAATTTTGAGAGTCAAGACTTGGATTCAAGGTAGTGCTTGGTTTGAATCTTTATTCTAGATTGTGGACAAGTTGCAACCTCTCTGACTCTTTGCTTCCTCATTTGTAAAATGGGGATAATAACTCTGATATCTACCTTACAGAGTTGTTGGGAGACTCAAACAAGATAATATGCAGTAAGTCCCTTAAAATTTCAAGGAGTTCTTATTAGTCAAAGTTTTCTCTTGCTTTTGGTGCTAGTTTTGGGGATCTATTGACTTTTTTAGGGACTTAATTGCCGGTAGTTTCTAACAGATACTTTTATCTGTATTGGGCTTTTCTCTAATTCCAGGAGACTACAAGATGCTTTGATCCACAATTAGCAGGTTCCTGCCAGAGCTAAAATGCAAAGAGAAGCTGTAGTCTCTGAGAAGGTCTTAAGAAGAAATCCAACTTCCTGGCACTTCTTTCTTTTCTCTCTTGGCCCAAGTGATCAAACTTCAAACACCTTACACTTCCTTGAAATCTCTTTGCTGTCTCAGCATCTTTATTATAGTTCAATATAAGCACATAAAGATGTCTTTGTTTGAATCTCTGTGGCCTCTTAAATTTAAAACATTTGAAAAGTTTCAGTGTTCTTCTTTGTGCCCTTGTAACCTCCCACATTTCAAAGGCTTTGAATTTCTTTTGGGGGCAGCTGGCAGCAAAGAAACAAACATTTAAATGCAAGGTGTCAATCTAAAATTTTAGTTAAAAAGAAGTCAATACAACAATATGGAGGCCTTTTTAAAAAAATTTATTCGGTTTTTGCAAGGCAATGGGTTTAAGTGACTTGACCAAGATCACAGTGTCAGATTCTCTGACACTAATAATGATTATAAATCTGAATGTAAGTGTGTCACCATCATATAAAAGCTGTAAATTCCCTCCTCTTGAGAGAAAAGTTTATCTTTGTAAAAGACCCAACACGTTCCTTTAGTGAATCAATAATCAAAGAATGATAGAACATCCTGTGTGTCTGAGGTCACATTTGAACTCAGGTCCCCTTGACTCCAGGGCCAGTGCTCTATCCTAGCTGTCACAATATGGAGGCCTTTAATGGGGTAGAAGAGTTGCAACCCCTGGTATCATAAAGCAAGTGCTGAGCTAACCCAAATAAGGGACTAGGAACAGGTTTATATATAGAGTACCAAGGCAGAGAGAATGACTAGGCTGCAGGTGGGAGGGGTTAGATCTTACAGTTTCACCAGATAATCTGGTTTTATATACCATGAAAATGTTCATAAAGGAAGTCTGGGAATCTGGGAAGGAGAGAGTTTGGGAGGTTTACAAAATAATCAGGGACAATAACTGGTCCATTGGCCTGGGAACTGAAACCAAATCAAGATGAGTTAGTTCTCAGTCAATAGTGATTGTCAATGGCATTGTCCTAAGGGTTTATTTAATCCTCACAGCAATCCTGTAAACTAGGGGCTTTTATATTCTTCATTTTATAGAGAAAACTGAGACAAACCACACAGATAGTTTCTGAGGCCACATTTGAGCTCAGGTCTTCCTGACTCCAAGGCCCAACATTCTAGATCATGAAGTTGCCACAGTGAACAGTGAATTTTGTTCTTCATATGTATGCATGTGTTTATATGTATAGTAGAATTATTTTTCTGGTTCTTTAAGGGCAGAGCTGGTAGATGAGATTAACTTTCACATAAATACTAATAAAGAAGGACTCATTTTAATCAAGTTAATTTAGCAATGATAAAGGGTACTTTGAGAAAGCCTCAATAGTAAACAGTCTTACCTTCTTAATCTGTATCAAGATAGTCAAGGTATTTCCTTGTTTTAAAGGTCTCTGGGTTATCCCCTCCCTAATTCTGGGTTGAGTTGTAACCTTTTTTTGCTTTATAAACTGGAGGTGATGTTTCAGATCTCACCTTCTGACAGTCAAAACTATAAAAACCCTACCATAAGGCTTCATTCCTTCTGATTCTCTAACTAGATCCCCATCCCCAAGCATGCCTATGTAACCCTCAAATTTTTTAGAGGAATACCAACAAATGTGCATGTTAATCTAATTCTGTTTTCCTTTTATTTTTTAGATTTTTTTCAAGGCAATGGGGTTAAGTGGCTTGCCCAAGGCCACATGGCTAGGTAATTATTAAGTGTCTGAGGTCCGATTTGAACCCAGGTACTCCTGACTCCAAGGCCGGTGCTCTATCCACTGTGCCACCTAGCCACCCCTGTTTTACTCTTAAGACTAAAAGTCTGGTAACATTTTCCCCCATTAGGACAAACTCTTGGAAGGTTAACACAGAATTACTTTTTACTTATTTTCTTACTTATTTTTTACAAAACTCAGTATAGAACCCTCCTCATTTTTGGAGGACCTCTCCTTATCACGTGGTGAGAAATGAATGCTCCCCAAAAGAACAAATGAGGGAAGCTTAGGAGCTTCTGCAGTGTCTGTATTGGGAGTTATGGTCCCATGAGAGATAGCCTATGACCCAATGAGATAAGGAAAGGAAAGAGAAGTGTGCCACAAGAGTCCCAATGACCTAGACTCTTTGCCTTGGAAAGCCTTAACCTTGTGATTTCACAAGAATGGTCCTTGGTTAGAACAAAGTTCCTGTGAGACTAAGATAGGTATTTAAGACATCCATAAGGACCTTTGGATTACATTTCACTTCACTGAGGTATCACCCCTCAAACCTCCAGAAGAGGACTTCATAGTGAGGATCTGTCCCCATGAGTTTAGTCCTGGCAAATCCGAATCTGTGTTACATTTGATAGATTGCAGATGCAGAGTTTTGTATATACAAATCAGCTTGTGAATACTGAAGTTCTACAAAATCAGGCTTGCAAAACTTTCCAAACTAAAAAATCCATTTTCTCTATTTTGGCCAAAGATTTATGATTTGTTTATATTTTGAAATAACCTCAATATTATCCTCTCTGAAAATCCTGAAAAACACTGCATGCCCTCTCTGCCAGGGCTCAAGGAAACTTTTTTATTATGGCTATTTTTCCTGCACTTCAACTTAGTGAAATTTCTTTCAGAGTTGAGGTATATGTTAGGGGGAAGTCAGGTGACAGATCTCCCAACCTGGCAAAGAGATATCATGACTTTCAGAGAAAAGGAAAGAGAAATTAATAGAACTATCAGAACTAAAAGAGTGCTAAGAGATTTTGAACTCAAAACCCCTAATTTTAATCTTTTTAAATTTAAACACAAATTCCCTTCCCTCCCCCACTCCCAATTTAAAACATCAGGAGGCTGAAGACCAGATTGGAGAAGGGTTTAACCCATACTGAGCCAAAAACTAAAGCAGTCTCTTGATTCCTAAATGAAAGTGTCCAACACCTGAAGAAATCTGTTAAAGCTCTAATGTCCCAATATTCTAATTAGGGACTTGAAATTAATTAATAATAATAATTTATATTGCAAGTTCTATATAATCAGGCAATATGCTAAGCATCTCAAAAATACTATTTCATTGGATCCTCACAACAATCCTGGGAGGTAGAGGTCTAATATTTTAATTCTAATATTCTCATTTTAACAATTGAGGAAACTGAGACAAATAGAGGTTAAGTGATTTGCCAAAGGTCACACAGTTATTGAATGTCTGAAGTCAGATATAAACTCCATTCTTTCTGACTCCAAGTCCAGGGGTCTTTTCACTTAGTCACTTAGAAATTTCTACCTGATTCTCTCTGCCCTCTGTCTTCTGTTCCCTTAATCTATCATCCAGAAACAGTACCTAAACTATTTTCCTAGTACACAAAATTCAGCTCAGCCCTGCCTCCTTCCTAGTTGCCTACCACCAAATGCTGATGATTAGATGTGCTTCTGTATGGGGTACTTTGCACAAAATAAGAGCTTAAAATATACTTTGTTTTTCCCATAAATCCATGGAGGCAAGGAAACCACGTTTATCTGAATTAATGTTATGTCCTATCAAAAGTGTATAAGTTTTAAACTTATATTTCTAGTCAAAGTCTGATTCTCTGACACTAATAAGGATTATAAATCTGAATGTAAGTGTGTCAACATTATATAAAAGCTGTAAATTTCCTCCTCTTGAGAGAAGAGAAAAGTTTATCTTTGTAAAAGACCCAACACATTCCTTTAGTGAATCAATAATCAAAGAATGATAGGACATCCTGGTAGGGGAAGAAGAAACTCCAAATGGATTTTTGTAGAAGACATTTTTCCTGTCCCCTAATGGAATTCTTATCAGTAATGGCATAAAACAGACATCCTAACTCAGGAACAAAGATCAATATGTATCCAGTGACATCTTTATGAACAAATGTGTAATTTCATTGGCTACCACCAAAAGTTTTATGCACTTTTTCTAAACCCTATAAAAATGCTCTCCTAATCCTTACTTTGAATCAGTTTCTGACTGATTTCCCACCTTTAGATGAAATATTTTAAGCCTTAGAAACTAAATACTGATGTGTAAACCTAATTTCTGTTTGTCCTGTTTAAAGTCCAACTCTGGAAGGTTTAACATACTTAAATAATTTTCTTTTTTTTTGTCTTAAGATCAAACTCTGATTTTAAAAGGTTTTGGACAGTAATGCTTAGTATTATTACTGCTTATTGTTCAGTCATGTCTGATTCTTCCCGATGCCATTTGGAGTTTTCCTGGAAAGCTACTAAAGTGGTTTGGCATTTCCTTTTCCTATTCTTTTTTACAGATGAGGAAACTGGGGCAAACAAGGTTAAGTGACTTATTCAGGTTCACAGAGCAAGTAAATGTCTGAGGTCAGATTTGATTTTGGGGTTTTTTTTAGGTTATTCATGCACAATAATGTTAAACATATTTCCATATTAAGCATACTGTGGAAAAAAGAATCAGAACAAAGGAACAAATTGAAGACATAGAACACAAATTAAAAAGTGAAAATTGTGCACTTTGATTTACATTCAGTTTCCATAGTTCTTTCTCTGGATTTGAATGGCATTTTCCATCACAAGTCTTTTAGAATTGTATTGGATCATTGTACTTCTTTCTGAGAAGAGTTAAGTCTATCATAGTTGATCTTCACATAATGTTATTGTTACTATGCACAGTGTTCTCTTGGTTCTGCTCACTTCATTTGGGATCAGTTCATGTAAGTCTTTCCAGGTTTTTCTGAAAACTGCCTGCTCATCATTTCTTATAAAACAATAGTATTCTATTATATCTGTAAACCACAACTTGTTCATTCTACAAATGATGGGCATCCCCTCAATTTCTAAATCTTTGCATCACAAAAAGCTGCTGAGGACAGATGTGAACCTAGGAACATGAGGTACCAACTAACTCCTCCCTTTCTATGTTATTGCTAAGCAAATTTTATTTTACTGTTAGTTGATCTACAGATGTCTCATTTCATTTCAATCTTGACTCTGAACTACCAGACTATAATCTTTCCTGGCTTTAACACTAGCCTCAGGCATCTCACTGTGCCATCTTCTTGGCATGTTGCTCCTAACTGCAGCCATGCACCTTCCTAACCTGGTTTCACAGCCTCTGTACAGCTACTCCATTAGGACATCTATCTGCTATACTTCTCTATATTGGTCCTCCTTTCCACTTCTTGCTCTGGGAACTGTAATTAAACCAATACCATCATTGCTTATAGAAAGGATTCTACTAATAGATAAGTCTCAGAGACAGCTTTCTTGTTTTTTAGGGGGAAAAAACTAGCCTAGTCTACATGACAGATTTTTGTAGATATTGCTTCTACCACATTTGGTATATGACATTTTTTCTAGTGTATAAAAACTGCCTTTCACATTAGATCTCTGTCCCCTGAAGGAAAAAAACCAAACAATTTTATATATTTTACTTTTATTTTTAGCTTGTACATATTGTCCTTTCTCTGCCAATAAAATATAAACTTCTTGAGGGCAAGGACTACTTTGTTATGTCTTTGTATCTCTTTGTATCTAGCATAATACCTGCTTTTTTATGTCTTTGTATCCGTTTGTATCCAGCATAATACCTGATACATGGTGGTACTTAAAAATTGTTGAATTGTTCATCTGTTAAGCACTCTTCTGTCTCCTGTAATGACTTATTCTTCCTCTCTTAATTCAACACTAGTCTTCATAGTTGGTGACTAATGTTAACATTGATGACTCATTTATCAACCTCAACTTCCATAACTATTTTCAAATGTCCAGCGGCCTTTCTCTTAGAAATTCTGCCTCTTTGTTCAAATGGACTATTGACTGTTCTGATTTACAGTGGGGCAGTGGTCTGGGTAATGGATAGATCTCTGGTCTTGGAGCCAGAAAGACTTATGATTGAATCATAATACAAAGTCATTTACTGACTTTATAACCATACTAGCATAGTCAAAGCACTTAACCTCTCTTTCCTTTTTCTTTCTTTTTTTTTCTGAGGCAATCAGGGATAAGTGACTTGCCCAGGGTCACACAGCTAGCAAATGTCAATTTGAACGCAGGTCCTGACTCCAACCCCCTACCTAACCTCTCTAAACCTCAGTTTCTTCACATGCAAAACTGCACAGGACAGTTGTGAGGATCAAAAAAGATAAAATATGTAAAGCACCTTATAACATTAGTCTCAGCTATTATTATTATTATTATCATTATTATTATTATTATTATTATCATTATTATTATTATTATTTATCTCAGATCTATTGCCATGTCTCAAATGTTCTCTTCATTTTGTTCATTCATTTATTTAGGAAGTAAGTAGTCTTGACCTTCAAAGAATTTAAATTCTATTAGCTAAGGAAGAGCATGTATACAAAAAGGTAAATATAACATATTTTCAAAGAATTCATGGGGGTTCATAGCTTCTAGTAACTGAGAGATGACATGAGCTGGGTTTTGAAAGATGTCAGAGATTCTTTGGGGTAGAAGTGAGGAGATAATGCATTCTAAGCATGGAGAATAGCTTGTCAAGATATGTCTGGGAAATGAATATGGGGTACAAGAAATAAGCCAATCTGACTGAGAGTGTGCATAGGTAAGTAATATACAGTAAATCTGGAGAGTTAGGTTGAAGCTAGATTGCAAAGGACTTTTAAAAAACAGAGGAATCCGTTTTATTCTACTAGAACTTTTTGAGAAGAGCAGTAACATGGTAAGACCTCAACTAGAGGCAGTTAGAGAGTGCTGTCCTTGAAATCATAAAGGTCTGAGCTTGAATTCAGCTTCAGACTCTTACCAGATGTGTGGCAGGGGCCAAATCATTTCAATTCTGTTTGTCTCAGTTTCTTCATCTGTAAAGTGGAGGATAATAATAAGCAAATACCTTTGAGGATTAAATGAGATATTTATAATGTTTATTTTTTTCTTTTAGATTTTTTGCAAGGCAATGGGGTTAAGTGGCTTGCCCAAGGCCACACAGCTAGGTAATTATTAAGTGTCTGAGTTCAGATTTGAACTCAGGTACCCCTGACTCCAGGGCAGGTACTCTAATCCATGTGTTTAGCACATAGGAGTGTTATATTAATAGAAGAGATCATATATAAATGCTACCTATTATTATAACTTTAGTTATATTAGCTTGGCATCTATATAGAGGATGTATTAGAGAGAGAAGAGACTCGGAGCATGATTCCAGTTAAAAGGTTATTGCCATAGGGGAGACAAGAGATGATGAGGTTCTGAATCAAGGCAGCGTCTGTGTGAGTAGAAAGAAGGGGATAGATTTTGGAGATTTTGGAGGTATATTCAACAAGATTAGACAACTTATTGGGTATAAGGAGTGAGAGTGACATCAAAGAGTAGAGGATGGAAAATTTGCCTGAACTGATACAGAGAGAAGTGAGCAGAAACAGAACAGTTTATCTAGTGTCACAGTTTAAGTAACAGGGATATTAAACCTGAAAGACTTAGTAACTGTTCATCACAATGAGGAACCACAATTCCAAAGGATTTAAAACAAAACATGATACCAACTTCCTGTTAGAGAAGTAATAGATTCAGAGTATAAATTTAGATTTGTTTTTAGCATGTTTAATGTGGGGAATTTATTTTGCTTGATTCTACATGGTTTTGAGGGGTTTTTTTGTTTTTAGTTTTTACAAGGTAATGGGGTTAAGTGGCTTGCCCAAGGCCATACAGCTAGGTAATCATTAAGTGTCTGAGGTCGAATTTGAACTCGGTTTCCTCCTGACTCCAGAGCCAGTGCTCTATCCACTGCACCACCTAGCTGCCCCGATTATACATGTTTTAACAAGAATTTTGTTTTTCTTGCTTTTACAATTGGGGGAGGGAGTTGGGAAAGAGAATGAGGATCTCAAATGGTTACAGGATTTAGACATAAAAACAATACTATAAGCAAATTAGAAGATCAAGGATCAGTTTAACTGTCAGATCTATGGAAAGGGAAGCAGTTCATAACTAAGGAAGAGATGGAGAACATCACTAAAAACAAACTAGATGATTTAAATTAAAAAGCTTTTGCACAGATAAAATCACTGTAACCAAGATCAAAAGAAATGTAGTAAATTGGGAAACAATCTTTACAACTAATGATTCTGATAAAGGACTCATTTCTAAAATATACAAGAGAACTGAGTCATATTTTTAAAACAAAAAGCCATTCCCCAATTGACAAATGGTCAAAGGATATGCAAAGGCATTTTACAGATGAGGAGATCAAAGCAATCCATAGCCATATAAAAAATTGCTCTAAATCATTATTAGAGAAATGCAAATTAAAGCTTCTCTGAGGTACCACCTCACACCTCTCAGATTGGCTAATATGACCAGAAAGGATAATGATCATTGTTGCAAGGGTTGTGGGAAATCTGGGACACTATTACACAGTTGGTGGAGCTGTGAACTCATCCAACCCTTCTGGAGAGAAATTTGGAACTATGACCAAAGGGCAACAAAAATGAGCATACCCTTTGACCCAGCAAAACCACTACTGGGTCTATACCCTGAAGAGATGATGAAAAAGGGTAAAAAGATCACTTGTACAAAAATATTCATAGCAGCCCTGTTTGTGGTGGCAAAGGATTGTAAATCAAGTAAATGCCCTTCAATTGGGGAATGGCTTAGCAAACTGTATGTCATGGATCACTACTGTTCTATTAGAGACCAGGAGGGATGGGAATTCAGGGAAGCCTGGAGGCACTTGCATGGACTGATGCTGAGTGAGATAAGCAGAACCAGAAAAACACTGTATACCCTAACAGCAACATGGGGGTGATATTCAACCTTGATGGACTCCCCCATTCTGTCAGTGCGACCATCAGGAACAATTTTGGGCTGTCTGCAATAGAGAATACCATCTGTATCCAGATAAAGAAACTTGGAGTTTGAACAAAGTTCAAGGACTATTCCCTTTAGTTTAGGGAAAGAAAACATGTCTTATTGTCTGATCTTGTTATCTCTAAGACTTTTTGTTTCCTCCTTAAGGATATGATTTCTTTCTCATCACACTCAATTTGGATCAATAAAGAACATGGAAACAAAGTAAAGACTGACAGATTGCTTTCCGTGGGGGGGGGGAGGGAAGTAAGATTGGGGGGGAAATTGTAAAACTCAAATAAAATCTTTAATAAATAAAAAAGAGAATGAGGATCTGATTATAACATAAAATTTAATTTAAAAAATTTAAAAAGAGGTGGAGAGTATGATTTTGAAAATGAAGACTTAAGTCTTTGGGAGAATAGCAGTACCTTCCAACAGAGAAGGGGAAAAATAGGAACACACAGAAGGATTGGGGGCAAGGGAGGTGGAAGGGAAGGAGGATTTGAAAATAAAGTAAAATTTAGATTTTTTTTCAGACACCCAAAGATCACCCTGCTATGCGGCTCCAGACAGGCCACCCAGCCCCATTTGCCCTGCACCCCTCAGATTTTTTTTAAAAGAAGATGGATGCCTGGGAGAAGAGCAAGACTCAAGAGAAATAGGGAAAATAGGGAGACAGGGATAGGATGGAGAGTGGGGACGGAAGGAGTGAAGATAATGAGTTCTATTTTGGACCTGTAGACTTTGAGATGCTCAAAGGATATATAATTTATGTCCCTAGTGGTGGCAGACAGATGGAGCATATATACATACAGATATGTATGTTGGATACAGGATTCACCTTGAGTCTTTCCTGAAGTCTATCAGTCTGGCACCACCAGCTACCACCTGGATATCATCTCTGCACAGAGATAAGTGCTGCTCCTCTGGCATGAGTTTACCAAGAGACGGTGCAGTGAGATGAAAGCAGAGAGCGCAGAACAGCATCTTGCCCCTAGCAAGGGACTCCTCAGTGAATGAATGACCCTTGTCGGGGCAGCGAGCGAGCCATCTGCATTCCGGGGTCTACTGTGCCCAGGCTGGCTGGGTGACGCAGAGGGCATCGTCTGCCCCCTCAGTCTATGGGAGGTGGCGATCGCTGTCCACTCCCACGGGGAGCCCGGGACACCTGCGCGCCGAGGTGGCCAGCAGCCCCTCCGGTCCGAAGCGGCCACACCTCGGGCCAGAGGCTGCCCTCCCGGCAGCCCCGGCTCCGGGGCCCCGCCCCCTCTCAGGATTGGCTGCGCCGCTCCTCCCTCCGCGCTCCGTGATTGGCTCCGGTGACCGTCCGTCCGCCGAGCTGGGCCCGGGCGGCTGAAGAGGGAGCCATGAGCGGAAGGGCCTGAGCTCGGCTCCTAGCTTCAGCCTCGCACGCACTGCGGCGGCGGCGGCGGCGGCGGCGGCGGCGGCGGCGGCGGCCCGGGCGCTGGGGCTGAGCCCTGAGCGCCGCCGGCCCGCCGGCCCGGACAGCCGCGGGGAGCGCAGGTGAGGAGGCGGGGAGTGGCCGGGCCGGGCCGGGAGCGGAGAGGGTGTGGGGAGCGGCGCCCGCTCCTCCCGGGAGGAGGGGGAAGGGATGAGGGCGGGCGCGGGCCCCGGGGGCTGCCCCCGGCGCCGCGCCCCGCTCCTCCCCGCCGCCGGCCGGGTGCCGCATTCTGTCCGTCAGGCGCCCGCGCCGGGGCCGCGGAGCCGGGCCGGGCCGGGGCGCAGCATCGCGAGGCGGGACCCCAGCGCCGCCCCTCCCGCCCTGCCCGCCTGCGTGACCTTGGGCCAGCCCCCGCCGGGCCGAGGGGCTTGCACTCGATGGCCCCAGCCCCCTGGGGACCGCCCTGCTGGGCGCCTGGGCACCCGGGTACCCCTGCGTCTGGCGCCCGTGCCCCCCTTCCCAGCTGTCACTCCTCCCCCTCCCCGCCTGGAGGCTGCTGGGGACCCCTCCCTCCCACTCCAGACTCCTGCATTCGACCTCGATGAAACCAAACGCTTGTGCCTTTCATCACCATCCTGTGAAAAAGGTAAAACGAGAAAAGCACCGTAAATGAAAGTCACCTAGATTGACGTCTCTTCTTTCTTTCCCCAAATTCAATTATTATTGAAGAATGACGTAGGACGTGAGACTCAGGCATTCGCGATGATGATTCTCATTAGTAGAATAGAGTGCAAAGCGTTTTCCTTCCAGCAACCTTGGTAAGTAGGTAGTGCACTGTGGCTCAGAGATCTGAAATGACATGCTCATCGGCACGGCACACAGTTTAGTAAGAAGCATAGTGGAGAATCCAAACCCTGGTCAAACCATCTTGACATCTCTCCTTTACCATCCATCAGATTCTCCAACGGGATTTGGAGATGGCCAGAATGAAGGAGTGAGGCATTGTAGAGGGGCTTAAATAATAGGCCTTGGGCAAAATTACGTTATAGCTAATCCGACCCCCGTGGACCCCTCTTCAGCTAGTACATTTTGAGCATCTTGAATTGGTATGTTCCCATTTTCTTCAGAGGGAATTTTCACTAGAAAATCTTAGTGAATGAGGCAGAAAATGTCTTTCAGAAGAACCTTGTTTACTAATTCCAGGAAAGAGAATATAGGATTGTTTAAGAAGAGGAAATGATTTGGATCTTGATTTAGATATCTTATTTCAGACTAACTTTTATGTAGATTTAACTAACTAACCTTTTATTGTATGCCCCCTCCCTTCTGACTCTTGAGCACCGCTAAATTCATTCTAATTTGTTGCCACTTTTTAGATCCTGATGTATTTCCTTTTGTTGGTAAACTTCCAAAACCAGCAGTGAGATGAATGTTAACATTGACAGTCATTTAGCCAGTAATTTGCTACATTGCAAGAAAGTATTTAACCCTGATTCAGTTAAGATCCTTTCTTTTTTTATACAATGTTTTTTTTCCTTTCAGAGGACTCCTTATAAGTAAAAAAAAAATCCCATTTTTAGCATAGTCTTCTCTGGGGAAATCTTCATTTTCTTTGAACATGTCACATTTTGTTCTCACACTGTTAGCAATTTAAATAAACCAAATCAAATGATCAGACCACTTAAATATTTGATAACTTTAATTTTTTTTAAATAATGGAATAATAGATTTCATATTTGTCTCAATAATAATTCAAATCGCATTTCTTCCATTTCATAGCATTTGAAATTCACTCATCCCAGTGTCCAATAGAGAGCATTTATCAACCTCTACCAAAGTTTTCAAAGAAAAGCACAATTCAGGCTTAAATTCAAACTTTTTTTCCCCTTTATAAAATTGCTAATCTAATAGTTGTCAGATCTATTTTTCTAAGCATATGATATCTTTTTACATACTCATCTAAGTAATTGAATTGCAAAAGTGAAAAGATCCTTATATGCTTTGAATTGTACTAAGTATCTACATAATTGTCTAAAACTTGTGAAATTTTTCCAAGTTAAAGTGGAGAAAGGAGAAGGAAACCAAGCAGACTTTTTTCAGATTTTTGTATTGGTATTTGTTAGAGTTTGAAAGTTAAAACTCCTAAAGAATAATTCACTTTTAAAAATATTAGTTTCCTTAACACTTGAAGAAAATAAATATTGAACATTAAAGTAATGTGATGTAGTTCTAACTTTATTTTAAATATTCCCTTGGGAATATTTAAGTAAAAATTTCACATTTTTAAAAAAATTTTGTATATTGATGTATTTTGTTTTGATAGGATGATTTCCTCAAAATTCTGTCTACCCCAAAACTCCCTATAAAAAGTTAAGTAATGCTACTCAATAAAGTGATTACAATTGACAGTACATGTCATTTTCCATTTTTATAGTTTATCATTTAACAAAAATTAAGGATGTTTGCTTTAACTTTAAAAATTTGAAATCAATGTTGCCTGTTGTATTTAACTTTAGTTTTGTGGCACAATGGCTTAGAATCATAAATGTAGAGTTAAAAGAGACCTCAAAGATCATCAAGTCCAGTTCTTTCATTTAACAGATAAGGAATTTTGTAAATTTGAGAGAGGCTTGGCTTTCTTGACTAAAGATCTTTCCACATTTCACTGAATTTTTCATATTTTCCCTTCTTTCTGGTGTACTATTTCACTACTTTTTTTTTAGTACACTTCTATCAGCTATTAGGCATGTATTTTATACTTTTTAACTATCAAAAATACTACTACTACTACTACTACTACTACTACTACTACTACTACTACTACTACTACTACTACTACTAGGAATGTCTGGGTACATTCAGGTCCTTTCTGTCACTTATTTCCTTGGGATATACATTCAGTATTGAGATTTCAAGATAAAAAAAATTACAAATAGTTTGTCTACGTTTTTTGAATCATTCCATCCTGTTTACTGTGTTAGACTAATTCATACCTTCCACAGTGGAGTAGGATGCTTTATATATCTGCATCCCTCCAACATACTTTCATTGTTTTATAAGACATTTGAGGAAAAAGGAAACAAGGTTGAGTAAATTTAAAAAACAAGTAGAATTTTCTTATAGCAATGTAGGGAAAAGAGGCTACAATTTGGAATTGGGATTTGGCCAGTGGAAAAATTACTTAATGTTTCAACTTTAATGGACTTATCTGTAAAATGGAGATAATACCTTTATTACTTCACTCACAGAGTTGCAAGATTAAGATGAGGTCATGTATATCCAGAACTTTGTGAATTTTTAAAACACATATCAATTTTAACTATTAATAGGCATTAACGGTTTTCTGTTGTTAGTTTACAGATGTTATATGGAAATAGGTCTTAAGCTTGAAACTCATGCTTAGAGGGCTTCAAAGTTTATGGAGAGCATTCTTCAGGTCTACCCTATGAAATCAGATTGAAAAACAAAAGTTATGTGGATTTACAAATCTAATTCTGAAATGCAGGCAGTTGTGAGGACTCTATGCTATCTTATACCATGGAGGTTTGGCATGGGGGGAAGATGTTAATCCACAACTCCATTACTAAACCTTGATTCAATGCCTATAATTATGTAAAGAATGATTAGTTCTCATACTTTAAGTTTGTTACAAAACCAAAGCCAATGAATCAAGCTTTATGACCTTGGGTAGGTAATTTCAAACCTCTGACCATAAATCACTCAGATAAAGGGGTGAGACTAGCTGATATTCCTTTCCAGTGTTAGACTTAACAAATTTCTAGAATCAAAATTTTAGAGTTGAAATGGGTCTTATAAATTTAGTCCAATACCCTCATTTTGTTGATAAAGAAACCAAGGCCATAATGGTTAAGATGGCTTGTCTTCTATTGGACAGTGGATGAGTGGTGATTAAAGTTCAAGGTTACTGCCCTTGGGCCAGTGTTCTTGCTTCTCATATCTTATGAGTTAAGAACATCCTGAAAATGTGCTTTTTAGAGTTTTTTATCTTGTTTTTATTGTTTCTCAGAGTGGTTTTTATGTTACTAGTCATTCTATTAATTCATACACTCCCTCTTAGATTTTGTAAAAAATGCATATTTATTGCAAATATATTTATTACATTAGTTAGTGCCTTTCAGCTAAAGCCTTACTCTAATACCTCATCATGAATAAAGATGACTCTGGAGTCTGTAAGACTGTTCTACCAGAATGAAAGCTATAACAAATTCCACTAAATTAGAAAGGCTTAGGGATTAGTCCAACAACACAATTTTTGCCATTTGACTAAGGACCAGCCTACCAAATTTGGAAAAGCTCATCATCAGAAAGTTGGCTACCATGTAGTTGGGATATTTTGTTTGTTTTGTTTTTGTCACAGTTAACTCATAAAATCATTCATTGTCAAATTTGGTGGAGTAAACGCCCAAATTGTATAGTCACAACTCTTTGAAATATTGAACTAATTAATATATTTGTAAAGGAAACAATAGATCATTGTAATTTTTTTTTTAGATTTTTCAAGGCAGTGAGGTTAAGTGGCTTGCCCAAGGCCACAGGGCTAGGTAATTATTAAGTGTCTGAGGTCAGATTTCAACCCAGGTACCCCTGACTCCAAGGCCGGTGCTCTATTCACTGTGCCACCTAGCCACCCCTAGATCATTGTAATTTAAAGAGCAACTATCCAATGGATCAGTAAACACATTTTAGATCACAGAAATGTTACTGAGCTAAAGATATTTTGGACTGGCCATAATGCAGTAAATTAATTTTAACTGCTCTTTGGGGATAAGGTAGTTTTTGGTAAGAACACAATATTAGAGAATGCAGTATAATAAAAGCATAGAAATTAGAGAGCAAAGGAAAGGTGTTTTTTTTTTTGGAGGGGGGAATAGAGTGTACATGTGCTTGTTATTTTTTTTTTAGGTTTTTTTTTTGCAAGGCAAATGGGGTTAAGTGGCTTGCAGGTAGGTAATTTTTAAGTGTCTGAGACGGGATTTGAATCCAGGTACTCCTGACTCCAGGGCTGGTGCTTTATCCACTGTGCCACCTAGCCACTCCTTAATTAAAGATTTTATTTATTTTGAGTTTTACAATTTTCCCCCCAATCTTACCTCCCTCCCCCCACCCCCACAAAAAGCAATTTGCCAGTCTTTACATTGTTTCCATGGTATACATTGCTCCAAATTGAGTGTGATGGGAGAGAAATCATATCCTTAAAGAGGAAACATAAAGTATAAGAGATAACAAGATCAGACAATAAGATATCAGGTTTTTTCCCCTAAATTAAAGGGAATAGTTCTCGAACTTTGTTCAAACTCCACATTTCTTTATCTGGATTCAGATGGTATTCTCCATTGCAGACAGCCCCAAATTGTCCCTGATTGTTGCACTGATAAAATGAGGGAGTCCACCAAGGTTAATCATCACCCCCATGTTGCTGTTAGGGTGTGCAATGTTTTTCTGGTTCTGCTCATCTCACTCAGCATCAGTTCATGCAAATCCCTCCAGGCTTCCCTGAATTCCCATCCCTCCTGGTTTCTAATAGAACAATAGTGTTCCATGACATACATATACCACAGTTTGCTAAGCCATTCCCCAATTGAAGGACATTTACTTGATTTTCAACTCTTTGCCATCACAAACAGGGTTGCTATGAATATTTTTGTACAAGTGATGTTTTTACTAAGGTCTTTAGTTTGATCCCAAGTTTTATGAATTGGCATGATTTAGATACAAAAGAAAGTAACAATCCTTAGTTGCCTTAGTAGTTTAGGAGATTATTTCACTGACAGTCCCACTATTCTGATCAAATACAAGAAATCATATGCCTCTTTTAAGTAGCATATTTTAAAAGTAACATTGGCAGATCAGCATGCATCCAGAGTAAGGATACCATATGATGAAGAATGTATCCTTTTTACTAATGGTTGAAGGAATAGACTGTTTAGATATGATAGCTAAATTCAGATATTTGAAGGGTTGTTACATAGATGAGAAATTAAGCTTATTCTGTTTCTTGAAAATCAAATGAAATTACAGAATATAATTTTGGCTCACTATATAAAGAATTTTCTAACTAATGGAATCCTTTAACATACTCCAACATACTACAAAAGTGTTCTCCTTAAAACTGAAGGAGCTACTGCATTATACTTAAGACCCTTCTAATGCTAACCTTGTATGATTCTGATGGAAATGAAGAAGAATGGTATAGAAAGGTCTTAGTTCAACTCTAGTTAGATAAGAGCTGCCTGTTGATCTCGATGTGTTTTCTAAACATTCCCAAGTATTTTTTTGTGCAGCATAGTCCCTGACTGAGCAGCAAATTGTAGTAGATAGATAGCTAGTCTTAAAGTCAGAGACACTTGAATTCAAGCCCTACCTCCTGACACACACAGTGCTGTGTCACCCTGGGCATGTCACTTAACATCTCAGTGATCTAAGTGACTCTCCAGGATTATAAATTGAAGAGATGTTGACCTGCCTTGATAGAGGAAGTTTACTTAAATAGGAGTTCTCTATCCCATTGAAATCATAGGGCCAGTCCCTATTTTCTACCCTATATTTTCTGACATACACTAGACACTTAATAAATATTTGTGGAATTTTAATTTTCTACTTTGAGACTTAACATCGTTATGATTCTTTTTGATGTAATCAAACTAATTTTAAAAAAGTTATAAAAGTAACAATTTTTATTTCTCACAAAAATTTCTGTGTAGTTACTACTAATTATTGTGGTTAGCAATAAAACAGAGGCAAATAGATTTGAAAAATTGTGCCCCATTCGTGACCTAAATGTTGGACAGACACTGTGTTTCTATCAACTGTTAATAGCTGAACTGGTACATTCTGCTTCAAGTTCGTATAAGTAATTCTGGCTCTCAGTCTGTGAGAAATGAAGAATTAGACCAAATCCCATAATTTTTTATTTTACAAAGTATAAAATTTTACAAAGTATAAAAATATCTTAAGCATCAGTTCTACCTCATTCAAGCTAAATAGAGCAGCATTTTGTGTTAGCTAATATGTACATTTTCCAGATACCATTTATCAGTATTTCCTGTGATGGTCATGGAAGCATCCACTACATAAAAAATACTTTCCAGAAATACTTTTTCCAGAAACTGGAAAATCTGGGTTCAAGTCCCAGGGCTATATGACATTAGACAAACTTTTTCACTCTTGGATCCTTTTTCCTTTTCTGAGATAGCTAGATGTCACAGTGGATAGAAAACTGGACTTGGAATCAGGAAACCCAGGCTTGTGCACTTCTTCAGACACTTCTTACCTATATGTGATGTTAGGCAAGTCATTTAACCTCTATTTGCCCTTTCCTCCTTTGTAAAATTGGAATAATAATAGTACCTACCTTCCAGGGTTCTTATGAGGATAAAGTGCTAGTTTAAAATGCTAGCTATTAAATGCCAAATATTTTTAAAATGGGCAATGCATCATCTGCATAATAATGTTTTGCAGAAAACATCTTTTAAACCATAAATCACAGTGCTTTTTGTACATTTATTACTATTAATATTAGTTGATCACAAAATTGATTAGACCAGAAGCTATCTGAGTAAATTATGCAGGAAGGGGAGTCCAGTATTTGTCAGGTAGTATTTTTAACTTGTAACTTGTGGAAGTATCAGCCATTGATACTTTATGGTTCATCTGCCTCCATGTTTGATAATTCATATTCTCTACTGGTTTATTTTTTTTCAGCCTCTTCTGCAGTGGTTGAATAGGAGCTTCCTCCTGGATTCCCACCTTATACTATTTTTTGGCTTCCAGGAACTGCTCCTGGGGCATTTGGGCCGAAGTGGGCCTAGGGTGTCCATGTAGATACATTTGTGGTTTTGTGTTTTGTTTTTTTTTTTTGTGATGTTGACCACCTGATTTTAAGAGAGTTAGAAAAGTAGCTTATGAAGGATAAGTGATTTTGTTACACAGGAAGTCAGTGACCTGGGCAATATCCATAAGTTCATGGAAACTCAGAATTGGCAGTAACACCTAGATCTTCCCAAATTTTCCAGATTACACTGAGACCTCAGGAAGAGACCTTAGAATTTCTTTTTTTTTTGAGACATGCATTCTTTAAAAAAAAATTTTAAAATTTGAGTCCCAAATTTTTTCTCTTCCTCCCTCCCCCCCCATTATGAAGGCAAGCAGTTCAAAATAGGTTATAATATGAATAGTCATGTAAAACATTCCCATATTAATCTTGCTGTGAAAGAAAACCTAGATTCTCTAAGGAGGAAGATGTTCATGAACTCATCATGAAGCAGTCTATTCCACTTTTGCACACCTTTAATTGTTGGGAAAATTTTCCTGACATTAGCCTAAATTGGCACCTTTGTAACTTCTAGCCATTATTTTCAGTTCTGGCTCCTGGGACCAAACATTTTTCTGAGAGTCCTTCAGGTGCTTGAAGACAACTATCAGGTATTCCCTGTCTTCTCTTCTGCAGGATAACTATCCCAATTCCTTCAATCAACTCTTCTTTTTTAATTGATTATTTTTAAAGTTCATTTTTTAAAAAAATTGAGTTCTTAGTTCTCCCTTTCCCTTCTACCTCTCCCCAACCATTAACAAAGCAAGAAATGTGATAGTAATTATACATAGGAAGTCATGAAAAAGCAGTTTTATATTAACCATATTGCCCTCCCCCCCAAAAGCAAGAAAAATAAAGTAAAAAAAAATCATGCTTCATTCTGAACTCAGTTCTTTCTCTGACATAGATAAAATTTTTCGTCATAAATCCTTCAGAATTGTTTTGGATCATTGTATTGCTATGAACAGCTAATTTATTCATAGTTGATTGTCATACAATATTTCTGTTATATTATTCTCTTGGTTCTTCTCAGTTCACATAAATCTTTTCCAAGTTGTTCTGAAAGCATCTTGCTCATCATTTCTTAATTTTTATTTTTTTTATTTTTAAAGTTTCCCCCCCAAGCTACATGCGAAAACAAGTTTCAACATTTGCTTTCAAAACTTTTGAATCCCAAATTCTCTCTCCCTCCTAACCCAATTCCCCCATTGAGAAAGCAAGTTACTTGGTATAGGTTAAAAATGTGAAGCCATATAAAACATTACTACAAAAGTCATGTTGTAAAAGTAAACAGAGCCCCCCACACACACACATACACACAAAGAAAGAGAATCCTTAATAAAAATGAAGTGAGAAAAGGAAAAAACAAAGCTTCAGTCTGTATTTAGACACCATTAAGTCTGTCTTTGGGATGGATAGCATTTTTTATCATAAGTCCATCAGAGAAATTGCTTCAATAGTTTTATCCCCACACTTACTATTGCTAGCTGTATTTCCCTCCATCCTATTCCCCCCATGCCCATTTATCTATTCTCATTTCAAAAATGGCTTGTGTCTGACTACCATCTCCCACAATCTTCCATCTCTTCTATCACCTATACCACCCCCTCTTCTCCCCCAGCCCCCTTTCTCCATTGCTTTCCTGTTTTCCTCTAGGGTAAACTAGATTTCCATACCCAATTGTTGCTTATCTTTTCTTTCTTTCTTTTTTTTTTTAGAAAGATTTTATTAATTTTGAGTTTTACAATTTTTCCCCCATTCTTGCTTCTCACCCCCCACAGAAGGCATTCTGTTAGTTTTTACATTGTTTCCATGTTATACATTGATCCCAGTTGAATGTGATGAGAGAGAAATCATATCCTTAAGGAAGAAAAATAAAGCATAAAAGATTTGAAAATTACATAATAAGATAATGGATTTTTTTCTAAATCGAAGGTAATAGTCTTTGGTCTTTGTTCAAACTCTAGAATTCTTTTTTTTTTTTGTTTTGTTTATAAAGATTTTATTTATTTTGAATTTTACAATTTTTCCCCTGATCTTACTTTCCTCCCTCCCCCCACTCCCCACAGAAGGCAATTTGCCAGTCCTGACATTGTTTCCATGGTACACATTGATCCAAATAGAATGTGATGAGAAAGAAATCCTATCCTTAAGGAAGAAACATAAAGTATAAAAGATAGCAAGATCAGACAATAAGATATCAATTTTTTCCCCTAAATTAAGGGTAATAGTCCTTGGTCTTTGTTCAAACTCCACAGTTCTTTCTCTGGATACAGATGGTATTTTCTGTTGCAGACAACCCCAAATTGTCCCTGATTGTTGCACTGATGGAATGAGTGAGTCCATCAAACTTGATCATCACTGACATGTTGCTGTTAGGGTATACAGTGTTTTTCTGGTTCTGCTCATCTCACTCAGCATCAGTTCATGCAAATCCTTCCAGGCTTCCCTGAATTCCCATCCCTTCTGGTTTCTAATAGAACAGTAGTGTTCCATGACATACATATACCACGGTTTGTTAAGCCATTCCCTAATTGAAGGGCATTTACTTGATTTCCAGTTCTTTGCCACTACAAACAGAGCTGCTATGAATATTTTTGTACAAGTGATGTTTTTACCCTTTTTCATCATCTCTTCAGGGTATAGACCCAGTAGTGGTTTTGCTGGGTCAAAGGATATGCTCATTTTTGTTGCCCTTTGGGCATAGTTCCAAATTTCTCTCCAGAAGGGTTGGATGAGTTCACAGCTCCACCAACAGTGTAATAGTGTCCCAGATTTCCCACAATCCTTCCAACAATTATCATTATCCTTTCTGGTCATATTGGCCAGTCTGAGAGGTGTGAGGTGGTACCTCAGAGAAGCTTAATTTGCATTTCTCTAATAATTAATGATATAGAGAAATTTTTCATATGACTATGGATTGCTTTGATTTCCTCATCTGTAAATTCCCTTTGCATATCCTTTGACCATTTGTCAATTGCGGAATGGCTTTTAAAAAAAATTGACTCAGTTCTCTGTATATTTTAGAAATGAGTCCTTTGTCAGAAACATTAGTTGTAAAGATTGTTTCCCAGTTTACTGCATTTCTTTGGATCTTGGTTACAGTGGTTTTGTCTGTGCAAAAGCTTTTTAATTTAATGTAATCAAAATCATCTAGTTTGTTTTTAGTGATGTTCTCCATCTCTTCCTTAGTCATAAACTGCTTCCTTTTCCATAGATCTGACAGGTAAACTAGTCCTTGATCTTCTAGCTTGCTTATAGTATTGTTTTTTATGTCTAAATCCTGTATCCATTTGGATCTTATCTTGGTATAGGGTGTGAGGTGCTGGTCTAATCTAAGTTTTTTCCATACTAACTTCCAATTTTCCCAGCAGTTTTTATCGAAGAGTTTTTATCCCAATAGCTGGACTCTTTGGATTTATCAAACAGCAGATAACTGTAATCATTTCCTGCTCAAACTCTACAGTTCTTTCTCTGGATACAGATGGTATTCTCCATTGCAGATAGCCCAGAATCATCCCTGGTTATTGCACTGATGGAATGATCAAGTCCATCAAGGTTGATCATCACCCCCATGTTGCTGTTAGGGTGTACAATGTTTTTCTGGTTCTGTTCATCTCGCTCAGCATCAGTTCATGCAAATCCTTCCAGGCTTACCTGAATTCCCAACCCTCCTGGTTTCTAATAAAACAATAGTATTCCATGACATACATATACCACAGTTTGTTAAGCCATTCCCCAATTGAAGGACATTTACTTAATTTCCAAGTCTTTGCCACCACAAACAGGGATGCTATGAATATTTTTGTACAAGTGATGTTTTTACCCTTTTTCATAGTTGTTGCTTATCATTTCTTAAAGCACAATGTAGTTCATCACCATTATATACCACAACTTGTTCAGTCATTCCCCGATGTATGGACATCCCCTTGTTTTCCAAATCTTTGCCACCACAAAAAAAGAGCTACTATTATTATTTTTGTACTTTATGAAGCCCTTTTCTTTTTCTTTGATCTCTTTGGGGTACAGACCTAGGAGTTGTTTAGCTAGGTTAAAGGGTATGCCTCTTTGGACATTTCCAAGTTGTTCTCCAGAATGGCTGAATCAGTTCACAACTCCACCTACAGTGTATTAGTGTCGCAATGTTTTCACATACCCTCCAAAATTGTCATTGTAGTTTTCTGTCATATTAGCCAATCTCATAGGTGTGATGTGTACCTCATAGTTGTTTTACTGTGCATTTCTCTTTTCAGTAGTCATTTAGAGCATTTTTTTTGTGATTATGGAAAGCTTTGATTTTTTTTTCTGAAAAGTATGTTTTTTATCCTTTGACTTACAATGTTGACTCAATTCTCTATATTTCTGAGAAATCAAGCCTTTAATCAGAAAAACTTGCTGTAAAAATTTTTCCCAAGTTTCTTCCTTTTTTTTTTTTAGAAAGGCAATAGGGTTAATTAAATAACTTGCCCAAGGTCACACAGCTAGGTAATTATTAAGTGTCTGAGGCTGGATTTGAACTCAGATTCTCCTGACTCCAGGGCCAGTGCTTTATCCACTTTGCCACTTAGCTGCCTCTCTTCCTTTCTTTTTAATGTTCACTGCAATTAGTTGTGTGTGTGTGTGTGCAAAAACTTTTTAACTTAATCAAAATTATTCTTTTAAATTCCCATGATCCACTCTCTCTTATTTGTTCATGAATTCTTCCCTTATCCTTAGAACTGACAGTTAAATTATTCTTTGCTTCCCTAATTTGCTTCTATCATCCTTTCTTTCAAATCATGTGCCCATTTTGAATTTGTTAATATGTAATGTGAGATGTTGATCTATACCTAGTTTCTGCCACACCATTCCCAGTTTTTCCAGCAATGTTTGTCAATAATGAGTTCTTTTCCTGAAAACTTGAATCTTCATGTTCATTAAACACTAGATTATTATGGTCATTTACTACTTTCACTATGTACCCAATCTTTTCCACTAAACTACCACTCTATTTCTTAGCCAGTACCTGATTGTTTTCATGATTACCACTTTATAATACATTTTGAGATCTGGTATGGCTAGGCCAACTTCCTTCACACTTTTTTCCCCATTAATTTCTTTGATATTCTTAACCTTTTTGCTTTTCTATATGAATCTTGTTATTTTTTTTTGGTAACTATAAAAATCAGTTTGTTTGGAATGGCAATGAATAAGTAAATTAGTTTAGCTAGAATTGTCTTTTTTTTAATAGCGTCTCATCCTACCTGTGAGCAATTGATATTTTTCCTTTTGTTCAGACATGATGTTTTTATTGTGAAAAGTGTTCTCTAATTGCGTTTATACAATTCCAATGTTTGTCTGGGCAGGTAGATTCCCAAGATAGATTATCTACAGTCTACACATACTTCCCAATTTCAATCTAAGGCACCATCATTTTTTAAAAAATATTTTATTTTGAGTTTTACAATTTTTCCCCAATCTTACTTCCCTCCCCCCACCAGCACTATCATTGTTAACAGGGTTATTTTTTGTTACATTTTGAGTTTCAAGTTATCCCCCTCTCTCCCAACTCTGTATTAGAGAAAACCAACATTACATACTTCTACATATCAGGTGGATAGCATTTTCCTTCCTATGTCCTTCAGTTGTCTTAAATGTTCATATTACTTGGTCTTTCATTTACTCTTTGAACAATATTACTTCACAACTTATTCAGCCACTCTTCTCTTGATGGACATCCCAATTTCCAGTTCTTTGCTACCACAGAGAGAGCTGCTATAAATATTTTAGAAGATATAAGTTCTTTTCCTTTTTCCCTGATCACTTTGGAAAACAGACCTAATTGATTTTGCTGGGTCAGAGATATACACAGTTTTGAAACTCTTTGGGCATAATTCCCTATTACTCACCCAAATGGTTAGATCAGTTCACAATTCCACCAAGTGTATTCATGTCCCAGTTTTTCCATATCTCCTATAATAATTGTCGTTTTTCCCTTCTATCATTTTAGCCAGTCTGATAGGTATGAAGTGGTGCCTCAGAACTGTTTTAATTCACATTTTTGTCAGTGATGATTGATACATTTTATATGACTATAGATAACTTTTATTTTATATTCTTGCAAATTTGATTCAGTTCTCTGTATTTTTGAGACACACATCAAAGTGATATAGTAGAAATGGCACTGTGTGCAGAATCAGGAAGATCTGAATTCAACTATGGTCTTAAACACTCAGTACCTTTGTGGCTCTAAGCTAGTCACTTAACCTTGCTTTGCTTCACTTTCCTCAGCTATAGAATGGGAATAATAATAGCACCTAACTTGCAGTGTTGTTTTGAAGACCAAATAGGATGATATGTATAAGAAGCACTTAACACTATGCCAGACCATGCTTATTCCTTTCTTTCCTTTCCCTCCTCCACCCCCTTTCCTTTCCCTTTCTTACACATCAGAAGACTCTTAAGTAAGAATTAGGCTCATCTTGGGAAGAGATATATATTTCTTCTCTTAGGAAGGTAAAACAGCATGAGAATAGGAGCTGTAAAAAATCACATTATTCATTTTAAATATGTGGGTAGTGATTCTGTTAAAAGACACAGGAGAACAGCATTTCCATATCTTTGAGGAAATCCTAAAAATAGCAAACAGTTATAGTTAAAGAACTAGTGATAGAAAAGATAGAATGCTTTTGATTTCTTTCCACAAAAAATGTAAGTTTGAAAGCGATTACAGTTTAAAACAAATAAAGCATCACCTTTGGGGGGGTGTAGAGGGAATAGGAAGGAACCACATTTCCTTTCGAAAAGAATAATAATCCAAATCACTCTGGTTTCTCGAAGATTGACCAATGATGGGTCCTGACCCAAGCCTCCATTGGTCAATAGGTTTTGTTGACTCAGAGTCAGTGTAAATAGCAATTTTTTCCTTTTCTGGTCGGAAACCCTGAGGGTCTTCCTCTCCCAAACTGAATTTTTTTAAATAGGCAAAAGAAGTCATCCTTTGCTTCATTTCTTACCCAGCCTTAAATCACTGCATGGGTATAGCCTCAGACAAACTGAGACCTTATAAGGAAGGACTTTAGAGAAATATAAATTTCTTGAAATGTAGCTCTGGTAACCAGACATTGATAAGACCATTTGGAGCAATTGACTATTGCTGGGGATTGACTATCCCTTAAACCCAAATTGCTTTTGCTCTCATTTATGGGCCAAATTTGGGCCTCAACTCTAGGCTCTATTGGTCATTGTTTGGGTTTTGTTGGCCCAAAGTAAGTGTAAATTACAGTTGTTTCTATTCTGGCCAGAAACCCTGAGAGTCTTCCTCTTCTGGATTGATTTTTTTTTTTTTTTTTTAGTATAAAAGAGAACCTTCTTTGCCTCATTTCTTACCTAACCTTAATCATTGATGGTGTTACCTCAAGCAAACCTGGCAAATACCTTAGCTTAAAAAGACCAAGGTCTCCTACTACGTTCTGGGCCATCTCCAGTCTTTCTTATCTATGCCCTGCCACTGGACACAGAGGGCTCTGGAAGAGAGAGTGAGACTGGTGGTTTTTTATACCTCTGCCTCAACTTAAATCCAGTTCACTTGCAAGTCAAGAGGGCACTTTCATGATGTCATTGGTCTTCTAAAAGGGTGAACAAACAGCAACAGAATAAACAAGTGAGGACAATTCTTGTTATGGTCAACCTAATAACATATGGGACTTGTTCTTATGCAATAGGTATACATTCTTTCATTGGTCCTTTTTGTTTTTTTTAACTTAAAACTTAGTCATCATAATTTGAATGCCAATATGTGTATTTCTGTACCCAGGATCATTGGAATTAGACTTAAGAGTCAATCCTTGGGGTGGCTAGGTTGGCGTGGTGGATAAAGCACTGGTCCTGGAGTCAGGAGTACCTGGGTTCAAATCCGGTCTCAGACACTTAATAATTACCTAGCTGTGTGGCCTTGGGCAGGCCACTTAACCCCATTTGCCTTGCAAAAACCTAAAAAGAAAAAAGTCAATCCTATATCACTTCCAAAAATTACTAAACAGAGAAACAGCATTAAGAGTGAAATTAGGGGGTGGTCTGCTTTCTTTTGAAAGAATGATTGATTTACAGACACTAAATAATTACCTAGCTGTGTGGCCTTGGGCAAGCCATTTAACTCCATTTGCCTTGCAAAAAAAAAAAGAATGATTGATTTAGAATTTGGGGTGGCTAGGTGGCACAATGGATAGAGCACCGGCCCCGGAATCAGGACTACCTGAGTTCAAATCCGGTCTCAGACACTTAATAATTACCTAGCTGTGTGGCTTTGGGCAGGCCACTTAACCCCAATTTGCCTTGCAAAAAAACCTAAAAAAAAAAATTCAAAGAACTTTTTCAAAATCCTATCTTCTTAATGCTAATGCCTTTCCTCCAAATTATCTCCAATTTATCCTGGATATGTATGTGTGTATATAGATGTGTTTGTGTTCATATATAGTTACATACACATATATACATACATATAATATTTGCACCTAGTTTTTTGCATGTAGTTTCCAATAGACTGTGACCTCCTTGAGAGCAAGGACAGAAGGAAGTTGGAGGTACTTTTGTGGTACCTTCTTTCATCTCTAAATCTGTAATTTGTATTGTTCGATAAATGATGATTTAAAGCAGTGCCTGCCACCTCCAATTGAACTAGATAGGAGACATAGACAATAAAATAGTGATTCAATTTCATTATGCTACCACTAACAATGCTAGTAATAATCTTTACCTTATTTTCTCCAAAGGTAGCTACTTGAATTCTAGTTTTTAATATTTACTTATACAAAAAAAATGAATTACTTTCTTTCCTTTCATTAACTGTCAAGATTTCTTGAGGCACATATCAGAGAATGTCTCTTAGCAGGTTTATCAGTAAAACTTAGCAAATTGGTTTTTTGGGGTTTTTTTTTTAGGTTTTTGCAAGGCAAATGGGGTTAAGTGGCCTGCCCAAGGCCACACAGCTAGGTAATTATTAAGTGTCTGAGACCGGATTTGAACCCAGGTACTCCTGACTACAGGGCCGGTGCTTTATCCACTGCGCCACCTAGCCACCCCACTACCTAGCTGCCCCAAGCAAATTGTTTTATATTGTATAGTTATATTGTATAGTATGTACATACATACATGCATACATACATACAAGCAAATCTCAATTCTGGAGTAGGTTTTATTCTAAAAATTCCTTATTTAAAACTAAAAAGTAATTTCATATAGATAAAATGTATATATATATTTGCTTCCAACCTATCTTGTAAAAATGATAGCATATGTACATATTTTTCTCAACTTTAAACCATTATGATATTGCTCACCTGTATTCTGGGATGGTTGTTGGCCAGGTTCAGATCTTATAGTTCAGAATGACAATGAATGTTGGACCTGATTGAGGTTTCAACAAGGAAGAGATAGCCAGTTGCACCTCTTGCTCAACCTGCCCTCCATGGAACTGGAGCTCATTCAGTACTAGGCAAAGGAAGAATGACTGGGGTAGGACCTCAGATATGAGGGCTAAAATCAGTGTTCCAGGGATGAGGGAAAGAAGGTGTGGGGTCTAGGAATTTCTTTGCCAGTATTAAACTATCTTGGACCAGTTCCCTATTACCTCTTTTCTTCTGAGGCCACATATTGCTTCTGACCTAGATCTTTCTCTTCTCTTTGGCTATTCATATCAGAGAAAAATATATGTAATTGAAGATTACTTTGTGACATATATGCCAGAAGATATCACAGTTTTCATTTTCACTGAAAATTAATTCTCATGAGTAGTTTTAAAAAAAGCAAAATAAGCTACTAAAATTGATAAAAAATAAATTACTTGCATAAGCATGTGTATTTAATTTAAGTAAGAATCCATATATGTTTTGCTTTTCTTAAAGGAAATCAAACGGTACCAGGCCTTTGGAAAACTACGTGGCACTGCATCATGACTGACAATAAATGTGATAGTCATTTTTATAGTGTGCAAGTTGCAGATTCAACTTTCACAGTACTAAAACGTTACCAGCAATTAAAACCAATAGGATCTGGAGCTCAGGGAATTGTTTGGTAAGTAATACACTTTGCTATTGTGAAATGGTTGGGGTACGATAAAAGGTAAAGCTGACTTGTCAGAATTTAAAATGCTTATATTGTAATGCTCTATTTTTTTTACTACAGGATTATGAGCTAAATTGAATCCACTTCTTGCTGTAATTAAACATAGTGAAATTATTTGCAGGATACAAACCTCATTTCTTAGACCTCTTCATAAATTATAATAGGTAGTAATTTTTCATTCCTTATTTATTTTTTAAATTATTTTCCCCTAATAATTATAATATTAAAGTGTATGATTTGACAGTGAGTTAGTGAGAGTTTCTGGGGTTTGCTCATTTCTTCATCATGGCCACCTTTTTTTTCCCCCCTACCCCCTTTTATTCCCAATCACTCCTATCCATTTCTAGGAGCCATCAATGCAGTGCCTTGCCAGTAACTGGCAGGATGAGGCAAGTCAGTATCATTATCACTCCATGGCGTAACCAGGAAGGGATGCTGTGTGAGGGTTGGGCTGGCCGTCTCTTCTTTGATGTGTTACCTCAACTATGTCCAGCCTCTACTGTCTGATCCTGAACCTTAGTCTCTTGCATGGTAAGACAATGAGCTGCCACTACATCATTGGGCCAGCTAAAGGTAAAGTTTTTCAAATTTTTTTCTAGCCTACAGCTACCAACAATTCCAAAACATTTTTTTTGTCCCACATTTTATTGGACACAAAACTCTTTTTTTCTCCTTAACAAAGGCAAGAATGGTCCATACTATTTTTAAACAAAAAAAAAAAAATAGATACAGACTAGTAACATAAGCCTAAAATGAAGGCAATAGTAAATTAGTAGTTAGTGTTCCAGTTTAAACTTGTATCCTAAGGAAGTGTGAAAAGAAGAGCTCCATAGACATTTTAACTGAGGTGTTGAGTTTCATTCTTTTGACTGGTTAAGCTTGATGATAAGCTTATTTAGCTTTCATCTATTGTAGGTCATGAGTGATCAGGAAAAAAAAAATTGTGGAATAGGTCCAAGCAGCTAAATATGATTTGCAGTCCACAGTTTATTTAAATGGTTTATAAGAAAAAGGGACAGATCTTTGAAATTAATTCATAGGCCTTTTCTGAAATAATGGTCTTAACTTTCAAATAGTACTATTTTGTATTTAAACTCAAAAATCCAGTGTGTTATGAGAAAGATACCAAGAAAATTAAGAACATTTTCTTGTTGTTTAAATTCTTTCTATGAAATGAAACAAACTTTTGATTTATATTCCATTTTACTCTTTTAGAATCAAGCAATTTGACTCAGATATGTTTTCTTGAGAGTAATATTAAGGTCACTTAAAAATACCTTAACATATGAACTGCCACCCATAAAGGATTTTTAAGTAATGTATAGGCTAACTAAGAACAAAAGTCAAAATTTAATGGTCAAGATGAAAGCTCTGGGGGGTGGCTAGGTAATGCAGTGTATAGAGCACTGGCCCTGGAGTCAGGAGTACCTGAGTTCAAATCTGGCCTCAGATACTTAATAATTACCTAGCTGTGTGGCCTTGGGCAAGCCACTTAACCCCATTGCCTTGCAAAAACCTAAAAAAAAAAAAAGATGAAAGCTCTGTATTTTTATGAAAGAGGAACCATGAAAAAGAACTACCTTCTTACAACAGTGATATTCATCAATAATAAACTATGCTAAATTATAGAAAACTTATTTTATTTGATGATTGTTTTTTGACTCCTGGTTTATTTCAATTGTTTTAATTTAAAGAACAGGGAAGTTTTGATAAAATTTTTCATTATGAATTTTTATTTAAACAGAATAAACCAAGTCAGAAATATTTAAGGTTTATTATCTCTCTCCTAATCAAAATACCTCTGATAGTGGTGGTAGAAAAAATAGCTTTGATTTTTCAAAAGCAGATATGATGTAGTAGGAAAAGCCTGGATTTTGAAATCAGAGGACTAGGTATAATTCTAGGCCTAATACTTTCTGGCTTTCCTTTTTGAGTCTCAGTTCCTTTTTCTGTGAAATAGGAATGATAATGCTTGTGAATGTCCTATCTCACTGACTTGTAAGGAAAATGCTTTTTAAATCTTAAGGTACTATAGAAATATGGATTATTTTTATTCAGGTATTTATATCATGTAAAACATTTAAACTAATGAGTAAGATGCTAGAAACTGAGAATTTTAATCTTTAATAGACGCTTCTGATGCTGAATAGAATTTTTGAAATTTTCATTTCCTAACAATAATTTTGCTTTAGAACATACTAATGTTTATTAATAGATTATTAAGCTCAGGGGATAAAAAAAAGAACCTAATGAAAGGAAGGATCCATGTATTGGAACTGGAAGTATGTTTCTGAAGCATATCCCTTACTGAGTCTCCCTTTTTTTGTTCTTATGGTGTACTGAGGATTTCCTACCATAGAATCCCCCCCCCTTTTATTTGTTATATTTATTTCTATCTCCATACCTTTATTTCTTCTGTTTCTTCTGCTTTTTTTTTTTAAAAAAAGGAAGGTGCTTCCCCACTTAATCTGTCCTAATCCTACCAATCTTTTGAGCCTGAAGACTTATCAACTTTGTGAAAGCCTTTCCAAACTTACACACCTTGGTGTCCTTTCTTATTGTAAGGATCTCTGGCATGGAAATAATCTGAATCACAGAATTTTATACTTTCTTCTGAATATATGTGACTAAGAAACTATACAATCAACTTAATATTCTGAATTGTCGCTTACTTTCTCAGGGCCTCAGACAGCTCTTCTGTAAAACTGAGGAGAGTCAAAAAAATATAATTCCAAGTTCTAATATTCTATCATTGTATGTGAATGGTAAATGACAGAGCCCACACCAGAATCCAAGTCTTCTGATGTTTAACACCAGACTGCCTCTTAACTTAGACTAAGAAGTTAATGCCACTTTTAGTCATATATTGAAAAAAAATTGTTATTGGTTTTTGGGGAAGAGGGATGATATTTGAAACACCTTTGTCTTCTTGGTATAGTTGGGATATACATAAATATTTCGGGAATTAGCACATAGTTTTCTAGCACTAATGTTTATTTTCTTTTCAAATGTACAAATATTTGATTTCCTATCCTTCTCCAAAAACTCCAAACTATTGAATCAAAGTGATGATTATTTGATTTCTAAATCAATTCTATGTAATATCTAGTCTTTTTTTAAAAGTTATTTTAGGTCAGATCAAATGGAAGGACATAATTACGTCTTTGTCACAATATACCTAATATGTTATTCTTTTTTACTTTCTCCAAGTAGGAGAATGTTGTGCTAATCCTCTTAGTATTTTTGCATTCTCTTAACTATTCTTTCATGAAAATGTTCACAGCATTGTGTGAACCTTGGTAAATTTCTATTCTTTAATGGACCACAGTTTTCTTATCTGTAAAAGGAAAGGATTGAACTGTATTTAAGGCTCCTTCCAGTCATGGGAATCTTTGATTCCCTGTGGAAGTTACTGACTACTAATTTGCTTTCTTGAGGAAAGATATCATAGAATCCTAGCACTACTTTATAAGCCAAAAGAAAAAGTTGCTTAGGAAGAAACAGGACCTTAGATAATTAGAATAGATCATTCAAAGCTATTCCATTGTGAATAAAATATGGTGATAGGTTTGGTTCTTCTGTTTTGGTCATCTTGGACTTTGGTCAAGGCAGGAAAAAAGTTTATTAAACAAAAAAGATCTTGAAATTGATCTCATATTTCCCAACTCATGAAATATGTTTTTATGTGTGTATATGTAAAGAACATGCTACTTCACAGCAGAAGTTCTATGATTTCATAGGTAAGGATACTCTTCTAGTACAAATCAGATCACACCCCCTTGATACCTTAGATGATTTAATGAATCTGTGATATAAAAAAATTTGCACTTAGTGACCCACCTTTTCATTCTGTATCTTAGAATGCTCTATGGATAGCAGATGGTTCTATGACCCCATTTTGAAAGGACCTGCCATGTATATATGTTATGTGTTTAGTTTTTATGACTGTTTTTCAAATACTTATCTAATTCTTACTCTAGTGAAGAGTTGAGGTGGCTTCTTAAACACTATGCCTCTGGAACCTAATTCTGACAGTTCTGACCAAAAAGTATTGGCCTAGTGACAACTGACTGTCATCTGAGAACTAACAGTTTAATTCTGAGAGGCTTATCATCAGAAAGATACCCACAAGATGATGATGATGATGATGATGATGATGATGATGATGATGATGATGATTATGATTATAATAGCTTATAAAACTCTCCACTAAAGTACAAAGGGGTTGTTGTTGTTGTCTATCTTAATGGAAGGAGTACCTCAACTGATAAAATTGTAGCTCTTGTGAAATATTTCTGTATATATGTGGTTGTATTTATATATACACATATACATGAGAACTCTGTCTGCACTCTGAATTGGTCAAAGTATAAGTCACTCACTTTCCTACAACTTGAGTGTGGACAACAATTGGTGTATAGTTGTTCAAAGACATAGTTGTCTTTGTTTTGAAAAAAACATGTCATTAAAGGAATACGCCTTAGATTTGAACCAGTTATTTTTTTATATGTAGAGAAAGGTTAGGTTTTTTTTTCAGAATCTAGACCTATGATTTCATTGGAACTCTAAAAGAAGTAACTCCCTCAACAAATACAGATTGACAAATCCTACATCTGATACTCCCCATGTGACCCTGGACAAGCTACTAACCTTTCTAAGCCTCAACTTCCTTATTGGTAAAGTGTGAGATCTGAACTAGATGACCACTTAGGTCCCCTCTTGATTGAATATATACCAACTTTATTTCCCTGCGCAAATCATTTAACTCAGTTTCCTCAGGTAACTCCTTAAGACTAGTTTATAGTAGAGTTGATCCACGTTGTTGGGGGAGTGTCCTCACCAGGAGTTTACTACATGGTTGAAATGAAATCACAGATCCAGGTCAAAAATAATTTTACAAAGCAACATGAGATTGGCAATACTAGCATGTGTGTATTTATCTATGAGTGTTTGTCTGTCTGTGTCCTGAACCTCTGACTTTATTTCAGGAAATGCCTACATTAATGTATTTCTCATTTCTATTTTTTCTGTTGCACATTTCATCTCAGAAGGGACTAGACTATATATCTTTCTCTTCTTTTTTATAAAAGTTTCTAGAATTTATAAAAATGTTAGTTTGTGATAATAGCTGTTTTTCCCTGATAGAAAATTTTTAAATGAAGTCTTTTTATTTAATACTATATACTTTATTGATTAAAGTATATAATAAGTAACTATTGGAATTAGTTTCAGTGGCCTAAATTTAAAATTCCATATGCAAAAATTTAGCTAAACTATACACTCTCTGTTGACATAGAATTAGACATAGACCTAGTCTTAGAATTGTTTTACCTACAAAGTCTTTTTATTCTTGAGAGAAAGTAGGAACACTGCTGAACCTAGAGATTTCCCTGAGGTTGACTCTTGGCTCTGCTACTTGTTCATGAGGCCTTGGGGTACTCATACATCCTTGATAGATTCAGTGTTAGATTCAGAAGAACAAAACCTTTAACCTGTGCAGGGAGATTAAGTAACTTGCCTAAGGTCACACAACTAGTAAGTGGCAGAATAAGGACTTTTGTGAAATGGGAATAATTGTACCTATATTGTTTATCGCACACAATTGTTGTAAGATTAAACTCACTGACATGCAGAGGGCCTTTGAAACCATGAAGGGCTAGCTGAATATAAAGAATTGTAATTACTTTCTACTGATGTTTATAAATTAAAATATTTTAAATGGAAGCAAATCTAATAGATAAATTAAGGTAAACTCTTGTTCTCATTTAAAATGTCACCTTTGTTTGATACTCCAAGTTAATATATTCTTAGAACCTAGTATGGGGCCTTTGCATATAGTAGAAATGAAATAAAAGACCAGAACCTCTCCAATTCCAAAGACATTTTGGTGATTCAAATGAAAGTCTTTATATGTTTTGCATATGAAAAAATATTAAGCATGTATTGTGCAAATTTTACTTTTACCCAAAATCTGATTGTGAGCTATTTGTTCTGTTTCATAATTACAGTGCTGCTTTTGATACAGTTGTTGGGATAAATGTTGCTGTCAAGAAATTAAGTCGACCATTTCAGAATCAAACTCATGCAAAGAGAGCTTATCGTGAACTCGTTCTGTTAAAATGTGTCAATCATAAAAATGTAAGTTAGTAGTATATTTCTGAATGTATTAACATGAGTGACATGTTCTGCTTTTTGGGATTTCATGGATGGTTTTGTTAATTAAGTTTATCTCTAAAGGCAAATTAAGGGTATTAGCTGATCATTAAATGATTTTTCAGGTTGAACTATTATAGGTACTTATTTATTGGTAAAGTTTAAAAATTGTATTTTTGTGGGGAAATTAAATTTAGCAAAAGACCTTAGAGAAGGTCATCTGTCCTATATGCAAGAATCTGAAAAATTTGATTAAGTAACTGCCTCAGTAGTTGTTCTTTCCTTTCTTTTCCTTACTTTCCATTTATGTGAAATGACAATCACATTGATCAACCTCAGGCTGTTTCTTTTTGAATACTTGTAGTATTTTTTTTCCCTTAGCTGTGGGAATTTGGGGTTTTTCTTTTTTGGAGTTTCTTTCAGGAAGTGATTTGTAGACTATTTTGATCTTCATTTACTCTTTGGTTCTAATAGA
Source organism: Macrotis lagotis (assembly GCF_037893015.1). NCBI lineage: Eukaryota > Metazoa > Chordata > Mammalia > Peramelemorphia > Peramelidae > Macrotis > Macrotis lagotis. The sequence goes on along the minus strand of NC_133658.1, from coordinate 360,379,771 downwards.
TTAGTTCAGTTTTTGATTTCTTGAAATAATGATGTCTCTGGAAAAAGCTAGGTGGTGCAGTGGATAAGAGCATGGACCCTGGAGTTTTGGAGGACCTGAATTCAAATATGGCCTCAGACATTTAATAATTACTTAGTTGTGTGATCTTAGGCAAGTCACTTAATCCCATTTTTTCAAGTCAATGGGGTTAAGTGACTTGCCCAGGGTCACACAGCTAGATAATTATTAAGTGTCTGAAGTCAAATTTGAATTCAGATCCTCTTGACTACAGGGTCGGTGCTCTATCCACTGTGCCACCTAGCTGCCTCTCTTGGTATATTTCTTTTAGGTACTCATGTCCTTGCAGAAAATCCATTTTCCCCCCACTTTGAATAACTACTTATAGTTATGAAGTTTACTCTTTGATGGAATCTCTTGATTTACAATGATTTATTTATACTAACTGGCATTTTCTTTGATTTACTCATCTCTCTAGTGTTAATCCTTTGTATTAGGATCATGTCCTTCTGGGTAGATTGGTTGACCCTACTTCAACTTGCTTTAGATCATCTAGGTTTCTGTGCTAACTTCATCCTCTCAGAGTTAGGTCCTCCTGGATCTTTGAGATTCATAACATTGAATCTTGAGGATCTCCTAAGACATCTCAGGTAGATCTGCACTATCTCAGTTAAATGGCACTGCTACCTGAGACTTCCACAGATTTCACCTTGGAGTTTTCTGATTTTTCTTAGCTCCCTAGATCTTTCGTGGTGGGAGGGTGGGAGAGAGTTCTATCTGTTCTTGCTGCCTCCAGACACAAAACCTTGCAAAGGCTACTGCACAAATCTCTGGCCAGTATCTGATTGTTTGCCTGGATTAGCACTAACTTTGGTGATGGACCTCTTTCCTCTTGCCTGTGAGACTCTGACTGGATTTTTTATGCAGTTCTGACATAAAAGAAGTCATTTCAGTGTAATTTTTTAATAGATTTCATGATAATTATTCTGTCTGTATAAACTTAAGAGATTTGTAGGAGTAAGTAGATAACAGTTGGACAGTATGCCTCTGCTCATGCTATTACCTTCTCTATCTTATTTATAATCTGTTAAATGATAAAGTGATTTCGTTCTACTTTAAAATATTATTTTAACTGAAGTACCTGATACACACAAAAGAAATGTCCTAAAATAATCCATAATGAAAGTTTCCATTTTAAGTAATTTTTCTCTTAGTGTTTAGTTTTAGTAACTAAGGTTAAAAAATTTTCCTGGTATTCTAAACAACAGTGATTTTTCTCTTCCCAGATAATTAGCTTATTGAATGTGTTCACACCACAAAAATCTCTAGAAGAATTTCAAGATGTGTAAGTATTCTTATTTTTACTCTTTTAGTCTTTAGCCAATAGATTTAAATGTTTAAATAATTAAGGAAGTAATATGCAATATGTTATAAAGACTGAGAAAGGTAGCTATTTTCCAAGTTGTCACTTTAAAAAAGTGTCTAATAAAAAACTCTTAAGGATAGAGGATCCTTCTTATGACAGTTCCTCTGATGAAATGAAACTTGTAGTTATTCTATTCATTTAACTACTTTCTTTGATCATTAAGACTAAATGGTTATAAGTGCATCTCTGTACACTTTTGAAAAATGCCTGAAAAGATATCTTCAAAACAGAACTCTAATCACCTTCTTTTGGAGGAAACACATTAAAACTACAATACCAGAAGGCCCTGTTATATTTATAACCAAATGTAGTTAATAACCAAATAATGTCTTTCATTATAGATCTTTTCTCAAATATTAAATGACACTTTCTCTGGTCAGCTAGTATAGTAGTTGCATGCTTATTTACAATCGCTATTTGAAATTTATTAGTTTAATAAATAAAAATACTTTTCTTCAAAAATCTTGAAGTAGAATGTTAATTTGTTATATTAATGTATTATTATGGTAACACTTATTGACATATGGAGGTGTTTGGAAATAGCCTGTTGGCATAATTTGAATGATGAGTTTTGAATAACCTGGATTCAACTCCTTTTTCCAGCATTTATTTATTCTTTCATCTTGAACAAGTCCTTTGATTACTTTGTACCTCAAGAAATTCCCAGGATTTAACAATTAAATTTTATAGGAGCTATAATTGCCCTGGTTGAGTTGAAAGGAGGTCCTGCTACCTGCCACAATTATATATCCTTGGCATTTTCCAATACTGGAGGCCTCTTTGACACAGCTTAAGTTTTAATTTAATAAGAAGCTATAAGTTCCACTTGTGTTCTTTGAATTGCAAATTTTTAATTGACGATGATACATTATTTATTTCTCTGATATTTGATAGTTTGATAATTTCTAGAATCCTCAAAAAAAAATGGGTTTTTAGTATTTTTTAACTAGCCAATGACCAGATAAACTTTATTGTGATTTCCTACAGGTTTCAGTTGAATATACATCATCTAGTTCTGCTAATGTACATATGTATAAAAGAGAATTTCTTATTCCTTTCCAGGTATTTGGTTATGGAGTTAATGGATGCTAATTTATGCCAAGTGATTCATATGGAATTGGACCATGAAAGAATGTCTTACCTTCTTTATCAGATGCTTTGTGGTATTAAACATCTCCATTCAGCTGGTATAATACACCGAGTAGGTAGTGATATAATATTGATGGGACTTACTTTTAGTGTTTTTAAAAAATAATTCTTTTTGTTTTGACATTACTTGCATTTCCCTATACATTCTTCTCTTCTCCCCATGAGAGAAAGTCATTCCTTATAACAGAAGAATTTTAAAAAGAGAGGTGGGGAGAAACAGTTTAATAAAACTTACCAACACATCAAAAGAGGCCGATTGTATATGCAGGGCACTACAGAAAGACAGGAAGTGTCTTTTCATCTCTGTTTCTTCTTCTGAGTCAAACTTGGTCATTATCATTTTCCAAAATTCATTTTCCATAAATTTTGTTATATTTTCTCTTTATGTTGTTGTAGCTATTTATACTATATATTATTTTCTTGGTTCTGTTTTCTTAAATTTGCATCTAGTCATTTAAATCTTCCCATGCTTTTCCACATCATCTTATTCATCATTTCTTATAGAACAGTAATATTCCATTTACATTAATGTCCCACAATTTGTTTAGCCATTTTCATAATCAGTGGGCATTTATTTTGCTTCTAGTTCTTTGCTAACACAAAAACTGCTTCTATAAATAATTTGGTGTATATAAGACCTTTGGTTTTTTCCCTTGTCACTGACCTCCTTGGGGTATATCTTATATGCCTAGGAGTGGAATCTCTAAATCAAAGGGTATAGACATCTTAACAACTTTGTTAGCATAATTCCAGATTGCTTGACAGAATGGTTAAATCAATTCAAAGCTTCAACAAAGGTGTATTATTGTGTATATCTTTCTACAACCTTCCCAACTTGGATTATTCCCAACTTTTTTCATTCTTGTCATTTTATTAGAGGTAAGATGAAATCTTATCTTACTTTGTATATCTTTTGTCATTAGGAATTTGATTGGGAAGATTTTTTGTGGTTGTTAATAGTTTACAGTTCTTTTGAGAACTATTTCTTTTTTCTACCATATTCACTTTTAACATTGTTATAATGCAAAACCCTAATACTTCAATAACTAGCATATTTTTTTACTAGGGAATATTTAAATCACATTTTACAGTAGAAGAATCAATTATACTAGCAGTTGTTTTGTATTAAATGACACTATATTAGAAATAAGAAAGAGGCTCTTTTGTTTTCAATAAGTAGGCAAAAAGATAACAGTTTCAGAAATAGATGAAACTGTTAAAAACTCTTTTATAATAAAATGGCTATATATGTTGACAAAATAATTAATTATCAAGGATGCACTTCCTAGATGATATTCTCAGGTCTTAGATTAATATTTGGAAGTGAAAGTTTGGGGAGTTCTTTACTTCAAAAAATAAAATGTTTAAGGTTCCTCTTGTGTGAGGATTTCTGAAATCTTGGGATTCCTATTGTAATTTTTTTCTTTTATTCAGCCCTAATTCCTGATGCCATTAATGACCAGAAACAAGTTAATAATGTCCCTATTCAATGGCTTTCTGCCCTTAATCAATTGTTGCATTACTAGCATAATGCCAGCATTCCCCTTAGTTTTTTTTCCCTGTGGTACAAGGCCTACCTGGGCTAGTTGGACCCTACTAACTCCCAAAATAACTAGTAAGGAGAAGGTTAGAGATAGGGATGAGAGTTGGAGACCAGGGGCAGTGGATAGAGCAACCAGCCCTGGAGTCAGGAGTTCAAATTTGATCTCAGACACTTAATTCTTACTTAGCTGTGTGACTTTGGGCACAAGTCACTTAACCCCATTGCCTTGAAAAAAAAAGTGAAAGTTGGAAACCACTTGCTGAACTGACACTTTTTCACTCGTTCTTCAAATGTCATAGAATCATAAAAGCAAAGGGATAAAGGCCCAAAGAGCTGAATGATTTCCCCAGTCATCTGCTTTTCCTAGCAACCTATCCTCGGGTCACTCTCCTGATTACCCCCAAAAGTCTTTGCTCTTTTGATTTCTTCTCACATATTATAAACTGTGTCCCTCTAAACCAGAATTTTTTAACCTAGATTCCCCCAAGGGATCCATGGATCGATTTTTTTTAATTCATATGAGGAAAAATTAAATCTTATTTTTACTGATTTCTAACTGAAACTTGGTATTTTCTTCACTTTCTAAAATTCATATAGAAACATTTTGAGGAAGGGTATATGGACTTGAATAGATTGCCAAAGGGGTCCTTGATACCAAAAAAGGTTAAAATCTTTCCTATGTTCTCTACATTCTCCCCACCTCCATGATTAATTATAAAAAATTTGCACTGTTAGTCTATCCCAAATAGTTTAGCTGGAAATAAGTTTGTTTTTTACAGTCACTGGCCTGGAAATGTAAATATGCTTTTAGATTTATTAGTTCACACTGAAAATTAACATGTCACTGGAATATAGATTACCATGTATAGATTATTATGTAGTATATAGAAATAGTAATACTAAAATATTCTCATTTTAAATATCTCTATTGTTTTAGGTTCAAGGTTTGAAGATAGGGTAAATTACTTTTACTAACAGAGAAGGGGAATCATGAAAGCTCATAGTTAATAACAGAGCTCAAATTGGAGAATCTAAGTTAGAAAAGATCAAAGATATTCTCTAGTTCAAACTGTATCTGAGCAGTAACATGTTCTGCAACACTCTTGACAAGTGGACATTGAACCACTGCTTAACCTCCTCCAGGGACAGACAGTTCACTATTTACCTAGATGGTTTATTTCACACTTAGCTCTGAAGATAAGGATGTTTTTCTTAGTTTTGAGCTGACATCTTACTTTCTACGGCAGATAACTTGCTCCTCAGATACACTTGAAGACTGATATAATATCCTATAAATCTTATCCATGATAAACTTCTCCACTTTCTACAACAGATTCTTTCATGTAATGCTTTTCAATCCTCTTCCCATTTTAGTTACCTCCCTGGATTTGCTTTAATTTAATATCCCATCTTAAAATATGATACCTATGGGGCAACTAGGTGACACAGTGAATAGAGCACCGGTCCTGGAGTCAGAAGATTCTGAATCCAAATCCAGCCTCAACTCTTGATACTTACTATCTGTGTGATCTTGGACAAGTCACTTAAACCCATTGCCTTACCAAAAAAAAAAAAAGAAAAGAAAAAAGAAATGTGATGCCCAGACCTAACCATGTTACTACTAGGGCAGACAACACATCTACTTTAGTCCCCACTACTTTAGTTGTTCTTCAGACTTCTTGCAAATAACATTGAAACTGTAGAAGCAAGAGCAATATCATCTTATTGGAAAGGGACTGTTTTTGGCATTTATTGAATTATTGATTTGGGCCATAATTGAACATTTTCTTAAAAGGTTTTTCTTAATTGCACATACATATGTATGTATATATTTATTTATACATATACAAATTACATGTACATTTAATTGCATATACATATATATGACATGTATTTGAATAGATAACTCCCTTTATGATAACTCCCTCAAAGTATATTGCCAGTAATGGAATTTTTGGGTGGGGAACTAAGTACTTAATCAAATATAAAGCCAGGCATTCTGAGCCACAAGAAACATTCCTATGGTGGTCTGAAAAATATCAAGAGGAGAGGAGAGTAATATTAGAAAACTGGCTCTTAAAACTTGAAAAACATTGCAGGATCCTAAAAAAAATGCATTTGGTGCTACAGATAACATACTAAGATCTCTTCTTTGCTTACTTAAAATTTTCTTGCTTGTCCAAAGGAGAATTTTTTCCCTACCTATCTGACTTCATAATTGATTCTAATGGAGAAAATGGATTTGCTTCATTAAATTCTAGCTGCTTTTCCTGTACTATATCTGTTCTAGTTTTAATAAATAGAATTTCTGTACAATTTATTTCTAATATTCTGACATCTGATAACCATGGACTTAAAATTCAACTTAATAAAAAGTATTTATTAGGTGCTTACTATATGCAGAACACTGCTAAACATTGAGAAAACAATTAAAAAAGCAAATGTCAAAAAGTACTGTATAAACCACACTATATGTAACATTTCCTATATATTTTAAATCACTGCCCTAACTTAATTCATTGATTTATTAGGATTTGAAACCCAGCAACATAGTAGTAAAATCAGATTGTACACTCAAGATCCTTGATTTTGGCCTGGCACGGACAGCATGCACTAATTTTATGATGACTCCATATGTAGTCACACGGTATTATAGAGCACCTGAAGTTATCTTGGGGATGGGATACAAAGAAAATGGTAAGTTCCAGATTTTCATGAGAAAGTTAATATTCTTTAAAATTATATTGCTGATTTTATTGTTCATTTGTTAGTTTGAATTTGTATATAAAATTGTGATTACTTATTGTTCTAAAATTGGTTATGTCCTTGATTAGAGAGGTCCCTGTAGTCTACACTTTTGAAGTCATTCATTTTCTACCAATATTGGTAAAAAAATAACATTTCAAAATTTATTTTATATCTGAAAATAATTGATTTCTGAGGTAATAATAAAGATGTTTTCTCTATTCTTAACTTTTTTTTAAGATTCTCTATTTTTTAGAAGAAACTATGTTTTAATTCATGCATAAAGAACCAGAGGCCTAAATTCAACCAAGTTATAAGTTTCAAAATTAATTTATTTTCATTTTTTACTTTCATCTTATTAAAGAAATATCTCCACACAAATGAAATAATGGAATCTGCCCTCCCCCCACATTTGTTGCCATCTCTCTCCTCATAAATAAATGGATAAAACTTTCTGTGGCTTGGTGATAAGTTCAGCCTGGGCTTAAAAGAAAAAAGGTGCATTACTTTATCACAATGTAATAACTCAAGGGAAGCGTTTGATATGAAGTCTTCCTGGGCCTTAGATTTTTTTTTAATTTGTAAAGTGAGACCTTTTTTTGACTCTAAATCTATTAACTTCTGGACCTGCTCTGCTTTGTCAGTGTACTACTGTATGTTGCAGTCTAGCTAAAGGGAGCCCCCTGCTGGATGCTTCCATTTGCAATACTGCCATTTGAATCTGAGATGTATGCCTTAAGCAGTTTAATTATGCCAATTTAATCATATTTTAGGATACTGTAAAAATGCTAAATTAAATTAATTTAAAAATATTTGAGGTAGAGTAAGGATGATGAGCTTCTTTGTTTTTTTTGTTTTGAAGGTGTGTTGGGGGCAAGGGGGCATGGGGCATACTCTATGGTTAACTTTTTAATCTATGTTCTCACTGCACCTGGCGTTGGGTAGTGGATATCTGGTCTGTTGGGTGCATTATGGCAGAAATGGTCCTTCATAAAGTCCTGTTCCCAGGAAGAGACTGTATCCTTCACCATGGTTTCTAGAATTATAAAATAAATTGCTAGAGTTCGAAAATGGTCATTAAGTTAGTTTATCATGTAACTTACCATAATATTTTAACAGAGGTATTAAATGTTATAGTCAGTGCTACAACCAAATTACTATCAAATTGGAAACAACAAAAAATAGAGTTCATGTTGTGTAAAAGTTCATCTTTAGCTAGCTATTTATTTTTTCCATATTTATGTGTCTAGTATAGAAGCTAGAATTCCTTTTTCCCGCCTTTATTTTGATCATGACACTTCATAATTTTATCATTTCATTTTATTTTCAGTTGATATCTGGTCAGTGGGGTGCATCATGGGAGAACTGGTGAAAGGTTGTGTGATATTCCAAGGCACTGATCGTATCCTTCCCAGTCATCCTTAAACCCCAGCCATGCTTTCCATAACCACCAAAGACAAAATGACTTTCTTTGTCTGCAGTACAGTAGATGAGAACACAAAAAGGAAAACATCATACTTCTTGAGTATGTGTTTGAAATGGTCTTTTGCTCATATTTAAGTTAGTGCCACTAACCAATTTGCACATATTTAACTTTCATTCCTGATTACTTTACTATGCTAAACTCTACTGCTTAAATATTCATGTATTTACTCCAGAAGCTAATTGCATTAGATGGCACAATGGCATTTAAATGCATTAAAAAGTCATATAGATATGTAGGAATACAACTATATTAAAGAAGAAGATATAAATAGCCCACCACATTATTTAATTTATCTGAAAAGAGGCTATTTCAAACTCAGGATGTTGTGCTTAAAGGATTTTACTACTGTGCTATATTTATTAAACTGATTGATATGCACTAAAAATATTCTTTTTTAGAAATTAGAATTGGAAACACATTAAATGAGACCCAAATAGAAAATATTCAAATGAGATAAACGGTTGTGTCAGATTTTCTAATTCCATTCTAATTCTTATTTGGGAAAAATTTCAAAAATCACCCCAGTGTGTGTGTGTGTGTGTGTGTGTGTGTGTGTGTGTGTGTGCTTTTTTTTTAATTTTAACAATCGTTACTTTTCTCTGGCACATTACAAATACACTGTAGGAACGTAAATTTCAAAATTTTCAATTAATAGATGATCCATTCATTCATATTAACATCATTAAGCAGAAAAAAATCAGATTTTCCTGTATGCCATTTCTTGTCTGTAGTCATGCTTTCATCTTGTGAGTGCTTTTCATCCTAACCATTTTTTCCATATATCATTTCTCATGATAATCATTCAATATTTTCATCAGTCTTCATTTTTAAAAAATATTTTTAAAATAGTTTATGTTAATTGATAGATATTATTGTCTTTCTAATAAATCAGTCTTCAGTATCATGTACATTATAGCAACATACTTTTTCTTGTGGTCTTTTTATTGGGAAGATTTTTCCAGGTGAAGTAGATAGATTCTTAAGCTATAGATAATTGTTTTGGAGAGATTTTTTGTTTCATTGTGATTAGCTTTATGAATATTTTTGTATATCATCTCTTTTACAAATATTTAACTGTGAAGTTAGATGCTATGTTATTTTCAGGATTTCTTAACAGTTGTCTAGCAGTTTTACCCTATTTCAAGTTTACTCATTTCAGTAACTAGATTTTTTTATTCTGAAAATAAATTGAACTGAAAAAACTTATAAAATACAAGCTGTTTTGCCTAATATTAGGTGAATTAATGACCTGCATATCAATTACTTTTCATTTTTGTGCATTTAATGAGTTAGCTTATTATGTACTTTAAAAGAGAATTGAGATTTTAAGAGGTGCAGAAATGAAAAAACTGTACATTATAGCCATTGAAAAAGGATTGTTAGGAATTAGGTTAGACTTCACAATTCTACAGTAAAGATCAGTAGAGTGGTACTGTAGAAAAAATAGCTTGGTGCAGAGAAAAGAATCAGTTTGATCTACTTTAAACAAAGAATAAAGTAGTTAGGTTTTTCTATCATAATTTAAGTGAAAAAGAATACAAATTTATAGACTCTTATTCTGTGAAGGGGTGACTGGAAGATAAACTGGATTTAAAGTCAAATATTTGAGTCCCAGCTCTGTCATTCACCAGGTCTGTGACTTTGAAGAGATCACTTTACTTTCCTGATCCTTCATCTGTGAAACAGTCAATGATAGTTGTACCGCCTACCTCACAAGACTGTTGTTAGAATCCAGTGAGACAGAATGTGTGATGTAAGCAATATGCTATGAATGTAGACTATTATTTTTGTGAGCAACAGTAATAATAAATGAGGTTACTAGGACCTGCCAGAGCTTGTATTCCATTGTCATAGTCTTGAATCCCATAGTGAGATATTTTACCTAAATTTTAGTGAATGTTGAGATTATCCTGGCAGTAGAGATGTGGAAGTAAACCTCAGAGCTTGCAAGATCAGGCCTCAAATGCTCCTGCATTTGTCATACACTGCAATAACCCTGGGCAAGTCATTTATCTTCTTATTGCCTGAGGTACCTATAAGTCTGCAAGTTATAAAGCAGATACCAGATCAACACTGGAAGAGAGAATTTTCTCACCCACAATTGTCCACACTATTGAAAAGATTTTGTCGTCTTTCCTCCCACCCCTATCTCCCAAAGTAAACCCCAAACAAAAAACCAGGGGCTACCTATAATTTTTGGCTTAAGCTCTAATCTTCAGTCACAAGAAAATTATCTCATTGGAGCCAGAAGGCAAAGCAGTATTCATTAGCAGATTGTTTGATAAGTTGGATCAGTAGACAACAGGAAATAGAGAATTTCAGAACTGTGAGGGACTGACTTCCCCTTTCCCAAACAAAGAAATCAAGTCTCTAGATTCATAAAGAATTCAGGTAGGAAGGATAGAGCAAGAATTAAAAGCTATGTTGTTACTTCTCTTTTAAAGTTAATCATATGCCATTTGTCAAATAGTTTGTATAGTGCTTTCTATAATTATCTTTGTCTTGAATAATAAGAACTTGGAATTCTGGTTCTCCTTATTCATTCCTTATTGGTGTACACATTTATACATTAGCTTTTTTCCCCACTGGATTATACTTTGTGTAATATGGTTGTTTCAGTTATATTTTCTTAAAGAGGTCCTACAGATATTGATCAGTGGAATAAAGTTATTGAACAGTTAGGAACACCATCATCAGACTTTATGAAGAAATTGCAACCAACTGTGAGGAATTATGTAGAAAACAGGCCGAAATATCCTGGTATCAAATTTGAAGAACTTTTTCCTGATTGGATATTCCCATCAGAATCTGAACGAGATAAACTGAAAAGTAAGACTTTTTTTTCTAATACTTGAATACTTAATGCATATGAATTTTTTTCCTAATTACATTCCACAATATGAATGTGAATATAGTTATCTCTTCTGTAAATGAAAATGACATTGGAATATATTAAAATATATTTAATTATACCAGCAATTGGGATCCTCAAACACTTTGCTACTTCTCAAGGACAGAGAAATCTAAGATAAGGAGAATCAGTGTCAACATAAATACCTGAAACCTGAGATTCTGTTCTCAAAGTCTGCCTTTTAGAAATCTTCAAGCAAAGTTAAAAAAAAACCTCACAAATTAATTTGAAAGTTTGAACATATGTTAATTACAGAAATTGAAGTTGTAAAGATGTACATTTCATACTTTATCAAAGCTTTCAATCTTAAATATAGTTTCTCCATATAAAATTATCTCAATACTGAGGTAGCTCAGAAAAAATCAGAAAAAATTGATAACTTCTGTGAATCCAAAGCAAATTATATTATCTGATGATCAAAGGAACCATGAAACTTGCTATGTGCAACTATAACTCTAATTTATAATATTGATTATCCTCTAGATTTTTTAATAGCTAGAATTTCTTCCCTAAAGTAATTTTCAAAAAATATCTTTTTATGAAGTTGAAAGGTCAGGCTTATGCATCTCCTGCATCTATTGCACCTAGACACTTTATAGGGATACAGCTCTTTTTATGGATTTATAGATTTTGGTTGCTAATAACTATTTTCATCCTGCTTCAGTAATCAATTTTCAGTTAATCAGAAAGTTTCATTAGGCAGATTCCCAAATTCCTGATTTTTCTGGTTAATCAAGGTTTTAGTGCAATTGTTTTTAAAGTTTTTATGTGGCCATGAGAGAGGGAATAGCTAGGAGAATGATATCAAGCTTTTGTTTTATTCCTCAGAAGGAAAAATTAGAACTGTCAAACCTCAGAATGATTCCAGTTCTTTGGGTCTTTTTCTTTCTATTGTTCATTGCCAGAGAGTGCTGCCCTTTCCAGATATTAGAGCAGACATGTACCCTGCACACAACTCCACTCTCCCCAGCATACTCTTTCTTATTTCTCATAAAAAAACAATCTAAGAGAATTTAATGTGTTTCATTGCATAATTTGAGCTTTTGATCTTTTCCTTATCTGTGCTGCCATATTTAATTTTTTATCTTGTATTTTTGCTTAATTTTCAATTAACAACTTAGTTTCAAAAATCTGATTCTTCATACACTTTATTTTTCTTCCTAGCAAGTCAAGCTAGAGATTTGTTATCAAAAATGCTCGTAATAGATCCTGACAAGCGAATTTCTGTTGATGAAGCCTTACGGCATCCATATATTACTGTTTGGTATGACCCTGCTGAGGCAGAGGCAGTAAGTACTGATTTAAAATGACCTATGGATCTTTTTAACTTTGGTAATTTTATAGATTGAAGCAAGATATATCTTGGAAGTTAAGGCAGTTTAACACTGATATTTGAAGATCTCTCTCTGTTCTGTCTCTTCCGTCTCTTCTCCATTTTCTCTCCTCTCTGCTTTTCTCTCTTCTTCCTCTCCCTCTCATAAATTATATATGTTTTTATGTGTGCATGTCCATACACATGTATGTGCATATGTGTATTATATACACATATTACATAAATACTATTTGTGTGATGGTTAAATAAGCATAGGCAACCCCTGTTTTATATGCAATTTAGAAATACATAGAGAAATCAGGAGTGTCTTAAGTCTAGACATCTTTCTTCCTAAATGGACCGGTGCTCTCTCTTTACTCAATTTAGAACTGTCAGGTAAATGCCTTAGAGAGTTGTTTTCTCTTATACAGAGGTATAAATAATAACTTCTGCTATGCAGGTACAGGAATGTAGAGAGTTTATAAGTTACTGGTGCCAAGGATATTTATAACCCATTCCTAGCAGATTCTAATTCCCTTCCTTTTCCTGTTTCCTCCACCCCTTCCTATTGCTAATGCTGAGTTTGGGAGGTATGTGCTTTCCATTCTAGATCAGAACTTGAAATGTTTTATCCCAAAGAAATCTGGAACTCTCTGCATGCTTTGACACTTGACTCTCACCTCATCCTGGATACTGTGTCTTTATGGCATAGCTCTGCCATGATTCTCCTACTTATCTGGCCATTTCTTTGTCTTCTGCTGGGTAATGACCCAGGTCCAATCCCTTCACCAGAGTTATCCCCTAAAACTCTGTCCTGGACCTGCTTCTCTTCTTTCTCAGTTCTCTTTCAATGACCTCATCATTTTCTATAGTTTCAATTATCTTTATCTTGTTAATCTATATATTCCTCTCCAGCTTGTCTTCTAGGCTCCAGTCAATGCCAGGTTACCAGCTGCTTATTAGACATCTCCACCTGAGTGTTCAGTAGAAACCTCAAGTTCAGCATGATTAGATTAGAACTCATGATCTTCTCCTTAAACCCATATTTTTTCTATTTCTTTTTTTTCTTTTGTTTATTGTTTTGAGTTATATGTAAAATCATTTTTACATTCATTTTTTAAATTTGGGTTCCAAATTCTCTCCCTCCCCTTCCCTAAGATAGCAAACAATTTAATGTGGGTTATTCTTGTGCACTCATAAAACATATTCCCTTAATAATCATGTTGTGAAAGAAAACAGGGACCAAAAAAAAAAAAAGATAAAAAAATGAAGTTAAAAATACTATGTTTCTATCAATGTTTAGACTCCATCAGTTCTGTCTCTGGAGGTGTACAGCATTTTTCAACCTAAATCCTTCAGAATAGTTTTGGATTTTTATATTACTGAGACTAGCTCAGACACAATTCATTATCATATAGTATTGCTATTACTTTATACAGCAGTACATAATTCTCCTGGTTCTGCTCACTTCACTTTAGTTAGTATTAGTTCATATGAGTCTTTTGAGGTTTTTCTCAAAGCATCCTGCTCATCATTTCTTATAACATAATAGTTTTCCATCACACCCATATAGCACAGCTTGTTCAGCATCCCCCTCAATTTCCAATTCTTTGCCACCACAAAAGGAATGCTAGGAATATTTTTGTACTCATGGCCCTTTTCCATTTTGTTTTTAAATCTGTTTGGTCCACAGACCTACTGCTGGATCAAGGGGTATGCATAGTTTTATAACCCTTTGGACATAATTACAAATTGCTTTCCAGGGTTATTTAGTGTCCTTATTTTTCTATATCCTCTCCAGCATTTATCATTTTCCTTTTCTGTCATATTAGCTAATCTGATAGGTATGAGGTGGTAACTCAAAATTATTTTATTCAACAGTGATTCAGAGCATTTTTTCATATGATTATAGCTTTGCTTTCTTCATCTGAAAACTACCCATTCATATTCTTTGACCATTTATCAATTAGGGAATGAAATGTATTTCTAATAAATTTTATATTTTCTATATTTTTGAGAAATAAGGTCTTTATCAGAGAAACTTGCTTTTTCCGCCCCAATTTTCTGCTTTCCTTCTAATTTTGGCTGCATAGGTTTTATTTGTGCAAACCTTTTCATTTAATGAAATTAAAATTATCCATTTAATATCCCTTAATGCTCTGTGGATCTTATTTGATCCCAGATTCTTCCCTTATCCATAGATTTGATAGATAAACTATTCCATACTTCCCTCATTTTCTTATGGTATCACCCTTTATGTCTAAATTATGTACTTATTTTGTTATAAGGTATATGGTATGAGATGTTGTTCTATACCTAGTTCTGCCAAACTCTCCTCTCCAGTTTTCCCAGCAGTTTTTTCAAATCATGAATTCTTGTCCCCAAAGCTGGGTCATTACCTACTCTATATTGTGTACCCAGTCTATTCCACTGATCTACTTTCTTTTTCAGCCATAGTAGCTTGTTTTGGTTGATTGCATTTTTAATAGAGTTTGAGGCTAGGCCACCTTTCTTCATGGTTTTTTCCCATTAATTCCCTTAATGTTCTTTTTTTTTGCTTTTTTGGGGGTTTTTTTTAATTTACTTTTTATTCTCATTTTATACAAATTTTTTTTACATTAATAAAATATTCTTGTTTACAAGTAAACAATACCCCTCCTCCCCCATGAATATAGATAGACTTGCTTGGGCTAAAAAAGTAAAGGGGAGAGAAAAAAATTAAAATAAAGAAAAATAATAGTAATAATTGTAGGTATGGCCAGGTGGCGCAATGGACGAAGCACCAGCCCTGGAGCCACAAGCACCCGAGCCCATATCCAGCCTCGTAAACCCAACAATCACCCAGCCGAGTGACATGCAAGCCACCCAAACCCCACTGCCCTGCAAAAACCTAAAAAGAAAAAGAAAAAAGACCCCCAAATAAAATAAAATAGTAATAATAGTAGGGGTGGCTGGGTGGCAGACAGAGCATTGGCCCTTGAGCCAGGAGCACCTGGGTCCAAATCCGGCCCCAAACACCCAAAGATCACCTCACTATGTGGCCCCAGGCAGACCATCCAGCCCCACTTGCCCTGCACCCTCCCCCAAATAATAATAACAAAAAATGCGCTTGAGTCTTTGTTCCAACACCAACAACTCTGTCATGGGTGGATCTCATTCTTTATGATAAGTCCATCACAAAAGTTATTTCCATATTTTTCCACTGTTGCCATTGCTGATCGCAACTCCCTCCTTTCTTATTTCTCCACTACCATGTACTCTATTTTCTCTCTCCTTTCACTCTCACTCTGCTGTAGGGTCGCTGAGTGGCACAGCAGACAGATCCCTGGTCCTGGGGCCAAGAAGCCCTGAGCCCCCATACCACCCCTTAGGCCTAGAATCCACCTGGCCCTGTGGTCCTGGACAGGCCTTCCAATCCCAGCCCCTTGCAAGAAGTAAGAAAGAAAATGTGTTATATCTGGCCACTCTCCCCCCATGGTCCATCCTTTCCTCCTTTATTCACATCCCCACCCCTTCCCCCTGCTCCCCACTCCTTCTTACTCCAGATGTCTATACCCCATTGAGTATATATGCTGTTTCCTCTCCTAGTCATCTCTGATGAGAGCAAAGGTTCCCTCATTCCCCCTTGACTCCCCACCTCCATATCATTGCAATAGCTCATTGTAATAAAAAAAATCTTATGTGAAATATCTTGGACTATTCCACCTCTCTTTTTTCTTTCTCCCATTCCATTTCCCTTTTTTTTCTATTGACTCCATTTTTACACCATATTTTATCTTCAAATTCAGCTTTTTCCTGTGCTTCAACTATAAAAGCTCTCTCTACCTGCTCTATTAACTGTGAAGGTTCAAATGAGTATTATCAGTGTCATTTTTCTATGCAGGAATACATACAGTTCATCCTCATCCTCATATTTCCCCCCTCTCCTCCAATCTCCATGCTTCACCTGAGTCCTGTATCTGAAGATCAAACCTTCTGTTCAGCTCTGGCCATTCCAAAAGGAACATTTGAAATTCCCCTGGTTCATTGAAAGTCCATCTTTTTCCCTGGAAGAGGACATTCAGCCTTGCTGGGTAGTTCATTCTTGGCTGCATTCTAAGTTCTTTTGCCTTCTGGTATATTGTATTCCAAGCCCTACGAGCTTCCAATGTAGCTGCTGCTAAGTCCTGTGTGATCCTGACTGCAGCTCCACGATATTTGAACTGTGTCCTTCTGGCTGCTTGTAATATTTTCTCTTTGATTTGGGAGTTCTGGAACTTGGCTATAATATTCCTAGGGGTTGGTTTTTTTGGGATCTCTTTCTCTGGGGGATCGGTGGATTCTCTCCATTTCTATTTTGCCCTCTGCTTCTAGAATATCAGGGCAATTTTCCTGTAGTAATTCTTTGAAAATGATGTCAAGGCTCTTTTCCTGATCATGACTTTCAGGTATTCCAGTAATTTTCAAATTATCTTTCCTAAGTCTGTTTTCCATATCAGTTGTTTTTTCAATGAGATATTTCACATTTTCTTCTAATTTTTCATTTTTTTTGTTTTAAAGTATTGATTCCTGATTTCTGTTAAATTCATCAATCTCCCTGAATTCTATTCTTTGTCTGAAGGATTTGTTCTCCTCAGAGAGTTTTCTTATCTCTTTTTCCATCGGGCCAATTTTGCTTTTTAAAGCATTCTTCTCAATAACTTTTTGAACTGTTTTATCCATTTGCCCTAAGCTGGTTTTTAGCATGCTATTTTCTTCAGCATTTTTTTGGATTTCCTTGACTAAGCTGCTGACTTCATTTTCATGTTTTTCCTACATCTCCTTTCTTTTCCCAGTTTTTCTTCCAACTCCCTCATTTGATTTTCAAAGTCTTTTTTGAGCTCTGCCATAGCCTGAGCCCAATTTCTGTTTTTCTTGGAGTCTTTAGATGCAGGAGCTTGTGCTTCCTCATCTTCAGACTGAGTATTTTGATCCTTCTTGGGCTCATTTGCAAAATATTTCTCAATGGTCTTCCTTTTGTTTCTTTGCTTGCTCATTTTCCCGGCCTGGGCCTGGTTTGGGGGTGCTTCCTGAGCTTTTGGGACACTCCCACAAGGGTCTCAGTGTGTGAGGCTCTGTCCTCCCTCCTGGTCTGTGAATGACCACAAGCACCTCCCTCTGCCACGGGGCCAAGGTGGGGGGGGGCCTGCTGTTCTATGGGGGGGCCCTAGACTGTGATCAGGATCTGAATGTGTTCAGAGCTCCAGAGTCCTGTTCCAGGGGCAGAGGATCGAGCTCCCAGTTTCTCTTCACTACCCTCCCTCAGCTCAATGGGCTCATGCCCTGGAGGCTCCTGCTTACCAGCTCTGCCTGCTGTGGGCTGCAGAAAGACCAAGCTGCTTGCTGTGTGCCCTGAGGGCTGGGCTCCATGTGCTCGCTCTGGCAGAGGTCCCCCGCTGTTCCCCCACTTTGTGCCCGGTGCTCCTCGGGGTGCAGCTCAGGAGACTCCCCCGCTGCTGTGAGCTAAGACTCCCAGTGTCCTGGGGCTGCCTCCGGGAGGCTGAAGTTCTTTGGCTCTGGCAGGCCACCCCTCTGGCAGGCTGCCTCTCCAATCCCGGGGAGCAGAGCCTTTCTTCTCTTTTCCAGGTTACCTTGAGTAGGAGAACTGCCTCACTGGGTCTCTTTGTGGGTTCTGTCTCTCGAAAGTTTAGTTAGAGTCCTTAGCTGATGAATTTTATCAGAGAACTTCTAAGACTGGATCCCTTCTTGTCGCCATCTTGGCTCTGCCCCTCCCTTAATGTTCTTAACCTTTTGTTTTTCCAGATGAATTTCATTTTCTTTTTTTTAGGTTTTTGTTAGGCTAATGGGGTTAAGTGACTTGCCCAAGGCCATACAGCTAGGTAATTATTAAGTGTCTGAGACCAGATTTGAACCCAGGTACTCCTGACTTCAAGGCCGGTGCTTTATCCACTATGCCACCTAGCTGCCCCTCATTTTTTCTAGCTTTATACCATAATTTTTTGGTAGTTGATTGGTATGACAATTACTAAGTAGTTGTTTGTCCTTTGTTCTCGAAGAGGGACCATGACATCAGGAAGTACATTAATTTAGGGAGAAATTCATTTCTTTTTTTTATGGTGGTTCAGCCTTCCCATGATCAATTAATATCTTTCTGGTTGTTCAGATCTGACTTTATTGGTGTGAAGTGTTTTGTAATTGTGCATATATACGTGTGTGTGTGTGTGTGTGTGTGTGTGTGTATGTGTGTGTATATTTCCTGGGTTTGTCTTTTTTGTTTGTATTCATTCATTCATTCATTCATTCATTTTAATTGTCTTTTTTTCAAGTATGATTTTGGTTTATTTATTTTATATTATTACAATAATTTTGTTATAAAAATAAACATGACCCCCCCCCCCCAATATTTTGAGAAACCTCAGGAATAGTGAGAGAGAGAGAAAAAATGTACTTTTGTCTGTGTTCAGATTCCAATGGCTCTGTCTCTGGAATGAGTTGCCTTCTTTATCATAAGTCCACCAGAGAAGTTGCTTCAATATTTTCCCCACAGTTGCTGTTACTAGCTGTATTTCCCTCCACTCTATCCCTCCCCACTCTCATTTATTCTGTTCTCTCTCTCCTTTCATCCTGGCCCTGTCCAAAAGTGTGTTGTATCTGAGTACCCTCTCCCACAATCTTCCCTCTCTTCTATCACCTATTCCCCCCTTCCCTCTCCCCATTCCCCTGTGTCCCATCTCTCTTTTCTCATTTTTCTCTAGGGTAAGATAGCTTTCTATACCCTATTAAGTGTGTATGTTATTTCCTCTCTGATGAGGATGAAGGCTCATTCATTCTCCCCTCACCTTCCCCCATTCATGTGAAATATCTTGGCTCCTTCTTCCTCTCTTTTCTCTTCCTCTCAGTACTTCCCTTTATCACCCATTGACTCCATCTTTTTACTATATTATACTAGTATATTCCGCTCCTTCCTGTGCCCTGTCTATACAGGCTCCTTCTAACAAGCTCTTATAAATGAGAAATTTCTTATGCATTATCAGTATCTTCTTCCCATGCAGGAATATAAACAGTGCAATATCATTAAATTCCTCATAGTTAATCCTTCTCATCTACCCCCTCTATGGTTCACCAGAGTCCTGTACTTAGGAGATCAAACTTTCTGTTCAGCTCTGGTTGTTTCAGTAGGAAAGTTTGAAAGTCCCCTGTTGCAGTGAAAGTCCATCTTTTCCCCTGAAAGATGTTCAATTTTTCTGGGTAGTGGATTCTCAGTTGTAAACCAAGATCTTTTGCCTTCTGGAATATCATATTCTAGTTCCAGTCCCTTCAAGCCCTTAATGTAGATGCTGCCAGATCCTGTATAATCCTGACTGTGGAGCCTTGGTAGTTGAATTGTTTGTTTCTGGCAGCTTTTAGAATTTTCTCTTTGATTTGGGAGCTTTGGAATCTGGCTATAATATTCCTGGAAGTTTTTCTTTTGAGATCTCTATCAGGAGATGACCAGTGAATTCCCTCAATTTCTATTTTACCCTCTACTTCTAGTATCTCAGGGCAATTTTGCTGTATTATTTCTTAAAAAAATGAAGTCTAGGTACTTTTCCTGGTCATGACTTTCGGGTAGTCCAATTTCTAAATTATCCCTTCTGGATTTGTTTTCAAAGTCAGTTATTTTTCCAATGAGATATTTCACCATTTTCTTCTAATTCTTGGTTCTTTGGTATAGTTTTATTTTTTCTTGATTTCTTGCAATGTCACTGGTTTCCTTTAGTTCCATTCTACATTTGAAGGAGTTATTTTCTTCAGAGAGCTTTTTGATCTCCTTTTCTAGCTGGCCATTTCTGCTTTTTAATGCATTCTTCTCTCATTTGCCTTTTGTTTTGCTTTTTCCATTTGGCCTAAACTGTTTTTTAGCATATTATTTTCTTCAATATGTTTTATATTTCTTTCACCAAGCTGCTGATTTGGTTTTCATGAATTTTCTGCATCACTCTCATTTCTCGTCCCAATTTTTCCTCTACCTCCCTTAATTGCTTTTCAAAGTCTTTTTTGAGCTCATCCATAGTCTGAGCCCATTTTCTATTTATCTTGGAGGTTGTGTATACAGAAGTTTCAACTTTGTCATCATCTGAGTATGTTTTTTGATCTTCCATGGGACTAAAGTAATTTTCTATGGTCAGATTCTTCTTTTTCTTTTGTTTACTCATTTCCTCAGCTCAAGACTAATTTATAGAACTACCAAGGCTTTGGGGTTTTTTTGGGACACCGCACTGGGACCTTTATTCCTTCAAGGTCTTATGCTCTCTTGCCTGTGCTTTGATATGTAGATGACCACAGACACTCCCCTCTGCCCTGGAGCTGTGAGGAGGGTCCCTGCTATCTTAATATGGAAGGCCAAACTGCAGGCTGCATCTGAGTGTGGGTAAACAGCAGAGTCCTGCCCCAGGGAGAGCAGAGAGATTTCTGCAGTCTCCCCTGACCCCCTTACTGTCTGTGGGCTGTGCTCTGGAGGTGCAGGCTGGTTTCTTCCGATTCTTGCTGCAGGTTCTGCGGCCAGTACTCCTCACTCCATACTCATTCTGGTGTAGCAGAGTTCTCTCACTGCCTCTTCAAGCTGTTCCCAGTGATCCCTGAGCTGGACTGGGCTGGGCTGGGCTGCGCTGGGCTGCACTGCAGCCAGGGCTTTTTTCCAGTTCCCGGTCCTGATGAAACAGACCTTTCCCATGGTGCTTCTAAGTTATCTTGGACTGGGAAAATGTGTCACTCAGTCTTTCTGTGGGTTCTGCCCCTCTAAATTTTGGCTAGAGTCATAATGTGATGGCTTTTGGGGTTTTGGGGGGGAAGGAATTCCGAGGAAATGCTGCCTTGATAATCCTGGGTTTGTCTTAAAGGTAGATTCCCTGGTTTTCCATACTTCCCTTTTTTAGTCTAGGGTACCATCATTCTTCACACTGCTATAAACCCATTATTGTAATATCTCAGACATCTTTAGCTCTTCATTCTCCTGCCTCTCCTAAATCTAAATAGTTGTAAACCTTATCAGTTCTACTCCTAGATCTTTTTTTTAAATTTCATTTATTTAAGGCAATAGGCAATAGCTTTAAGTGACTTGCCCAAGATCACACAGTTAAGTAATTATTAAGTGTCTGAGGATGGATTTGAACTCAGGTCCTCCTGACTCCAGGGCTGGTGCTCTATCCTCTATGCTGCCTAGCTGCCCCCTATACCCCCACATCTTTTGCAACCGTTCTTTCATCTCTAACATGACTACTTAGCTAGTTCAGAATTTCATTACTTCTTACCTGATTTATTGCTCTAGCCTCCTAATTGGACTTATTGCTTCTAGTCCCTTCACCCTAAAATCCATTCTCCACACAACTGCCAACAAGTCTTTTTAAAGTACTTCTCTGCCCATGTCAGTTTCCTAATCAGGAATCTCCAGTGACTCCTTAATGTCACTAAAATAAAATGAAGATTCTTGGCTTAGCACTAGCATTTAAAGCTCTTCACAGTCTGACTAGTCTACCTTTCTAGGCTTATTTTTACATGATTCCCTTCATGTGCTCTGTCCCAGCTAAACTAGATTGCTTTCTTTCTTCCAAACAGCATTCTATCACCCATTACTACATTTTAACACATGCCTCCAGTGCCTTGTCTCCTAACCAAACCTCAGAGAGTCATTAACTTTCTTCAAGTTAATGGTACTTAGGTACTAACTCCTCTCATTGTTATTTTTCCCCCTTCTCTAATGGGCTATATTTTCTAAAGGACAAGTTGTAACCTCTCAGTAGATTGTAAACTTCTTGAGGACAGGGACTGGTTTTTGGTTTTTCTTTCTATCTTCATTTCTTTGCATGTAGTATATGTCTAATTGCTCATTCAATATTACACGTTGAGGAAGTCTCTTAGAATTCTTTTTATACATTAGATTTTTGAACAACAGATTTTTTTCTAATTTAACTTTTAGCCACCACCTCAAATTTATGATGCCCAGTTAGAAGAACGAGAACATGCTATTGAAGAATGGAAAGGTAATGACACAAGTTATTTTGGTCATCAATTTTAGACAATTTTATTGATATTTCTTGGCACAAATAAATTTTGTATAGCATAATTGACCAAGAGTCAGTTTAGTCCTTATTTTCTAAAACTATGGGACTATTTATTATAGTTTTATCCCCAAATTCTTTTGTAAATTATTGTTTCTTAAATGGATTTTATTATTTTGTTTTCAGTTCTTGTTAAGCCATAGCCAAAAAAAGTAATCGTTTTATGTGACTTGTTTTTAACAAAGAAGAAATCTTAAAAGATCCTTGCTTTTACTAAAATGCCATCGTTTTAAGACTTAAAGAGGTTTGATAGAGATTTCAAGTGATTTTTGTTAGGAATTGAAGCATATTAATACCTAAAACATTGTTTCTGTGGTTAAATCTGGCATCTCCCAAAGAGTTGTAAAATAAAAAATCTTAAAGATAATTTAGTCCAGTCCTCTTATTTTTTTTAGGGTTTTTTTTTTTTTTTGCAAGGCAATGGGGTTAAGTGGCTTGCCCAAGGCCACACGGCTAGGTAATTATTAAGTGTCTGAGGCTGGATTTGAACTCAGGTGCTCCTGACTCCAAGGCCAGTGCTCTATCCACTGCGCCACCTAGCTGCCCCGAGTCCTCTTATTTTCTAGACAAGAAAATTGAGGTCCAAAAAAAGCAAAAACCTTAGCAAAATTTAGCAAGAAAAAGCTTAGCAGAAAGAATATACTAGATTTGGAGAAAAAAAGACCTAAGTTTGAATTCCAGCCCCGCTACTCAATTGGCTGTGTATCCATGAACAAGTCACTTAATTATTCTGACCCTAATCTTTAAAATGAGGGGCTTGGGCTAAATAATTTTTTAAGGTTCCTTCCAGCCCTAAATCCTGTTTTCTTCATTAGTAGGTCAGAAAAAGGCCTTGGATTAATATTGATGTCTCCTTTGAGTGTAAAACTTTTCCCCCTTAAACCACATTTGTGAAAATGATGTTTCTCATGATAGAATAATGAATTAGAAGCCAAATGCTATCCATTATATTTTATAGCTACTTAATCATTATGTTAGTTTGACCATTGGATACTTCATTTTGTGTTCTTCCTGTAATGTTCAAGTCTGTTTGATAGTGTTAATTTAGTTGTCAGTATAAGCATCTTGAAAATTTCATTTACATATGAAGAGATCATTAATGATTATTATACCTTATTTTGTTTTATTTTATTTTATTTTGAATATAACCTATGATTTTATTGGTATAGAAAACTAACAAAATAGATATGCAGCTTTGAGGCACTGAGTAATTAAATACCTTGCCCAGGATCACTCATCCAAGAAGTGATTAAAGACAGGCATTGAACCCAAGTCTTACTAATTCCAAAACCTGCTCTCTATCTCCAATATCATATTGTTTCCCATTATTTTGTATTATTTTGGCTATTGTAAATTTTTTATTATGTTTTAGAAATATTAATGTATTACATTCCCTACTTTTTTTTTTAACATGATATATAGAGATCTGGACTCCATTTCTAATTCTAGAAAAAATCTGACAAAAGTGTCCTGGGTTTAGATCTACCTAAACAACTGAAATGGAGCATGTTTGATACATAAGACTAAAGACTGTCATAATATTCAATTCAGGGATGTCAAAAAGCCTTTTATTGTAGTGAAAGTTGATTTTGAAAATTTGTAGAACTATAAGGATACTGATGAAGCATTTTATCTTTCTATTTGAAGAACTAATATACAAAGAAGTAATGGACTGGGAAGAAAGAAGCAAGAATGGTGTGGTAAAAGATCAGCCTTCAGGTTAGTGATTAGTTTCATAATTTTTTTCTGTTAGTCTTTGCTTTAACTCACTTAAATACCAACAGTGTGTTCTGTATGAACCATTATGATCAGCATTTGTTTTTGTTTGTTTGTTTGGTTGGTTTTTTTGAAAGGCAATAGGATTAAGTAACTTAACCTAAGTTCACACAGCTAGGTTTTATGTGTCTGAGGATGGATTTGAACCCAGGTCTTCCTGACTCCAGGGCTGGTGTTCTATCCACTGGGCCACCTAGCTGCCTTTAGCATTTGTTTTTGAAAAGGAATTTGCCTCTTCTAGCACTTTACTCATTTTGATGAGTGTAACTTTATCTACTAAGATATACATAATCCTCTGTAACTGTGGCTTCACAATCAAACCAAGCATAAATTAAAGCAATTTGTTCCTAGGACAAAATAACCTTTATTTCTCTAGATAACTTTTGCCAGATTTTCCAACTAATTGCTAAGAATTATTTTATTTCATTAGTGGTAGTTTGGAACCTATGAATATCCCTTTATTTGAAATCTGGAATACTACATATCATCTTTTTTTTTTTTTGTACAAGGCAATGGGGTTAAGTGACTTGCCTAAGTCCACACTGTCTGAGACCGAATTTGAACTCAGGTACTCCTGACTACAGGTCCAGTGCTCTATCCACTACGCCACCTAGCCACCCCAGGACATATCATCTTTAAAGTACAGGGGATGAACAGGTTACTTTTACACATACAAGGACAACTAGGTGGCACAATGGATAGATTACCAGGCCTAGAGTCAGTTCAAATCTGATCTCAAGAAACTTACTAGCTGTGTGACCCTATCACTTATCCCTGTTTACCATAGTTTCTTCATTTGTAAAGTGAACCAGAGAAGGAAATAGCAAACCCTTCCATTACCATTTGCAGACAAATAAGGTCATGGACTCTTGAAGCCACTAAAAGTAACATGTATACATGCTTGTGAATTGTGATCTGATTTGCTCTTTTCACACATGCTGCCAATATACAAAAAGAGTCTATATACAGAATATGCTGATGAGTTTTCCTTTTTGAATTATAAACTAATAAATATTCTTTGTTCAAAGATACAAACAGTATAACTTAAAAATGAACACAATTTAGAAGTTGGGTAAACTATACTTTTAGAAGGCATTC
Source organism: Macrotis lagotis (assembly GCF_037893015.1). NCBI lineage: Eukaryota > Metazoa > Chordata > Mammalia > Peramelemorphia > Peramelidae > Macrotis > Macrotis lagotis. The sequence goes on along the minus strand of NC_133658.1, from coordinate 360,354,252 downwards.
TCATTCTGATTAGACTGAGTCATAAAACTAGGCATTAAAAATGAAATGTCCTGTTATGTCTTATGAAATTTAAATCTTATGCTTGACTTTTTTGAAAATGCAAACTCCTAGTCTTTATGATCATTTTTCTTTGGACAGACTAGTCTTTGTTGCAGCCACCTCTTGTTATTATCAAACCTGAATTTAAAGATGATACTTTTGGGCTTACATTTAAGTAGAACACAATGGTATAAAAAATATACATGATTTTGAACCATGATTTTCCACATGCCTTTTTAAGAACAATGATATTTGGATAAATGCAATGATTTTAAACCTTATTGAAATGAAAGCATATTTTCAGAACATAATTGAGCCTACTCTTATATGATCAAGAAGCAGCTTGATAAGTAGAACATCTAGAAAATCTGAATTTAAGTCCTGCTTCTGACCCATTCTGGCTTTGTGACCCTGGGCAAATCACTTGAGCTTTTATACTATAAGCAGTTCTCCAAGCTGAAGAGGAATTGCTGACCTGCACTGGTAGAAGCAGCTTTCTCATCTAGGTGTTCTTCTAACAATAAATAGCAGATCCAGACCTTGGCCCTATATAGAGCCATATGCTTGATGTCAGACTTTTGGAAAAGAAAATGAAAATGTCTATGAAAAGATATTGAACCTGAGGGATTCAAGAACCTAAGAATGAGAACTTGGAAAGAGATTTAGGTTAATTCTGACTTAACTGTTTCCTACTGACTAACTAGATTGTTTTTCTGTCTCCAAAATTGAGATCTGGGAATTGTGATAAAGGGGAAGAGAAATAAATGTCATTTGTCCATAGCCCTCACTGTTTTGATTGTTTTTGTAGCAATGTCTTGCCTCAGATTTTATTATATTTGGTTTACTTAGCACAGATGCAGCAGTAAATAGCAACACCACTCCTTCTCAGTCTTCATCTATCAATGACATTTCATCCATGTCAACAGAGCAGACATTGGCTTCAGATACAGACAGCAGCCTGGATGCCTTGACAGGACCCATTGAAGGTTGTCGATGATAAGTTAAAAATTGCAAATTTACTATTGGAAAAGAACTCTTGATTCCATGCTTGTAAGTTCATGGAACCAAGCAGGGAAACTCCATGTTCTGCATGTCCTAGTCAGTGCAATGCCTGTGTTCCTACTCAGCTGTAATTCGATTGCCTGCTTGATGTTATAAAAATGAAAGCAATGCAATGTCTGACAAAAAAAATCACAAGTCAATCGTAGATTATTTCAGGTGAGCAATTATAGTAGGTGGGGAAAAAAAAGATAATTGTGATATCAACAGTGACCATGTGTCTTTAGCAAACTTCTGGACTTACACAATTGTGCCATCAGAAGCTTGCTTTATTTATTTAGCTTTGCTTTTTGGCCTGTCTCACATTTAGAAATGTGGTGTGTAAGAGTCCAGTGAAGCTCCAGACAGTGTACTTTTTCAAGCCATTTCTTATTCCTCCTGAGTAATGTGGTACCTACAGTAGAAAAAAATTAATAGTCCTGTGAGGTTTAATCATCTATCATTGCCTGTTTTGCTCTCTATCATACTATGCTTCATTTTAAAGCTTTTTTTTCTTTAAGGAGAATAAGCATTTTAAAAGTATATAGTAATAAAAAAAAAAAAGGCTGTTGCTTTCCATGAATTAATGGCATTCAAGACTGAGGATTAATTATTGTAATAAATATGTTGATGTTGACCACTACCCAAACAAAAATATTTACAGGGTCATTTGTTCTTCTAAAATTACTCTGTCCTTTGTTGATATTTAAATTTGACATTTCAGTATGCCAAAGAATGTTTTGTTATATACAGTCACATCTGGCTTTTAAAAGCCTATCCATTTAATTTATTCCAATCTATTAATACTGCAAATAGTCTGATTGCAGTGCTTTAAGGAGCCCTAATTCAAAAAATATTTTACAATTATTCAAAACAATATGATGGCACATGAATTCTAAAATTCATTATCTTCATCACTAATAGATTTTTGAAAAATTCTGGTGAGGTAAGCAGAGTGCTGAATTTGAGAAACCAGGAAGACCAGGTTCCTGATTCTGCATCTCTGATGCTTAATAGGCACATCATTGATTGTGACCAAGTCATTTAATATCCTTGAACTTAAATTTCTTCACCTGTTAAAAGAAGAAAATAATCCACATTGTGCATTTCTCATAGGGTTGTCTTCAGGCTCAAACATGATCAGGTATGAAAGATGTGTTGCATATTTTAAAGTATTATAATAAATGCATCTTATGTGAAAAGTCACATTGATCCTTAATTTTATGTTAATAGTGGTTTGTATTTTAAATTAAGAAAACATTGATTATGACCCCTAATTCATATTTTATCAGTTTTTAAATGGAAGATGCTTAGAAAATATTTTTAAAACTTCTGACTTTTTTTTTTAACTTTTCTAAAGAGTAAATAAAGGAGTCTGTCCTGGGAGTATTCTTCTTTTTTTTTAAACTAGCAGAATAATTATTGAAATATGACTTTGGGATTTGAGGGGGCATGCTGAGCTACAGTTAAAAATAAGCTGATAAGAGATTTGTAACTTGTAATTAAACTGCTCACCTGAAAGATACTTTGAATATTATTAATGAGTCTTATATATGTATGTATATACATATATATGCATATCTAAAAATTCAATAAGACACTGAATATCTAGATGGCATTGCAGAAATGGAGTCAGTTAAAATTGCATTTCAACTATGTTGCTCATAATTTTCCCCCTCAAGAACTTATTTTTACAGACTAATATCTTGTTTTTAGTCATTTTGGAAGCTATTTGGACTGAACATTCAGTAGATATGTTTTGAAGAAGTATTTTAATAAGAAAATGTCTGTTATAAATACTATATAAAAATGAGATTTTTGTCTATACCAGTTATGTCATATGATTGGTCTTATCACTGGAAACTGGAGCCTTTGGTGAACAAGAAATCAAACTTACATGAGTCTCTGAAATCATTTATTCTGTATCAAATGTTGCAAACCAGACAAATACAGCTAAGAAATAAATACTTTGTGACTCTAGGATTCCAGCATAAACACCCATTTTAAAAATTGTCAGTTGTTCTTAATGTATTTGGGGGGGAAATGATATCACTATGCATATTAAGATGGCCCTTTCTTTAATATTTATTGTTTGAAGAGCAACAAATCCACTATGCCTATATTTCTCTTTTTTTTTAATGCACTTTAAAAAAAATCATGACACTTTGGTAACTTTTCTGCTTAGGAAGTTTGTCTAAACAAAGCTTATTAAGAGGGTACTTTCTCCTATCATCTACCAAAGGATATTTGTGAGTGAAATTCATTGTAACTTGTCTATAAATTGCACTGCTGCCCATTTATTTTCAGGTGCCATTCCAGATGTTCATTTTCATTGATAAAGCCCAGCATGATTTTGATGATTACTGTTGGCACCAACTTTCTTATATGTTACCATTTGTTGCAGTAGAATTCTGTGAATTTGCTCTGCATGGCAGATCTAAGACTTAAGACCCCCATGCTGAAGGCAACATGTTTTTCAGAATGATACCTCATTTCAGTTTTAGAATTCCTGTCCCCAAACCCTGGACTGGCCAACCCTTTGGTTCTCGTACAATGTGAATTGTAGTTTGACTTTTCTTAACAGCTATTGAAGTTAGATAGAAGATTACAAATTTTGCCTATCTTTTTCAACGTTGCTGTTTGTCTTGTTTGAGGAGTGCATTTTTATAACACAGATAAATTTAAAGAATTTTGACATTAAAAATTTGAACTTTTTTATTTTTATTGCTTCAGTTTTAAGTTCAAAACAAAAGTGGTTCTGTTCTGATTTCACATGCCAGTTCCCACATGAGGAAAGAAAAGCAGCAGGTCAAATCAATAGACATGAGGTATGGACCATGTGCAGGATACAGATCTAGGCACAGGAGACACAAAGACGAAATAAGGCAGAGAGACCTTTCCTCAAGTTGCTTATATTGTAGCAAGGACCAGGGAAATCTGAAACACTGATTAGTTTTTTTAATAGCAGTTTTTCTTAATCCTGATCATTGGCATGTGAATTTCAGAGAAGCAAAAGTGAAATAACAGCTAAGGGAGAAAACTATCTATGGAATACTGAGTACAATCTTGACTTAATCAAGGTTTAAATATTATCCTTTGTGACAAGTTTATCTGGGTAACTTATGTGATGAACTACACTAATTATGGTCACAACCACTCATGACCAAATATATGTCCTGGTGATGAATATTTATATGGTCTTTAAGATCACACAACCCAAAAGTTAATGGATTTATCTAAGTTTTTAACATTTAAAAATTAAAATATCTTTCTGTTTGGATCAATGAAAGTTCCTGAGGCCAAATTTTCAAATAGGATCCCTTTGTCTGTACCTGTATTGAAAGGTATAGTGGCAAATTGCAGCAGCAGATTATGACTTCATAGATTTGCAAGCTACACTCACTCACAAATACAGTGTGTAGGCCCTCACTCCCCCCAGGTGAAGCCTCCTTAAAAGATTATGACCAATGGAGTGCTTATAAAGTCATTTGTGTTTAGGTCTTACTGCTTAAAAATCCTAATGGTGCTTGCAATTTTTGCACATGAACTATTTTAGTTTCTGTTTTTGAGGTACTTTAGGAAGCTCTTAACATAGCATCATAGGTTTGGAAGGTTCCTCTTTCTTTTCTTATAGCTGAAAGGCAGACCCACCCCTGACCATGCCAAGCAAGTGAGTACAATATCTCTCTTATTTTAAAATATGTAGGAGAATACTTATATGTTATGGCTTTGATATCTCCCTTATTACCACCTACCATCCCTTTTTAAATTTAGAAAATACTGTTATTTTCACTCGTAATTAAAGAATCCAATTGTAGTCTTTTGTTCAAACCATACTTTTTTATTAAAAAAAATTAATCTAAAAATTAACTACTCAATCATGTCCAGAAGATTTTCTGATTGTGTGATGAATTTAAGCACTAGTTCCCTACCTGATATTAATTATATTTTGTAAAAATATAATTATAGACTTTAGTAAACCATTATGTTGACCAACACAAGTTAGCTTCCTTGATTTTTAAGAATGGAATGTAGAACTGCAATATATCTCTCTATTAGTTTCTGCCATGGTCCCTTTGTTTTTTGTATTTACTAATCAGGTCATGGCCACCACTTTTCCTTGGGGAGTTTAAAAGAGAGGCTTTAAAAATAGATGTAGTTATTTTCTTGCAAATTGAAGTAAATTTCTTTGTGAATAGAGAGAGTCAAGTATGAGTGTCAGATAGTGACACTGTAGTTGTTAACTGACTTTTTCTTGGTCAGAGAAACTTAGAGCTGGAAAGAATTTTAAGTTACCTGATTCAAATCCTTCATAAGGACACCCAAACCTGGATAGGAATTGACCACATTTTTGGCTAAACCTTGGAAGAACCAAGATGAGCTCAGATTTATTGTTCCTTTGAATTGATCTGTCATACAGATTTATTGTTCTCTTTGAATTGATCTGTCATAAAGCCTCTCACTCTTAATATGGCTCCATGGAAAGACAGAGTTATTTAATGTTCATGCTAGAGGGAAGAGAGGAAAATCTCCTAGAACTTCCTAACTTCCTTTTTTTTGCCACTTCTCCCCAGTGCATCTTTCTCATCTTTAAGTACAAAAGAGGTTTTCAGAGTTGTCATTCTAAGACTTTAGGGCTAGTTGGGGCTCTTATTGAAGAGCAAAGAAAGGAAACTACTACTACAGGTTAAATCCTCCCTTTCCTTTCACCTTTCCTGTCTGTTATTTTAGTAACAAGTTTGCAAGGAGACAAACCTTGATCTATATTAGAGCTTTATGAAAACATGAATGAAATAAGATATTAACTATACATTTAAGGACCATGTTCATTATGGGTTTTTGACTAGCTGGAATATATAATTGATTCTTCACTTAATCATTTTAAATTTATGCTCTTCTAAGAATGTTATCTTCTCTACTCCCCAAAAACTTCCTCATAATTCCAATGAAAATGACACCTTTGACTTTGTGCCCCATGCTTGAATTTCACAAAATCTCAGAGGTGGAAGATTTCTATCTCAGAGGTCATCTAATTCAACCCATAATTAAACAAGAATCCCCTTTATTATGTCCTCATAATGGACCATCTACCCTCTATTTGACCATTTCCAGTGACTGTGATTCACTACCTCACAAGCCAGTCCATTCCAATTTCCAACAATTCTTATGTTCTACATATGTTGAGCTAAAATTTGCTTCTTCATAACTTTCACTCAATAATTCTGATTCTTTCTTTTGGAGCTGTGAAGAATTAAGTCCTGTCCCTCTTCTTATGAAAGTCCTCCAGGTATTTGAAGAAATGCAACACTTCCCTTCCTTAAACCATTCTCTATATAACTTGATTACATCTTACTTAATTACGTCCTTCATATCCTGGTTTACTTTCACTTGACACTCTTCATTTTCTCGATATCCTTCCTAAAATATGGCAATGAAGCTAAAACAGATTCCTTTAGCTGTGGTCTGAATAGTTTAGAGTTTAGCAAGATTCCCTTGTTCTGAACCCTATACTTAGATTAATAAAGCTCCCAAAATTGTTTTTAGCTTTTTTTTTTTGGCAGCCATATCACTGTTGATTCATTGAGCTTGCAGTTATCTAAAAATGCAGTTTTTTATGTGAAATTATGTTAGGCCTAGTATAAATGCAGAATTTATCATTTTTCCAACCTACGGAGATAGTTTTGGATCATATTTCTCAGCAGCAATTTTATCTCCTTCTAAATTTGTGGAGGATTTATTTTAGCCATAGATTTAGTAAGCATGCCAATCTTTTCTTCACCCAAGCCAAAATAAAAATGTTGAACTACGTAAGGCTGGAGACCGTGTCCTATCCGTGATTCAGATTCTGTGATAATTCCCTAAGGCACACTACTAGAAATCTCCCTTGAGTTGATGCTGATTTGTTAATCAGCATTTTTTGTTTAACTTTAATACAGTCATCTGGCCCACTTTCTTCTATTTTGTCCACAAAAATATCTTGAGGTCTTTTGGCAAAGTCTTCCTGAGATCCACACATGCAGACACATACATGCACACATAACGTGTGCCTACATATGTATCAGTGCCCTAATTACCAGTCTAACAAACCTGTTTGAAAAATAAAATGAAGGTGGTTTGATAATAAGTGCTTCTTAGTATCCAAGTTTGGTCCTGAGGAACTGCTTCCTTTTTTAGGTTTGTTTTTTTTGGTTGGGGTGGAGCACCAGCTTTTACTTTAGTATCACAGTCTACTTTGGCTTTGTCCTGTGTATAAAATGCACATTGTTGTTGAATAGTTCAGCTCATCCGATGTATTTTAATCAGTGAGCAAATTGGGGGGGGGGGGCAGGGTAGGGCAAGAGAGCAGAATATGCATAGTATTAAGTCCTAATACCTAATACTAAAAATTTGTATTCAGAATTTTGAACTTTATTTTGGTTACAGTTTGTGATTTCAAAAGGAATGATGTGTGCTTTGAAGTCTGTAATACCTGTAGAGTTACATGAAGTGGCTTATATTGCCTATTCCATTTGGCCTCATTGATGCCGCTATTTTGTCATTCTTGTTGCCTGTTCAGTACAAAAATGTTTTACGTAATGGCTTTGACAACTTTGTCTCATGCTGGATATAATTTCAAGAAGTTTTACCACTTAAGACACATTGTTTTTTACTGATGGCAGTTGTATTTCCTTGTTTTCATTTGATTTAAAGTAGGCTAGCATTTCATAAAGAATGTTGTCAGTGGTTACATTTGAACTGCTAGCTATATCATATGAAATTTTATTTCTTAAAAGCCTTTTTAAAGAAGTAAATTATCTTACTAAAAACACTGTAAAAAATAATAAATATTTGAATGGCAAACATTCAGTTGTCTGTGTTGTTTGTTTAACTCCTTTCCAAAGTTCAGGGTCCAGAATGCTTGCCATTATCTACAATAATGTGGACCAAGGATTGCATGGATAATTTGAATTTACAGAAGACTTATTGTAGAGAGTAGTTATTAGCCACTAAGCTTTTTGTTTTTTAAACCAGAACTATTGACAAGAATAGACTAATTTGAGTAATATTTCCTGGTCCTTATGATTATAAAATGCTTCTAGCAGTACCTCAACCAAACAGTGAACTGAAAAATAAAGTAAATCATACAGAACTGTGGTCCAAAACAAACGCAAGTGGATTTGCCCTTTCCTATCACTGCATCTCTTTCCAAAAAGAAGTGAACTATATCAAATCATAGTGAACTAAATCAAATTAAAATAATCCATAAAAGATGATCAATTTAAATCTAGAAGAGCCTCATCATCTAGTCAAACTTTTTGTTTTACAATGGAAGAATCCAAAGGCCCCATATGTCACAATAGAGAAAAGTTTTGAACTAAATCTGGCTTCAAATCCAATAATTTTAGGGCAGTTAGTGAAAATTATATATATTATGGCATGCTGACAACCACAAAGGAGTACATATACATTTACATGGTATAAAGGTATGAAAGTACTCCTTTGTTACCTTTGAATTATCCTGAGAACTGAAACAAAAAAATTGGCAAGAGCACTTTAATTAAGCCATCTTAGGGAACACAGCATATGTTGCAAGTAAGGGAAGACTAAGTGCCTGAATCTTGACTGTATTTCTCAGTGGCATCTCAAATTACTAAACCTGTTACTACAGGAAATCTTACCCTCATTTCCAAATGTATAGTGACATCTTGTTCCATATTTGTAATTTAGGGAAACAGCAACTCATATCTCTAGGAATCCCAGGATCCCTGCTCTGAAGACCAGCCATCCTATAAAGGATGTTATACTGCTACAGATAGCCTAGCTGTTGAGGTAGGTGGTAAATGAAAATGGAATGAGAAGCCTAGTTTACATAGAGAGAAAAGAAACCCTAAGTGCAGGAAGATTATTGAAACACTAGATGGCAGATTTGTAAAATGTTTCCAAGAAAAACTAGCTTTTGAAGGGGGGGAAAAAGGGGAAAGGGATGGAACTGAAGCTCAACATTACTACAGGATATTAGAAACATCACAATGGATCACTGCTATTTTGTTAATTGTCTTTATAAGACTTTTTAATTTTATACTATTTTCAGTTGAGAGAAAGTCCAAAACATCAGAAATAATATCTGCAGAAGAAATGATGCAAGTTATATTAAAAGATGTCTTCAAATGGATATTTAATGAATTCAGGCAAGAATTCACACTGGCAAAAAAAATCATAGAAGGAAATAAAATAACTTGCCACAGTTAAAACATACTGTGAATACCTAAAACTGAATGATGCTTTAAAAATAATTAAGATAAGGAAATATGAAAACTGATATGGAGAATGTAATTGCCAATAGAAATAGACAAGAGCAGAATTTCAGTTGAGATCAATGACAGACAATAAAAGTTGGGTTTGGGGGGGAACAAACTTAAAAAAGAATTTTGAAACTGCAGTTTCAAGGGACAAATCTGAATTATATAACTTGAGATAATTTCATTATCACATTCCAGACAAAAGTTCTCCAGAATTATCTAAACATTCTTACAAATAACCATTAAATGTCTTCCAAAAATCTTAAATTTAAACACTTCTGACACAGTTTGTTCAGTTTCAAAATTACACTCACAAGGTAATGATCAATTTTCAAGAATTAAAGTATATGATGGGACATGGGTCAAGATCACAGACCACTTTTTTTGAAAAAGGCAAGGATAATTGAAGAAATTAATGGGCCAAGAAAACATAATCAGCCTTTAGAGAATTTGACAAGAGAATTAATATTTCAGAGTTAAAGTTATGCCCAACAATTTCACATCAAAATAGACATTTCATAGACTTTGGGAAGGAGTAAGAACTTTAAAATGATAAGTAGTATTTAGCTCGGTGCATATTTTTAGCCTGAGATAAACTAGTTAATGACTAAGTGTGAGTGCTTGCCAAAATGTTGTATTGGCTAGTTCACTAAATGTTACAAAATTGTGGTTTATTATTCAAAATAATGAGATGGTATAGGATGATTCCAAATTCAAATATGAATCTAAATTAATAGAAACTTGGACAATTGGAAGCGTAAAATTTAGGAATTTTGTTTAGTGGTGTTTTGCTAAGTTAGATAGTAAAATAAAATTTTTATCTCCTTTTGCCCACAATAACAAATTAACCGACAATGGTGGTAATAAACAAATTTGACAATTAAATGTAAATGAATTGAGCTCTGTAATAACAAAATTACATCATGGATTAAAAATAGTTCAATAATACATTGTCTGAAATAAATATATGCACCTTATGAAGGTATAAATTTTTGTTCAGTTTTTTAGTTTAATTCCATTATATAATTTGGTCAATAAAAGTGGAAGACATTGAGATGTCAGATAAGAATTTGTACCTGAAATCAAGTGAAATTCTACTATGCTTAAAGGCATTATTCAAAATGAGAGTGTAACAAATTTTAAATTTTATCCATCAAATGATATAGCAACAAAATCTATAAAAGAAAAACCTTAGAAATTCATACAAAATTTATAAAACTCCACTATCAGAATATGATAAATCTTAATAACATCATAATTGGGGTAGAGCCAAGATAGCAGAATGAAGACAAGAATTCCAAGAAACTCTAGCCCAGAAAACTCCAAAAGCTATAAAATTTGACTCTAACCAGAGAGGCTGAACCCACAGAAAGACTAAGTGAAACAATTTTCCAGTCCAAGACAACTTGGTAGATCCTCGGGAAAGGTCTGTTCCCCTAGGCCCAAGTATCTGAAAGAGCCTCAGTGCAGTCCAGGCAGCAAACAAGGTCCAACCTTCCAGGTTGTGTGGCCTAGCTCCCTGTGGCACTGCAATCAGGATTATTATTATTATTACTTTCCTGAATATAGCTTATTTGTAAATATTTGCTTATTAACTCCACCATTAGACCATAAGCTTTTGCATCTTTTTATATCCCCAATACTTAGTACCATGCCTGGCACATACTAAATGCTTAGTGAATGTTTATTGATTGGTTAGACTTTGCTCCACTTTAGCACATTAATTTTTGTTTGATTCTAAACTTGTTCCTAGTTCAAAACACAACTTATAGTCCATGACTTCTCCTAACCTTGAAATGCCACCATTAGTCCTTTATCCTTCTGGATCTGACCCAGAACTGAATAATGAATGATAAAACTACAGTTGGCACTGTTTCCTCAGCCTGCACAAGGCTGTAGTGTCACCAAGGTCTGGAATCTCTTCTTGCTCTTAGGCATAGCCTCAATTTTCTTTCAGTTCCCGTGCACATGGGGTGCTTCTGCCCAGACCAAGTCCCTAAAGTCTATGACTTGAGCCAGAAAAATGATTCATTGTAACTTTTTTGTCTTGGATTGGTCTTGTGGAGGAATGTTGGCAAGAGTTATCTAGTTTTTCCTTCACTTTGCAATCTTGGTACCCCAACATTACCTCCCCCATTCATCCCTTATATTTTGATATATTGTCTCCATAATGCAGTTTTCTTTGCTGAAATTTTATGGATTCTATAATTTGTGTTTAACACTTCCCTCAGTTTCTTAGAATTAGAATATTTAGTCTTCAATTAATTTTGGATCTTTCTCCAAAAGTTTTTATTGAATATAATTTTATTGCATTCTGGTCAATAAATATAATGTGTTTGATATATTTGCTTTAATGCATTTTGTGTATGAATTTTATACCCCACTACAAGATTGGTATTTATAAGAATGCTATAGTTGACTGAGAATTATGTAAACTCTTTTCTATTGCCATTCAGTAATATTCATAGATCTATCATTTCTAATGTTTCTTTAGTTCTATTCAAGTCTTTAACTCCTTCCTTGTTTTTCTTTTGATTAGATTTTTCTAGTTATCAAAGGGATTCATTGGAAGTCCTTCTCCATTGTACTTTACTATTTCTCCCAAATTTGATTTGATTAACTTTTCCTTTAGATATTTAAGTGTTATGCTATATAAAGTACACAGATATTAAGAGTTGTTATCGATTTATTATCTATGCTTCCTTTAAGCATAATGTAGCTTCCTGGCTTATCTCTTTATTTTATTTATTTTTAATGTATCTTTACCTGAACTATGATTGCTATCCCTGCATTTTTTTTATTCTAACTGAAGCATAATATTTTTCTCTCTTAATTTGAATTCTTGATATTTTTAACATTTCTTGTAAAAAACATTTTGTTGAATTCTGCTTTCTAATTTACTTTATCTTCTTAGATTTTCTGGGTAATTATAGATTTGTGGTATGTTCAATGCATATTCATGTTTATAATGGTTAGTAGGTATTTCTTTCCATCCTGTTTCTCTTGTACTTTTTTTCCTCTTTTCTTCCTCCTATTCCTCTTTTTTGTAAATAAGAAGGCAATAAAAGAGAGGAAGTTTGACTAATACCTATGACCTATAAATGAAACGATCTTTCTCTATTCGGTTACTGTTTTTATCTTCCCCTTTCCCCATACCTAACTGCATTTTTTTTCCTTTCTTCCTTTTAATTTCTTGTTCATGCTCTTCCCTCACTCCAGCTGGAATTTGCTTTGTTTATTCTTTTCCTATTCAGATCTTAAATCTCTCTCCCTCCCCTCCAATTTTCCTTTGAGTTTAGTGTATTCCCATATTGATATCTTTATGTATGTGTAGTTGTATTTGATCTTTCTTTGTTCATTTCAGATGAAGTTGAATTCCGTTCCCTCCCTCTCCCTCTGTTTGAATATTCTTTATCTTGATTACTTCCACTATATGGTGTTTTCCCTCCATCCTCATTGCCTCCCAGTGATTTGCTTCCTGATCCCTCTTATTTCAAACTTCTCAAACATCAAAACAGAACAAAAATAACTACAAGCTTTCTGTTTGAGTTATCCTTCTTTCTGATCTTTGAAAATGTTAAGGATTATGAAAAGATATTTATTTCTTATCCCCTCCCCAATTAATGTACTTTCTTTTTTGTTTAGATTTTATTTATTTTTTAATTTAATATTTATTCTCATTTTGTACAAATAATGTTTTTATACATTAATAAAATATTCTTGTTTAAGAGTAAACAAAACACCCCCTCCCCCAAAAAAATATAGACTTGTTTGAACGATAAAGTAAAGGGGAAAGAAAAATATTAAAATTTAAAAAAATAATAATAATAATTGTAGGTATGTCCAGGTGGCGCAATGGATGGAGCACTGGAGCCAGTAGCACCTGAGCCCATACCTGGGCCCATACACCCAGCAATCACCCAGCTGTGTGACATGCAAGCCACCCCAACCCCACTTCCCTGCAAAAACCAAAAAAAAAAAAAAAAAAGACATAAAATAAAATAAAATAAAATAGTAATAATAGTAGGGGTGGCTGGGTGGCAGACAGAGCATTGGCCCTTGAGCCAGGAGAACCCAGGTCCAAATCTGGCTGCAACAATCACCCTGCTATGCAGCCCCAGGCAGGCCACCCAGCCCATTTGCCCTGCATCCCCCCCAAAATAATAATAATAAAAAATGTGCTTCAGTCTTTGTTCCAACACCAATAACTCTGTCGCAGGTGGATCACGTTCTTTAGGATAAGTCCATCACAAAAGTTACTTCCATATTTTTCCACCATTGCCATTGCTGATCACAACTCCCTCCTTTCGTATTTCTCCACTACCATGTACTATATTTTCTCTCTCCTTTCACTCTGACTCTGCTGTAGGGTAGCTGAGTGGCACAGCAGACAGATCCCTGGCCCTGGGGCCAAGAGGCCCCGAGCCCCCATACCACCCCTTAGGCCCAGCATCCACCTGGCCCTATGGTCCTGGACAGGCCATCCAATACCAGCCCCTTGCAAGAAGTAAGAAAGAAAATGTGTTATATCTGGCCACTCTCCCCCCATGGTCCATCCTCTCCTCCTTTATTCACATCCCCACCCCTTCCCCCATCCCCCCTCTCCTTCTTATTCCAGATGCCTATACCCCATTGAGTATATATATGCTGTTTCCTCTCCTAGCCACCTCTGATGAGAGAGAAAATTCCCTCATTCCCCCTTGCCTTCCCCCCTTCCATATCATTGCAATAGCTCATTGTAATAAAGAAAAATCTTATTATATGAAATATCTTGGCCTATTCCCCCTCTCCTTTTTCTTTCTCCCATTGCATTTCCCTTTTTTCCTATTGACTCCATTTTTACACCATATTTTATCTCCAAATTCAGCTTTCTCCTGTGCTTCAACTATAAAAGCTCCCTCTACCTGCTCTATTAACTGAGAAGGTTTATATGAGTATTATCAGTGTCATTTTTCTATGCAGGAATACATGCAGTTCATCATCATTAAGTCCCTCATATTTTCCTCTTCTCCTCCACTCTCTATGCTTTACCTGAGTCCTGTATTTGAAGATCAAACCTTCTGTTCAGCTTTGGCCATTCCAACAGGAACATTTGAAATTCCCCTGGTTCACTGAAAGTCCATCTTTTTCCCTGGAAAAGGACATTCAGTTTTGCTGGGTAGTTGATTCTTGGTTGCATTCTAAGCTCTTTTGCCTTCTGGTATATTATATTCCAAGCCCTATGAGCTTTTAATGTAGTTGCTGCTAAGTCCTGTGTGATTTTGACTGCAGCTCCATATTTGAATTGTGTCCTTCTGACTGCTTGTAATATTTTCTCTTTGACTTGGGAGTTCTGGAACTTGGCTGTAATATTCCTAGGGGTTGGTTTTTTGGATCTCTTTCTTGGGGGGGATCTGTGGATTCTCTCCATTTCTATTTTGTTCTCTGCTTCTAGGATATCAGGGCAATTTTCCTGTAGTAATTCTTTGAAAATGATGTCAAGGCTCTTTTCCTGATCATGACTTTCAGGTATTCCAATAATTTTTAAATTATCTTTCCTAAATCTGTTTTTCGTATCAGTTGTTTTTTCAATGAGATGTTTCACATTTTCTTCATTTTGGGGGGTTTTTGAAGTATTGAGTCCTGATTTCTCATAAATTCATCAATCTCCCTGAGTCCCTGAGTCTTTGTCTGAAGGATTTGTTTTCCTCAGAGAGTTTTCTTATCTCTTTTTTCCATCTGGACAATTTTGCTTTTAAAAGCATTCTTCTCCTCAATAACTTTTTGAACTGTTTTATCCATTTGACCTAAGCTGGTTTTTAGCATGCTATTTTCGCAGTTTTTTGGATTTCCTTGACTGAGTTGCTGACTTCATTTTCATGTTTTTCCTGCATCTCTCTCATTTCTTTCCCCAGTTTTTCTTCTAACTCCCTCATTTGATTTTCAGTCTTTTTTTGAGCTCTGTCATAGCCTGAGCCCAATTTCTGTTTTTCTTGGAGTCTTTAGATGCAGGAGCTTGTGCTTCCTCATCTTCAGACTGAGTATTTTGATCCTTCTTGGAGTCATAAATAATGTATTTCTCAATGGTGTTCCTCTTTTTTCTCTGCTTGCTCATTTTCCCAGCCTAAGCCTGTTTTGGGGGTGCCTCCTGAGCTTTTGGGACACTCCCACAAGGGTCTCAGTGTGTGAGGCTCTGTCCTCCCTCCTGGTCTGTGAATGACCATATGCGCCCTCCTCTGCCACAGGGCTGAGGTGGGGAGGGCCCCTGCTGTTCTGTGGGGGGGGGGGGGGCCTAGACTGTGATCAGGATCTGAATGTGTTCAGAGCCCCAGAGTCCTGTTCCCGGGCAGAGGACAGAGCTCTGCAGTCTCTCTCTCTTCACTCCCCTCCCTGGGTTCATTGGGCTCATGCCCTGGGGGCTCCTGCTTACTGGCTCCCCTGCTTGTTTCCTGGATCTGGCCAGGCTGTTCGCTGTGTGTCCTGAGGGCCGGGCTTCACTTGCTCGCTCTGGCAGAGGTCCCCTGCTGTTCCCTCAATTTGTGCCCGGTGGTCCCCGGGGCATAGCTCAGGAAACTCCCCCCCTGCTGTGATCCAGGGCTCCCAGCGCCCTGGGGATGCCTCTGGGAGGCTGAAGTTCTTTAGCTCTGGCAGGCCACCCCTCTGGCAGGCCTCAGCTCCAACCCCAGGGAGCAGAGCCTTTCTCGATTTTATTTATTTTGAGTTTTACAATTTTTCCCCTAATCTTATTTCCCTCCCCCCACGTCCCACAGAAGGCAATTTGCCAGTCTTTACATTTCTTCCATAGTATACATTGATTCAAATTGAATGTGATGAAAGAAATCATATCCTTAAGGAAGAAACATAAAGTATGAGATAGCAAGATCAGACAATAACATCAGTTTTTTTTTTCTAAATTAAAGGTAATAGTCCTTGATCTTTGTTCAAACTCCACAGTTCTTTCTCTGGATACAGATGGCATTCTCCATTGCAGAGAGCCCCAAATTGTCCCTGATTGTTGCACTGATGAAATGAGTGTGTCCATCAGGGTTAATCATCGCCCCCATGTTGCTGTTAGGGTATACTGTGTTTTTCTGGTTCTGCTCATCGCACTCAGCATCAGTTCATGCAAATCCCTCCAGGCTTCTCTGAATTCCCATCTCTCCTGGTTTCTAATAGAACAATACTGTTCCATGACATACATATACCACAGTTTGCTAAGCCATTCCCCAATTGAAGGACATTTACTTGATTTCCAATTCTCTGCCACCACAAACAGGGCTGCTATGAATATTTTTGTACAAGTAATGTTTTTATCTTTTTTATCATCTCTTCAGGGTATAGACCCAGTAGTGGTATTGCTGGATCAAAGGGTATACATATTTTTGTGGCCCTTTGGGCATAGTTCCAAATTGCTCTTCAGAAAGGTTGGATGAGTTTACAGCTCCACCAACAATCAGTGTCCCAGATTTCCCACACAATTAATGTACTTTCAATGTCCCGAAGTAGTGTGATCCTGGGTGAGGTCTATTCACTGCCATGTTAGTCTGGACTCTGAAGGTTCTTGACCTGAGTTTTGGTTTATTGGCATGTCTTTGTTTGAAGGTTGCCATAGCTGCTGGAATCAGTTACTATTGTTAGTTCTACAGGAAGTTCTGCAGGTTCAGAGCAACTAAATAGCTTGCTCCCCTTTGGTCTGGGATTCCTACCCTGGTTATTCAGTTTAAGGCTTATATGTGGCTAAAGGCTAGAACCGAGTCATTGCTTTGCTCCTGGCATCTGAATCACCCAGTTTGCTCTTGGAACTTTTTCCTTGCTCAGTACATAGCTAAGACCAACACTTGTCATCATGCTTCTCCTCCTCTGTGATCCAGAACTGGGTAATGAGTGACAGAACTGCCAGTTGGCACCCATTTTTTGCACCCACTACTTATTCAGGGTTCCTCAAGGACATTTTCCTGTTCTGATGCCCAATTTTTCAGTCAGAGCATGAGCATATTGGAAACTATTCATCCCCTCCACCCCACCACAGTCTCTTTCAATGGAACAAATGTGTGTACTTTTTTTATGTTCTTCTTGCTACCTGTTTCCATTTCAAAATATCAACTTAATTTTGGACTTTTTTTTAGTCTTTTTTGCAAGGCAGTGGAATTAAGTGGCTTGCCCAAGGCCGCACAGCCAGGTAATTATTAAGTGTCTGAGACCGGATTTGAACCCAGGTACTCCTGACTCTAGGGCTGGTGTTTTATCCACTATGCCACCTAGCCGCCCCAGATAATTTATTCTTGATTGTAAGTCTTATATTTGATTTCTGTAGTATTATATCATAAACTCTTGTTTCCTTTAAGTTGCAGCATCTAAATCTTATAAGATTATAACTATAGCTCTTTCTTTTTGAGTGCTTATAGAATTTTTTTTTTCTTAACTTGAAATCATTAGATTTTGGCTATAAAATTCATGGAGTTTTAAAGACTATTATTTTTAATTTTAGAAAATCATTACTTATTCTGTAATTTTGCTATCTCTTATACTTTATTTTCTTCCTTAAGGATATGATTTCTCTCTCATCACATTCAACTTAGATCCATGTATACCATGGAAACAATATAAAGACTAACAGACTGCCTTCGGTGGGGGGGTGGGGGGAGAGAGGCAAGATTAGGAGGAAAATTGTAAAATTGAAAATGAATAAATCTTTAACAAATTCATGGAGGTTTTCATTTAGGATTTTTTCAGATGATAATTGGTAAGGTAATAGATCAGGATAGTTTATGATTTTTTTTGAAATATGGTATCCAAGCTTTTGTCATGGCATCATCTCCCTGATATTATGGTCCTCTTCAAGAACAAAGGACAAACATCATCATCATTTTCAAATAATATGATAATTCTTAGTTTTCCTTCTAGAGCTGTTTTGCAAGTATTTAATTTGTGATGAACAATTACAATTTCTTCTGTTTTTCTAATCTTTTGATTTTTTTTTTAAAATATTTTTTGCTTCCTCATTGAGTGGCTTTCTGTTTGACTCTTAGTAATTATTTGGACATCCAGTTCTTGGACAAGATTTCCTATTGCCTTTTCTAAGATATCATTGCCATTCTTTCTTCCTTAGCTATTCCATTTTATGTAATTTCTCCCAGGTACATTTGCAGTTCTTCTGTAATTATGAACAAAGTATATTATTTTCTTTGAGATATTATAGAGATTTGTTGCAAGTTATTTTCTTCTTTGGGATTTGCCACTTCAATAGAATATTCTTGTTTTAAATATATATTATTTATTGATTTTAAATATTTTTTTAAATTTTGAATTCTGAATTCTTTCCTTTCTTCCTGCCCTTCTCTAACAATTGAAAAAGTAAGAAACTTGATAATCAGTTATACATATGCAGTCATGCAAAACATGTTGTTTGTTTAGTCATTTCAGACATGTCTAACTCATTATGTCCCATCTGAGGTTTTCTTGGCAGTTATTAATTTGACATTTGCTTCTTCAGTTTATTTTACAGATGAGGAAACTGAGGCAAACAGAGTTAAGTGACTTGCCCAGAATCACACAGCTAGTGTCTCAGGCAGGATTTGAAATCAGGAATATCAGTGTTCCTGACTCCAGGTCCTACACTCTATCCCACCTAGCTGCTATATAGTTCCATATCAACCATGTTGGGGAAAAAAAGCAAGAAAAGTGAAAAAATTATGTTTCAATCTGTATTAAGATTCCATCACTCCTCTCTCTTGCATCATAGCATTTTTCATCATAAATCCTAGTTTCCCTGCTTATCTCTGTTAATTAGGTCTATTTTTGCTTTTGCTTCACCTAAGATAATAAGTGCTGCCCTTGTATGTCTGTTTCAAGTGTGCCCCTTTTAAACCATATATTGTTGGATTCTGGTTTCTAATCTCTTCTGCTATTTGCTTCTGTTTTATGAATAAATTTATTCTATTTAAATTCAGTTATAATTTCTGTGTATTTCCCTCCATCCTATTTTTTCCTGTTTTCTCTATTTTTTTGTCCTATATATCCTTTGTTTTGCTTCTGACTTCTGCTTCTTTTAATCTTCCTCCCATCTATCATCATATTCCTCTCTCCTCCGCTTCTATTGGGCAGGATAGATTTCTGTTTCCTATTGTGCTTGTGTAAGTTTTCCCAGTTTTGAATCAATTCTAATGAGAGTGATGTTCAAGCATTTCCCATCCCTTCCATTTTCCCTTCACTGTAAAAAGTACTTCCTTGCATACCTCTTCTGTTCTTAAGTCTCCTCTCCCTCTCTTTCTCCCTTCTCCCACTGCATCCCTATTTCTTACCTCTTAATTTCTTTTAGATCATCTTATCATAGTCAATCCACACATGTGTCCTTTATGTATATTCATCATAACTGCCCTAATAATGTTCTTGGGAGTTACAAATATCATCTTCCCATGAAGAAATATAAACAGTTTAACTATATTAAATCCTTCATGGTTTCTCTTTTAAGTTTATACTTTTCTACTTCTCCTGAATAGTATTGTATTTGAAAGTCAAATTTTCTATTTAGCTTTGATGTTTTCATCAGGAATACTTGAAAGTCCTTTATTTCATTATATATGTATGTTTTCCCTGAAAGATTATACTCAGTTTTGTTAGGTGATTCTTGGTTGTAATTCTAGTTCCTTTTCAAGTTCTCTGCTTCCCAAACATGGAAACTACTAAATGTTGTCTGATCTTGATTATGACTCCAAAATATTTGAACGGTTTCCTTCTGACTGCTTGCAATATGCTCTCCTTAATATGGGAGCCCTGGAATTTGGCTATAATATTCTCGAGAGTTTTCATTTTGGAATCTCTTTGGGTTATTGGTGGATAATTTAATTTCTATTTTGCTCCCTGATACTAGGATATCAGGGTACTTTTCTTTTATAATTTCTTGAACAATGATGTCTAGGCTCTTCTTTTTTATTGTGGCTTTCAGGTAGTCTGATAACTCTTAAATTATCTCTCCTTTATTGTCCAAATCAGTTGTTTTTCTGCTGAGATATTTATAATTTCTTCTTTTTTTTCAACCCTTTGACTTTGTTTATATTATTTCTTGATAACTCATGGAATCATTAGCTTCTATTTAACTAATTCTAATTATTAAAGAAATACTTTCTTCAGTGATTTTTTTATGTCTCTTTTACCATCTGGCCAATTCTGTTTTTTTTATTTTTAATTTATTTATTTATTCTTTTTTTGTACAAATAATGCTTTTTTATACATTACTAAAATATTCTTAAGAGTAAACATAATACCCCCTCCCCCCAAGAAAATAGAGACCCGCATAAACGATAAAGTAAAGGACAAAATTAAAATTAAAAATAATAATAATAATTGTAGGTATGGCCAGATGGTGCAGTGGACAGAGCACCAGCCCTGGAGCCAGGAGCACTCAAGCCCAAATCCAGCCTCAGACACCCAACAATCACCCAGCTGTGTGACCCCATGCAAGCCACGCCAACCCCATTGCCATACAAAATCAAAAAAAAAAAAAAGATCCAAAATAAAATAAAATAGTAATAATAATAGTAGGGGAGGCTGGGTGGCAGACATATCAGTAGCCCTTGAGCCAGGAGCACCCAGGTCCAAATCTGGCCTCACAGACCCAACAATCACCCAGCTGTGCAGCCCCAGGCGGGCCACCCAGTTCCATCTGCCCTGCAACACCCCCCAGAAAATAATAATAATAAAAAATGTGCTTCTATCTGTGTTCTAACACCAACAGCTCTGTTGCAGGTGGATCACATTCTTTAGGATAAGTCCATCACAAAAGTTACTTCCATATTTTTCCACCATTGCCATTGCTGATAGCAACTCCATCCATTCATACTTCTCTACTACCATGAACTATATTTTCTCTCTCCTTTCACTCTGTCACTGCTGTAGGGTAGTTGAGTGGCGCAGCAGACAGATCCCTGTCCCTGGGGTCAAGAGGCCCTGAACCCACATACCACGCCTTACCCAGCATCCACCCAGCCCTATGGTCCCGGACAGGCCATCCAATCCCAGCCCCTTGCAAGAAGTAAAAAAAGAAAATGTGTTATATCTGACCACTCTCTCCCAATGGTCCATCCTCTCTTCTATCACTCACATACGCCCCCTTCCCCCTGTCCCCCTTCTCTCCTTCTTACTACAGATGTCTATACCCCATTGAGTATATATGCTGTTTCCTCTCCTAGCCACCTCTGATGAGAGCAAAGGTTCCCTCATTCCCCCTTGCCTCCCCCCTTCCATATCATTGCAATAGCTCATTGTAATAAAGAAAAATCTTATTATACGAAATATCTTAGCCTATTCCTCCTCTCCTTTTTCTTTCTCCCATTACATTTCCCTTTTATCTATTCACTCCATTTTTATACCACAATATATCTTCAAATTCAGTTTTCTCCTGTGCTTCATCTATAAAAGTTCCTTCTACCTGCTCTATTAACTGAGAAGGTTCATATGAATATTCTCAGTATCATTTTTCTATACAGGAATACATGTAGTTCATCATCATTAAGTCCCTCGTATTTTCCTTTTCTCCTCCACTCTCTATGCTTCGGCTGAGTCCTGTATCTGAAGATCAAACCTTCTGTTCAGCTCTGACCATTCCAACAGGAACATTTGAAATTCCCCTGGTTCATTGAAAGTCCATCTTTTTCCCTGGAAGAGGACATTCAGTTTTGCTGGGTAGTTGATTCTCGGTTCCATTCTAAGCTCTTTTGCCTTTGGAATATTATATCCCGAGACCTACGAGCTTTTAATGTAGTTGCTGCTAAGTCCTGTGTGATCCTGACTGCAGCTCCATGATATTTGAATTGTGTCCTTCTGGCTGCTTGTAATATTTTCTCTTTGACTTGGGAGTTCTGGAACTTGGCTATAATATTCCTGGGGGTTGGTTTTTTTTTTTTTTTTGGATCTCTTTCTCAGGGAGATTGGTAGATTCTCTCCATTTCTATTTTGTCCTCTGCTTCTAGGATATCAGGGCAATTTTCCTGTAATAATTCTTTGAAAATGATGTTAAGGCTCTTTTCTTGGTCATGACTTTCAGGTATTCCAATAATTTTTAGATTATCTTTCCTAAATCTGTTTTCCATATCAGTTGTTTTTCAATGAGATGTTTCACATTTTCTTCTAATTTTTCATTCTTTTGGTTTTGAAGTGTTGAGTCCTGATTTCTCATAAATTCATCAATCTCCCTGAGTTCTATTCTTTGTCTGAAGGATTTGTTTTCCTCAGAGAGCTTTCTTATCTTCTTTTCCATCTGGCCAATTCTGCTTTTTAAAGCATTCTTCTTCTCAATAACTTTTTGAACTATTTTATCCATTTGACATATGCTGGTTTTTAACATGTTATTTTCTTCAGCATTTTTTTGGATCTCCTTGACTAAGCTGCTGACTTCATTTTCATGTTTTTCCTGCATCTCTCTCATTTCTTTTCCCAATTTTTCCTTTATCTCCCTTGCTTGATTTTCAAAATCTTTTTTGAGCTCTGTCATGGCCTGAGCCCAATTTCTGTTTTTCTTGGAGTCTTTAGATACAGGAACTCATCTTCAGATTGAGTGTTTTGATCCTTCTTGGGATCACAGGCAAAGTATTTCTCAATGGTATTCCTCTTTTTTTTCCTGCTTACTCATTTTCCCAGCCTGAGCCTGGTTTTGGAGTGCTTCCTGAGCTTTTGGGACACCCCCACAAGGATCTCAGTGTGTGAGGCTCTGTCCTCCCTCTTGATCTGTGAATGACCATAAGTGCCCCCACCACCACCATGGGGCCAAGGTTTTCTGTTGTTCTATGGGGGGCCTAGACTGCGATCGGGATCTGAATGTGGTCAGAACCCCAGAGTCCTGTTCCAGGGGCAGAAGATAGAGCTCGGCAGTCTCTCTCTCTCTCCACTCCCCTCCCTTGGCTCAATGGGCTCATGCCCTGGGGGCTCTTGCTTACCGGCTCCACCTGCTTATGGCTCCTGGATATGGGCTGCCCTGGCCACACTGCTCTCTGTGTTCCCTGAGGGCTGGGCTTCACATGCTCGCTCTGGCAGAGGCCCCCCGCTGTTCCCCCATGTTGTGCCTGGTGCTCCCCGGGTGTAGGTCAGGAAACTGCCCCAGCAGTGACTCCTAGCACCCTGGGGCTTCCTCCAGGAGGCTGAATGTCCTTTGCTCTGGCGGGCCACCCCTCTGGTGGGCTACCCCCTCCGATCCCGTGGAGCCGAGCCATTCCGCTCTTTTCCCGGTTACCTTGGGTTGGAGAATTGCCTCACTTGATCCCTCTGGGTTCTGTCTCTCGAAAATGTGGTTAGAGTCCTTAGTTTATAAGTTTTGCTCCAGAGCAACTGAGAAAAGGTCTTCTCCTGTCACCATCTTGGTTCTGCCCCCTCTTGAAATTCTTATTCAAAGTTCTGGTCAATTCTGGTTTTTTAAGGTGTCATTTTCTTTAGTTTTTTTTTGTGCCCCCTTTATCAGGCTATTAACTCTTTTCATAAATTTATTGCATCACTCTCATTTCTTTTCCCAATTTTTCTCTATTTCTCATTTGATTTTTAAAATTCTTTTTTGAGTTCTTCCAAGAATTCTTGTTGGATTTGTATCCAATTTGTAATTTTTTTTCCCCTTTGGGGCTTTGATTGCAGCTATTGTGGTCTTCTGCATTTGTGTCTTCATCTGTTCTGTCATCATAATAGCTTTTAACAGCCAGATTCTTTTTTCATTGTTTGCTCATTTTTACAGCCCATTTCTCTTTTCATTAATATTTTATTTGTTTTCCAATTATATACAATAGTAGTTTCTCCCTATTATTTTTGTAAGGTTTTGAATTTTACAATTTTTCCCCCACCTTCCCTTCCCTCTCCCCATTCCCCCACAGAAGGCAGTCTGATAATTTTTACATTGTTTCCATGCTCTACATTGACCTAAATTGAATATGTTGGGAGAGAAATCATATCCTTGAGGAAAAAATATAATATTAGAGACAGATAAATTATGTTGTACATAAAACACTAAAAAAATTGAAGGTAATAGACTTTGGTCCTTGTTTAAACTCCACAGTTCTCTGTATACAGATGGTATTCTCTCCAGTCTATTTCTTAACTTTTAACTTTATGTTAAAGTTGGACTCTGTTCCCAAGGTGAAAAAGACATTTTTCCAAACTTCAGAGCTAATTCTGGAGTTCTGTAATGTTTCCAAGATGGTGTGATATAGTAAGAGGAATAGTCCCTGTTCTCCTAAGCTTGTGTTCTGGTCTTTACCCAGATAGGGCTCCTGATCTGCTGCAGCCAAAAGTGCTGGTCCCTCTCTTTTCCCTGTCACTGTCACCAGTGTCTTTCAACTACGAGTGCTGGTGCTCCTTTCTTAATGGAAACTAAGACCAGGGTCCCTGTTCTCTTGGAAATGACCACAAGCACTCTTTTCTGCCCTGAAACTGTGACAGGGCTCCTGCTCTCTCTCAGCTACAAGCACTAGTGTTCCTCATCACCCTGGATTTGCAATCTGGGATTTTGTATGTGCAATACAAGAGACCTACATGCTGGACCAGCAAAGGGTCCAACAAAAATGGTCTTTATGACCATTTGTCTAACCTTGCTATCTCTGAGCTGAGAATTCCTGCTACTTCTGCTGTCATAGTTAACTCCAAGGCCTGCTGCTTGTATTGCCATTGTGTATGCCCTGGAATGGCCCCCACTCTTGTGTCACAGACATCTCCTACCAGCCTTCTCATCTATCTTGGCCTGGAAAAATTCAATTTAAACTGTTGTTAAAGTTGTTTAGAGAGAAATCAAGGGAGACCTCAGCTGAGTTGATGCCTAATACTCCACTATTTTGGCTCTAGATAAAGTATTCTGAAGTCTGCTTTGATTTACTCATATTCTCAGTCTCAGTGTCTGGAGGCTTGTTGTTGGCTTCCCCCTTGGTGGGTTTTGCTCAGAATCTTTCTCCCATTGTCTCAGAGATGCATTGTGTTGCAACTTTCACCTACCCTTATTTATCTGTGTTCAGGGATTCCAGAGGATTCTGCTAGCCTTTTTGTGCAACCCTGTAAAGGCTGGAGAAGATTATAGCAGATTCTGTTTGATTTTTTTTCTTTATGGTGTACAGTGAACTTAATTGGCATGTTTAGGGGAATCAAGTTCCTACCACTATCTTCCCCAATTATATTTATCTGTTACATTAAAGAGTTGTTTGTTTGGGTTTTTCATTTGTTTTTGGTTTTTTTGGTCAAAAGAATAGAAACATGGCAGGGGGAGTGACTGAGTTAATGATAGTAAGTAAAAAAGAGAAAAAAGAAAAGAGCTTCAAAATATTTAAAAATACAGTAGAAGAGATCAGAAGGAGGTTAAGAGATGGATGTACAGACAGTACAGTATTACTAGTGTTCAGTTTCACATTAATAAAACAGTTAGGATGCATAGTGGCTAAAGATCGATACTTGAAATCATAAAGACTTGAGTTCAAATCTTTCCTCAGATACTTACTGGACAAATCACTTGACTCAATTTCCTCATCTGTGAAACAGGAGTAATAATTAAATGTCTCCCTCATAGAGTTATTATAAGGATCAATTAAAATAGCATAGGTAAAGTATTTTGTAATCTTTAAAGTGCTAGATAAAGCCTAACTTTTATTATTTTTTTTTTAGGTTTTTGCAAGGCAAATGGGGTTAAGTGGCTTGCCCAAGGCCACACAGCTTGGTAATTATTAAGCGTCTGAGGCTAGATTTGAACCCAGGTACTCCTGACTCCAGGGCCAGTGCTTTATCCACTGCACCACCTAGCCACCCCCTAACTTTTATTATTAAAGCAAGATGATGCATTAGAGATTTTATATATAATCCTTTTTTCTGGTTTTTTTTTTTGCATTTAGAAAGTGCTTATATTTTTAATTTGTCAAGTTCATAGTTTTTAAATGAATTTTTAAAAATGTATTCTAGAATTATCCTGAAAACAAAGTCAAATTGCTGGTTCATCATTTATAATGAAGCATAGCACAGCTTACTAGGCAAAGTAGCATATACATGAGTTGGGGAGACCAAAGCTAGCAGATCCCTGAGCTTGGTGGTTCTAGTTCGGTGGTTCAGTAAGACTAAAGTCAATATGAAATCTGCAGTAAGTCCTAAACCAAAACAGGGAGTCCCAGAGTGGGTGGGCTGAACTAGGCTTCCTAGGAAGGGATGGACTAGTAAAGATTGTAAATGGAGCAGGTCAAAATGGGATCAGGCCTGTGAATGGTCATTGAGCACATCCAGGGACCAAGTTTCAAAATAGAAAATACATTGCTGGGGCAGCTAGGTGGCGCAGTGGATAAAGCAACGACCCTGGAGTCAGGAGTACCTGGGTTCAAATTCAGCCTCAGACGCTTAATAATTACCTAGCTGTGGTGGCCTTGGGTAAGCCACTTAACCCCATTTGCCTTGCAAAAACCTAAAAAAAGATACATCGTTGTCTATCTCTAGTCCTTTGGCACTTCCACCATCCTCCATGATTTCTCAGATCTAATACTATCACATACTCTAGTCCTTCTAGCACCTGAGGATGTGCTTCATTTCATTGAATTTCACAACCAGGTGCTTTCTTACTAGCCCCTTATCTTCTGTCAGCTCTCTATCAGCTAATTTCATTCTGTTCTTTTGCTACAAAGGTCATTCTCCCTGTCAGAGAAAATATAAACAGAATAATAATTGAGTAGCTCTCTGTTTTCTTTTGGTTCTCAGTTATCATCATCCCATAATAAAAGCATACTTCCTCTTTTTCTGAGTTTTATCTCCAGTAGACTACCAGGCATCTTACCTGCTATTCTTCCAAAATTATAGTTTAGTTCTATTATGGATCCCTTTGGCACCCCTTTCTCAGAATAATTTTTTTTGTTTTTGCAAGGCAATGGGGTTAAGTGGCTTGCCCAAGGCCACCACAGCTAGGTAATTATTAAGCGTCTGAGGCTGAATTTGAACCCAGGTACTCCTGACTCCAGGGCTGGTGCTCTATCCACTGTGCCACCTAGCTGCCCCCCAGATAATGCATGAAATATAGTATTACCAAGAAAATCAGTTATATTGTAATACCATTATCAAAATATTTTTTTAAAAACAATTCACAAACTCCCCTACCACAATAAGAATTTATGCCCTGTTACATATCCATCTTAATGACTATCCATAGTCAATTTTCTCTCTACTTCATCATTTTCAGTCTAACTCCCTTTGGTTAGATTTGCAAGTCACCAGGTAACTTCATCTTTCCCAGTTGTTATTAGTCACAGTATGACAATTATAATTTTAGTTGTGTTTCAAATTAGTTGACACATCTTCTAAACTAGTTGTTTCCAAACCTGACTTTTCTCTTCTATATCAGTTGTTTTCTTTTTTCTTTTCTTTTTTTTAGGTTTTTGCAAGGCAATGGGGTTAAGTGGCTTGCCCAAGGCCACATGGCTAGGTAATTATTAAGCGTTTGAGACCTGATTTGAACCCAGGTACTCCTGACTCCAAGGCTGGTGCTTTATCCATTACGCCACCTAGCCGCCCCACTTGTTTTCAATAGGTAGCATTAAGAACAAAACCCATATTCCTCTGGTCTTCAGTTTCTTTCCCAAGCTTTAGCGACACTAGGAAATCTATCTTCTTCAAGAAGAGCCAAAGTAGATTTCACTAGAATATGAGTTCTTTGCATTTAAGGACCGTTTTTACTTTTTTTCTTTGTATTTCCAGTCCGTAGCATTAATGCGTGGTTGGTAGATCTGTGAATTATTTCAATAATTATGGAAAACAACTTGACATTATACTTATTTATGGCTAAAATGTCCATAACCTTTGACCTAGAAGTTTATTGCTAGACATATATTCCAGAGAGGTCAATGACAAAAAGTCCCATCCATGGTTTTGTTTTTGCTGTGTGTTTTCTTTCACAACATGATTAATATGGAAACGTGTTTTGTGTGATTGCACATAGATAACCTATATCAAATTGCTTGCCTTCTCAGTTGGGGGGAAGGGAAAGGAAAGAGAATTTGAAATTCAAAATTTAAAAAAAATTAAAATTATTTTACATGTGATTGAGGGAAATAAAATAAGAAATAAATATATGAAAAATAAATACCACACCAAGGTTATGATTAGTCCTGTAGTGTCGGTCAGACCTGAGCTTTAGAAAAATCACCTTGGCAACCTAGTGGAAGATGGATTGGAGTTGGGAGAACATAAGACAACAAGAGCAATTTGAAAGTTATTACCGTAATCCAAGTAATAAAGAATGTGGTTTTAATTAGGGTCATGGCAATAGGAACAAAGAGAAGGGGGACAAATATTAGAGATATTGTGAGATTTGTTGTGAGAACAGAACAGGTTTGGCAATGAATAAATGGGAGAATAGTAATGCCCTCATTTCAGAAGAAGGCTAGAATTTTGGAAAAATAAAATAAGTTTTATCTTAAGCATGTTGAGTTCAAGATGTCTATAGGACATCCAATTAGAAATATCCAAAAGAAAGCTGGTGATGTGGGACTAGAGCCCAGGAGAAAGGTGAGATCTAGATATATAGATCTAAGAATCATCTTATTGAACCTATGGAAGTTGCTAATGTTTGAATGAGAATGTGATCTCCCACTGATTTGTGCTTTGCCTTCTCAGTAGATGCAGATGACATGAAGACTCATAACAAGTTTGTCTCTTGGATGAGACATTTGTAGAAAGATATCTAATGCCTACTTATAGCCTCAATTTAGAAAACTCATTAGGTAACAGTATCTGAAATGAAGAGCTGGAGAGTGATTTGCATAAAGAAAAATTGTCCATTGGTACTATCTGAAGTATGTGGAAAGCCAAGTGAAAGAGCTTGAGGAAGACTCAGTCCAGACAAGAAGGAATGGCTGAATCCAGAGACCTCTCCTTCCTTGTCTAATATTCCATTTTCTCACAACAAACTTCATATTATCTCTAATATTTGTCCCCTTCTCTTTACTCCTATTCCATTTCTCAAGGAAACAGATGCTACAAATAGAGCTTGTCTCATTGTGGGTTAGAAGCATTGCTAGCAGACCACCATTTCAGAGCTCAAGATTAGAAATTCAGGCCAGTAGATATAATGATCCTTAAGGTTCAGATCTGACAGCAAGGCTGGATTCTGACAGGTGTTGAAGCAGGACTAGATTTATCTATGTAGTTGAGCTTCTAGAAAGTTTGGCATCACTGCAAAGACCTGTGTTAGATATTGCTAATATGATTTGCATTTGAATGAGGGGGTGCTATGCTAAGTCTCCAGCCTCACTTTCTCCTCCAAGGCCATCTGGGTCCAATGGCCAGATTAGATTCAGGACAACTAGAGACAGCCTGGATGTAGGGCAATCTGGGATAAGTGACCTGCCCAAGGTCACACAGCTAGTAAGTGGCAAGTGTTTGAGGTTGAATTCACACCCCCATACTCCTGAATCCAAGGTCAATGCTCTGTCCACTGTACCAACTAGCTGCTGTTCATGATGAAGAATGCTTTTCCTGAGACAGTGGAGAGCACCTGCTCATCTTGTCCCTAGAAATGTTCCAGTAGTAACTCGGTCATTCTCTCAATAATCACACATTCATTCTTCAATTTCCTAATTTGGCATTTCCCTTTCTAAACAGTATTCTACTAATCTTTCCATTCACCTTTTAGCTCCACAAAATCCCCGATTTATTCTTCCTTTCTTCAATCTAATTCTAAGAATATAAATTGACCACTCAGTGGCTGGGTGAGTAGCATGCTAGACCTGGAGTTTGGAAGATGACTTCAAATGTGATGACAGACTCTTAGTAACCATAGGGTTTAACTCAGTTTGCCTCAGTTTCCTCATCTGTAAAAGGGGGATAATAATAGCCCCTTCCTCCCAGAATTGTCAAGATCAAATGAGATAATAATTGTAAAGTGCATAGCATAGTATCTGGAACATAGTAGGCATTATGTAAATGTTTGTTATTGTTATTCTAACTTATTATCAGGGGTGGCTAGGTGGCATAGTGGATAAAGCATCGGCCTTGGAGTCAGGAGTACCTGGATTCAAATCCGGTCTCAGACACTTAATAATTACCTAGTTGTGTGGCCTTGGGCAAGCCACTTAACCCCATTTGCCTTGCAAAAACAAAACAAAATAACTATTATTATCATTATTGTTATTATATTGAGTTACTCCCCTTGTTTGGAGAATGTGACTGTGAGACCTGCTTGAATGTCATGGACTAATTCTCTCCTTATATTTATAATTAATAAAAAATTAAATCATAAAAATACAGTGATTAAGTCAGGAAAATTAAAAATATAACACTTATGATGGAGTACATGTATTGTATACAATGTATGTAAGTAGACTATGGAATGGAAAATGTAAAAGCTTTCATAATCACTGAATGTGCACCAAGAATGAGGGAAGCCCTGAGAATACAAATAAAAAAAAG
The DNA here is from genome assembly GCF_037893015.1 of Macrotis lagotis. Classification (NCBI taxonomy): domain Eukaryota; kingdom Metazoa; phylum Chordata; class Mammalia; order Peramelemorphia; family Peramelidae; genus Macrotis; species Macrotis lagotis. The sequence goes on along the minus strand of NC_133658.1, from coordinate 360,323,524 downwards.
TGAGATCGTTCCTACTCTGAAAGATCTCACATTATATTTAAGGGAGTCATTAAAGAAAGGAAAGATCATCTAAAGGTGCTTAGAGTGGTCCTTAAGGGCACTGGTGGGAAAGGGGAAATCATGGTAGGATGGAGATGGGCAGGGTTTGTATTAGCGTAATTGGGAGGAAGGATTCATCATTTCTCTGACTCTCTGGGCCAGCAGAGTTCAGGGTGGGTTGGTTAGGAGAAAAATAACTTACATTATAGTGTTTTCTGTTTGTCAACATCATGGTAGTCTCTGGGCAGGCAGAGCTCAGGGTAGGATTCTACATTGATCCGGTGGGCTCTGGATTTTATACAATGTTATATATGTTATATGACATAAATATTTGTGTTACTGGGTGTTTGGGATAGATACCTATGTCTGTATTATGTGCAAACTGATATTTGTTATTATGGGTGCCTGTGTACTCCGATGTGATTTGTCCAGACCACTTTACTGAGGAGAGAGTGCAAGGAAAGCATACATTTAGTTACTATCAGGAATTATGAATACAAGAGCACAAGATGTACCCAGATGTTTTGTAAATAAAGCTCCCAGGTGTTTCACATGAAGCACAAGGCGCTTGATGGTGATCACAAGGAATTTTCTCACCCCAAATGAAATAATAGACTTAGATCAAGGAATGGTAGCTGAGACAAAAACAAAAGAATTCTGAATACATACTTTCAGACTCCTAGTATCATTTGTGTGTGTCTGGGTGTGATTATGGGTCTGAATTCACAAAAGAAACAGCAACACTCTGTCTAGAGCTGAGGCCCCGTCCTGTGAAGAAGTTTGCAAAACCACTGCAATTCAGGATACAGCCTGTAGATGACAATAGAGAAAGTCATTGAATCTAAGGAGAGCAGCCAGCACAATTCATTCCAGAGAACCAAACAGCCAGATTTCAGCCTCCCTCCTACAACCTAACAACATCAGAGATTCTGCAAAGAAAAAAACTGACAGAAACAGAAAAGGACTCAAGATTAAGATGAAGGGTTCCAGATGGCCATTTTCCATCACAAGTCTTTTTAGAATTGTCCTTGATCATTGAGCTGAGAGGAGCTAAAGTCCATCATGGTTGATCATGATATAATATTAATGTTAATGTGTATCTCCATTCTACTCTTTTCAGTCATCATCAGTTCATGCAAGTCTTTCCAGGCTTTTCTGAAATCAGCCGTGATTTCTTACAGAACGAAAGTACTCTATCACATCCATATTGAACAATTATTTTCAGCCATTCCCCAATTGATGGCTATCCCCTCATTTCCCTATTCTTTACCTCTACCAAAAAAAAAAAAGAGTTACGATAAATATTTTTGTCCATGTGGATGTTCTTCCCTTTTTTTTTTTTTTTTTGTGATCTCTGGTATGCAGACTGAGTAGAGGGAATGCACAATTTTATTGCCCTTTGAATATAGTTCTAATTTGCTCTCCAGCATGGTTGAATGAGGAAGGAAGGCAGTTTAACCTGCTCTCCTGAGGCCTAGTCCTAAATTCTACAACTCTCAGGAGACAGTAGAAAGGAATGTAGACTCTACTAGATGGGTCCTATCTTGAGGCTGAAGAAAAGAGTAGACCATAGGGATGGTGGGTCAGAAAACTGTCAAGGGAAAAAATGTGCCCCAAAGACCTGGTTGTCTCACCTTGGTTATGTGCCTATTACTCCAATGAAACAACTATGTGTTCATTTAACCTTGAAAACTCCAGCATGCAGAAACATGAAAAGGATTAGGCAAATGGTTGAAACTGTCCAAAATCTAGGTCAATATTTGATGCAAACTAGGAGCACCTAGGTGGCACAATGGACAGAGCACCGGCCCTGGAGTCAGGAGGACCTGGGTTCAAATATGACCTCAGACACTTAATGATTACATAGCTATGTGACCTTGGGCAAGTCACTTAACCCCATTGCCTTACAAAACAAAATAAAAATAAATATTAGATGCAAACTATAATTTGTCTTGTGTGTGATTAAACAACTGCTGAATGACCCTTAAAAAGTATTTTAGTGAGACTAGATATGAAGAAGCAGGACTGTTAGGTAGAATCTTCTGCACAGCAACTAAAGAAATTTTCCTAAAGCATAGGTCTAACCATGTTGACTTCTCTACTCAGTAAATTCCAGTGACTTTCTATTATCATTAGAAACCACTATGAGCTCATATGTTTAGCATTTATTCCTTCACAACCTCACCCCAACTCCCTTTCCAGTATTATTATATTTTACTCTCCTTCATAAATTCAAAGGTCCCTATATGGAGACATTCTCCATTTCCCACCTCTTTGCTTTGTATGGCATGTGTGAAATCTACTTTTTCTCCCTGAATTCCTGTCTCCCTCAAGACCAAGCTCAAGCACACCTTCTACATGAGGACTTTTGGGGATTCTCACACCCACTCCCACCTCAGTTATAACTTTTTTTGTTTTTTTGTTTTAAGTTTTTGCAAGGCAAATGGGGTTAAGTGGCTTGCCCAAGGCCACACAACTACGTAATTATTAAGTGTCTGAGACCGGATTTGAACCCAGGTACTCCTGACTCCAAGGCCGATGCTTTATCCACTATGCCACCTAGCCACCCCAGTTATGACTTTCTCCATGACAAATCATTTGCTTTGGGTTGTGTATCTCTTTTATGTTGTCCCCTGTAATAGACAATGTAAGTTCCTTGAGGACAGAGACTATTTTGCTTTTGTCTTTGGATCCTCGGGGCATAGCCCAGAACCCACAAATAGTAAGAGCTTAATCAATGATTGGATTGATTCCTTCAAAGATCTATGTACAGCTCTAATAACTGACCTAAACCCTAAATGGTATTTATGGGTGATTTCAGTCCAGTGCTTTTCAGACAGTCCAAAGATAGACAACCTCACAAGATCTGCTTTGAATTTGATTTATTAAATTTGTTACAATGATTGAAAGTAATTCAAGGGTCCATCTCAGAAGAAGTTGTCACAAAGTCTAGAGATGGGAACATGCCCACTGGGCTTCACATTTGGGCATCCTATTGTCTGTTGCCCTGAAGTTGCTTCAGTCCAATTGCATCTCAACCAAAATACGTCAGAGCTCCCTGAAAGGCAAAGAGGACAGTGAGTACCAACAGAAAAATCTCTCTCTGAAAAACCACCAGAAGTAATCACACTCACACGAATGGGTAAATAAATGAAAAACATGTATGAAGCAGTTACTATGTTGGCATTATGATAAACCCTAGAGATACAAATATAAAAAGCAAAAAAAAGAAAAGAATAAAAAAGCAGTCTCTGACCTCAAGGAGCTTACATTGTAATAGGATTAGAGAGATAGATAAGAAGGGAGATGGATAGGAAGAGACAGACAGACAGACAGACAGAAACATGGGAATGGTAGCAGGTAGGTGTTTTAGTCTGTAAATTCACAGGGCTAGTAGAATCAGGGTAATTGATGGACAGGTCCTTTCCAGGAAATGTAATATTGATATAATTGTTGCTCCCAGAGCAAAAGACAGCCAAGACACAGTGCCTTGCAAGAATTTGAGATCTCTGGTAGTGATTTTGCTGGGATTAGTCTTTGTTATCCCCATCCTATACTAGGATTCAATATTGGAAAGAGCAGGGAGTTCTTCAGACTCTGAGTCGGAAGGCACCTCAGAGATTGTCTGATTCAATTGATACTAGAGCAGGAGCCTTTCCTCCAGCACAGACCCAGTCTTTGCATGAAGCTCATCACTATGGAGGATCATTGCTTCCCTAGAGAGGGGAAAAGAAGGTAAAGTGAAAGGGAATGGTATGTATTTGGCTAGGCACTTGTCTAAGTGCTTTGTACAGATATTATCCTATTTGAGCTTTACAACAACCACAAAAGGGAGTTGTTATATTGTTATATTGTTCCCAATGGAAACTGTGGCAAGTAGAAGTTAAATGACTTGTCCAGGCTCACAGAATTAGCAAGTGTCTGAGTTCACATTTCAACTCCGGACTTCCTGACTCCAGATTCAGTGCTCTCAATTGTCCCATTCCACTTTTAAATATCTCTAGTTATTAAGAAGCTTTTCTTTATGTAATAACTTGACATGCTTTCTCTGCAATTTTCACTTATTGCTCCAAATTCTGACTTCTGGAGCTAAGTAAAACAAATGCAATTCTTCTTTCACAAGGCAGCCCTTCAAGATGCACATTGTCTGACTCTTTTTGATCCTATTTGGGGTTTATGTGTCAAAGACACTGGAGTAAGCTGCTATTTCCTTCTCCAGTTTATTTTACAGACAAATAGGGTAAAGGGACTTGCCCAGAGTCACACAACTAGTAAATATCTGAGGCCAGATTTAAACTCAAGAAGATGTCTTCCTGACTCCAGGCCCTGTTCTGTAAACTATGGCACCACCTAGCTACCCAGCTACTAGCTAGAAGCTTACTTTCATGTTTTTCTTCTCTTTTCCAAGATAAATATCTCACTTCTATTGACCTCCCAATGCAAGATTTCTAATCCTATGATAATGAGAGGAGCTGAGATGGAGAGGAAAGGAGGGAATTGAGATAGAATGGGCAAGAATAGGAAGGAGTAGAAAGTAATCAATAGAACAATCTCCTTGAAGTCAGTGGCCATTTTCATTTTGTCTTTCTAATTCAGCAGCCTAACACAACACCCTTGAATATAAGTACATTGTTGGGTTAGATAGGACTAAACTCAAAGTGAAGAAAAGAGAATATCAGAGTAATCAAGGGAAAGCTTGAAGTCTACAATTTGTCCCCTCTTAGCTTTCCAGAGAAGGCTAGGCCAAGACGGTAGAGAAAGCAATCTAGTCATATAGGGAACAGCAAACATGAAACCTTACAAACTGAGAATCACAAAATCAAAGCTTAATTGATAGGACAGATATGCTTTGACTAGTCTTTGTCTTTGTTTCCCCAATTATAGAATTGTCATAGTGGAAAGGTTGAGGCTACTTCCTAGTTAAAGAACTTTGATCCTTTAAAACTTTGAAATCTATCAAAACATGCAAAGGGAGGCATAAACTCCAAGTTATCAAAGAAACAATTTCACTTGAAATCCCACAGAACTGAGACTTGATCCAGAACCAGGGGACATGGAGCTTGGAGTCTACCAGTTAAGGGAGATATAATGAAAAACGTTGCAAACATCCAGTCAGATTCTTACCAACAACTTCTTCACTGCTTCCACTGAATCAGATCCCAGCTCCTCCACACACTTTTTGGACCCTTCTACCAGGTGATCAACAGGGATCCCCAGGCTTCTCAGGATTAACTTAAGTAGACCAAAGTTGCTAAAAACAGGGTTAGGGACTGACTCTACTACAGGCTTGACAATAGGGTTCTGGATCTCAGGAGGTTGGAGAGGGGGGTTGGCTAGAAAATCCTTGAATATGGTGAAAGCTGCAAAACAAGAAGTCACATAGTAACACTGCGGATATCATGATAAACATGTATTGTGTGTTGTGTGTTATAATGATGAGTATTGTGCTCATGTATGTATGACATATGTTATCCTAGGCATCCTTAGCATGTTGTTTGTTATAATAGAATGTATATGGTTGGGTTTATTGCAAATGACAAGAGGGTATGCCTTGGTGCTTGTTGTGGTAGTCTATACTGCAATTGTGTCCATTAAAACAGATACCACCACCTTTCTTGTTCTTTACAGCAATGAGTGACCCCCATGTTTGTGTGTGTGTGTGTGTGTGTGTGAGAGAGAGAGAGAGAGACTATATACATTGACTCAGGCTCCAGAGATGACTTATTTAACTTTGCTTCACTAATTTTATTCTCTTTTTTTTTGCTTTGCTATGAGGACTGGCTTTCTAGGAAGGGTAAATAAAAGATAGACTATAGAATTAGAAATAGTATGGGGTCAATTCAGTTGAATCCTACTTTTCATGATCCTATTTTGAGTCTTTCTTAGCAAAGATACAGGAGTGGTTTGCTATTTTCTTCCCCAGCTCCTTTTTACAGATGAGGAAATCGAAGTAAACTTGGTTAAGTGATTTGCCCAGTGTCACACATCTAATAAATGTCTGAGACCAGATTTGAACTGAGGAAGATGCATTTTCCTAGTTCCAAGATCAGTGATCTACTCACTGTGCCATCTAGTTGTCCTTAATTGGAAATGTAAGTTATATCAAAACAAAAGCTATCAACAAATGTTTTAAAATAACAGACAGAATTTATGAAATACCAGAAAGCTGGATATGTCTACTCATCACCATATTCCTCTCCCTTCTTTACCTTTAGCCCTCTACCCTCCTTCACCTTCCAATAGTTATAAATAAAAGAAACCATTGATATCTCTGAGACCTGCATTAATTTCTCTGATCAGTCCATTTGCTTAAAGCAGAAACAGGAATTTGCTAAGACCAAAATTAGCTGTCATTTCCTATAAACAAGTTTGAAACCCTCTCTAGGCTTCCATACTACCCCTGCTAGGAGTATAGGTAAGAGTGGTAGCTCTCACAAGTTCCCATGGAAAGTCAATGAATAGACAAGCAGAAGATTGCTGACTGAAAATGGAGCAACCAGTTTCAAATCCTGCCTCTCAAGTCCCCTTAGGCAAGTCCTTCCTTTGACTTCAATTTCTTCATCTATATAATAGAGGAAGGGACTAGAAGACCACTGAGGTCTTTCTAGCTAAGTTCCTTTGGACCCTCATCCCAACCAAGTTTAAAAAGTGACTTACCTGAGTTACTACATACAGTCAAAGCAGCCATCAGAAAAACCACAGTCAACTTCATGTTGGAGAGGAGAGTATGGCCAATTCAGTCTGCAACACCCCCTGAAGTTCTGACTGGGCTTTCCCTGGGTTCCACAAATATATATATATAGAACCCCCTTTCCTTCCCCAAAAGAAGTTTTTAACCACAAGTTAAATGGGTCAGGGCCCTGCTCTGTTTGCTCAGCTAGAGAGTAGATGGAAAAGGCCATTTTCCCATAATCTCTAGGGAGGTAGGTGGGGCTCAGGGCCTGAGGCTCTACTTAGGGATAAGCTTTTTGTCTTCCTCTTGGCAGCCCTTCCAGAAAATTATAGGAGAGAATTTGCTCTTTCACAAAAAAAAAAAAGGAACAAAAGAATAGCAGGTTGTTTCCTGTTCCCACCCCATCTGTTGGTGAAGCCTGACTCTTTCACATTAAAGGGTCCATTTGAGGCTAAAGTCTTAAGTCTGAAAAGTCCCCAAATTCATATAGTTCAGAGATGATCCAGAGGTAAACAATAACAACCTGTCTCAGGAAGAAATGTGAATCCAAAATCTAAGTTGAAGAAATCAAATCCTAAGATCTCCAATGATCAAGGGTAATTGTCACTAGGACTAGAGAGAAATGGGTTCTTTTCTTGAGGTTGATCACAGCTGGAGCACTATGTCCACTGAAGAATTGGTAATATTTGACCCAGAAAAGAGAAAACTAATCAGAAGCATATATGCTAATTGGTTTAAAGTATCTGAAGGACCACCTTAGGGAAGAGACTTTAGACTTTGCTCTGTGTAATTCCAAAGGGTAGAACTGGGACCAAGAAACAAAACTTGTAAGAAGACAGATTTCACTTCAATTGAAGACTTTTAAAACAAGTATCAGAATCACAGGATCTGAGAATCCGAACTAGAACAATATACAAGATGTTATCCAAACTCTGGCTAAAGACTTCCAAGGAAGAAGAATCTGCTGCAGTAAACTTGTTCCACTTTAATAGAAGTCTATTTATCTAATAACAGAGCAAACTGCCTCAAATGATGGTGAACACACTATCTGAAAGTAGTCAAGCAAAGTCTAGATGACTCCATCTGAACTGTCACAGACAGAATTCTTGTTGGGAAGTTGCCATCAATGACCCTTGAAGTGCTGAGATCTACCTATGTTATCCAAAATAGTTCCTTTTTGCCTTGGATACACTAAACAGAGAGACATATCAGATAATGTCTGATAACAGTATGTTGTGAGTTGTTCCTCACTTCTAGCCCTTTGTGTCCTCTGGACCACTCATTCTCCCTACTGCAGACCATCTGCCCTAAAGATCACCTTTATATCCACATCCTATTTGATGCTGCCTGTTGGCTGAGTATGACCTGGGTTAAGGCAGGGTCTTGTCTCTCTGAGCTCAGTATATGCTATTTCTGAGCTTCTAATAAGATGGACTACCTTTTAACCTATTCCCCTGGGTCTTGGGTTTCCTTCCAATATCAAAGAAGTCCCAAGAACTCCTTACTCCAGAAGGGTCTCTGCTCCCTTCTAGAAACCTAGGTATTGGATAGGCTCAAGGAGAGGAAGGGCCAGAGTGGGCCTCAACACCAACCTTGGAGTTAGAACAGGGACTACTATACCCCTTTGAGACTGGAGGCCAAGAGGGCATCTGTGCCCATGCCAATCTGGTCTCATGCCCTTTTTATTTTCAGTCTCCCTCCAGAAATAGAAGTTCCCTGGATACTTGGGTGAAGAAGACTTTGGTGCTCCCAGCTTCCTGGGAGCAGAATCATGGCTGACTTTTCCCAGTATGCTCAAAAAAATGAATCATCATAGAGGCATAAATATGTACATACCTGTGCTAAAACAAATAATAATGTCCCTCCCAGCGCTGCCTATGATATAAGGATCAGTGAGTCTTTACCTTTTGAGATCTGCCCTGAAGATCTAGGATGAGCCTAGGGATCTCTGCCTGACCGATGTCCCCTCAGTCACTTGGCCACAAAACCTATCAAACCTCAGACTCCATAAGAGTTTCCCTTGGGTCTGACCCATCATCCCTGGTCCACAAGGTAAGCAATACAAACCAAGGGGGTGGGGAGAGAGGAGCCCCTTGAAGCTTCCAACACATCAAGCTCCACCTATAGCTTTGGGGACTCAACAGAGAGGAAAAAGAGGACTCTACTAATCAGCCACCCTGAGGCTTACATACATATCCTTATAGAACAATACTTAGTAGCCTACATCCCCATCTCTATTAAATGGTTTGGTGAATAGTCCACACAGGCATCAAAGACATCAGAAAAGAACAAGACTTTTTGCAAGTGATGTCCTAGAGTAGTTCACATCTTCACCATCACACAATTGAGTGAAAGATTTGGAGAATATAATTCCCACTGTGTTTATTGTTTTACTAAAAAAGTGATGAAGGAGAACAAAATGACACCTTCGTGGTCCTCCTCCAATGGGCCATCTCCTATATAGTCATATAAACATCACACAAGATTTCTTGAAAAATATGTCCTTAGAGATGATCTTAATCTATGTTCATTAATGTAAGGTAGGGATAAAGAAGAGGAACCAAAGTCCTCATAAGTGTTCACCAGGGTCAGGAAAGTTATCCAGGATACTATCAAAAGGAGGAATTCCTCCTAGATGGTGAGGTACTCCAGATTCTCCTCTTTGTCAATCACATTATGCTAATTGAATCAACAATCAAAACAATTCCTGAACATTTCCATGACTAAGGAAAAGATTATGACCTATCCATACAGGAAAAATTTGGTGAATAAAGGATATCTTTTGTCCAAATATTATTTGCAGTTGAATGTAGATTTATAATTTAATCCATAATTGTGTATATTCATATACACATGCATGTACATGTGTGTGTGAGAGTGAATCTTTTACATTTACAGTAAATAGACAATGAATTGGACCTAGAAGGAAAATGAAATGAATAGCCTTGGGAAATTGCTATTACCTAGTGACCCCAAACTTCTTGAAACAAAAGCCTATATTTTTATAATGATTCTTTTGATATTATTGTATAGCTCTGAGACAGAAAAAAGCATGGTTTCCAAAAATTGAAAAATGAGTTTCATCCAGAGAGCAATGGAAACACTTTGTGAATGTGTACAGGCTGCAAGATATTATAAAGGAATATAAAGAAGAAGAAGAAGCAAATGACATCAAAGGAACATATGAGTGAAAAGGATGGGCCAGTCATGTGGTGGGTTTGGACTGACCCAATGACTATCCATATGATCCTCCAAATACTATTAAAAACCAAGGAATGCCTCCAACATTTCAGCAGCCCCCAGGACTCCTGTTTTAAACCTTTTTTTTTTTTTATCACATAAGATGAGCAGATATGGATGACTTGGGATCATCACTGTTAGTAGGAATACCCAAAGTGATGAGATCCCACTGGATTATGTAAGTATTCATGCAATCAGCCCATAAAATTTTCACATCACTTCTCCCCTTCCATACCCAGTTCAGATTATTTTTTGGAAATTTTTGTAGACTTTTAATGCTTACCTCCCTAAGCCTAGCTTGGGATCCTCTGCATGATAAACATTTCTTATATATATTGAATGAATCAGTGAAATCCTTTGGAGACTTCTTTTCCCCTCATACTTTAATTAGTGTTCAGAGCAATATGATATCCCTCATGAGAAATAAAAAGAATCATCAATATTTGTCACTCCCCCAAATTTCTTGGGACCCTGTTCCATCTTTCCTAGTATCACAGGATAGGTCACTAGCCCTGGTAAGACCTGGGGTGTGAAGAGTGCCTATCTGCCCAGAGGCCCTGGAGTGTCAGGTCACCTCTAAACCTTCTAGGACCCAGGGTCTGCAATCCTATGGTGATACCTCAGCAACAGAGTACACTCCATAGTACTTCCATCTCTACTTTGCTTCAATGCAGAGGAAGATGCTACTGTATCTGTAAGGTCCTCTCTGCAGCTGCTCTGCCTGGCTTCCAGAGAGCATGGAAAAGATAGTTTTACCTTCAGGGAGATGGTCCTTAAATGGTCCCTTCCCTTTTAGGAAATTCTTCTTTAATTACACCATAAAAGCCTGAATGCATGATTCCCACAGGACCTGCAAAGAAAAATACATGGAAACCAGAGGATCCCAGAACTAGGGTTTTCATCCAGGTCATCTAGTCCAGCTCCCTTGTTTCACAGATGAGGAAACTGAGTCCCGGTGAGGTTAAATACAAGGTCACACTAGTAGTGTCAGTTTAATTCCACTGACTCCGTGGCCAGTATTCTTTTCACTGGACCATAAGCATGGATATGATATCACATGGTGGAGTACTATACTAGTAGTGATTCAGTGACATCAACCCCCATACTCATTCCAACCCTTCACCACAAGGAATTACTGTGTTTTCCACTATATCCCCACTGCTAAGCATAGTGCCTGAAACACTGCTGCTGTTGTTGTTAGTAGTTCAATCATTTCTGATTCTTCATGACTCCATTTGGGGATTTCTTAAGCAAGTATCCTGGAGTGGTTTGCCATTTCCTTCTTCAGCTTGTTTTATAGATGAGAAAACTAAGGTAAGCAGGGTAAGTGACTTTCCTGGACTCACACAACTCAAATGTTTCTGAGGCTGAATTCGAATTCAGAGCTTCCTGATTCCAAGTCCAGCATCCTATGCCCTGTTCTTACTATCCTTAAACTGGAACATAGAAAATACTAAAAGAATACTTGAGGACTGACTGAATGATGCATGATATGACCCAAACTAACCCATGTTCTTCATGGTCTTGGAAACTAGGAATGAGGTTTCAGGCAAGTTGGCAGTCCAGCCAAATATGGCACACCTTAAGATTGTAGGAGCTAGAGCTAGAAGAAACCTTAGAGATCATCTAATCCAACTCTCTCTTTTTGCAGAGGAAGAAACTAAGAGTGTTCATGTGATTTGCCCCTTAGTAATATAGGAAATTAGTAAATAGCAGAGCTTGTATTCCAATCTGTCTTCTGATTCCAAATCCAACAAACAAAACAGACAACAACAACAGGGATCTGTTGTGTTACGTATAAGATATAATCACTGGATTTCCACTGGAACATAATCATGGATATTATATCACATGGTGGAGTACTATGCTAGTAGTGATCCAGTGACAGTTGGAAACTAGGAATGTTGACTGATTTAAAGCTGGACCTTTAAAATCTAGTCCAACCTAGAGAGGTTGTGACTTGCCCAAGGTCACATAATAGACCATGGTAGAGGCAGGATTCACCCTCTACCCTCCACTTTCTTTCCACTTTGATGCTGCAGGTCTTATTACTCTACTATATTGTAGACAGCTGGGTGGCACAATGGGGAATAGAGACTCATCTTCATGAATTCATATCTGACCTTAGACACTTGCTAGCCTAGTGACCCCCTGGACTTCTCACTTACCCTGTTTACCTCAGGTTCCTCATATGTAAAATGAGCTGGAGAAGGAAATGCTAAACTACTTCAGTATCTTTGCCAAGAAAACCCCAGATGGGATCATGAAGAGTTGGATATGACTAATCAACAAAAAAACCACAAAGATTATAAGATCCTTGAAAAGAGAGGTGTCTAGCACGCTATTGTCCTTCTGTCTTTCTAGGCCAAGCATTGAGCCCTGTATGGGACAAATACTTAATCATTATTTGAATTAAATTGAACTGGGTAAATATTTGGGCCTCCCTACCCTTTGTTGCCCCGAGTGGTGCATTTATGGAATATCAATTGAACAGAGTGTACCCCCTTTCTCCACCCCCACTTAAATGAGTCCATTTTGGCAAACAGCTATTTCCTCTTTCCTTGTTCCTGGGACATATCTGCCACCATATTTGCCTCTCCAGTGATATAGCTAATAGCCTGTACTCTTCCTGAGGCCTTCTTCAGGCTACTCTCAAGTAAATATTGACTATGCCTCTAAAGGCACTTTGCTCTCACCATTCCCGAAAATTTTCTCCTAGGGATCTGATTCTCAGTGACCTGACTCTAAGTGGGAGCTGGCACCAGGCCAGGTCAATGAAAAACTATTCCAGGTGTCCATTCAGGAAGCCAGAAAAGAAAAGGTTCTAACTGGTTTTCAGGGTCAGTCTGAGGTCAGCTCAACCAGTGCTAGGGTGTCCATATGCATATAAATGGGAAAGAACACAAATTAAGGGTCCTGAGGTCTAAGAGGCAAAGGAATCTGTAGATCATTCAAGGCCTCAAGACCCCAAAATTGCAGGGCATTCTCAGATAGTGAGGCAGACATCAGTGACATCACTGGCCTCAATGGATATGACAAATGTTAGCACAGGTATGGAGAGGGATAAGGATAAATATAAGGACTGAACTTGGTATTTTATTGATTGAGGGAACTCCAGGTAAGGAACGTCCCTTTGCCAATACTAGTCAGCTCTAGCTCTACAACTTATATGCAGTTTATATAAGCTTTAAGATTATTATTCCAGATTCCATTCACACTAACAAATTGGGTCTCCAGAAGGCAATGCAGAATATATTTCCTACTAAAGATTTAAGGAAAAGTAGAGATGTCCTCTAATCATCTTGCCTCAAGCCCCTATTCTAGTATGTTCTCTCCAAAATCATTTATCAGTTTATATCTCCATTTATCATCAATTGATCCAATGACACCCCATTGTCACATAACTAATATCAATCAGCTTTTACGAATCGATATTTATTGAGAAGATATAACAAGGACCTTAATACAAACATATCTCTCCCCCCAACCTAAGAGTACCCTCTTCTTCTGTGACTTGGTCCTTGAAGAGATGGAGAAAATAGGCTTGAATATGAAGTGATAGCTATGAAGTATTCCACCCATCAAGTTCTCTTCTGAATGTTTCTAGAGGAATTACTTCCTTGCTTCAGCAGAATCTGGTGCTATAGCTGTTGTTCAGTTACTGATATGTTGAGCCAAGCAGGTCACTAGTTCCTCCCTAGGCCAGGCTGCCAACAAATTCTTCTATGAACTTAAGACCTTTTGAAGCTTGCAAGGTCACACCTGTCTCTAGAATAGGGGAAAGAACAGACACAACAGTGAGTCAGAGACAGAGACAGAGAGGACGGGAAAAAGAGAGAGAGAGAGAGAGAGAGAGAGAGAGAGAGAGAGAGAGAGAGAGAGAGAGAGAGAAACTGAGAGACCAGAGACAGACAGAGACAAAGACAGAGGCAGAACAAGAGACAGAGAGACACAGAAACAGAGACAGAAAGAGGAAAACCTACTTATGCTAAATACTCACAGAGTTATTCCCTGAGTGAGAATATGTGAGGCTCCTCTACCACCCAGCAGCCCACAGAGGTTCATTTTTCTCACTTGAACACAGCCAGTGAGGAAAAAGATCCAGCTACCCCTCTGGAAGATTTTTGCATGCACTCATCTCCAACTTAGTGGTCAACACAGTGGACTTTTCTTTGCCCCACAGGAAGTGTCCTGGAAACAGACAATATATGTGTAAGTTCTGTATGAAGTGGAGAACATATTCTACATTCTTCTCCATTCCACTCCATCATGACCTTCTAGAACAGGCTTGCTAAATATCCCATGAGTACTGCTGTACCAGGCAGAAAATTGTGCATGTCTGAAAGAGGCAATTCTCCTTATCCAGTTCTCCTTTTATGCCACTACATATAGTCTTCAAGACTTTCATGAACAATAAGAGATTAAATGACTTGCCCAAAGCCAGTAAGGATCAGAAGTGGGACATGGTTAGCATGAAGTCAAATTCTGAGCAAATTCAGCCTAATGTCAGTAAAGGACAGATGTGGGAATAATCCACCTGTAAAGAAGAGTGTGGGGAGAAACTACAGCCTTATTCAAGCCCCAAGGACCTAGAGGAGGAGGAGTGAAGAACAAGACAGGCTGAGGTGTCTGCCCGAAACAACTAGAGATCTAATTGCAGATTTATAGATGCAAAAAAGGCTATTAAGAAAAATATTAAGAGTAAATTGGGGGGCGGCTAGGTGGCGCAGTGGATAGTGCACTGGCCCTGGAGTCAGGAGTACCTGAGTTCAAATCCGGCCTCAGACACTTAATAATTGACTAGCTGTGTAGCAAGCCACTTAACCGCATTTGCCTTGCAAAAAACCAACAACAAAAGAGTAAATTGGACGAAGTTTCCAGGGAGAATATTCGAAGAGTTAGGAGTGCCCAAGAAAAGAAATATTTTCCTCAACAGGACAATAGCAAGTCATTGAAATTATAACAAGAATTGTACAAATTGATCCTAGGACCCAATCATTGATCTGTGGAAAAATCTCAGATGAAATGAAAAGAAAAAAAATAGGTGCCTCCACCTTTGGGAAGTGGGAGAAGGAAGTTCAACTGAATTCACTTCAAATATTTATTAAATACCTACCTTGTTCCAGGAAGTGAACTGGGTGTCCTCAAGGAATCTGATTCAGGGAAATAACATATATACAGAGACCTCCCTTTCTCCTCATCCCTTGGAATGAAAGATCTGTTTGCTGATTTTGACCATGCTATTCCCATATCCACACCCTGTGCTAGTCTCTTAACTGCCTCTGGAGCAGGTGCCCTTAAGTGCCAGTAGAGGGTGCTCTGAGATCAATCAGTGTCCAGTGAACGGTGACTGCTTAGATCTAGGGAAACCCAACCCAAAGACACTTGATGGAAGAAACTATGCTCAAATCAGTGGGAGACTGACCCCTCAGTTCTCTTACATTACCTTTTCTTTCCCCATGAAACATGGAAGGATGAACTGAGAATGAGCCTCCCCCCAGTCACCACTCTAGTCTCATTTCTATAGGAGTTAAATTCGTTAACTAGGGCAGCTGCCGTTTAGCCTCAGGAAGATCCTAGTGTCTAGGGTTGAGATCCCAGAACACAACTGAACACTTGTCAGCAGACCTCAGATTCAAAACCTTAAGTCTGAGAGGTCCCTAGGCAAACGTTTTGGACTTTGACAATGACCTGTATGATGAATTAAAATATACTCAATATAAAGCTATGAATTTGTATTTTATGTATGCCCTCCGTGAAGGGAAATGTAGTTTGATGTCTAGGCAATTAAAGGATGGCATTGAAATAGGAGTACAGCCTCAAAACTCCATGTTCATCAGCAGGCTCCCTGATTGGACAAAAGTCTGAAATTGAAGAATGGATCAATGAGCTCAGTCCAAGAACCCAGGTGGTGAATTGCAAATTAAGAGTGAATACATCCTGAAAGGAAGATACCTGATGGAATAGGAGAGAGGGAATCTGAGGGAAGATGATATAATGAAAATGTAGAACCTTGGAATAGTTTAGCTAGAAAGTGTCGGTGAGGGGTGGTGGTCAGGGGGAAAGCATTTATATGACACCCCCTCAGATGATTGTGCACTCAATTCAGCCTCTGAAACTGAGATGCAACAAAGTGTGAATCAATTCTTTGCTGCTTGTGCTAATTTAGGTCTAATAATTAACACCAAGAAAGCATAGGTGCTCCATCAACCAGCACCATACCATCCATATGTGGAAACATCAGTTATAGCAAATGGAGAAGTTATGAATGCTGTTGACAAGTTCACTTACCTTGGCTGTGTTCTTTCTAGGGATAATGGGGTTTCCATTGATAATGAGGTTGATACACGCATTGCCAAAGCTAGCTCAATATTTAGGAGGTTCTGAAAGTGTGGGAAAGAAGAGGTACCAGACTAAGTACCAAACTGAAGGTCTACAGAGCCATTGTGCTGACTCCATGGACAGTCTACCAGCCCCAAGCCAGGAAACAGAATCACTTTCATTTAAATTGTCTTAGGAAGTTTCTGAAGATCACCTGGCAGGAAAAGGTACCAGACAATGAGGTCCTTTTGAGCTAAACTGCCCAGAATTCCAATATTATCACAGAGAATGCAACTATGATGAACTGGCCACATTGTTAGAATTCCAAACATATGCTTGCCAAAAAAGACTATTTTTATGGAGAACTTAACACAGGACAAGCACTCACATGGGGGTCAGAAGAAACAATACCAGGACACCCTGAAGGTCACTCTTAAGAACTTTGGAATTGATTGTGCAGCATGGGAGACACTAGCACAGGATTGCCCAGTATGGTGTGCCCTCATCAGTAAGGGTGCTTCCTCTGAGTAAGGCAAAATTGAAGCAGCTCAAAGGTGACATGACTTATGTAAGTTTAGTACCTGCCCCAGTTGTTCACATGGACTATTTGTGTCCAACCTATGGTAGAGCATTCCAAGTTTATATTGGGGGGGGGATCAATCAGTCAGACACACTAAATTTTCTC
Source organism: Macrotis lagotis (assembly GCF_037893015.1). Lineage (NCBI taxonomy): Eukaryota > Metazoa > Chordata > Mammalia > Peramelemorphia > Peramelidae > Macrotis > Macrotis lagotis. The sequence goes on along the minus strand of NC_133658.1, from coordinate 360,306,566 downwards.
AAAAATGATGATGTAATTTTGGTCTTCTTAGAAAATGAAGGACAAGAACCTACTCCTATGATGGACACTGTGCTGAGCACTTTATGAGTATCATCTTTTATCCTCAAAACAACCTTACAAGGGAGGTGATATTATTGTCCCTATTCATTTATTTGTGGAATCTGAGACAAAAAGAGATTACAGGATTTGCCCAAGGTCACATAACTAGTAAACATCTGAGATCAAATTTGAATTCAGGTCTTGCTGATTCTACACATACTGCTTAATCCACATTTCTATGTAGCTGTCTGAGTAGTTTTCTCTAAATCTCCATTCTAATATTTTTTCCCAGAAATATCATACCACCCTCATATTTAATCTACTAAGGACATGGAAAGGTCCCTCACTACTGCCTACAAATAAGCTAATGTTTCTACCCCTACCCCAATTCTTAAAAAACTCTCTTTTGATCTGACCATCTTCATTATATGTCATTCTATATCTTTTCTCTCCTTAAATAAATTCCTTGGAAAAGCTGCCTATACTTCCCTCATTCAATTCTAAACCCTTGGAAGTCTGGCTTCCAATAACATTAATTAAAGCATACCTCTCTGAAATTACAATAATCTCTTAATTGCCAAATTTAATGACCTTTTCTCAGTCCTCATTCTTTTTGACCCCTCTGCAGTCACTATTGTCACTATCTGTCCCTATTGAACACCTCCTCCTCATGAATATTCATGAATATTCTCTTTTCTGACAATACACTCTTTCTGGATTCTCCTCTTAACTGTATGACCATTTCCTCTCAGTCTCCTATGCTGGTCTTTCATCCAGGTCCCTCCCTAAACAACGGTGCCCCCCCCCCCCCGCCCAAGAATCTCTCCTCATTTCTCTTCTTTTTTCCCTCTATTCTACCTCACATGTGGTCAATTGCCAACCCTATGAAGAAAATTCCTGATTCTAATTAAACAATTCTAGTCTTTCTGTGCTACAATTCTACATCACCAGCCGCCCTTTAAACATATATAACTGGACATCACTATAGGCATCTCAAACTCAACATGAACAAAACAAACTACTTCTATTCTCCTTTCCCCAAAACCCAGTCCTCTTCTAAACTTCCCTCTTACTATTGAGGGTACCACCATTCTCCTAGTCATCCAGACTCAAAACCTTGGTATCAACTTTGATTTCTCACTCTTACCCCATATATCTATCTATTCAGTGCCAAATCTTATATCCCCTTTGAAAAATCATATATACATATATGTATGTATGTGTATGTGGGTATGTATGTAAATATATATGTACACACCAAAATATATTATTTCAATTACCTCTCAATTCACACAATCACCACCTTGGTGCAAGCTCTCAATGTCAACTGCCTGGGCAATTGCAATAGGCTTCTGATTGGTCTCCCTGACTCTAATTGTCCCTCCTCTCCACCCAATCCTTCATTAAACAACTAAGATGATTATTTTAAAGCATGAGTCTGACCATGTCATACCACTGTTCAGTGAATTCCAAAGGTTCCTACTTACTGCCAGAATCAAATATCAAGTCTTTTTTTTATATTTAATGCTTTTCTTAACCTAACCCTTTCCTGCCATTTCTTTCTCATTTATATTTTACTCACTTCCACAAAATCTTCAATCCATCCACCTTATCCCACTTGCTATGTTTTACACATGACTCTCCATCTTCCATCTCCATACCTTTGTATTGGTTATTCCTCATCCTTGGAATGTTCTTTCTCCTACCCACTGCTTCTTAGTTTCCTTGGCTTCCTTCAAGTCTCAACTCATGCCACCTTCTGCAGGAAACTTTTCCCAGCCCAAGCTGTTGCTAGAGTCTTCCTCTCTCTCTCTCTCTCTCTCTCTCTCTCTCTCTCTCTCTCTCTCTCTCTCTCTCTCTCTCTCTCTCTCCCCCTCCCCCCAACTCCTCCTCTCCCCCTTCTCTCTCCCTTTCTCTCCTTTTCTCTTCCTTCTTCTCTTCCTCTTCTCTTTTCTCTCTCTTCATCTCTCCTTCTCTTCTCCCCTCCCTCTCTCTAGCTACATAGACTCTAGAGTTAGAGGACTTTGGTTTAAATCCCATCTCTAATTCTTAGTAGCTGCGTGACTCTGGGTAAATCACTTAACATCTACTCTAGTCTTCAGTTTCCTCATTTTAAAAATAAGTAATTCAGATGGGATGGCCTCTGAGGCCAACTCTATGATCTAAATTATAACTGGTTGCCTTGATCTGGACAAAACACATTTTCATCCCTATTTTTTCTGGCTGGATAGTTAAAGTATGATTTCACTAAAGTGGTTTTATAGAATCAATGCCCCTAGTAAAATGTCATCCTCAAAAATCTGTTTGAAATATCTCCTAGCAACATGGAAGCCTTCTTTTTTCTGAACCTTTATGTGGCTTACATGATAGTAGCAAGCAGACTTCTCTTCATTTTATGTTGTATTTGATGACAACATACAGATTTGAATGCCTAAATCAGGCAAGGCAATAAACATTTGTCAAGCACTTCCTATGAGTCAATCACTAAGGCCTAGAGGTATCCTTGTCCTCAAGAAGTTTATATTTTAATGGGAAAAGACAAAACATAAAAGAAAGTTGCAAAGGGTAAGAAGGGGGAAAAGGAAGATAATATTGAAGTCCAAAAAGTCAGAAGCATAAGCAGGAGGGGAATAAATGTTGACTGTTCTGGGATCTCCCCAAAATAGAGACCTTGGGAGGAACTCATCAATAGGAGAGGAAAGAAAGGAGCCAGAAGAGCTGAAAGTTCTTTCAGCTTCTTCCAGGGTGAGAAAACATAGGGACTGATGGATTCTCCATGGGGAGGAGGGGCTAGGCAGTGAGGGAAGTTCCAGGTTAAAGGTAGAACCAAGGTGTGATGTTGAAATCCAGAAAGTCAGAAACATGGAAATCTAAGAACTTCTGTAGCAAACTGGAGAACTTGATGAGAGAGGATTTATTAAAGACTGGAGGTTTGTATGTAAAAGACCTACAAATGACTTCTGGGACTACCAAACTAAAAAGCTAGCCAACTCCTCAGAATGAGGACACATAGCAGCAAAAAATCAGTAGATGGTAGCAGAGAGAAGAAGCACTCTTGCAAAAGAGTCCTTCATTTTGAAAACTATCATGATATTGGGAAGGTGATGCCATGACAAGCACATGAATTGGTTTTGAGTTGAGGGACTGCTGTGCTAAGTCACCAGTCTCACTTTCTCCTCAAGAGTCATCTCAATCCAGTGACCAGATATGAATCCATTGAGAGATGGCCCTGGATATGAGGCAAAAAAACAGAAAGAAGAGAGCACCAGGGGATTCCCAGGGTCACAAAGAACATAGCTCACCCAATAACATCACCAGAGCATGTCAGTGGCTCTGTAGCATTAGCATTTGAAGTAGTTTTTAGTGATTCTAAAGGACTTGTGATGGAAAATACTATCCATGTCCAGAGAAGGGACTATGGAGTCTTTATGCAGACCAAAGCATATTATTTTCAATTTTTAAAATTAGTTTTATGGACTATGGTTTTTTCCCCTCTTGTAGTTTTTTTTTTTAGTTGTTGATAGGCAATGGGGTTAAGTGGCTTGCCACACAGCTAGGTAATTATTAAGTGTCTGAGACCGGATTTGAACCCAGGTACTCCTGACTCCAAGGCCAGTGCTTTATCCACTGAGCCACCTAGCCACCCCCCTCTCGTAGTTTTTTCCCTTCCCTTTTTGAACAAAATTATTATGAAATATAGTTAACATAGTAATACATGTGTAACCTATATTAGATTTCTTTCTGTCAAGGGAAGAAGGGAGGGAGAAAAATGTGAAACTCAAAACCTTACCAAAAAAAAGATTATCAAAATTATCTTTGCATGTAATTGGAAAAATAAATAACTAAATTTTTAAAAAAATATTTTCTTAGGTTTCATGTGTTCACTACACATGTGTCCCTGCATACACATTTCCTATAGGTATCACCTCCCTCACTGGTGGTATGATACACCCCCATGTGTATGGGAGAAATCTTTCCAAGCACTTACCTTGCTGTGCTCTTTAATTAAATGTCTTTTGTTTTGAACAATATATCTTCTAGTTGGCTGATAAAAAACAAAAAACACACATATGTTAATGGAGGCTTTAAATGAATATTCACTATTCCACAGTATGGTTAGACTTGGTGTAATATTCACATGAGGGAAGGGCCCCAAATGTTCCCAAATGTGTTGGATTCCTATTGAATGAACACTACTTAGATGTTTCATCATGGTATTGAAATGCTTCTGGCTTTTCAAAGATTATGCCAGCAGAATGTAGACACCTGTGATGCCCAATCAAGCTACAACCTTGGATCACTCCCACCATCCACTGCCTTCACTTCTATTCATGTATTGCTAAATATAAGCTAGGGAAATCGCAAAACCTTGCTAAGAGCAGAGCAAATTTATATAACCATCCCAATTGGACCCTCACTGATGAAAGTCAGTCCTCTATAGATATAGACTCATTATCCCACCCAACTAGCAGTTCTTCTAAACTTTTTCATCATTCCTTAAACCTTCATGACTCTTTTTCCCTTTACTTTCTCAGCTAAGAATCTTGCCTCATAATTCACTAAAAAAAGATAAGGTCATTCTATGAAAGCTCTCTTTTCTCTCTTCCTTATTACCACCCAGATGCTTTCTGCCGCTATCTTCCTTACCCCATCTCATATTAATAATTTGTCCTTCTCCTTGCCAAGGAGAACTCTACATGCAACTAATCCCATTCCTTCCTATCTTCTACAGTAGATTGCTTTGCTATTCTTACTCATTTATTAACAATATTTCCTTGTCTACTGGCTACTTCTCTGCTACTTATAAATATACCATATCTCTCATCCTCAGAAAACTTTCACTTGTTCTGTCTATATTGTTATCCACTCATTTTTCATTCATGATCTACTCTTCATGACCCCATTTGGGGTTTTCTGGGCAAAGATTCTAGAACAGTTTACCATTTCCTTCTCCAGCTCATTGTACAGTTGAAGAACTGAGGCAAGAGTTAAATGACTTGCCCAAGGTCACATTGCTTGTATCTGGGATCAGATTTGAACTCAAGAAAATGTCTTTCTGATTCCAAGCCACTGTGTTACCCAATTGTCTATCAGTCTATACCTGCTATCCATATTACAATTTTTTTCTATGTTTCATGGATAAACTCCTTTCAAAAAAGCCATCTACAACCTGTACTTCCACCTTCTTCACCCTCATTGATTTGTACTCTCTGAGATCTGTCTTCTGACCTTATCTCTTAATTGCCAAATCTGATGACTTTTTCCTCAATCCTCAGGCTTTGTGACCTCTGCATGCTTTGACTCTATTGGTCACTCTCTTCTTGAAACTCTTCTCTCTAGGTTTTTATGACACTTCTTTTCTGGTTCTTCTCCTTCCTGTCTTCATTCAGGTGGCTTTCACTAATCACAGACTAGGCAGTTTTATCTTCTCCCTCTATTATTCCACTTGATGATTTTATCGTTTCCTATAGATTTAATTATCATCTCTATGTAGAACATTCTCAGCCCCAATGTCTCTCTGAGTTCCTGTGTCTAATTTCCAACTACCTATTAGACATCTTATACTACATGTCTATATAAATTTCATACTTGAAATATTCAAAACTGAGTAGCAACTTATACAAAGATAAGTCAAAATGAGTATATCATTTAAATGTAAAGAATGATATCATAGACAAATTAGGGAAACAGAAAAAAATTACCTGTTAGATCAATGAATAAGCGAAAAGTTTATTTCCAAACAAGAGATAGGGAGGGTCATGAGAAGTTAATTGGATAATTTTGATTAAAATAAATTTAAAAGAATTTGTAGGGGTGGCTAGGTGGCGCAGTGGATAGAGCACTGGCCCTGGAGTCAGGAGTACCTGAGTTCAAATCCAGCCTCAGACACTTAATAATTATCTAGCTGTGTGGCCTTGGGCAAGCCACTTAACCCCATTTGCCTTGAAAAAAACCTAAAAATAAAATAAAAATAAAAAATAAACGAATTTGTACATGCAGCCAAAACTGGAAGGAAAATAGGAAAATGCTTCATTTTCTAAATATACAGAAGACTGAATAAAATTTAGAAAAATAAGAGTCACTCCTCAATTTATAGTCAAAGGATATGAACAGGCAATTTAAGAAGAATTCAAAGCTCTTAATAGTTAAATGAAAAAAATGCCCTAATTTACTCATCATTAGAGAAATGAAAATTAAGACAACTCTGACTTACAATCTCACACCTATCAGAATGGCTAATATGATAGAAAAGGAGAGGAATAAATGCTAGAGGAGATTTGGAAAAATAGGGACATTAATATACTGTTGATAGATTGTAAAATGGTCTAAATATTCTTAAGAACATGCCTAACTATATAAGTAAGTATCTATAAAATCATGCTTGTCTTTTGACCCATCAACATTGCTACTCCAAAGAGATCTAAATTAAAGAGAAAGAATTCATATATACAAAAATATAATAGCTCTTTTTGGTGGTGTCAAAAAATTGGAAACTAAGGGAATGATTATACAAGTGGTGGTTTCAGAAAAACCTGAGAATACTTACATGACTGATACAAGGTGAAGTTAGCAGAACCAGGAAAACATTTTACACAAAAAGCATCATAATGGTTAACTATGAAAGATTTAGCTATTCTGATCTATGCAATTCCAAGCACTCATGATTTAAAATGTTATCCACCACCAGAGACAGAACTGATAGACTCTGAGTACAGATTTAAAAATATTTTTCTTTATTTTTCTTTATTTTGTTTAATGTAAAAATGTTTTATATGACTTCATATATATATATATGCAAATAATGAACCCATTATATTTCTCTCTATATAAATATAATGGATTCATTATTTGCCTCCTCTATGGAAGGGAGAGGAATGAAAGGAACAAATTTGGAATTGAAAATAAAAATTTTTTAATTTAAAATTGCATTCCTAATCTTTTCCAAAAAAAACTCTCCCCTCTTCCAAACTTCCCTTTTTACTGTCAAGAACACCACCATCCTATTAGTCACCCAGACTGGTGACAGCTATCATCTTTGTTATCTTAGATTCTCATCTGGCTGTTAACAAACCCTGTCATTTCTTCCTTTATAGTATTATTTATATATTACCCCTTTCTCTCTTATACTGCCACTAATCTAGTGCAGGCCCTAATTTCAGGCTATAGCAATGACCTCAAATATCTCTCCATATCATCCTCCTCTCACTTATCAAAATGGTCAAACATATGTTTGATCATGTCAACTTTCCCCTCAACACACAGACACACACACAGACACACACACACACACACACACACACACACACACACACACACATACACTCAATAAACTCCAGTAAGTCCTTATTACTTCTAGGATTCAATATAAAGTTCTCTGATGACTAAAACTCTTCTATAATTTTACTCCTTTATATCTTTCCAATCTTCTCACACGTTACTGCCCTAACCATACTCTGAAATCCAATGACACTAGCCCCTTTGCTCCTCCTTGAATAAGACACTCCATTTCTGATTGTCCATTTTCACTATCACACATACCTGTAATGTTCTCTCTACTCATTCTCACCTCCTGATTTCCCCAACTTCCTTCAAATCTCAGCTAAAATCCCACCTTGACAGGAAGACTTTCCCAGTTTCTTCCCTCTGAGATTATCCCTAATTTATCCTTTATACATCTTGTTTGCATCTTGTCTGCTTAGCTAGATTATAAATTCCATGAAAACAGAATCTGTTTTTGTCTTTTTTATTTCCTGTATCTCTCCCCAGCCCTTGGGACAGTGCTTAGTATCTACTAGGAACATAATAAATGTTTGTTGATTGACTTTCTGGCGGGTTATGTCTAACATCAACCTGATCCACACACACCCTTATATCTGCACTCAGGTTTTGCTTGCACTCTATTTTCTAGTGCACAGATTCCTGGGAACTCCAGAACCAGGCATGTTTTTCATCATTATCATTTCATAATGCATCATAGATTTAGGACTTTTTGCCTTTACAAATAACACACAAATAACACTTTTTTCTGTCAATACTTTCTTTAGGGTTTAGGTCAGTAATAAAAATGGAGGGTCAAATGGTAAACATTTTAATTATTCTTATTGTATAATGCTGTGCTACTTTCCAAAAAGACTGAATAAATTCATAATCCAGCAGAATAATGGTATTTCTATTTTACTATATACACAACACAATCCCAGTGAGTTTAGTTACCTTGTACCATCATCAGTGATGGAAAAAATTGAGTTAGATTTAAATTGTTGAATTAGACTTAAAAGTAGAAGGGACTTTAGATGTCATCAGACTCTCCTTATTTACAAAGGAGGAAACTAAAGCCCAGAAAAGTTAAATTACTTGTTCATGTTTAACAACAGCCATCCTTGATGTAAAAGCTTTAAGGTTTACAAAATACTTTACAAATAATAACTTATTTGACCCTCATAACTTTGTAAAATGGGTGCTATTGTTATTCCCATTTTACAGATGAGAAAACTGAAGCCTAAAGAGGCTAATTAGCCAAGATTACTCAGTTAGTAAGCATGTTAAGTGGGACCCAAACTAAGGTAAAGGGTCTACCTAAAGCTCCACTGCCTCAGCAGAATGACCCTACCATCCTGGAAAAGCTCATCTTCCTTGATGTTCTCCCTGGATGGGAGAGTCATGAGCTCCAAAATGCCATTGAGGAGAGAGCCCAGCTCAGACCATGTCATTTCTCACCTGGCTGCAATACTCTGGACTTGTCCAACTTTTCCACTCTACCCAACACCAGATTCCTTCTCTTCCCTTTCTTCCCAAACTCCCCTTTCCCCTTTTCTGCTTCCTTTTTGTTTTGTCTCCTCTCACTAGATTGTAAACTCCTTGAAAATTCTGGATTTTTAAAAAAAATCTTACACATAGTAAGCACTTAACAAAGGTTTATTAACTATTGATAGAATTTGTTGTTCAATTATTTTAGTCATGTGCCCATTTGTGGTGACCCCATTTGAGATTTTCTTGAGAAAGTAGTTTGCCATTTCCTTCTCCAGACCAATTTACAGATGAAGAAACAGAGACAAACAGAGTTAAACAACTTGTCCAGAGTCACATAGTAAGTGTCTAGGGATGGATTTGAACTCAGGACCTCCTAGCACTCTAGATGTGCCACCTAGCTGCCTATTGACAGAAATGATTGAGTAAAATCTCAGAGTTGGTTTGTTCCTCTAATTATTAAATTTTAACAGTTAAAAGTTGTGGTTGTTGATCATTTGTGTTCCTTTTCAGAATCAAATGTTCATACTCTTTAAGTAAGTACCTCTCAGAGGTGCTTTACTTTCATCACTTCTTTTTTTTTTTAGGTTTTTTTTGGGAAGGTAACCGGGGGTTAAGTGACTTGCCCAAGGCCACACAGCTAAGTAATTATTAAGTGTCTGAGACCGGATTTGAACCCAGGTACTCCTGACTCCAGGGTCAGTGCTTTATCCACTGCACCACCTAGCTGCCCCTCATCACTTCTTTTTATTTTTTTTTCTACCCCTGGAACTTAGTATTTAACAAATGCCATTTTATTGAATGATTAATTGTGGTGTTCGCATTCAGACTTGTAACTCTAGAGTCAGTGTTCTTTCTTCCTATTGTACCATGCTGTCTCTTCATTTATTATACCACAATTTTTCTACCTATTTCCCAGAAAATGGGCATCTACTTGGTTTCTAGATCTTTGCTGCAACAAAAAGATCTGGCAAATTTTACTTTGGCATATGTGATATCTTTCTTTCTGTCTTTGCCTCCTACTGACTGTAGCTTTCTGGATTAGAGAATATGAACAAAATTTGTTAATTTGTTATCATAATTCCAAATTACTTTCCAGAATGGTTGGACCAGTTCACAACTCCACCAAGAATATATTACTCACTTTCATTTTTAAGTTGTCACCCTTCCCCCCACACCCTATTGATTCACCAGTTCCACCACATATTCTCTTGCTTTTGTGACTCACATCCCTATTCTCTTTATTATTTTGGTCACCACAACCACAAATCCTCCATTTTCTGCAAACTAAGCTTTGTCTCAACTATCCAGATACCAGATCTCACATCATCACACCACAAACAATCATTTAAAACAAAGGAGAATTTTGATGCTCTTAAATAAGTCCACAAATCTGTAGTTATAGCTAACAGCTGCAGGAAACAGTGTTCTGATATGGTCTTCCCCCATACAGCTGTCTATTTTTCAACTTGGGGAATCCCCAGAATAAAGTCAGGCATGGAGGAAACTCAGGAAACTACATGCCCTTGATTTCTGGGAAAATTCATGAATCCATTATTAAAATGATGGTTTGATAGTAGATGTCTACAAGAAAAATAAAAGCATACCTTCATTAAGATCAGGTCATATCAGACTAACTTCATTTCTTATTTTGATAGTGCTACTATAGCCATAGAATAGGGGAGTGTAATAGATTTAGTTGACCAAGATTATAGCAAAGAATTTGATAAGATTTCTCATGTTATGCTTGTGAACAAGATGGAGACATGTGGGCTAAATGAAAATACAGTTAAACAAATTTAGAACTGGTTGAATGTCTGGTGCCAGAAAGAGAAGTCTCCAATTCTTCTGGAATTGGTCCCTTACTCTAATCTGTTTAACATTTTTATGAACAGGTGGCATTAGACTTAACAGATGGCTTGAAACTGAGAGGGATGGATAATATGACAAAGTCAGGATTGAAAAAGATGTCAACATTCCATTACAACAGTCTGACTAACAAAATTAAAATTTAATAGAAATTATATATACTTAAGCAAATAAAATTGATTTTTCAAGTACAGTAGAACCTCAGTTTATAAATTTAATTCCTTCTGAGATTCTGTTCATCATGCAATTTGTTCATATTGCAAAACAAATTTTCCCATAGGAAATAATGTAAAGTTGGATGATCAGTACCATATCCTCAGAAATATTCATGTAAAAATAATTATTTATAGTTTAAGTTTTTTGTCTCTAATGCACCTGAGATACAATATCAGTGATTAATACACAATATAAACTTAAAATAAAACAAATTAACCTGCATTTTATCTTTGAGAAGAGCCATGGCTGGCATGAGGGAGATGAGAGGGAGGAGGAAGGGTTATTGCTTGGAAGGAGAATCTCATTCCATGAGAACATCTGGGATTTCAAAATTAGGAGTCTTCTGGCTTATACTACTTTCACTAAAATTAAGACTACTGCCTATACTTATTTTTCATTTTTTAGAATCACTTTCCTGTTTTGCCTCATTGATTTTTTCCTTACATTTGCTTCTCAGTGAATTGGAAAGAGGAGGTACTTAAAACAGGTAGACCAATTAGGAGACTATGCAACAGTCCAGGTAAGAGGTAATGAGGGCATGAGCAAAGGAGATGATTGTGAATAATGAGAAAGGGCTGTCCATGGAGATAATATTGAAGTAGAAATGGACAGTGTGTATTGACTAAGAGTCCTTTGTTTGACATATGAAAGCAAAAAGAAAAAAAACAACATTACCCTAACTGAGCATCTTCCAAGCTGTTCAAGTCCAAACATGATGCTTGTACTACAAATTTTTGTTCATCCTGCAAGGCAAATTTTGCAAAAAGTTTTTCCTCATCTGCAAAGTATACATAGACCAGGTTACTCATAGACCAAGTATCAACTGTACTTGATAGAAGATGTGTAGCTAGATAGCAGTTGATATGAGGAAAATCTGGGGGTTTTAGTGGACAAGAAGACTAATATTAGCCAGCAATGTGATAGTAACCAAAAGAAATTGTGATCTTAGGAAGCATTAAGATCATCATAGTGTTTAGAATATAGGGAATGGTATTCTGTTTTATTTTATCTTTGTCAGACCACATGGAGAATATTTTTTTCCATACTGGACACAACTCTTTAGGAAGGATCAAAGGAGGGCAACCAAGAAGAAGAATGTTCTTTAGGATCACTTGGAAGATCATATTTAAAAGGGATGTTTAGCCTAAAGAAGAGAAGACTTGAAGAATACATGATAATCATCTCCAAGTATTTGAAGGATTAGTGTACATACAGAAGAGGGATTAGACTTGTTCTTCTTAGCCTCAGAGAACAGACCTAGAAATGATTGGATGAAGAGGTAAATATAAATTAAATGTAATTGGAAAAACTTAAATTTGAACTACCCCAAAAATGGAATGGGCTACATTAGAAAACAATGAGTTCCACATCACAGGAGATATTTAAGTGAAGGATCAATACCCAATTATCAAAGATACTGTAGAAGGGATTCTTGGTTAGAAATAAGTTGTTGGGTTCTGGGATCCCTACCAAATCTAAGATAGTATAACTCATGATGTTTGGTCTCAATATAGGGTCATATGGTTTATAGCTTAGGAATCAACTGAAGAGTTATTCAAATAAATAACAAGGGGCCAAGGGTTGTGATCAAGACACCAAGTTTGAGAAAAATTCATCTTAAATTTCATTCAGAACACTGATATGGGGTTTAAACTCTGGAGACAATACCTGTTTTATGGCTAGAACAAATATAATCTTGCTTTCTGAGTAATAGACTCCAGAGATACTCCTCTATTTCTCTATTCCTTCTCTACCTCGATTTATAAATTGTTTACTTCTCTGTATACTTCTCTGTATAAAAGCTTTTGTGATTCAGAGAAGCCCTGTCATCCTTAGTAGTGCAGAGTACCTCCTTTTGTGGCAGGAAAGCATAGAAGAGTACAGCGGGCCACTAGCTCTGGAATTATTCATCCAGTAAACAAAGTTACTAAAGGTCTCTGAGGCTGATTCCAGCTCTAGATCTATAATTCTATTATCCTATTAACATGTGACTGAATACTCTAGAACTGAGAATCCTGCACCTGTGGTGGATGAATGATGGATATCTCACATGTTCTTGATCTGGATCCCTTTGCTTTTCCTAATAAGTGACTATTGCACCTCTAGAGGTGAGTGATATAATGACTTCCTTTACACAAATGCTAAGGATAATCAAACCTAAGGATAATCACCCAGACTGACAAGTAGCCAGCTTCCAAAATTATCATGTGATTTGGTCCTCCTCAGACCTTCTGACTCTTCCTGATGAAAATATAATTGATGTACAGATTTGAGGTTTACAAGTTTTCTACCTGTCTATGGAATAATGCATGTCTTGATCCCACACCACATTTTACAATACAACTATTTACCATCTCTTCCCATGTCCACTTCTCTTTTTTTTGGGGGGGGGTGGAAGGCAATGGGTTAAGTGACCTGCCCAAGGTCACATAGATAGGTAATTATTAAGTGTCTGAGGTTATATTTGAACTCAAATCCTACTGACTCCAGGACTGGTACTCTAAACACTGCACCACCTAGCTGCCCCTTCCATGTCCACTTATATGATGTAGTCACAGAATATAAGAGTATACTTTGACTCCTCTTAGAGGCTCATGTCAAGTTCTTCATAGAATTTATATAATCAATCTGGAAGTAGTTCCATTCCTCCAGTTGTATGGCAGCTCACTGCGTACTTGGCAAAGATTGCATGTTAAAGCACCTGTAGCTAAAAACTAATGTTTGTAGACTAATCCCTGTATGAATCTGAGTTCACTCTACCCCTTTCCTGCTACTCCACCACCATTATTACTTTTCAGGAACCAAAACCAAAACAATTCCACAAACCAGACAATGGAAACAATGAGTATTACTTATGAGACCTGGGACTCTGAATTTGGAAATTACAGGAAATCCTCAGCTCAGATCTCAACTCAAATATCACCTTATGCAGGGAAGTCCTTTTCCATGCTCCCTCCTCCCTACCCCCCTCCCAACTGCTAGCGCATTCACCTCTGGGAATACCTTCCATCCATTCTTTTTGTATTGTGTATATATCTATTTACTTGTTGTCTTTCTCATTAGAATATGAGTTTTAAGACAGGGACTGTTTTTACCTTTCTTTGCAACCCAGCATTTAACAGTATCTAGCACATAGTAAAAAATACTTACTACCTTGCTGACTTTCTTTAGATAAATTTCCAGTCCTTAGATGTCTCATCTGTAAAATGAAAGATTTGGACTAGATAGCCTCTAAGTTCATTTTCTAGCTCTAAATCTCCTAGTCCTATGATCTTATAATTCACTCAGATCAAAAACTGTTTAATCTCCACAGTGTCAGCACCCTGGCCAGGGGCATTAGAAAGGTTAAGGACTCTGAGTCAAACACTTGTAAGACAGTACGAAGACCTTAAACTTCCTTGATCCTTCAACTTGGATGTACAGTGAGTGGCAAGTAGTGGTGAATTTAAGGAGGTCACTATTGTAGAAACCTGCAGAAGCTTCAGTTTGCCTCTGAAAGGTGAATCTGATCCAGGTGAATTTCTGGGATCCAGGAAGAGAAGGCACAGCTACATTATTAAGATCTATGGGAGGCTTCCCTTTTGTGAGCATGTCACTCTATATCTTCCACAGGAGGTAGACACCTTGGAAGGCAGCTAGAAGAACTATTTGTTTATCTCTTCCTCAAGGTATCCACAATGCTCTGGCTATGCTTGGCACCCACTATTGCCTGTGGGTTAGTCTTCTAGTCTTAGTGAACCTATAATGAGCTTCCTGAAACTATCTGATGCTGCAGATTTAAATATATCATTCATCTAAGATTGTATCCTACTAATCCTGGGTGTGTTTTGAGAGCCTCTGAAATACACTGAACTTTTAGTCAGTGCTACTGGTCTGCATTGTTCTGCCCCTCAGATTAGAACTCATAGAACAGAGTCCTCACTCAAATAACTGTAAAGGACCCTACCATACCAATGGACACGTGTATATAGGCACATATTAAAAAGCAATAGGGTTTAATTTCCACAAGATATGATGTTGGAATAAGAAGTCATCTCTGACCACTATGTGGAATACTCTTCAGATAGACCTCATAGGGTAGCCATTCTTGTAAGTCATTGTTCAATTCAACAAGAATTTGCTAAGAGACCTGCTTTGTACAGTGTTGCCAGTTATTAAAGATTTAGAGATTGAAGACAGAAGATTTAAGGCCACTGAAAGGTAAAGGAATTTGTATGCTTTCTGGGAATTTAAAACTGCTCAGGATTTTATTATGGCAAAATATTACAAATATATAGATTAAAACTCCTAGAAAAGCAGTAATGACCTTAAGAATAGACCAGGTGAAATTTGAGTGAAAGTGAGAGAGAGAAAGGGACCAGTAACCATGAGGTTTGACTTAGTTTGGACACATGGCCTGGGGAGGTCCATTGTGCTCCACATGACCTAAGAAAGAACATTAGAAAAACCCATCTTGCCAGAGTCAAAGAAGAGGAAGAAGAAAAAGAGGAAGAAAAGGAAGAAGAGGAAGAAGAGGAAAAAGCACTGTGGCCCGTCCTATTATATACTCTTCTATAGTAGATTGGGCATGAGGTAGTCCTTGGGGAGTGGTCTTACAACTTGGGCCAGGTATCTTCCAGTGGCAGCTACACACTGATCCTTCCTGTCCCAACATACTCGACCCCCAACATGTCATTTCCTTTTACGCCAGTGTCTAAGGACCAGGTTGGGTGAAGGGGAAAATAGGGGACAAGATACAAAACAACAGGGTCAAGGGGTAACAGGATACAATCAACAATCAAGGTCAGTTTACATCTCGGGGCATCCTTCCGCAATTAACAAGATTTTAATATCATTAAACCTACATTCATAATTCTCTACATCATTTCCCTGCATCACCATGAATTATGCTAGATATTAGAGATATAAAGACAAAATTGAAGCAGTCTCTACTCTCAAAAAATTTATGTTCTACTTGGGGGAAATAACATCTTCACAATTAAGTTATTACTAAATATTGGAAAGTGACTGTATCTATAACTTCATCCCATTACTTAGGATTAGAACAATGAGAGAACTCCCAGATGAAGAGACTCCTTCCATTAAGGCAGCCAAACAAGATTAAAATGTAATTGAGAAATGTTTAACAAAATAAATAAAAATACAATACAATATAGATTTATGTATATTTGTGGTTTTCTAAGTCAATATGTGGGCAGTTAAGTGGCAAAGTAGATAGAGCTCTTGGCCTGAAGTCAGGAAGATTCATTTTTTTTAGTTCAAATTTCACCTCAAACACTAATTAGCTGTGGCATTCTGGGCAAATCACTTAACCCAAATAACTAATAACCAGAGAAATGAACATCAAAACAAGCCTGAGGTTTCACTTTACACTGTGGAAATTGGAAAAGATGACAAAATATGGGAAGTCAATGTTGGAGGGCTTGTAGGGATATAGGTGCATTGTTGATGGACTTGTGAATTCATAAAACAAATAATGGTACATGAATGAAATGAAATGACTGTGTTATAAGAAGTGACAAAAGAGATGAACACAAAAAAGCAAGAAAAGATCTATACGAACTAACATAGTGTGAAATAAGCACAACTAAGAAAATATGCATATAAAGTGATAGCAATGTAAATGGAAAGAGCTACAACAAAACTACCTGAAATGAATATTGCAAAATTTCAAAGAGTAAGCATGACTCCAAAGAAGAGAGAAGATGCTCCAATCCCTTTGCATAGGAAGCATGTCCATGATTGTGGTACATTGTGCAATATGTGAAAATATGGTACATTTCCAGACTTTGTGGATGTATTGGTCAGTTTTGATTATTTTTTTTATGCCTATTTTTACTTGTCTTTGAAAATATTGTTTGCTATATAAATCGACTGTCTGGGACCAGAAGACAAAAGGTTATTAGAGAGATTTTGATAATATAAAAAAAGAGGAACATCAATAAAAATTTATTTTTATATAAAAAGGTTATTTCAATAATCCAGACAAGAGGTAGTAATTCTATAATTGGTGAAATGGGGATGTTTATATGAGATGCTATAAAGGTAGAAACAAGAAAATTTGGTATCAGTATACATATGTATATATACATATATATATATATATATATATATATGTATATATACATATGTATACACACACACACACAGATGTTCCCTAGAATCAGGGAAGGATTTGGGAAATAGAGGAAAATAGTAAGTCAGATATTGAGTTCATTGGGAAAGGAAGGAAAATATTGTCGGAACCAACAGATTACAGCCACTAAAACCTAGACTGGGTGACATGTATCTAGTGAAACCTCAAAGGAAGATAAATTTCTGAGTATAGTGGAAGAGAGAAAGTAAGGAAGAAGCAACAGTTAATGAGTAATCTTATCTCCCTAGCAGGTCCAATGAGTTAGATGGGTATGAGAGAAAGTGTAACCAGTAATGAACAGTGAAATGGTGAGAAAGAAAGTGTCATCAGGAAGGATCTAGGCCTTCATAAGTATCAGAAGATGAATGTAGTGAGAAAGGAAGTTTAAGATCAAACTACATTTGTTAATTATGGCACAGGCATTCCAGAGAGTATAAAAGGAGCAAACAAATCTTGAGAGGGATATTGGAATGGTAAAGTTGAGGTAGATGGAAATAAAGGAGAAAGCAAATGGAGAGGAAAATTACACTTTGTACATCCACAATTAGAATTCAAAATCACTGGGAGAGTATAAAGGTAGGAGCATGTTAACCACTGAAGAGTGAATCCAGGCAGGCTATCAATGGTTGGAGAGAGATTAAAGGAGCATCTGATTAGATTTTTAGAAATTCAACGCAAAGGACTAGTCTAGTGTTTGGTGATGATATTATGTCCAGAGAGTCCATGGGAGGCCCAACTCAAAATGAGCAGGGGAACAAAGAGATATGAGGGGGCAGCTAGGTGGTGCAGTGGATAGAGCATGGACCCTGGAGTCAGGAGCACCTGAGTTCAAATCCGGCCTCAGACACTTAATATTACCTAGCTGTGTGGCCTTGGGCAAGCCACTTAACCCCATTGCCATTGCCTTTCAAAAAAAACATAAAAAAGAAAAAAAAGCACATTACAAAGAAATATGAGATCTGGGTTAGGATAAGGGGTGGGTGTGGAATATAAGGACTTTGTCCTTGACTGGGATATGTATAGAGGGCTCTGAAACTTTGTGAACATTAAAGTGCTATAGAAATGGAGGTTTTAGAATTAATCCCATGAGACTGTAACTAACTGACCTAAAGACATCTCACGAAACCAATAGAATGGCCCTGTCTATAGAGAGCCTAAAATAGTTAAAAGTTAACGATTGACTTACTCATCATTGAAGATCATGAGGAAGACAATGGATATACACATGAGGAATTTAAATCTTTGTGATTCATCAAAACACTTAGAGGTAAATCTACCAGGTCTCATTCATTAAATGACAAATGCACTTTACAATAGGGAACAATTAAGGAAAAGGAGAAGAGATTAAATACTTATTAAGCTTCTACTTTGTGATAAGCACTTCATAAATATGATCTCGCTTAATCTTTATACTAACCCTGTAAAGTAAGTATTATTATAATTGTATGTAGCATAACATATTATTATTATTATTATTATTATAATCATTTTATAACTGGAGAAATTGAGGCAATAGGGGTTAAGTAACTTGCTCAGGATCACACAGCTAGTAAGTATCTGAAGATGGATTTGAACTCAAATCTTTCTATCTACAGGCCTCTCATTCCAATTCCACTTTTATATCCAATTCACTACTTGCCTAGCTTGGAAAAGGCAGAGACGAGGAACAGTACATTCCAGAGATGGAGGATATCCATTGCACAAGCACATAGTGAGGAAATGAAATATTATGCATAAGGAATAACAGGTAAGGCAATTTGACTGAAACGTAGGGTATGTGAAGAGTCATATGTAATAGGTCTAGAATGGTATGCAAGAGTCAAATTGAGAAGGGCTTTGAATGCCAAATAAAGAAATGTATACTTTATCTTAGGGGCAATGTGATGCAATGGAAAAGGACATTGAGAACCTGGTTCAAATCCTGCCCGTGTCATTACCTGTATGACCTTGGACCAATCTGTCCATCCCAGATGAAAATCTGTGTTCCTATAATCTAATAGGGAGTAATTTGAGTTCTTTGAATAGGAAAGTAATGTGAACAGACTTGTGTACTATAAGAATATCACATATTCTCTGTGTATGTGTGTGTGTAGAAGATGGATTTGAGAGAGAAAAGATTGAATACTGGAAGATCAATTAGGAGACCTCCTCAGTGGCACCCCGGTGAGAGATAATAAGGACCTGAATGAGGGTGGTAGCCATATGCATAGAGAGCAAAAGTTAGATGAGGCACTGTGGAGGAAAACTTGACCAATGACTGAATATGGGGTGGTGAGGGAGAATGAAAAATTAGATGAAATAATGGGATGCTGGAGTGGACAGGACTTGCCAGTCAAGATCAACTGCCCTATAGGTCAGACCAAGTCTCAAACAAAAGAGTAGCAGGGAAAATTTGGATAGGAGTCAACACTCTTCTCAGTATTCTTTAAGATGGCAGATTGCTAGGGGCTTAACAGGCACTTTGGAGATTGAAGTCCAAGTATCTGGGAAATCCACTATTTCTATACCTCTAACAGACCAGGCCAACCCGGTGTCCTAGGGAAAGATATGCTAGCAGATGGGCACCAAGACAATACCCACCTTGCAGAAACCCAAGGCAGTAAAGACACTCCACAAACACACTCCCACTACACCCCCAATAAAGCTGTGAAAAGACCATAGGAATGTGCATAAAGAAAACCATTCTGACCCCAAGGAATGATGAGATAAAATGGTATGAGTTCAGGGTGGTCATTTTTTTTATAGTTTTCTTTTCTTTTTTTTTTTTGCAAGGTAATGGGGTTAAGCGATTTGTCCAGGATCACACAGCTAGTTAATTATTAAGTGTCTGAGGCTGGATTTGAACTCAGGTTACCTAGTTGCCCCATGGGGTCATTCATTCAAAACAAAGTCTGGGTCACAGTCTAACTGTCTCTTTTAGCCAAGCAAGTCAAGTTCCAAAACAATGGTATCTGTATTATAGCAACACATCCTACTTGTCTGTCTAAGATTGTGTACACCTTACACCCTCACTTAGTGATGTCATGAAGCTTCTGAAGGAGTCACAAAAGCCATTTGTGCATCATGGGAATAACAGTTCAACCCTCATCCCTGATCATAGTTGTCTTGTCAAGGACTCTGGTTGCTGATCTACTATTCTCTCCGGGAAAGCTATTTCTCTCTAAGGGTGTATCCACTTAGCATAGTCAATAGAATGATGCATTTGGAACAAGGAAATATCTGAGGTCAAGTCTTACCTCAGACATTTACAAGCTTTAACTTTTCTTAGTCCTAGTTTCCTCATTTGCATAATGGGGAAATAGTGGCACCTATCTCACAGATCTGTTGTGGAGAATCAAATGAGATTTTATATTCACTCACTTGTAATATATATGCTAATTAACCAATTATCATATTCATTTTCACCACCCCAAGTTTTAGGTTAATCCAGGGGCTATGTTTCAATATTTTCTTATTATAGTTAATAAATTAGATGAATATCTTTCCCTATAAAAGGTTGCTTAGCTCTCCTTAAGTGACTTGATCAAGGTCACACAGCAAATTAATGGTAAATCCATGCTAAGGTCTAGGTCTCTTGACCTCTTAGGCCACACTTTTATTCTCCTGTAGTTGGTGATGGATGATGAATATGGAAAGGAAGAAGGGGAGGAAGGTGTGATGACAACCATTTCCTGTCAATAAATAAGTGAACCCTCTGTCTAGTTTACCTCCTGGTTAGGAAATCTAGAGCACTCAAACATTGTGTATGGGAGATGAAATGGGGGAATAGAAAAGGAACTTTAACAGCTTTTCACATCTAAAGCTATAAGAGAGGAAATGGTGTTGCAAGTCTGGGATGGAGTCCAGGGGAATAAAGCAATTTTGAGCCCTTTCTCTTGGACAGAGACTCTTCCAGGGAAACAAAGCAGTTCTTTTTCCTTTGACAGAGTTTATTCCCAACCTGCGAAAGTGACCTTGGCCCCTATTGGAAATGACAGTGTGAAATCAAAATTCTTAATATGACTTTCCTTTTCTTCCAAAAGGTGGCAGCTCTGAGTTGACTCTTGGTCCATTTTGTAGGGACAGAGCTAAGGAGCTGGTTCCCAATCCCACTCCCAAGGTCATCTATACATATACTCTACCAGTCTGCTAACACAGAGCTAACTTAGTGACTTAAAGACATGTAGCATCTGGAAAGTCGCCTGCCCTTCTCTCCTTCCTCTTCCATCATGTTTCCATCCCAGTGATCACATACAGCAGTAGTTCTTCCCCAATCAGAGCCTCAAGGCATCCAGGGTTGTCAGAAAGGGGACTTAATTGTCTAGCTACACCACCCCTGCCCCCCCCCCGCACCTTTAATTTTCTCTTTTTTCTTATGTTCTCTTTTTCTTATGTCTATTCTTTGTCACCATCTATTTGCCTTCTTTTTTTTCCTGTATTTTTCTCAATGTGTATTTCTTCCTTTATCTGTTACTGTTTTGTTCTTCTCTCTCCATTCTATCTGTGTCTCCTTCCCTTCTATATTTGTCACTGTCGGGGCGGCTAGGTGGTGCAGTGGCCCTTAACCCCATTTGCCTTGCAAAAAAAATATATATATATATATTTGTCACTGTCTCTTAGTCTTCTTTCCCCTCAGAATCTCCCCACTCCTTTCTCCACCACCTCAATATATTTCTCTGATTACTGTTCATTGCTCTAAGTGAGGAGAGGCAGAGGGAAGGAGGCCTAGGTGCAGAGGTCAATGGGGCCTTCCTCCAGGAATCCCCACCTCCTCCAGCCCAAGGACAGAGGGAAGGAAGAGAGGGCTGGGCTTTCTTTTTGGGTAACTACAATAAAGTGGTTTATTTTTCTGTTTTTCCCTCTCCCGCCCCCACTGTAGTCTGGCCACATCCCTTAGCTAAGCTGACCTTGATCAAGATGGACCTAGGGTTAAAGAGGGCAGCTGAGCATAAGTAGGCATCCTCTCCAGGTCTAAAAAGTTTTTTCCTCCCCCCACCACAAACCAGTTCTTTCTTACTCCAGTATTTCTATCTGTAACAAAACTATCTAGTCTTTCTCTCATGTTCATAACCTTGGAGGTTATTTTCAAAACTTCCTTCTTCCTCATTTCTCATAGCCAATCAGTTACCAAGTCCTGTTGATTCTATATTTCAACTGATTTTGAAGCTGACTCTTCTTTGTTTCCACTGCCACCTACGAGCTCTATGGGTAGACTGTTGCAACGGCCTTCTAATGGTTACTATCCCCCTCTCTAACACATTCTTCATAATGTTACCTGACTAATTTTTCTTAGACATAAACCTGATCATATTACCCTTCTGCAAGACCTTTGGATGATTACCTATTGTTCAGTCAGCACAGATCAAATCCCTTTTGCCTGGCATTCAATGCCCTTCATAATCTTGGATCATCTATCATCTCATATCATTTCTTGTTATTCATTCCAGTCTCCAACCAAAGTAGACTACCAATCTCCAAAGCATTTTTTGGTTCCTTTTTTTCCTCTGTCTGGAGTGACCTTTCTTCCCCTCCAAGACACCCCTGACCCTATACTCAATGAAGTGGCATTTGAGATGCCACTTTATTCTGTAAATCTTCCCTGATTCTGCCTATCAATATGATCCCCTCTTTCACATAATACATAGCATTTTTACACCTTTCAAATGTACTTCTCATATAACTGTTTTACTTTAAACCACATGTATTATTCCCCAATAAACTATCAATTCCATGAGGGCAGGAACTAAGATTTATATAACCTTTCTATCTCCCCCTGCTGCTAGAACAGAAGTCTGTGTACAGTTGTTGCTTGAAATAATATTCATTGGATTAAATTGAATTGAGAAAATAGATCAGTACACCAAGCCCAGTATCTCCTCTGTAGTGAAGATGAAACTAAAGGAAGGGAAGGGAAGCTTAAAAGATAACAAATTCCTTGGAAACTAAGGACCCCCAGCAAGCTTGGATTTGGGTGGATAGGTCAAAGCTGCCCCTATCCAGGACACTGGGTTGGAATGGCCATCCCACATTCTAGATTAGCCACCTCACATTTCAGGCTCAGTGCTCAGACCAATGGAAACCCAGCATCTAGAACAAGATTCAGGTGTGCAGGACACATGAATCTGTGTTCCCTTCTTCAGGATCTCACACCCTCCCACTTTTCTTAAATCTGTCCAAGTCCCTTATCCCCATCTCCTTTTTATCTTCCTAACTAAACTCAGAGTTCCCAAATGAGGGTGAGGTAGGGACCTTTCTGTTTTCTCCCAGATGCCCGCACCTCTGCACGTGAGTAAGTGGTTTTCACAGACTTGGTCCTCTGGGAGGGGAAGAGAAGGAAACTTAGCTTTTTATATCATCTACTTTTTACCAAGCTAAGCACTTTTTATAAATATGATCTCATTTTATCTTCACAACAACTCTGGGAGCTAGAATGCTATTATTATTTCTATCTTACCATTGAAGAAACAGGTGGAGTCTGGATATGAACTCAGATCTTCCTGTCTCCAGGCCTAGTGCTCTAATCCACTGTGCCACTAATTACCTTCAACTGCCTTTCTTCAATGGCAGGCAGCACAAAGGCAGGGTTCCTTACTTCTCTATTGGGGCAGACTAGTATAGAATGAAACCAATCTACCAGCCCTATTTCCCCAACCTAAGAATTTCTGTGCTATAAATAAGCCCAGCAAAAGTGGTCAGTGGCTGAGAAAGAATGGGATGAGGAGAGGAAGGGATTCTCCTCACCACTAATCCAGAAGCACTTCATTTCCTTGACCAGAATCAACATCAAAAGGAGAAATCCCCAGTCTCTGCTCCCTCCCAAGTCACAGCACCAGAAAGCTTCAGCCCTTGCCGGTCCCAATTCTAGAATGCAATTGTCCCTGGGAGTGACCACACTTTGGTCCTTAAAACAGCTGCCCATTTACTTGGAATTATCACAACAGCTTTGAATCTCAGAAATCTAGTGGAACTTGTAGAATATCTTCGTTGGAAATGTGCAAGAAGCTTCTGCTTCAATAATTCTAGGGCTGGGGAGCTTATCACCTGCCGAGGCCGCCCGTTGTCCCACAGCTCTGATTGAGAGGAAGTTGTTGGCCACTGAACTGAAATCTGCCTCTTGGCTACTTCCTTCTTTGTTCCACTTCCAGTCTTCTGGAGACAAGAAGAGAGTCTCATCCTTCTTCCACTTGACAACCCGTCAAATAGCTGAAGCAAAGAGAATGCACTCTAGCTAAATATTCTCTTCTTTGGGTTAAGCAATCCCTACTATCTTTTTACCTTTAATATAATGACCACCAATCCTGTTGCCACTTTTGCTGCCCCTGGCTGGACGGGCTTCTATTTATCTATGTCCTTCCTAAAGCTGATTCTGGTCCTCAAGCACAGCACTCTCCCTCTCCACTTAGGTGAAGGTGCCAGATCTCTGTGGGCTGCGCGCCCGCGCATACCACCTGTCTCCCCGCAACTTGGGGAGACCAGTCCCGGCCTGGTCGCGTCCAGGAGCCAAACTCTCTCCGCCCTTTGCCCCTCCTGGCGGGAGCTGCCCACCCCGCCCCCCCTGGCCGGAGCCGGACCCGCCCTTGGCCCCGCCCCGCGGCGGGCACAGGCACGTAGAGGAGAGGAGCGGACTGGCCCGGGCTGGACAGCCCTGCAGTGCAGCGCAGCCAGCGGCGCCGCCGCACAGCCTGCCTCGCCGGGCGCACGGCCACTGGAGATGAAGAAGGGGGGAGTCCGGAGCCGGAGCCTGTGGCTGATTCTCGGTGTCCTGTGGGAGGCAGGTGAGGAGTCGCCCGCGGACGGGGCGAGATGGGACTGGGCTGGACGGGACGGGACGGGACGGGACTGGGTCCCCTCCAGTTTAGTCAGGAGCTCCGCTCGCCTTCCCGCTAGGCTTGCCCCTGGCCCGGACCTTTGGGTCATCTCCGCTCACCCCCACTCCTCGCTCCACACTGTGCCAGGCAGTGCCAGGGGCTGTTGCCGCCACCTCGACCCTGGCCCAGACCGGTGCCTTCAGTCCCTCCCCGCATCTCCCATCTCTGCTCCCCCCACTTCGAATGACTTCTAGGAGAGTGGCCCCAACTCTGGCCCCGTGTATCCTGGCGTGAGCCAAAAGCCCGAGTCCAGTTGTCCGCCAGAGGGCACCCCGCGAGGGGAAGCCGCCACTACCCACCCTCGGTGCCCCCACCCCCGACTGGCTGGGGCAGAACTGCCCTCGCCTCCTCCGCCCGGCCGCCACTTGCCAGTAAGACCCCTTTGTGGAAGCGGAGAAGCGATGGCGTCCGAGCTCCGAAGCCTCTGGGGCAGGAGCGGGGCCCCGAGGTGTTTGGGGGTTAGGCTTTTTTTGGCAGAAAGAAGAGGGTGCAGTCAGACTTTGAGGTGAGAGCTCAGAGAAGAGACCTCTGCTTGCTACAATGACCAGAGAAGGCTCTCCCGGACTGAATAGTATTGGATAGGCAGAGGGAGAGTACAAAGAAGGGCATTGTGGAGGGTCAGTTTGGGGGATGCTTCAACAAGACCAGAACTTAAGTTCAGGAGTTCTATGTTGAGGTTGGAAAGCTAGTTTGCACTGTGGAATGCTATGGGACACGAAACCATAGAATGTAAAAATGGAAAGAACTTTTGGAGATTATCCGATTCAACTTCTTCATTGTCTGTGAACAATCATTATTGAAGATTTTTCAGAAGAGTGACATGGTCAGACCATGAAAACTGAAGATGAGATAATTTTAAAAGCTTTTATGATCACGAGAACCTCAAAAGGGGAGAGAGGACATGAAAGCGGAAAGCAGGGGAAGAATTTGAAAGATAATGGAGTAATAGCAACAGATTTTGATTACTGATTTGTCATTCATTTCCTTTTTGAGCGCAATTTCCAAATAGATAGATCAGGAAATGCTATAGACAGACTATCACAAAAAATTTAACAAATTAAATAGTAGATAAAGAGATATAAGTTGTCAGGTAATATGATTTGGAACTGGTGAAAAGATCAGACTCAAGTGAAATGATCAGTGTCAATGTAAAGTGCCACAAGACCGGACTTATAGATGTTTTCTGTTCACTGTTGCTATCAGTGATTCTGAGGAAGGCAAATCACAGAGATAGAAGGAACTTAGAAAACATCTGGTACAATCTCATGAATTTGTAGTTGAGAGCATAGAAGATTGTCCAATGCTTCAATACTTTGCAAAAAACTTGAAATTGAGAGAGATAATCACATTACATGATAGAATCAGCATCCAAAAAGATCTTTACAGGTCAGAACAAAGGGCCCAATCAAGTAAAATGGAATTTAACAGATATTAATGCCAAGTCTTAGACTTGAATTGAAATAGCCTACAATTGCAGACTAGGAAGATTTACCTAAATAACCATTAATAATGAAAAATTTTGAAGTTGGAATGGACTGTAATATACAAGAATCATCACTTTAATAAATGATGATACTTTAACAGATTTATTATGTAATCTGTTCTCACCAGATCAACCTAGAATTGGAGGAAAGGATTCTAGAATGAAAACTAGAAGATACCTTTGAGGTCATTTAATCTGACTTCTTAATTTTGCAGATGAAGAAATTGAGATAGGTTGACTTACCCAGGGCCACACGGCTGGTGGGAAAGAGACAGAATGAATCCAGATCCTTTGATTCCAAATCTAGCACACAAAAATTGTGCCACGCTGCCTCATATCTCATCTGTGTCCTCCCATAATCATCACTCCCCTACTCCCAGTCCCAGACAAATTTTTAAGCTTTTATGGCACCCATGACATATGTCAGAGTTAACTCCTTTCCTAAACATACATATCCCTCCCTGGTGGGGTCTTCTATAGGTTTTCCTCCATTCCTTCACAAAGGTTTGGAATTGACCTTGACTACTCAAAGCTATGCTCTTAGAGTATAAGTTTTGGCATGGTGGAAGACTTGTCTTGGGAACAAACTGTGTTTGTCATCCTAGAACCAACTTCTCTAAGTATAATGTGGTTCCTTATGAACAATTTAGCTCTAATGGGTGATGAATGCTTTCTTTGACCATGGTTACAAAATGTAATATTGCAGCCATCTAGGGTAGGATGAATCAGAACTCAAGGGAGAAAGGAGGGCTGGATAGTAACCTGAATAAAGGAAATAACTGACTTGATGGCAGTAGGATTGATCATCAAGGAAGAGAGGTTAGATAGAATAGGGCCAAGGATGTAGCCTTGGGGATACCTCCACTTCATGGGTAGGAAGAGGAAAAGGAAATAGGGAGGATAAACCTTGCTTCCTGTCATTCCTCATTGAAATCAAAGGCTATTTAGTACTCAGGCACAATAACTGTGTATTGTCTACAAAGGATTGCCCAGTGGTTTTATGCCCCAGTGGTTTGATTGAGTTGTAGGAGGGTTAGGTAAGCTCAAGACAGTTTTTGTGCTGATGCCAAAGTTTACCAGGTAGGAATATTAAAGCACACCTCAGGAACTCAGGAAGAAAGGTAGGAGGGTGAGATTTACTCAGGGTTTGGGGTAGTGGAAGAACTAAAGGTATAGGTATTCCAGAGAGAACCAAGAGGCACTAAATTAAGCCGGCTGAAGAGTGGTTATGGACAAGGGTGTGGTATGGTGTGGTGTGGGGGGCAGAGGGAGAAAGTAAGTCAGGCTTCTAAGCTTCGGGGAAGGGCTTGAGTTGAGCAGAAGGGGAACAGACAATAACTGAGATTCCTGGGATTGGTTAGAAGAGCATTATAACCAGTTTAAGTATCTAGAAATTGTCTCTTAAACTCTTCATTCTAGGGCTAAAGGTGTAAAGGTCCCACTTCCTTTCTTCTTTGCAGGGAAGGGAGGGTTCCAATATCAGAGCCTAACCTTTAATTCTGGGGAGTAATACTTTCATCTTGGACTTTTCATAAGCAGTATTTCTTTAGAAGCCAGCATGGGTTCCAGAAATATTGGGGTAAGTGGCTGCACAGGAGAGAACTGCGCAAGAGTGGGAGGAGGAGAGCTCTAGGGAATTAGAGCTTTGCCTGTCAATCAATCAATCAATCAATCAATCAACCAATCAGTAAGCATCTTGTAAGAATCCATTGTACTAGGCACAGTGACAGGTGCTGGGGACAAACATAAAAATGAAAGTATTTTCCTTTAAGAGGGAGGGATCATATTATGGATAAATATCTACAAAAGAAATAATAGGTAATAAGGGGGAGGAGAGAAGTACTAGCAGCTGGGGCAAATACCATGTGGTATTTGATCTCAATATTGAAGGAAATCAGGGGTGCTGTGAGACTGAGATGAAGAGCAAATGGATTCCAGATATCAAGGATGACCTGTGCAAATGCATAGAGATGAGATAGAATGTCCTGCTTGAGGAATAGTAAGAAATCTGGTCCTTCTCTATCTCCAGCATTTAGGGATATAATAAACCTGACATATCATAGACTTGTGATAAATGTTTATTAAATGACTGACTGACCACAGAATCAGAGGAGAAAAGTAATATGTAACATAGGTTGATTGGATAAAACAATGTCATAAAGGACTTTATAAGTCAAATAGACAAGTTTATCTGGGATCCTAAAGACAGTAACTACCATTGAGGTTTATTGAAAAGGGGTGACTCTTTTACATGTGTCATTTGAGAAAATTGCATTGGCAACTTTGTGCAGGATGCATTGGAAGTGAGGCAAGATTTGAGCTAGTGAAACCAAACAGAACACTGTTGCAATGGTCTAGGAAAGTGAAGATGAGCAATTGAATTAGAGCAGTGGTATTGTAAGTAGAAAGGAGACAAATTTGAGATATGTGGAGAAGAAACAAAGATTTTCTTAAAGGCAGAAGAACCTGGCCCAAGAGAATAGAATCTAGGGCCAAAGAGTGGGTCATACCAAAAAAGAAACATTAGCCTTAACTGTAAAGATGTAGGAGGAAAGTGAGGCCTCATTCCAACCAAACTGGGAATGGACATAACCAGGGCAGAGAAGTAGTCCTTGAGGTAGCCAGAAATATCTGGAAGACTGTGTCCATCTTTGCACCAATCATTTCTCCAGAATCTCTCTTTACTGGCAAATGCAA
This sequence comes from Macrotis lagotis, assembly GCF_037893015.1. Taxonomy (NCBI): domain Eukaryota; kingdom Metazoa; phylum Chordata; class Mammalia; order Peramelemorphia; family Peramelidae; genus Macrotis; species Macrotis lagotis. The sequence goes on along the minus strand of NC_133658.1, from coordinate 360,277,531 downwards.
ATTTTAGTGGGTAAAGAAGGGGACCGGGGGTAAAAGGAAAGGAATAAAGGAGAGACATTATAGGATGGGGGGAAACAACTGTACTTTGAGTCAAGTGAGAAAAATTTGAATCTGCCTATATGAACATTGGCAGACCATTTAGGGCCTCTTAGCATCCATTTCCTCATCTGTAAAACAAAAGAATATGAAGACAGTATGTTTTAAAGTAAGGAAGATCTGTATTCAAATACTTCCTTCCTCCATCATGGCGGCACTTAGGGATGCAGTACCCCCATGATCTGGGAAACTCTGGTAAAAGTTTTGGTCCTTCCTTCTTGCCAGAGATGAAGTATGAAATTTTTTCTTTTTTTTGTGGAGTGTGTATAGTATTTTATTATAAAATTGGGGTTGATATTATACAGTTATAATACATATATTTTATACATTTCTGAATTTCTAAATGTTTTCTGTGTCTACTGGCCTTTGCATGTCATCTGTGGCTTCCATAAAACTCCCAAAATATTCCCTTTTAATTTCTTATTATCAACCTGCAAGATACTTAAACCTCAATAGGGAAAGTCAGAATGTGGAAGGGAGAACTGAACTGGTTTTGTGATTACCTCTTATTGGTCTCAGGCAACTAGCGAGGACTCATTAGAAGTTAAAGAAATTCCTCTTTGAAAACTCCCAACAGCCATGAAATCACATTTTCAGTGTGAGAAATTTATGCCTCAAAATTGGATAAGGCTACAAACAGATTTATTGTTTGGTTGATTATCTAGACCTAAGAAGGTGATGAACAAAATGTTAATAATGCAAATTAAATTTTAAGGTTTGTCATGGTACTTTTTTTTTTAAAGAGCTGGTTATTAAACATTTACTAGTATGCCCAGGGAATCAAGGGATCTGTTAAAATTTGAAAAGTAGGGAAGTAGTGATGCTTGTAAAGTAGGTACTTCTTGGGGCAGCTAGGTGGCATAGTGGATAAAGCACCGGCCCTGGAGTCAGGAGTACCTGGGTTCAAATCCAGTCTCAGACACTTAATAATTACCTAGCTGTGTGGCCTTGGGCAAGCCACTTAACCCCATTTGCCTTGGGGGGGAAAAAAAGTAAGTACTTCTTACATGTTTGTTTAATTGCAAAATTCTTTAGAAATGTAAGCAGTGGCTATTATTTCCAAAGTTAAATACATCTTGAGGCCCAAAGGCCTGCAAAGGGCTAGGGTTCCCTCAATGGGTTTCAATACCTAGATCCCCTATTCTCGGTTACTCTTACGAAACCAACTTCCTATCTCCCTCAAAGCTCTTGGGTATCAGAGATCAAAAGATAATCAATTTAGAATTGGGGTTAGGGGAAGGGGAAGGGAAACCCAAGACCCAACTTTAAAAATCATCTTGTCCAGTTTAATCATTTTACAGATTAGGAAACTGATAGAAAGAGCTAAGAAAGACTGGAAGGACAGGAGGAAATTCCCCTGGGGTGGGACCAGGGAAAATGGATCCCAGGGCAGATGGAATAAATATGTCAGCTATTCATTGATCTTTCTCCCTTCTCTTACTCTAGAGTTTCCAATGTCCATCCCTCTTAGCCCGTCAAGATGTTTGGTCCTTACTGGACTGACATTACTCTCTTCTCCCTCCACTAAGATGTCTTAAGAATGATGCTTTGGCCATCATGACCCTGCCAGATCTTTTTAACAACAGATCCTGTAAGATCACATTGAGTTCTTACCCTCTGAGGCAGTGTGGCCTGAACAGGGAACCTAGAATCATAGATTTAGAGCTAAAAGGGGTTATAAAGACTGTCTAATTCTACCCTCTCATTTGATAGATGAGTATACTGAGACCCAAAGAGATGACTTAGTGAGAGTCACATCAGTGCTAAAAGAATCTGAACCCAGACCTTCTGACTCCAGAGAGTGGAGCTCTGAGATGGAGAAATCCCACTCCAGCTAACCCCATCAACTACCAGTCATCTTATGACATTTGTTGGATAGGCTGAACTTTGGGGGGAAAGGGTTGAAGAATCAAGGAGTAAATCTTATAGACTCTTTCCCCCAAACTAGCTGAACATTTTGGTAAGCCTTGGATCTTAGGACAGTGAAATACAAAATTAAGGAGAAAAAGAAGAGGGGAGGATGAAATTTCCCTCTGGTTGTCCATCCATGGAAAAAAAGATTTGCTAAGTGAATTAATAATGCAAACAAGATATAAGGAATACTTAAGAAAACAAACTTTCCTGCACTTTAAGAAAAATTCTTTATATCCTGAAAATTGGTATGCTGGGTACAAAGTAACCTCCTCTTTAAAGCAATCCCCTAAGGATGTTCACTTGGCCATTCTTTTTTTTTTTTTTAGGTTTTTTGCAAGGCAAATGGGGTTAAGTGGCTTGCACAAGGCCACACACAGCTAGGTAATTATTAAGTGTCTGAGGCCAGATTTGAACCCAGGTACTCCTGACTCCAGGGCCGGTGCTTTATCCACTATGCCACTAGCCGCCCCTCACTTGGCCATTCTTTAGGAATCAGTGGAACTAATGTCTGTACTTTGTAAAATTTCAATCTGAAAAAAAATTTTGGAGACCAAATCCCTTCATTTTGCAAAAGAAAAAACTGACACTCCAAAAAGGGAAATGATTTAGCCAAGGTCACACAAAGTCAGTAGCAGGGCAAGATATCTTAGCCCCCGCATCTGCTTCTGTATTCCTTTCTAGTCCACCTCTAATGAGGACTTCCCTCCATGTGGAGCTCACTGCCCATTGGTCTGAGTGGCTGAAGCTGAGCTATTTCTAAGGCTATTGGATTTACTATTCTTAACCTTAAAAGCAAAATCTTAAAAACATAGGATTAAAATAAAACGAAAGAAATTGGATTATTTGTTTTGGCTCCACCTGAACCACAGACATTGGGGTCCTGGGCTCCAGGTCTTTTGGGATGTTTGAGGGCAGCTGGCGGGGGATGGACCTCTAGATGAATGTATTTATTCAAACAAGGTGCCTCTCAGCACTCCATTGTCTCCAGCGACAACTTCATCAGCTCTCTCCCTGCCTGCTGCTTAAGGTGGAGACACTAGGTAGGGACCTGAACTGGAAAGTATGGCATTGCAAATCCCAGTCTTTTGTTTGATTAAGGTGGACTAAGGATCACAAATTAAAGTATTAAAAAAGGGTCTTAGGGAACCAGAGTCTGAGTCCAGCTCTGTTACTAACTTGCTATGTGACTTTGAACAAGTCACTTTCTTTCTCTAAACCTCAGTTTCCCCAACTTTATAATAAAGAATTATACTCCATACTCCATACTCCAAGATTCAGTTCTGATAGTCTGGGTCTACCCTAAGTTTCTTTACATAGCCAGGAGTATGCCCAAGCTAGCTCATACAGGCCCTCAAGAATCAATAACTACATTTTCCACTATGAACATTTATACCTCAGAAATCAGCAAAAGTACAAGTTAGAGGTTGATTTATTATTTGAGGATTTGTTGGACTTGTTTTGGAGAAAATATTAATAATGCAGATTGAATTTAAAAGTGTGTTATGTGAGCTTTTTGTTTTGTTTTGGAGAACAACTGTTAAACATTTACCATCAAATCTCTGCTTATTATTCTGACATTTCAAGTTCTAGATCCAAAGGTTCCTTCCAGCTCCGCAATTCTGTGTTCAGTGATTCTTTGAACCTTTAAATTATCTTCAATTCCCCTTCCTAATTTACCTTCTAAGAAATCCAGTCCTGGAGTGGTTTTCCTGATTACCAGGGATACAAGAATCTTTCTGGTAGGGTTCCAGGTCCATCTGCTGTTCAATTAGACCCAATATTTATTAAGCACTTATTTCATGCTGGGCACTATGGATATGAAGTCAAAAGTAAAGCAAACCCTGCCCTCAAGGAACTTATGCTCTTTGAGGGGGAAAATGGTGAATATATATTAATTAAATTGATTTTAATTTATTAATCAATACAAGGAGGAGAGATCCTGAGGGCAATACTAAGATGAAGAAAATATGGTCCTTGGGTCCTGTCAAGAAGTTGATGGTCTCATTCTTATTTAAAAAAGATATGATGACCCTCATAGCCAATCAGATCTCAGCTTTAATACTGCTCAAAGAAATTCTCTGAAAATGCTCCCCCTTATCTTCTGAATACCTACTACCTTCAGTCTTTTGGGACTCTGAGATCTACCTCATTTATTCACCTCTTCTAAAATTATCACCTCTGTTTCTCGAAAAGAATTTCTCTATTGCCCTTAGGTATTTCTCCCTTCTGCCAGAGTCACCAGTCTATGGCTGCAAATCCTCCTCTCTACCTAGGACAGTGATGCAGAGAAGAAGGCTAAAGAGACCTCAGAAGTCCCTTATTAGATAAAGAAATAAACTGAGACCCATAAAGGTTAAATGCTTTTCCAAGGTCTTTGTGGTGTTAACATTAAAAGCAAAATCTTAAAAGCATAGTATTAAAATAAAATGAAAGAAAATATAGGTTAGACATGAAATTTTATTCTCTGGGATTTACCTTTAATCTATAGATGGAGACCATTCTAGTAATGACCACACCCAGCTGTGAGAGATCAGAAAACTTATTCTGCAGCTAGGGAAGAGGAACAGAATATATACATAACAGAATAGAAAAAATCTTAAACTCCCCTGGAGACCATTCTATTATTTGATGTCCAAGAGAATCAGTCTTATACAATGCTTTCTTGTCTCAGGGAAGTAACATTTTTAATGAGTTTAAGCAGTCCTTTCTAAATCTAAATGTAAAAGAGTTCACAGTTCTTTCCTGGATTATGGAAGGCAGGATCAGTCTTCCTTTCAAAGTCTGGAGGAGGACACATTCCATTCCTCACCATAACAAAGAAACTCAACCTTTGATTAAGAATCTAATTTTTAAAACATAATAATAATAATAGCAACAATAATAATTATTATTGTTGCTATTATTATTATACTTTGACAATGGTTAGTAGGTGTCAGTAGGATTTCAATTCTGGCCCTCTGATTCTGTATCTTTGCTCTTTTCACTGTACCTTGCTACCTCTTAGGTCACAGATCCAAAGCTTTATTTAGGAATTCTGGCCCTGGGGGGGGCAAGTTCCGTAGTGGAGGCATTCTGAAGAACAAAAATGACATAATTGGAGAGGTTGAGGAAGTGGGAGGGCAGGATATTCAAAGGAGAATGGAATAAGAATGGAGAAGAATTTATTGGTGGTGTAGGTGAGTAACAGGGAAGTCCACTAATGACACAACAAAGATCTGAACACACTGGGATGAAGTGGAGGCAGTTGTTGAGTGATGGCAGGAGAGATAGGGCCTGAAAGTGAGAGCCAGGAGCCAAGAGGTATGAGTCAATCAATCCATAACCATTTATTATGCTATGTGCTATGGTAGTAGTACATAGTGGATAGAAGCCAGGCCTGGAGTTAGAAAGACTCAACTTCCTGAGTTCAAATCCAGCCTTAGTCATTTATTGTGTGACCCTGGGCAAGTCACTTAACCATGTTTGCCTCAGTTTCCTCATCTATAAAATGAGCTAGAAAAAGGAATGGCAAAGCATTGAAGTATCTCTGCCAAGAAAACCTCACAATGAATTACAATGAGTTATAATACAAGACTGAAATGGTTGAATAATAGCAAAAAATGGGCTAGGATATTAGAGATGAAAGTATAAAGAATCAAACAATTCTTACTCTCTCAGTATTTTAAAGTGAATTTGTTTTTAAAATAAAATTTTAAAATATTTAAAATAAATATTTTTTGTAAATTTATTTATTTTCCATGCATTTATAGTCTGTCCTTCCCACTACCTCTCCTATTGTACAGCAACAACAAAGATAAAGCCTTCATAAACATGCATAGTCCAGAAAACTAATTCTCACCCTGACTATGCTGAAAATATACTCCTTTCTCTGTATATTAAACTTATCAACTTTCTGGTAGGAGGGGAATGGAGTGTTTCATCTTCACCATTTTGGAATCTTGATTTCTCATTTCATTGATCAGAGGTTTAAAGTCTTTCAAAGTTATTTTTTTCCATGATCTTGTCATTGTATAAATTGTTACAGAAGTTTCTTCCCAATTTCCTCTGAAATTGTCCATTTCATAATTTCTTATGGCATAATCATATGCCAGTAAATGATTTGTTTAACCATTCTCTAATATTAGAATATCTACTCAGTCTCCAATTTTAGTTACCATAAAAAAAGAGCTGCTATATATGTTTTTGTACATAAAAGCCCTTTCCTTCTTTCTTTCACTTTTTTGGGTATAGGCCTAGTAGGGGTATTTAATTGTGGATAAAGAATAGAGACACTTAAGTGACTTTGGAGGCATAGTTCCAAATTGAAGCACTTACAATTCTCAGTTTATACAAGAGTATAAAATATAGGCAGCACTGTTAATTTGCAAAATATAGTGTCCCAAAAGTCTTAACTTTAATAGCTTAAGACTGCACCAAGACTTACAAAACAATTAAAAACAAGGTAACTTGAAGAAGACACTAGATTTAAGGAAATCAAAAAAAGTTTCATGAAGAAGATAATCCCTGAGCTGAATATTAAAGGAAGAGAGACTGTATTAAGAGGTGGTAAGGAGAGAGTGCATTCTAGACATGTGAAGACGACCAGTACAAAGGCATGGAGATGACTGAGGGAAGGAGTAGCCAGCCTTGGAGAGTGTGCCAAAAGTTATGGTAGAGGAGGAATCTCAATTTCAGTGACCACCAGAAAATGGTAGGAAAGTGAGAGGAAGACAGTAAGGCTGAAGGGGTGTTTGTTAACAGTAGAGAAGAGTTCCAAAGGAAAGGGAGGGCAGAGCATAAAGAGTGGAAAGGGATAAGGGATAAGAGATACCGTCCATTCTTGGGGATAGGGATATTGCTTGTGGGCAGCCTAAATGGTGCACATATTCAGAACTAGCAGGAAGACCCCTGCCTCTAGGACCCAAGAGAGGAGTATTACTACCATGGAATCCTGACTTATAACCCTTTCTCTTTTCTAGGATGGCCTAAAGGGAAGAAAAAATGGAAAAGGCAACTGTCTCTAACACCAGTCATTCAGTAAATCTGTTAGGCATTTTTCATATAGGGATTTATGTCAATCCACATCAGAGCTACTGGTCCTCCAAAAGCTTTGCTAAATTGCTGGCTCTTTCCACAGTGTTTTATGATTTTCATTGTGGTCACCTGAGTTCCATTAAAGTCCTGTCTTTATCCTCATCCTGAGGATATCCATGAGGCTTGTTGGGCCTCATATTTCCAAACGTTAACTGGGCTTGTTATCTTCCCTTACTATCCTAAGCTCTCTCTTCTCTCTGAACCAGAGGGTGGGAATGGGGAGGCCTCAGATCTCTGTGAACCAGGGAACCTCATTAGTGAACCTACCCCTGAAGCCCATGTAGTGTGTGCCAGGGCAACTGGCAGGATGCATGGCCAGTGAACCCAGGTCTGGCTTCTATTAGTTTCTAGAATGAGAAGTCACTTAGGAAAATCTGACACTTGTTTTGCACTCTGAGTGAAACAACTGTGTCCCCATTATCTGAGGGTGGTTTATCCACCTGGTGGATTTCCCAGGGCTGAGGTTGAATTCCTTCCTGTCTCTTCCCTTTCCTCCATGGCAAGGCCTTCCCTTCAGTCAGGCTGGGTCTGGACCAAGGAGTGAGTGAGCATAGGCTGGTTGAATGATCACTTAATTGGTGATGCTTTAGAGAATTCCTTTTCAGGATAGTTTGACTAGATTCTAAGGCCCTTTCTAGCTTGGAGATCTGTGGTTCCCTGAGGTCTTCTCCATCATTTAGCTCTAGGGATTCAGCCCTAGAATTCTCTCTGTCCATCAGTCTAATCATTCCATATATGAAAGCGGACAAGGGCAAAGATTTCTAGGGACAGGCCTGCCATCTCTCAGTCCTAATGACTCACCATCACCCAAGAGACAATCTATTCAGATTCCTTGAGGGACTTCAAGGAGATTCGATTGAAATAATTCTTCTATTTGGCCATAGAAGATGTAACTGTAGTGAAGAAAGAGAATACAACTCACTTAGGGTCACTAGGCTCTATAGAATGATCATCCTGCATCCTTCACAAGTACATCTGAGATTGGGAAGGAGCTCAGGCATCTCTTGGGGAAAGAAGGCCTAGCAGATTAGAAGGGAAGTCTTCATGTACTTTTAAATTTAAATCACTCTCTTCTCCCTCGCTAAGTCAGGGTCCAGCTATGGTCTAGCAGGATGTTGGTTGGGGGTCCATTAAAGTCCCTAACAGTCCAGTCCTCAGCAGATAAAAGGGTCTTGTAAAACTACCTGAAAACATAGACGTGAGAGGCAAAACTGAACTCTTCCAAAAATCCCTCCATCCTCTTCTAAACTTCCCTATTTCTATCCAGGATCTCATCATCCTCTTAGTCACCTGGGCTCACAGCCTCCTCTGTGTCCTCCTCAGCTGCTCTCTCTCACTTACCTCACCTAGTCAACTGATTGATAAATCATCTTGTTTCTATCTGTCTTTCATCTTTCATAAATATCCCCTTTCTCCCCAGTCACTGACCTAGTTTCAGGTTCTCCCTTCTTACCTGGATTATTGCAAAGAATTGACCTCATCATATTCTGGTTCAAATTCTACTTTGCTGCAAAAAAGATTTTCTACAGTTCAGATACGACCATTCATTCCTGTGCTCAATAAATTCCAAAGGCTCTCTGTAACTTCAGGGATCAATTAGAAATCCTTAACTTGGCATTCAAAGCCTAACCTGGATCTACTTTTCTATGGCCCACAGTTTAGCCAGACTGATCTTGCTGTTCCTCACAATCAACATGCCATTGATCCTTTGAACTAGATTTACTCTGTATCTAGAATGTTTTTCTCTTCACTTCTGCCGCTGGGAATCCCTAGTTTACTTCAAGACTGAAAGGAAGTGCCACATTTTGCAAAAAGTCTGTCTGGTCTCCCCAGCTGCTTGTGCCTTCCCCCTATAAGATTTGTTGTTGTTATTGAGTAATTTTTCAGACATTTTCAGACATTTCTGACAGTTGTATCTGACTTCTTGGGACCCTGTTTGGGTTTTTTGGGGGGGGCAAAGATACTGGAGTAATTTGCCATTTCCTTCTCCAACTCATTTTATAGATGAGGAAAATGAGAGAAATAAAGTTAAGAGAGTTATCCAAAGTCACACATTTTGATGACTAATCTAGAATCATATGTGGAGTTATGCTCAAAGAATTATTAAACTACCTCTACTTTTTGACCCAGCAATACTACTATAGATCTTTGTCCAAAGCTGATTATGAAAGAAGGAAAGAACCTTTTCTAATTTGCCCAAAGTCATTCTTAAAACAATTTTGCTATTACTGTATGCAACATTTTCTTGATTCTGTTCATTTAGCTATTATTTCATGCAAGTCTTTCCATATTTTGTTTTAAGAAAACAAATTACTTTGGGTAAATAAATCATTTTAACTATTATAAATATCCAAATTAACTTCAAAGGACATATGAAGAAAGACCCCATTGGCATTCAGAGAAAGTACTGATAAATAGAAGTATGTATAGAATAATTTTACATATGTGGGGAAGGGAAGAAAAAAGAAATTTACATGATAACTTTATTATATGTTTAAAAGAAATGGCAAGTTGTACATAATAGAGTTGCAGTTTCATATGCAATTCATCTTTATTTTTATTATACTATGTTATGAAAATGCATGTTTTAGTCTATAAATTAAAACTAAAATTAATTAAAAAAACCAAACATCTGAGGTCAGATGGTCAGATTTGAACCCAGGAATATTAGTCTTCCTGACCCCAGGCCCAGCATGCTATCTACTCTGCCACCTTGCTGCCCCTTTTATGGGGTTTGACTGTGTTTTATACATACATACATACATACATACATACATACATACATACATATATATTATATATTATGTATTATATATATAATTTATGTATATAAGTATGTTACTCTCCCAATAGGTCCATTTCCCTTTTGTTTTTGATTATGAAACGTAGTAGCCACTTAATATAGGTTTGTTAATTGATTGAAAGAGGGATCAACCCCTGGAGACCAGGGAGATAGGAGATCACCTTTATATCTAGTTAGCTGCAACGTGTCTTTCATGGAAGCAGAAGAAAAAATTTAGGGGAAACTTAAAACTGATTTGTCAATCAGTTGACTAGGTGAGGTGAGTGAAGAGAGAGAAGCTAAGGAGGACACAGCAGAGGAGCCTGTGAGCATCATCCTCTTGGATGATGGGATCCTGGATAGAAATAGGGAAGTTTAGAAGAGGATGAAGGGATTTTTGGAGGATGTCAGTTTTGTCTCTCACATCTATATTTCCAGGTAGTTTTTCAGGACCCTTTTATCTGCTGTTTAAAATTGACTTTATCTGCTGTGGACTGGACTATCAGGGTCTTTAATGGACCCCCAACCAACATCCTGCAAGACCGTAACTGAACCCTGACTTAGAGAGGGAGAGAAGGGGAATGATGGGAAGAGGGGCCAAGAAGGATATTGCACTCTCACTACCATGTGGACTTCAGAGTCATGTGGTCTGTAAAAACGAGGAATTTGGAGTCTAAATGTGAGGCTTTGCTGTAAGATGCTCATTTAATTAAAACTCTTTGTAGTCGGCACTGCCAGCCTGGTGTTCTTCTGTCACTTGCTTGTTCACGCTTGACCCTGCAGGAACCCCATCAGAAATGTCAAGGAGAATAAGATCTTCATGGCTAACCCAGGTCCCTCCTGCGGCTGTTTGTCCTTTGATCCTAGGACAGTCTGTTGTTGACTGGAATGGTTTTCTCCTCAGGGCAAGGGGTCATGCTCCTATTTCTGGTCTTTTCTTCTTGGTTCTCTCTCTCTCTCTCTCTCTCTCTCTCTCTCTCTCTCTCTCTCTCTCTCTCTCTCTCTCTCTCTCTCTCTCTCTTCCAGAGCATCAGCTCCCTTATCCCTGCTCAAAAAACTGTTCCTAGAAAATGACAGATCAGCCTGCCAATGGGGTGAGCACCCAGAGTCACACCAGTAAATGACCTCGTGGAATCCAGAGGAGCAAAGTGTCCTGGGCTAGGAGCCAGGGATTCCTGAGTTTAGATCCCTTTTCAGACACTGACTTCCTCTGGGGCCTCAGTTTTCCGGTCTTTGCAGTGGGGAGAAGTCTGGGGGAAGGGAAATGCTGCTGTTAGTAGAGCAGACTTGGAAAACCTGTGCCATTCAGGGAAAGTATGATATGAACAATGTCTCTGGAGACATTCACCTCAACATCTACATTTTTCCAACAAACCCCGGATATCTATTTTGTGCAGGGGTCCCTGTCCTGGGTGCTGAGGAACAAAGAGACCAATAAGACATGATCCCTGCCCTCAGGGGGTTCACAGTCTCATGAAGGGGAATAAGACTTGGACATAAATAACTACAATACATAGCAGGATGTGATGTGTGGTGAGTAAGAGGGGTACAAATAAAATATCATGAGGAGTCAGAGAGAGCAGTTCCTGCTGGGGAGATGTGAAGGAGATTGCTTCTGACCTGGCCCCTGGAGAACAACTAGGATTTTTCAATAGGTTGGAACATTGTGAGGAAAAGTACAAAAATCAGAAAGAACATGATGTATTTAAGAATAGTCTGGTTTGGCCAAAGTAGAAGGTGAGGAAAGGGGAATATTAGGAGTTAAGGCTCAAAATGGCAAAGTGGCACCAGAATGGAGAGAGCCAGGGATGTGAAAGTGAGGGGTTTATTCTTTCTCCCACAAGAAATGGGGAGCCAAGGAAGGTCTCTAAGCAGGAGTGTCACAGGGAGGGAGACCTGCACAGAAGGAAGATTATTTTGGCAACTGTGCAAAAGATGAATCCAAAGAGAGGAGAAACTGGAAGCGGGGGAACCTGTAAGTGAAAGGTAAGCAAGAGGTGACGGGGACCTGAACTAAGGTGATTGAAGGACTGAGCTGAGACCAAAGGAGACAAATACAAATGATTTAAGGGAGGTAGAATGGAAAAGTCTTAGCAACGGATTAAATGGGGTATACAAGGGACAGGAAAAAGTCAAGATTACCTCCAAGATTTCAAGCCTAATTGAGAGAAAAACAGAAAGAGGGGCAAGTTTAAAGGGCAGAGAAGCTCAGTTATAGATGAATCGAATGAGAAGTCACTTATAGCCACTAAATCACATGCTTGTACTTAGACATACATGCAGTTCACACAAATACACATGCATTCATATAGACACCTATAGTTACTACTCATACATAGGCTTCTGTAGGTTATATATCATTCTCATGGAACTCCCATACACATACAATGCCGCTTGTGTAGTTCATATGCTTGCATGCTTTACAATTTTAAACATTCCCCTCATTCGTGATCTCCTCTGCTCCTTACAGCAACAGTCCATGAGACAGATGGAGCAAGGAATATTTACTCACACTAACATGAACTTACATATAAAATACCCTCACAGACATATAAGGCTCACAGATTTGCCTGCATGTGTGTAAAGTTATTTATCACTCAAATAACATTTTTATTATATACCTACTGTGTGTCAGGCAAAATCATAGAGGTGTAATGTCCCCCCAGATACATGCAATCCCACACATGTTCACATACACTCAGGTCCTCTTAGTCTGTCTTTACCCTGCTTACTCTTAACCTCACAAATCAGGATTTGGGGGGAGGGTGTACAGGGGAGGGAATGCTGCTCTCACACATCCAGATCTTTCCAGGGTGTCTGCCCAACAGCCACGGGGACATGAGGCCATGGTGCCCCTGCCACGTGGCTAGGGTGGACCCAGCCCCCTAGGGTTTGGCCTGGTGAGGTCAGTGTCGGTTCATGGGAAAGGAATCGTCGGCAGCTGGAGCGGACGTCCTGCCTGCGTTTCCCCTTTTCCTGTGGCCACGGAGCGAGGGACGACCCTTATTTAGCTTTCCTGAGGCGGAAGCTGTCCCTGACTGATAACAGCTGGTAGCCCTGTGGGCCCAGGGCAAGCAGGCAGGCAGGTCAGTAGGCAGTTCACCCAGGATGGGCACAAGCCTGGATGGAGAGAGGAGGAGAGGAGGGGTACCCCCCAGAGCTCAGGATGCTGCTTCTCAAAAGAACTGGCATGGAGCCAGCCCCAGGCAGCTTAGGTATCCACATTTGTGTATATATAAAATACACACATACACACAGGTGTCAGAGGAGGCTGAGCACTGCAAACATTTTGGTGTATGACCTGCAAGATAGGAGCTTTTCCTTCTCTGGGCCTAACTTTTCCTTAATATGTTTAGATGGGGAATTGAGAGGTGACATATCTCTGCTTGTCTTTGATAGAATCATAGGCTCATAGATTTAAAGCTGCCAAATTACTTCAGAAGTCATCTTAGCCCAACCTCTTTGTATGGATGATAAAACTGAGGCCTGAATATAGAAAGTCACTTGCCCAAGGGCATACAGGTAATAAGTTGCAGGATTTGAACTCAGAAAGTCTGTCTTTCCATCCTGGGCTCCTTCTGTTACCCTTTTCTTCTTTGTAAGGGAGACAAGATGGAGGAGAAGAATCAGAAAATCCAGGAAAGTCAAAACTTGAACTGTCAGGACTATGAACATCTCTGAACCTCATAAAGAGACGTGTCTCTCTACCCTCTGCAGGGGGTGCCTCCTGAGTCCCCCTGGCTTGAGCAGGCACAGATTTAGAGATAAAGGAACATCAGAAGCCATTGATTCAACCACTAATTTTAGAAATGAAAAACTGAGCTTAGAGAGTAACTTGCATAACCAGTAAGTAGTAAAACTGGTATTTTATCTAAGGTCTTCTAACAGGCCTCTTTACATCATGCCACTATGCCTACTCTCTGGGCACAGTCTTTGACTCATTCCCTCTTTGTCCATACTGAGCTCAACTTGTGAACTCAGCACTTCAGCCCTATACTACAATAGTGTACCTTTCCTAAATCCATCCCACTCCAACCAGCTTCTCATCCATTACCTGGGCACCACAGCAGCAACTGCACAAGTCTCATTGGGAAAATCCCCCCCTACCCACAGTATAAAAAACCTGAATCCTCAGATCACTTGGTGCCTATGTTAATTATTCCTCAAAGAGGTATCAGGTGGTGCAGTAGGTAGAGTGATGGGCCTGCAGTTGGGAAAACCCATCTTCGTAAGTTCAAAAATGGTCTCAGATATTTACTATCTATGTAACCCTGAGCAAATCACTTAACTCTGTTTGCCTCAGTTTTCTCATCTGTAAAATGAGCAGGAGAAGGAAATGGCAAACTGCTCCAATATCTTTGCCATGAAAATCCCAAATGGATCACAAGGAGTCAGACAAGACACAATTGGAATGACTCAATAACAATAGAAGGCAGGCTAATGACTGGCAACTACTTTGCTAAATAAGAATTCTGCCTTCCCTCCTTGTTTTGACCGGAACAGAGTGAATTACACAAAATAAGCAATTATGAATAAGTTGAACGAGATCACAGATACCCCACCCATTACTTTGTCTCCCCACCCCCAAATCCACCTCTCTTCAAATTTCCTTACTATTGTCAAGGGCACAACTATTCTTCCAGTCACCCAAGTTCACAACTTGAACTGTTTCTACCCAACATCTCTTTTACCTGTACTCACTTTTCTCTTCTTAGAAAGCCAGCATCTGAGTTCAGACCCTCATTACCTCTTGCCTGAGCTATTACAGCATCTACCTTATTGGTTTTCAAGCCTCCTCCCATTTGAACCCCTCCTCCATTCACTTGCCAAAGTGACTTTCCCACAGTCCAGGTCTGATCTCATTACTCGCCTACTATACTCTACTATTGACTATACTGATCTTCCTGTTATCTAGATAATCAAATATAATTTTGTATTCATCTCCCCCCTTTTAAATGTCTATTTTATATGTTTTATAATGTGCATAAATATTAGCACAGTGTTACATTTATATAATTTTTAAATAAGTAAATATATATATATGTATATATATATATATTTTTAGGGGGTTTTTTTGCAAAGTAAACAGGGTTAAGTGGCTTGCCCAAGGCTACACAGCTAGGTAATTATTAAAGTGTCTGAAGCTGGATTTGAACCCAGGTACTCCTGACTCCAAGGCCGGTGCTCTATCCACTGCACCACCTAGCCACCCCAATAAGTAAATATATTCAAATTGAGGATGCATACTCCATTTTTTGCTGAGAGGGATACGCCATCAAAAAATTGGGGGACCACTGCATTATGCCATGATGTCTGGCAACTATTTTGTACTTACTTGGAATCTATGTTGTCTTTACTTCTGTGTGCATGTGTGGTTCCTCCCAATAGAATCTAAACTCCTAGAGAACAAGGACTGGTACATAGTAAATGCTTAATAAATGCTAGTTGAATGGACAAATGAGAATTAATGAAGTAATGAATTCAACTCAACATTTTGAGAATGAAATAAGTGCAAATACATTGGGCTATGATTAAAATTCTACCCTGATCACTTAAAACTTGAGTGACTTTGGACAACCTCTACTGTTTCCTTTCTTTCCTCATCTTTAAAAGGAGGGTATAGATCTTTAGAAGCCTCTAGTTCCGAACCTCTGTAACCATAGTTTGGTGGTTATTAAATAATGCTGGTTTCCAACTCTGAATCTTATGACTCACCTGTTGTTGTTATTCAGTTGTTTTTCAGTCAACTCTGACTCTTCATAAGGCCATTTGGGGTTTTCTTGGCAGAGATACTGTAGTGGATTGCCATTTTTTTCCAACTCATTTTACAGATGAGGAAACTGAGGCAGACAGTTAAGGGACTTGACTAGGGTTACACAACTAGCGAGTGTCTAGAGTCAAATTTGAATTCAAGAAGATGAATCTTCTTGCCTCCACTCTATTTACTGTGTCATCATGATTCCAGTTTCATGGGAAAAGAACTTTTGCCAAGACAAAGGGGTGTGTGTGTGTGTGTGTGTGTGTGTGTGTGTGTGTGTGTGTGTTTGTGAGAGAGGGAGAGATTATATTTAACCCATTCACATGGAAGCAAATCTATTCCCTTTAGAACTTGCTCTATAAGGAAGGGGGTATAGACAGAATAGACAGATTCCCCCTTGTTCTTTTCCTGGAATCTGAAAAAAAAAAAAGCTTGATGCCTAATCATGGCCAAGCTGAAAATGTTATGAGCAATTTGGAACTAAGAACTAGGAGTTCAGGTTGGACATTCCTATTCAGATAGTCTATCCCACTTCTGCTCCACTTACACTGACATCTCCCAACCCCACATCCACATGCCAAGGCTTCAGTTCTGCCATTCAGCATCTCAATGGAGTTGAGAGTATAATAACATGAATTTCCACACAGTTACAGACTTCCTACCCTTTCTCTGCAATTACACCCACCATGATAGAAAGGCCAGTGACCCTATTTTGTCCCTGGACAGGTATACTCCCATCCCTGATCAAGTGTATCTCTCTCTCTCTCTCTCTCTCTCTCTCTCTCTCTATCTCTATCTCTCTCTCTCTCTCTCTCTCTCTTTCACACGCACACACACGCACACACGCACACACGCACACACGCACACAGACACACAGACACAGAACCAACTATGAACAGATTTGAAATTAGTCGATTTCTGTTGAGTTGATGTCTATTATTAGGATCCCCCCAGAATGACTGGGTCAGTAATGCACTCAGGCCCTAACCTGAGGGCTCATTAACCCAGATCCATAATCTAAGAAAAAGAATCTTGGGGATTCCTGGCTTCCTGGACCCAAGTGAAGATTGGGATCTGCTCTGCCTCAGTGGCTCCTCAGTCTAGCCAGGTATCACTTCAGCCTCCTTGATACGCAGCTCAGTTAGACTCAATTGAGGCTTGGAGAGATGGAATAATCTTTAAGTGGGCAGGGATGACCTGGGGTCTTCCCTTCCTCCTTTCTAGGACAGAGTTGGAAGAGGGAAAGAGAGGAAGGAAGCAGTCCAACACTGTCTGGTATTTCCCATTTGGTGTGTGTGTGTGTGTGTGTGTGTGTGTGTGTGTGTGTGTGTGTGTGTGTGTGTGTGTCAGGAGGATGTGGGACTCCAGGACAGACAGACCAGACAAACACAGGCCTCCCAGTTTCCTATTGATTTAACTTGGGGCTCTCAAGGGAGGGGATAAAGTTTCTTCCAGGCCCTTCCTCCACTCTGGGTTTTCCTCCTCACTACAGGGCCCCATTCCTATTCACAGACCCAAGAAGATAGGAATCAACTGCTCCCTACAAAATTTCAAGGAACTCCCCCTCTGTCCTTCAGGAGTTTTTTCCAGTCTCTAGGAATACAGGTCACAGTCAGGGTTCACTTCCTCACAAATAAATCTCCCTGCTTAATAATCTCCTCACTGAGAATCAAAAATCTCACCTTGACCCAAACTGAAGTGATTTTACCAGGGCAGGGCCAGGTCCACCTACCTTATATCTGCCTCACATAGTCCTAAAAAAACCCTACAACTCCTCAGTAGGCTTATGTGGGGTAAAGCAGAAGTGAACACTAAATCAGCATGAGAAGCAAGGATAATCTGGAGCAGGCGAGAGAGAATTCAACTGAGAGTGTTCAGACTGCAGCTCTTAGATTTCATTAAATAGCTGTGTGATCTTGGGAGACAAATTTAACTTCTATATACCTGTTTTCCCCTCAAAAATATGAGAAGGCTAGACTAGATGGTTCTAAAATAGTGTGATTTTCTAACCCGGTATGATGAGAGAAGGCAGACTCAGCATAGGGCAAAGATGAAAGAATTTGTTTGGGAGACCTCCAGTCTTCTTTTCAGTGATTGGCCCCTCCCCTGCCCACCAGAAGCTGTGTCCTCTTAAGACCTTCATTCAGACCTGCCCTCCCTTCACAGAGGTCCATGTTTTAAGTTCGGTCTCTCTCTCTTTTCCCCCAGTTCTATAATACTTTAAGTACTATACAACAACCTGACGGAATAGTTTGTGGTTCATTTATCTTTCTAGATCCATTTTATACTTCATGTAATTTAGGTTTTTTTTATTTTGAATTTAGCCAAAATCTCTAAATGGGTATTTTCCATAAACAAAGTAGAAGCTAAGAATTTATATAAGCTATACATCTCTACTCTCTACAATTTGATTTTTTAAATATATATATATATATGTATATACATATATACATACATATATATATTATATATATATATATATATATAAGTTCCAACAAATTACTTTTAAAACAAATTACTTGGTTTGTTCTTCCTTCTGAACTTTTCTTCATTAAAAACAATAACAGGGGTGGCTAGGTGGTGTAGTGGATAAAGCACCAGCCCTGGAGTCAGGAGTACCTGGGTTCAAATCCGGTCTCAGACACTTAATAATTACCTAGCTGTGTGGCCATGGGCAAGCCACTTAACCCCGTTTGCCTTGCAAAAAAAATAATAATAACGTTTCCAAGGCCTGTTTTCATTTGGTTTTCATTTTTCAGCATCACGATTGCCAACCTCCTTCTCCACCCAATTCATTCTTCCAATTAAAAACAAAAATTAAAAAACTAGTAACAAATAAGCATAATCAAGGAAAATGGACTGACATCATCTTCATGTCCACATATATATATTCTAATAAATATGCATAGTAGCATATTAGCAATTTGTTCATTATCTCTTTGTTAGGAGTTTTGTGCCACGGTTGAGGATTGTTCCTCTGTAATCATGGTTGGTCTTTGCATTGACCATTGCTCTAAAGACTTTCAATGCTGATTATATTTTATCCATTGTTCTGTTCCTACCCCCACCCCTCTGCTTTACTCCATATAAGTATTCCCAGGATACTCTGAGATAACTCCTTTCACCAATTTTTATTTCTTTTAGATTTTTGCAAGGCAATGGGGTTAAGTGGCTTGCCCAAGGCCACACAGCTAGGTAATTATTAAGTGTCTGAGACCGGATTTGAACCCAGGTACTCCTGACTCCAAGGCCGGTGCTTTATCCATTACACCACCTAACCACCCCTTCAATTTTTATTTCAATATCCTACTATATCACATCCCATATTTTCTCTAGTCATTCTCCAGTGAATAGGTACTCCCTATTCCCAGTTCTTTGTTGTGACAGGAAAACCTTCTAGGAATATTTTTATACTTTTAGGTCTTTTACTTTTTCTTCAATCTCTTGGCAATATAAGCCTAGTAGCACAATAGCTGGGTTCAGGGATTTGTACAGTTTAGAGACTTTTCGCATCAACTTCCAAATTATTTTCCTAAATAGCTAGGGGGAATTTGCCCTTCTCTCTGTCCTGCACCAAAACTTTTATTCTCTCAAAGCATCCTGGCCTGGAAGAAAACAGCATTTTTCCTACTAACCTGTATTGAATTGTGAATGAGAGGCCCTAGACACAACTCATAGAATATCAACCATGGAGAAATATTTGGAGGAAATGAGAGTAGGGAGAGATCTTTCCTATGATTTCACCTTCTTCACCAGTCCTGGGTATTAGAAAAAATATTTGTAGATTTTTCCCTGTCTTCTCTGCCTCTCTCAAATAGAAGAAAGGAATCTCCTGTCACAATTCTTCTTTCCAATTTTGTCAAGAGTCTTAGCACTGGGCTGATAACCACCCCTTAATGAAGAGGCTACTTCAGAGAGGAAGGTACTTCCTGGCTTCCTGGTCTTAAGCTGAGCTCCTCAGGCTCCTATGCCTGCCAAACATCTGGATGCAAGTGTACCTATTAATCAGAAGTTCCTTGAAGTCCCAGATGCAAAAAGCCTTGCCAGCTTAGGTTCCTGACTGGGGATCCATAGACTTTCGAAGAATCAGTTTCTCCTTCTCTTCCTCTTCCCCTCCCCTTTCCCTCATCCCCCACAATATGGCTGTGAGGCTATGAAGAAACATTAGCATTTGCAGGCTAAGCTTCACCCCGAATTGATTCTCATTATTAAGAATTTATCTTGATAAAGTTGTGAGTGAACCCAGTCTGATAGACTCTAACACTTTCTCTTTAGATAGCAGGAATTGTGCCTGACTCTAAGCCTTCATAGCTACTGGGCCCTTTAAGGATAGTCCACTAACAGAATCAAACCTCATTACTTAGGGAAAAAGGGATGGAGTTGGAGATAGAGAGAAGCCTCATTTAGCCTTTCCAACTTGCAAGGTCCCAATGATACCAACATCCCTGATGTTTCCACAATGGATGGGATGCTTCTTACCATTTCTTAGTTCATGTGAACTCCATAAAAACCTTCAATGGGATAGAAGTTGAAAACAGCCATCACCACTCGACAGATGAGGAAACTAATGTCTGGAGAAGGAAAATGTTCTGCACAAATGTAAAATGACATCACTAACAACATCAACTAACTAATAATAACAATAATCAGTTAAATAAAATAAGAAATAAATCCTTGATAAACTTTGACCTAATTTCTATTTTGATTAAAAAATATAAACTTTGATCAGATAATAATAATAATAGTTTTCCCTTCAGCTTTCCTGATTTAGTATTATAATATTTCAATCATGGTATTGGTTTTTGGATGTCCTTCTAATGAATATACGTATTCTAATTTTGCCTTTTTCACTCATGTTTTCAGACATTTCTTGTATTCCTTATATTTTCCATTTTAATGTTACAATAAAATACCACCACACTGAGATTTTTGATTTATTTCAATGAACTTTTCAGTTTTTTTACATCAAAAACTTATCAAGTGCTTAGTGTGCATCAGTCATTGTGCTAGGCATGCAGGTATAGAGAACAGAACAAGCCAGTACCTTCTCTCAAGGAGTTTATATTCTATTTGGGAAAACAATAAGTGCACTGATACAATAATACAAAATAAATAGAATGTGATTTTTGTTGAGCCACAGAGGAGCCCTAATAACTGGTGGTATTGGGGTGTCTAGGTAGCACAATGGATAGAGTACTGGCCCTGGAGTCAGGAGGACCTGAGTTCAAATTCGGCCTTAGACACTTAATAATTACCTAGCTATATGGCCTTGGGCAAGCCACTTAACCCCATTGCCTTGCAAAAACCTAAAAAAAAAAAAAAAAACTGGTGCTATTAAGAAATCCTCTTATAGGTATTAAACATTTGAGTTGATCCTGGAATGGGATGATTCCAAGCAGGAGAAGAGCCTGTACAAAACCATGGAAACAGGATTATGAACATAGCATTTGAGAAAAATCCAAGAAAGCTGGTTTGATTGAAACTCAGAGCATATGAGGGGGTGAAATGTGTGATTAGTCTGAAGAGAAAAGTGGGAGTCAGATTATAGGGAACTTTAAATGACAGAGGAATCTGTATTTTATTCTAAAGGTAATCATTTGGGAACTACTGATGTTTCATTAAGTGTCTGGACTTTAGGTTATTTCTATTTTTTTTTTGCTACTATAAATACTGGATAAGTTGCTAGAAATATTTCTGTACAAATGGGTCTTTTTTCTTTCCCCAGTCAATAATATCCTTTATGGAATAGTCCTCATAATGGGATCCATTATCCAAACAAAGGCACTGGTGTAAGGGAAAGAATATTGAATCTGAAGTCAGAAGTTTTGGGTTCAAATTTCATCTCTTAAGAAAGCTCCATAAAATGAAGGAAAAAGAACTCTCTTGGGGGTAGAAGACTTAAAAATTCTAAAAATTCTAAAATTCACTTGTTGTGCAAATCACTTAATATCTGTTAGCTTCAGTTTCCTTATTCATGAAATGAAGGAAAAGTAATGACTTTGGAGTCAATGGACCTGGGTTCAAATCCTGACTGATGACTCCACTGTGGGCCATTGAGCAAGTCATTCCTGTGACCTTGGTTCCCTCAGCTCTCTGAGGTTCCTTCTAGTACTGATTCTATGTGGCTTAATTCATATAATGTAAGATTTCTCTCCCAAAAGATCATAACCGTTTATAATGTAAGAGTTTGCTCTAGTACCTTTTTTCTTACCTACTACACTACTTTGCCACAGGAATCTACAATTTCCAACCCTTCCCTCCTGAGGGAGGTCCCCTCTTTGGCCCAGAAGGATGGAATAGATACAATTGGCTCAATTCCAGAACACTTTCCCTCTCCTGAATCTTCCCTCTGAACAGGGACTACTATTATAGGTCAGCCCTCTGCCTCCATTAAGGATTTTACTTAATAAACCATTCTAGTCAATGAGACATTATCCTGTGTTCCAATGTCTCATACCCCGGTCAGGAAATACTTCCTTATGTTTTCCTTGTATCCTCATCTAGTGCAATTTCAGCCCATCTCTTCTCGGTGAAAACCAGGGAAATTGGGCTCTGCCTTCAGCATAAGACTTTCCCAAGGGTCTAGACCTTTATTTCAGTTTCCTCTTTCTTGCACAGAGCAGTCCCTCTTCTCAGCTCTTCCTGGACTCATCTTTTTATTCTAACTCAGGGCTGAAAATTTGGTGCAAGGTTGCTCTGTCCTGTCCAGCTAGGATTTAATTTTGGTTCCCAGAATGAGGACACATCTGGACTCTAAGCAGCTCCAAGTCTGTCTCCCCCCACACCCCCAATTGGAATGAAGCTGAGTGTGTTCCTGATGAGAGAGGCCTCCACCCCACCTGGAGCAGGGAAGTAGGACACAGCCATGTGGGGACTAGAGTCTGGGCGGGGACAACCCAGATGGAAGAGGAGGTCTGCATGGTGACCTGATTGACCTCTGTGTAGACACTGTCTACACTGATGGGATTGCTGGCTCAGCCTCCTCCCCCCACCCCCCAACTTAGGATGGAGAGAGGAATTGGGGAGGGAGGCATCAAGGGACAGAAGGGAAAGGAAAAAGCCAGGTCTGCCTGGCAGGATGAACAGGAAGACTGGCAGAGGGTGGGAAGGTGAGGATGAGAGAGAGTTTCCTGCTGAGAGTGCAGTGGCACAGATAGACAAAAAGAAAAGATAGGGCTTTGCCTCATGGGGTATGGCTATAAATCCTGTAGCAAAGTAAACCCTATCAGTTATCTAAGGTTCAGGAAATGAAGAATAACAAGGAGTCATCTGGTCCTTTCCCCTAATTTGGGGTAAAATGACCCCTAACTGTGCTATCAAGATATCTGGAAAGGGCCCCAAGTCTTAAGACCAGAACCTCCAGCAGTTCTCCCTTGCTAACTAGCTATGTGACCATGGCTAAGCCCCTTCCTCTCTATGAGCCCCACCTGAAAAATGAAGAGGTTGTCCTGGGTTATTTTTTTAACATCACCACCACTACCTCCAGTTCTGGTGTTCTATGATTATATGATTCTAATTGCCTCAAACAATCACAACTAATCCTGTACAGACTATCCCCAACTTAGAGACAAGTTATATGTGAAAAGAATTTGTATTCATAAGACCTCTTGGCTTTATAGGACCCACCAGAGGTTGTCCTTCTGCAGGAGACATTTAGATACCACAGTCAGCTTCTGGTCAGGATGAGACATTAAGGGAATTTGTATGTTGGAGGCATAATTATGTTCATGTTAGAGAGAAAGAAACTAAGATTTGGGGAAATGAAATGATTTTCCCAAGGTCAAACAATTAATTAGTGACAAACCCTGCATCTTCAGTCTACTTAAGTAAAGATATATGGGAAGTTTCCAAAGGAAACTTAAAGTTTTGTTTTTATTTTTGTTTTTAATAAAAACAAATTAAACTTTTATTGATACACTTTGTTTTTTTGAACCACACTCATTTTCCAAAATGTCCCTGGCATCTTAAGCAAAATTGGTGCAAAGTCTCTGATAATATTTTACAGCGATCTGAGCCCATAATACTCCCATAGTAAGACAAGGGATATGTATTTCATCAGCTCTTCTCTGAGACTATGAGTGATCATTACAATTAACCTTATTTATTTCAGCTTCTTTTTAGTATTGTTTTCATTTATATCATTTCAATCACTGAATATATTCTTCTGGTTCTACTTTCTTTACCCTGCATTAGTTCATGCAAGGTCACCAATTTTTCACAATTTCTCATTCTTATCCTTTTTTATTGTGAGATAACATTCCATTACATTCATATGCATTTTTCATCCCTTTCAGGGGCATAGCAATGGATGAACCTGGGTCATTTTTATGTCCCACTTCCTTCAAAACTTCTTTCTTTCCTTTCTTGAGGCTCATCAAGTTTAGGGTAATTGTGAGAAGTTGAGAAAAGAATGGGAAAGAAATTAGGATAGAGAGAAAAAGGAGGACAAATCTGTAGGAGATAAGAGCTAAAGAGGCTGAGTATGCAGAAGAATGAAGTCAATTGAGGAAGAACTGATGTATTGTGAATGGTAGAATAAAAGAAGAAGGGAAGGGAAGGAGAAGCAGTAGAAGGGAAGAGATTTGTGGACAGTTATTTATATATATATATATATACACAACTGTGTATATAAAGACATTATGCATGCACACACACACACATATATTCACTTTGGACAAATCACTTCCCTCTCTGAGCCTCAGTTTCCTTATCTATAAGGTCGGACAAAATGGCTTAAGTCCATTGAGTAAATATATATATATATATATATATATATATATATATATATATATATATATATATAAAAAATGTGTATATTTATGACCCTTCCAACTCTCTCTGTATGTGTGTATGCATTTATCTCTATGTGTGTATATACATATATGTGTGTATGTATCTGAAATTTTTGTGTGTACATATGTATATAGATTATATGAATATTAATTATAGATAAATATAGACATGGATATAGGCTATTTAGAAGCTGAGGGTCACCTTTACCCCAGATGAGAACACAATCTCCCTCGGTAATATATTCTAGCATCTCACCCGGTTAGTTTCTGGTCTTAAATATCTCCTACTGCAATGCCTTTTCCCTCTTACCTGTCTTCAGTAGGTATAAAGAACATCTGTTTACTACCCCTCCATGTCATTTAACAGGCCATATCTGACACTCCCTCCTCTCCATTGACATCTCTTTCAGACAACTCTGGTTTCCCATGTCTGTAAGAACCAGAGGCAGAAGGCAAATCCAAAGCCAAGGCAATTCCTTAATGTGGCTTTCTTTTCTCATTCTCCCTTTCCCTTCTAAAATAGCCTCTTGTTCCAAATCAGAGGGAATAAACAGACTTCCAGGGAAGGATCCTCCTAGAGTCTTTTAAGACCTAAATTTCCTCCCCTTCAATGACCTAGGTCCCACTTCCCTGTGGCCACAGACAGTATCATGTTTTGTCCCTTGATGGAGAACCACTAAGGTACGGTGGAAAGAGCAATGAGTTTGGAATCAGAAGGCCTGTGTTCATAGAATCTGAGTTAAAAGGGATCTCATTATGATTCTGATATCTGTTTACTTTGTGATCTTGGACAAAACACTTCCTTTCTGAGCCTTGTTTCCTAATCAATATGATGAAGGTATTAGACAATATGAACTTTAAGGCCCCTTAACTAAATCAGTATACATAGTACACAAATATAGATCTATAACCCAATAACCCTTCTATCACTAAATAAGTGAACACTTTACTTCTCTTGTCCCTAGTTTTGCTATCTACAAAATAAAGGAACAACAGCTCTATTTATTCCCTCTGAGCAGGTCATCTCACCTCTTTAGGCCTTAAACTTTTAGACACCTTTCTAGTTCTGAAATCCCATATCCTCTTCCTGACTACAAACTATCTTTTGAATCTTTTAGGTTCTCAGACCACTTGATAATAATAACAAAAAAACCATCTCATATTTCTGGAATTTTTTTAATGATGACAAACTTTTCTCTATCTAGAATCTCATTGGATCCTCACAACAGCCCTATGAAGTAAATAGGTCAGATATTATTTTCTCCATTTTACAGATGGAGAAACTGAGGCTTATAGTGGACAAGAGGTTTGCCCAAGTTTATGTCTGAAATTAGTGGCAGATCCCTGGCTCAGAGATCTTTGATGATAGAGTTCCATACAGAAGGGACCTTAGAAGTCCTCTAACCCAATAAATTCACTTTTCAAATAAAAATACTGAGTCCCTGATAGAGTAAGTGATTTCAAAGAGTATGGGGGAATAAATGGGGGCTGGGATTTGAACTTGGATCCTCTGACCTCAAATCCAGCCCTGGATCTGCATGGTGTCTCTATAGAGTCTGCTTGGAGAAGTGGCTAAAAAAAGAAAAAAACCTGTTTGGGGAAGGCAGGGCTGAGCTGGGCCTCAAAGGACAAGTGTGATTTGCTTAAGATGAGAGAGAAAGCCTGTTTCATTTTGAGAGACTGGGGAATCCTCTGCATACCATTCTCAGTTCAGTTTAGCAAATATTAGGCACCTATCATGTGGCCAGCACCAGGCTAGGCCACGGGGGAGATAAAAAGTCTAGATAAGACACGTGGAGCTTATGTTCTAGTAAGGAGATATGTCACACACGTGGATAGTCACACGCTCCTACCCAAGAGACGGGCAGACTACTGCCAACTGAGGGGATCAGAGAAGGCTTCCTAGAGAGGCAAACAATCATTAATCTAGATCTCAAAGGGACTCCAGAGCCAACTCTCCACTCTCTATTCCTGATTTTAAATTTGAGGAAAATAAGGTCAGGGAAGATAATTGGCTTACTCAGGATCACCCAAGCAGTAAGTGCCAGGAGCGGGACTTCAACCCATATAGTGAGTAGTGTGGTGTTGCAGCAAGGTTCAGGAAGATGACAGAAACAAGAACATTGGATTTGCTGATTAGTTTACTGGCATTTGAGAGATTGGAACAGAGGAGATTATTGAAAGGGTGAATTCCTTATTGGTATAGATAATAATAATAATGTTTGTCCTTCGTTTTTGAGGAAGACCATAACATCAGGGAGATGATGCCATGACAAGCACGTGAATTGGATTTGAGTAAGTCACCAGCCTCACTTTCTCCTCCAGAGTCATCTGAATTCAGGGGCCAGATATGAATCAGGATGACTGGAGATGGTCCTGACTGGAAAGTAATCAGAGTTAAGTGACTTGTCCAAGGTCACACAGCTAGTAAATGTCTGAGGTTGGATTTGAACTCTCATCCTCCTGATTCAAAGGTCAGTAGTTTGGCTATGAAAGGAAAGAGAAAGAGAATGACAGTTGGATGGGATAGGTGGGTCGAGGAAAGACTATTGTAAAATTGAAAGGGCCTGAGTCGTTTTGAAAGCAGTTAGGTGGTGCAGTGGATAGAAAACCAGGGCTAGAATTAAGAAGACTCCTCTTCCTAGATTAGATCCAGCATCAAGACACTTACTAGCTGTGTGAGTGACCCAGGGCAAGTCATTTAACTCAGTTTCCTCACCTGGAAAATGAGCTGAAGAAGAAAAGCAAACCTCTCCAGTATCTTTGCAAAGAAAATAAAGAATTGGATTTGACTGAAAACAACTGATGTATGAATAGAATGTATTTGAACTTGGGGGTATAGAACCAGTGGAAAGGAAGAAGTTGAAAAGGTAATAGAAAGGGTTGACATCTGCTAGAATAAGACCCTCAGTGAAGCAGGATGGATTTGCGATCAAAAGCAGATTCATTTAAGTGGGAAGTAGAAATACCTCATCCTCTAGGCCTAGGAAAGAGACTGGAGAGTGTGATATGATGATGATGCTTAGTGAAGGAGGGAAGCTCAGGGTGTTTGCACCAGATGACTTCAGTTCCCCCCAGGGAAGAAGAAATCTAGGTCATCTGAATAATTATGGGATATGGAGATGAAAGACATTTGCTAGATTGGCTTGGGAGCCAGAGAGGATTTAGAATAGGATAATGGGTCTAAAAGGAACTCAAAGGCCATCTTGGGAAACACACAGATTCATCATTTGACCTTGTGCAGACCAATGCTCCCATTTTATTTGGGAGTGGGAGGGACTGAGGCTCAGGGAATTTAAATGACTTGCCCAAAATCATAGAGATGATATGTGTCAGAGGGAGGATTTGAACCCAGGTTCTTTGACTTCAGCCCCAGGGCTAATTCTACCATACTATGCTGATGATAATGTGCTGCTGTGAAAAATAAAAGAGATGATCAGCAATCTGGAAGCAGGGGCGGAAGAATCAGCTAGATGGTCAGCATTTCCCAGTTTCCCAAGCAGTATCGCTTTGGGTCTATACAAGGTCAAAGATGAATCTAGACCTGCTCTCCTCATGTCAGTCCTGTGTTTTTCCCAAGGTCCAGGTCATCTCTTTCCCCTAGTAACCCCTGCCCAGATCAGCATAGGAAGGGTGCTCAGGAAATCCTGGCAGCTGATGAGGAGGCTGAGTTTGAAGCTTTTGAGGCTGGACCACTAGGCCTTATTATTCTCCAGGGAAACAACTGCCTGTTCCCAGGAGGGATGCTACAGAAATCACAGCCAGGAGAGGGGCCTAAGGTCATCAGAGGTAGGCTAGAGGTGATGAAGGAAGCAGATCAGGAATTATTCCAGAATATAAAACCATCTTTAAGGGAGTTGGGGAGGGGGAAATAAGGAATATAATCTCTGTCCATTCCCAAACCAGACATTCTCCAGGCTTAAGCCAAAGGAAACAATTTGGTATGGTAGAAAGAGCACTGATTCTGGAGTCTACAGATCTCAGTTCAAATTCCACCTGGGCAAGACATTTAACTCCCCAAATTTCAGTTTCTTCCTCTATAAAATGAAAGGGTTGAACTAGACTAGGTGATCCCTGAGGTTCTTGCTGTATCTATGATCCTATAATTATAATGATTCTAAATTATGTATATGAGTCTGTCCAGGTTCAAACAATTCTCCAAACCTATGGGATCAGGGCAGGAGGCAGGAGGTGAAGAGTGGGAAGAAGGATATTATTAGAAAGTTTGAGACCCAGGTCCCTCTTCCAAAAGCTTAGGCTTGTCCCCAGGAAGAGGGACACATAGCAGGGCTGCATACCTCTGAGGAGCAGATCATCCCATCCACATTGAGGACAGTGACTGACTAACTGGGGCCAGGGGCTGGGGACAGCAGCCTCTGGTGTGGCCCATCCGGCCTGAGCCCTCCTTCCCTTTCCTGTTGTCTGGGGGATGGTCCTGAGCAGGATACATCTGCAGGAACCCCAGGCCCAAACCTGCCCCCTGGAGCTTTTCTGTCACTTCTACACACACACAACCCCCCAGCAATGCCCCATCCCCCATACAGTTAGACAAATGGATAGATAGAATATAGAGGATTTGTCCTCTATAGAAATTTATTGTCATCCACCCACAGTGGCTATTTTCAGGACTCTTGGGGGCCTCACCTGGAAGCCTCACTTTTACCTCTATTTTCCTCTGGGCAGGGGAAATGCTGATCCAACCATGTCCATTGGGACTGCCTATAAGTGAGATCTCTTCCTCTCTTCCAAGTCAGAGTGGAAGAGAATGTGCCCCAAAGAGAGAAGAGACTAAGTATCTACAACCAATGAATCAATGAACAAACATTTTATTAAGCACTAAACACTATGTCAGGCCACAGAGTTACAAAAAACAAAACGAAACAGTATTTATTCTCAAGGGGCTTATAGTCTACCACAGGAAACAATATTTACCTCTATTAACACATTAGTAATATAGAAGTGCAAAATAAATATGAGAGAGAGTGGTGTTGCTACAAAGGGGTGTTGCATAAATACTAGACCAGAATCCAAGATCAGGATGGTCTCAAAAGGTTGCTTTGTCATGATATTTTTTTGTTAAATTTATTTATTAAGTCTTTATTTGCCCCAGTAACATGTAAAAACAATTTTTAACATTCTTTTTTTTTAAAAACTTTGAGTTCCAAATCCTCTCCCTTCTTCTTGCCCCATCCCATCCCATTGAGAAAGCAAGCAATTTGATACAGGTTATAAACGTGTAGTAATGCAAAACATTTCCATAATAGTTAGGATGTGAAAGTAAGCATAGATTCCCCCCACTCAACCCTCCCCCCCAAAAAAAGAAACTTCAAGAAAAGTAAAGGAAAGAAAAGTATATTTCAACCTTGTATTCAGACACCATCAGTTCTTTCTGGGGATGGATAGCATTCTTCATCATAAGTCCTTCAGAATCGTCTTGGGTCACAGCAGTGCTGATCATCCTACAATACTGTTGTTACTTTACATTTCACTTTGCATCAGCTCATGTGAATGCTTCCAGGTTTTTCTGAAAGCATCCTACTCATCATTCTTTATAGCATAATACTATTTCATCATAATCACATACCACAATTTGTTCAGCCATTTCACAAAGAATGGGAAGGGAAACAAAGTCAAAGATGAAGAGGAAGACTATGCAAGGACACAGAGATGGAAGTTAGAGAGTGTGTGTGTGTGTGTGTGTGTGTGTGTGTGTGTGTGCGTGCGCGTGTGTGTGTGTGTGTGTGCTGGTTTGTGTACTTGCAGGGATGTGCGGGGGTGTGGATTGTAGTAAGCATGTATGTGGGTGTGGGTATGAGTATGTAACAGCAGGAAGGCCAATTTGGTTTAATCCATGAAAGGGAGTAATAGGTGATAAGGGTGAAGAGTAGGAATAAAGGGTTTTAAATGGTTAACAGGCAATTCCAAGTATTGATAAAGTCTGGCTTTCTTAGCCTTAGTAGAACTAGTTTTAAACTTTGCTGGATAAGAACTCACTTAAGATGTCAGTATGATTGACTTCCTGTCATTAGAGGCTTGAATCAAAGGAGCACAGATCTAGAGCTGGAAGTCCTCTGGAGTCCACTATCCAACTCCCTCATTTTGCATTTGAGAAAACTCAGAAAGTAAATGACTTGTCCAGGGTCACACAGCTAGTTAAGTGTCAGAGGTGGGGTTTGAAATCAAGTCTTCTAGCTCCAAGTCCCACTCGTCATCCATTGTGCCTGACTCCAATGATATCTCATGGAGTCCTATTCCCAAATAAGCTGCCCTTTGTTAAAAGGATTTAAAATCTTTCTCCAGTTCCTCCCCTTTTGTACTCTGCCTACAGCCCAGATCCTTCTTATTTCTTCCCTTCTTTCTCTCATATTCTCACTCTCCCTCTATGCTAACTCAAGAAGCACAGGATCATTTATAACATGCATGCATGCAAACACAAGGGGCAAGAAAATGGCACCACAATATGGAGAGTGCCAGGCCTGAAGTCAGGAAAATTCATCTGCCTTTGCTTAAATCTAACTTCAGACACTTACTCACTATGTGACCTTGGGCAAGTCCCTTAATCTTGCTTGCCTCAGTTTACTCATCTGTTAAATGAACAGGAGAAGGAAATGGCAAACCACTCAGTATCTTTGCCAAAAAAAACCCAAAACTCAAATGGGGTTACAAAGAATTGGACATAACTAAATAAACAACTGAACAACAAACCCAAACACATTTGTGCTTTTATGACAGGCAGAATGGTTCAGTGGAAAGAACACTGGCACTGGAGTCAAATGATTTGGGTTCAAATCTCATCTCTGCCACCACCACCTGTGTGACCTTGGCCAGATCACTTAACTGCAGCCCCCCCCCCAGGCCTCAATTTCCTCATCTGCTCTAATTGGCTTCCAAGTTTCCTTGCAGCTCCAGACCTTATGGGAACAGTCAGATTCAGCCACAAATAAAATTAGTTAGACTGATGTTCACACATGCTATTTATTCTTAGGTTTGGGGTTCTCCTCAGTTCCTTTCTGTACCTGTCCAGAGGTGACCAGAGGTGTTACAGCCTCCAGCGCCCCCTAGCCCAGCTGGCATCTCTTGCTGCTACAGGAACAGGAGGTTGGGGAATAATAAACAGCAGGATCAATGCCTGTCAGGGGCAGAAGAGACCACCCCAGCCAGGCTACTTTCTGAGGGCTTAGTCAATTCCCCAGACACATTGGGGAAGGAAGTGGTAAAACAATGGGGAAAAAAGAGGAAATGTGTACCACAATCAAGACTGACCTGTCTTGGGGCAGGGGCTAGCCTTGGGGCATAGGGGGAGAAAACCTGCCCCCAGGCTGGCCTCAGCCCCAGCCTAACCATTTTTGGTAATCACATTTTTAAAAATGATTTACAGTTTTCATTTTTCAAGTTTTGAAATTTAAATCTGTCCTTTCTACTACCCTCACAGCACCCCTCACCTTTTGTACTCTGCCTACAGCCCAGATCCTTCTTATTTCTTCCCTTCTCTCTCTCTCATATTCTGGTTTGTGTGCTTGCAGGGATGTGCGGGGGTGTGGACTGTAGTAAGCATGTATGTGGGTGTGGGTATGAAATAGGAAATCTACCTTCTTATAATTTCCTTCCATGGCTGTTATTTTTGACCTAGAAGCCATGATGTTTCCAGAAGAGAAGTCAGGTAACTTGAGGATATATTTGGGATCCCTAATTCATCTCGATGCTTCTTTTCCTCCCTTCATTTAATAGATACCAGTGCAAGCACCCAGATGTTGAGAAACTTGAAAAAACATTGGGTAGTCTTTGGTTCAGACAGCATTATTGGCCATGCATGTTGGGAGATTAATAAGAGGGAAAACACACACATATATACACACACTCACATAGAAGAATTAATCGGACAATATATATCCTCATGATCTGGAATAACTCCCACATTAGCCACATCACTTTGTATTTTAATTTTCTCTGTCAAGACATGAGTGGCATGTTTCATCTTCATTCTTTTAAATTCACTTTATCATTGTATTGATAAAAATTCTTGGACTCAGTTTTTTTCACTAGAATCTTGTTTTCATTGTATAAATTGTTTTTGCTCTGCTCACTTTACTCTGCATCAGTTCATAAAGATCTTCAGTTTCTGCTGATATTGTCCATTTCATCCTTTCTTAGGGCGTAATGATATTTCATTGTAGTCATACGCTATCATTTGTTTAACCATTCTCCAATAGAATCTGTTTAGTTATCGAGTTTTGGCTACCACAAAAAAAATGCTATAAATATTTTTGCACATATATATCATTTTCCTCGTTCTTTGATCTCTTTGTAGTATAGGCCTCATAGTGGTGAAACTGGGTCAAAGGATATGCAATTTGGTAACTTTCTGGGCATAGTTCCAAATTGCTTTCCAGAATGACCAGACTAATTCACAGCTTCATCAAAATGAACTAAAGGGCCTGGTTTTCCCCAATCCCTCCAACATTTGTCATTTTCCTCTTTAGTCAGTTTTCTGATAGGTGTCAGACTCTAAAAGCATTTTTTTTTCACATGACTGTTAATAGCTTGATTTTCTTTGAAAACTGCCTGTTCATATCCTTTGACCATTTTTCTATTTGGGAATGTTTCCTGGTCTTATAAGTACTTGTTCTTTTCTAATATTGTTTTCCAAGAGGGTTATATGGCTTTGACTGGCACATTTTGAGAGCTATTCTCTACTCTGGTAGCACAGAGAAGGTCACTCTCGGTGTGATGCCTGTGTCATGAGGTAATAGAAATGGAGAACCACCCCATACTGCAAAGGCACAAATCTCAGACCTCTTCCCACTATAATGTTTTTTGGTTTTTTGTCCTTCATTTTTGTAGACCATGACATCAAGGAGATGATGCCTTGACAAGCATATGGACTGGATTTGAGTGAGGGGTGCTGTTTATAAAAGATAGCCCTGGATGTGAAACAATGGCTTAGCCAAAGTCACACACCTAGTAAGTGACTGAAGTTAGATTTAAACTCAGGTTCTCTTGTCTTCAGAATTGGCACTCTATCTACTTTACCATCTAGCTGCCCCCTCTTCCCTCTATTTCCTTTTTTAAAAAGTCAGTTCTGTCCCTTACCAATATTACTACACCTTTCTTTAGCCAGGATTTTGTTCATAGGTGCTTCAACAACTACCTTTCTGGGGAAATATTTAGTACTCATGTCATACTTTTAAGTTTAATCTGAATTATTAATATTTTCATCATTACTTTCTTAAACTATGACTATCAACAAAACAACTAACCAAACCCTGATTTAAACATTTATTAATTTCCAAAGTGTAAGTGCTCACACTGAAAATTTAACAATTGCCACTTGAGAACTTGGGCAGTAGATGGTTCAGTGAGTAGAGTGCCAGGCCTGGAGTCAGGGAGACTCATCTTTGTGAGTTCAAATCTGTCCTTAGATGCTTACTAGCATCTAAGTCACTTTTCACCCTGCCTGCCTTGTTCCCTAATTGATAGGGTTTCTGATGTCTTTCAATGCTATTATAGTCATTGTATAAATTATTTTCTTGCCCATTTCTCTCTTTATCACTTCATAAGTTTTGCTGATGGTTCAATAATTTTTTATTACTTTCATATCCCAGTTTGTTTAACCATTCTCTAATATATGAACAAGTTTTGTTTCTAGTTCTCTGCTATCACACACTCAAAAGTGATACTATGAATATGTCTGTACATCTGCTTTTCCCTCTTATTAATCTCCCAACATGCATGACCAATAATGCTGTCTGAATCAAAGACTACCCAAAGTTTTTTAAAGTTTCTCAACATCTGGGTACTTGCACTGGCATCTATTAAATGAAGGGAGGGAAAGAAGCATGGAGATGAATGAGGGATCCCAAATTTATCCTCAAGTTACCTGGCTTCTCCTCTTCTAGAAACATCATGGCTTCTAGATCAAAGTAACAGCCATGGAAGGAAATTATAAGAAGGTAGATTTCCACTTTCCACACTAGTTATAGGATAAATTTCCCAACAAACTAAAACTTTCCAACAATGGAATGGATTACTTTTGCAAAGTAGTGAATTCCCTACTGGAATTGCTGTCCAGAATGACTGGACTAAATCACTGGAAGAATTTGAGCAGAAATTGGACAACTCTGTCAGGGAGGATGTAGAGGGGAACTGATATGTGGTTGGACTTGAAGTCTAATTTGTTTTAAATGTCTATTGAGTACCTGTTCAAAATCAAGTACTACTGTTTAAGATCCTATCTAAAACTGGAGATACCAAAATGGAAAATTACATAGCCCCTGCTTTCATGGGGCTTACAGTCTAATACAATGGAATAACAGGTGCTCAAATAAATTTAATACAAGATAGAAAGTGATAAGGGCAAAAGAGAACCAGTCAACAAGTTTTTAATTAAGTACTCATTCTCTTTTAAATATTTTTCTAAGTTCTAGGGATACAAAGAAAAAGAAAAAGCAATCCAAGAAAGTGCTCTAAGAAATTTAAGAAGACATCTCTTTCAGCTAGATGGTATCCAGGAAACTTTCCTGTAGAGCAGTGGAGTCAAACAAATAGAAAGGAGTTCACTAATCTATATATAAGGATCTCTGTAGGCTTCATATAGATATAATTTTAAAATGTAATGTTATATTTATTTTCATGTATTTTTATTTATTTTGTTAAATATTCCTGAATCACATTTTAATTTGGTTCAGTCCCATCCTGGAGATCTTGACAACTCTGATGCAGAGTTGTCTGATAAGAGTAAATGAAATTGCCAAGAACCCTGAAGGCAGATGAGAACTTCAATAAACAGAGTTTTGGAAGGGTTGTGTTCTAGGTTTAGGGAACAAACCTCAGTGAATGCACTGAGGGAAGAAAAGACAGCCACTTGTCCATACCTTCTAAAGTGCTTTCCAACTCCAAATCTGAGAATTGAAAAATGAGATTAGAAGAGCAACTACTAGTTCAACTTGGCTGATTTGAATAAAGAAGACATGTGAAATAAAACCACAAAGGTAGGTTGGAGCCAATTGGTGAAAAGAATTAAATGTCAGACTGAGGAGTTTGGTTTTCATTGTGTAGGCAAAGGGGAGCCTCAGTACTTCAGTAGATGTGTGATCTCATCCTTCTGCCAGCACCGATTGAAATCCATCCACGCCTTTTCATCCTGTGTGACTTGTCCATTTCCTCCCATAAATCCGCCACTGGGGGCCCACCCAGTATACTAGCCCTTTCCGTTAGGTCTCTTGACATTGTGCAAAATCCATCGTAGTACACAGTCATCCACTGGTTTTCTCTCACCCCTGTGACAGAGCCACCTCACCCCCTTTTCTGGTAATACATTTCCTTAATAATGTTTTCTATCCTATTCCTCCCACTCAAATTTGTTGGGGGTGGGAGCAAAGGAACATCACCAACTACAATTCTCATGAGATGGGAGGACCACTAGACCTAACTATCTGCCCTGCCATCAGATCCACTTCCCAGCTAAACCCTCCATATCTATGTTGTCTCCCACAATTAGAATGTGAGCTCTTTGACATCAGAGATTATCTCATTTTACTATTTGTATCCTTAGCACTTAACTCTGCATGAAACAAGCACTCAATAAATGTTTTTCCATTTCACTTGAATGCAAACTGTTCATGTCCACCTTCTGCATTGATTTCTGGATGAAAAAGTTTTTCACACA
Organism: Macrotis lagotis; assembly: GCF_037893015.1. NCBI lineage: Eukaryota > Metazoa > Chordata > Mammalia > Peramelemorphia > Peramelidae > Macrotis > Macrotis lagotis. Next base: position 360,241,451 of record NC_133658.1, on the reverse strand, counting down.
AAAATTTAAGATGCTGTATGTGAACTCTCCACATTGTGGCATCTATTTTGTATTCATACAACATCACTGAAAGACTGTTGATTTTTTTTAAAAAAATTGACAAGTTTCAGGGAGGAGACATGCATCTTTTTTTATGTGCTTCAGTCTTTGTTCCAACACCAACAAGTCTGTCGTGGGTGGATCACATTCTTTATGATAAGTCCATCGCAAAAGTTACTTCCATATTTTTCCACCATTGCCATTGCTGATCGCAACTCCCTCCTTTCGTATTTCTCTACTACCATGTACTATATTTTCTCTCTCCTTTCACTCTGACTCCGCTGTGGTGCAGCAGACAGATCCCTGGCTCTGGGGCCAAGAGGACCCAAGCCCCCCTACCACCCCTTAGGCCCAGCATCCACCTGGCCCTATGGTCCCATACAGGCCATCCAATCCCAGCCCCTTGCAAGAAGTAAAAAAGAAAATGTGTTATATCTGACCACTCTCCCACCATGGTCCATCCTCTCCTCCACCATTCACAAACCCCCTTTCCCCTTGTCCCCCTTCTCTCCTTACTCCAGATGCCTATACCCCATTGAGTATATATGCTGTTTCCTCTCCTAGCCACCTCTGATGAGAGTGAAGATTCTCTCATTCCCCCTTGCTTTCCCCCCTTCCATATCATTGCAATAGCTCATTGTAATAAAGAAAAATCTTATTATATGAAATATCTTGGCCTATTCCCCCTCTCCTTTTTCTTTCTCCCATTACATTTCCCTTTTTTCTATTGACTCCATTTTTACACCATATTTTATCTTCAAATTCAGCTTTTTCCTGTGCTTCAACTATAAAAGCTCCTTCTACCTGCTCTATTAACTGAGAAGGTTCATATGAGTATTATCAGTGTCATTTTTCTATGCAGGAATGCATGCAGTTCATCATCATTAAGTCCCTCATATTTTCCCCTTCTCCTCCAATCTCTATGCTTCACCTGAGTCCTGTATTTGAAGATCAAACCTTCTGTTCAGCTCTGGCCATTCCAACAGGAACATTTGAAATTCCCCTGGTTCACTGAAAGTCTATCCTTTTCCCTGGAAGAGGACATTCAGTTTTTCTGGGTAGTTGATTCTCAGTTGCATTCTAAGTTCTTTTGCCTTCCAGTATATTATATTCCAAGCCCTATGAGCTTTTAATGTAGTTGCTGCTAAGTCCTGTGTGATCCTGACTGCAGGTCCATGATATTTGAATTGTGCCCTTCTGGCTGCTTGTAATATTTTCTCTTTGACTTGGGAGTTCTGGAACTTGGCTACAATATTCCTAGGGGTTGGTTTTTTGGGATCTCTTTCTCGAGGGGATCTGTGGATTCTCTCCATTTCTATTTTGTCCTCTGCTTCTAGGATATCAGGGCAATTTTCCTGTAGTAATTTTTTGAAAATGATGTCAAGGCTCTTTTCCTAATCATGACTTTCAGGTATTCCAATAATTTTTAAATTATCTTTCCTAAATCTATTTTTCATATCAGTTGTTTTTTCAATGAGATGTTGCACATTTTCTTCTAATTTTTCATTTTTTTAGTTTTGAAGTATTGAGTCCTGATTTCTCATGAACTCATCAATCTTCCTGAGTTCTATTCTTTGTCTGAAGGATTTGTTTTCCTCAGAGAGTTTTCTTATCACTTTTTCCATCTGGCCTATTTTACTTTTTAAATCATTCTTCTCCTCAATAACTTTTTGAATTGTTTTTATCCATTTGATCTAAGCTGGTTTTTAGCATGCTATTTTCTTCAGCATTTTTTACTGCATCTCTCTCGTTTATTTTCCCAGTTTTTCTTCTAACTCCCTCATTTGATTTTCAAAGCCCTTTTTTTAGATTTTTCAAGGCAATGGGGTTAAGTGGCTTGCCCAAGGCCAGGGGGCTAGGTAATTATTAAGTGTCTGAGGTAGGATTTGAACCCAGGTACTCCTGACTCCAAGGCCGGTGCTCTATTCACTGCACCACCTAGCCGCCCCTCAAAGTCATTTCTCAATGGTGTTTCTCTTGTTTCTCTGCTTGCTCATTTTCCCAGCCTAAGCCTGTTTTTGGGGTGCTTCCTGAGCTTTTGGGACACTCCCACAGGGGTCTCAGCGTATGAGGCTCTGTCCTCCCTCCTGGTCTGTGAATGACCATAAACATCCCCCTCTGCTATGGGGCTGAGGAGGAGGGGGCCCCTGCTGTTCTATGGGGGGGCCTAGACTGCAATCAGGATCTGAATGTGTTCAGAGCCCCAGAGTCCTGTTCCAGGGGCAGAGCTCTGCAGTCTCTCTCTCTTCACTCCCCTCCCTAGGTTCAATGGGCTTATGCCCTGGGGGATCCTGCTTATCAGCTCCACCTGCTTCTGTTTCCTGGATCTGGCTGTGGTGGCCATGCTGCTCCCCGTGTGCCCTGAGGGCTGGGCTTCACATACTCACTCTGGCAGAGGTTCCCCCCCTTCCCCCAATTTGTGCCTGGTGCTCCCCAGGGCATAGCTCAGGAAACTCCCCCACTGCTGTGAGCCATGGCTCCCAATGCCCTGGGGCTGCCTCCAGGAGGCTGCAGTTCTTTCACTCTGGCAGGCCACCCCTCTGGTGGGCCACCCCTCCAACCCTGGGGAGCAGAGCCTTTCTGCTCTTTTCCAGGTTACCTTGAGTAGGAGAACTGCCTCACTGGGTCCCTGTGGGTTCTGTCTCTCAAAAATTTAGAGTCCTTAGTTTCAAAGATGTATGATAGAGCACCTAAGACACAATCTGCTCTTGTCGCCATCTTGGCTCCACCCTGACATACATCATTTTTTAAGAAATATTTTATTTATTTTGAGTTTTACAATTTCCCCCCCCCCCCAATTCTTGCTTCCTCCCCCCACAGAAGGCATTCTGTTAGTCTTTACATTGGTTCCATGTTATATATTGATCTCAGTTGAATGTGATGACAGAGAAATCATATCCTTAAGGAAGAAAAATAAAGTATGAGATAGTAAAATTACATAATAAGATAACAGTTTTTTTCTAATTTGATGGTAATAGTCTTTGGTCTTTGTTCAAAGTCCATAATTCTTTCTCTGGATGCAGATGGTATTCTCCATTGCAGATACCCCAAGAGTGTCCCTAGTTGTTGCATTGAAAGGATGAGCAACTCCATCAAGGTTGATCCTCACCCCCATGTTGCTGTTAGGGTGTACAGTGTTTTTCTGGTTCTGCTCATCTCACCCAGCATCAGTTGATGCAAATCCTTCCAGGCTTCCCTGAATTCCCATCCCTCCTGGTTTCTAATAGAACAATAGTGTTCCATGACATACATATACCACAGCTTCTGAAGCCATTTCCCAATTGAAGGACATTCACTTAATTTCCAGTTTTTTTTGCCACCACAAACAGGGTTGCTATAAATGTTTTTGTACAAGTGGTGTTTTTACCCTTTTTCATAATCTCTTCAGGGTATAGACCCAGTAGTGGTATTGCTGGGTCAAAGGGTATGGACATTTTTGTTGCCCTTTGGGCATAATCACAAATTGCTCTCCAGAAAGGTTGGATGAGTTTTCAGCTCCACCAATGATGTATTAGAAGACATGCATCTTTAAAAGTACTGTGTCATTTCTCAAAGGCAAGTCAGTCAGTCTTCTTCTCCTCTTCAGATGACTAACGTGGCCCCATCTATGTATTAGGAAAATTATTCTGACAAATTCTTCTCCTTATAGGATGAATTGAAAAGGAAAGAGTTAGGGGGCAAGGATATTTAAAGTAATATAGGTGTGAAGTAGAAAGTACTGAATTAGTAGGTACAGTCATGTGAATGGAGAGAAGGGAACAGATGGAGGAGATGGGGAGGTTCTATGATTTGGACTTGGAAACTGACAGGATGTGGAAGGCAAAAAGAGGAAGGAATCAAAGAGAGCCCAAGATCTTGAACTTGAGGGATTTATTGGTACCATGAACAGTAGTAGGAAAATTGGGAGGAGGGACAGTTTTGGAGGAAGAAACATGAAGTTAGTTTTTAATATAATGAACTTGAGGTTCAGGTAGGACATCCAGGTATAATTGGAGAATTGGAGCTCAAGGGAAATTGAGGTTGGACTGACAGATTTTAGAGCCACTTCCAAAGAGGTAATCGTGGAACCACAGGAGAGAATAATGGCCAAAGGAGACATCTAGAGAAAAAAAAATAGATACATAGAAGAGAGCCTTGGGTATTACACATGTAAGAGGATAAAGAATCAACAAAAGAGATTAAGCATGGCCAGAGAAGAAGGATATGTATAAGAAAGCAGTGTCACAGAAAGTAAATGAAGGAAGAGAATGCAGTAAGGGTTAGTCTACAGTATCAAAATTTGCAGAGGTGCAGCTAGTTGGCACAGTGGATAGAGCACCAGCCCTGAAGTCAGGAGAACCTGAGTTCAAAGCAGCCTCAGATACTTAATAATTACCTAGCTGTGTGACCTTGGGCAAGTCACTTAACCCCATCTGCCTTGCAAAAAGCAAAAAAAAATCAGTTGCAGAAGTCATTGTAAATAAGGAAAGAGAAAAGAACATCAGAATGAGGTTTTAAGAGCTCAACAGTAACCTTAAAGAAACAGAGTGGTGGGATGGAATACAAATTGCATAAAGGGAGAGAGGAAAAGAAGAGGGGAGAGATAAGGACAGAAAAAAGGGGTAGGAAGGGAGGGGGGAAGGAAGAAAGAAAAGAAGGAAGAAAGAAAGAAAAGAACAAAGGAAGGAGGATGCTTCTGTTTGACCTTTGTTATCAAAGAAGACCATGACACCAGGAAGGTGTCAAGAACATAAATTGGATTTGAGTGCTGTGCAAAGTCACCAGCCTCACTTTCTCCTCCCAGAGCCATCTGGGTCCAGTGACCAGTTGTGAGGCAATGAGGGTTAAGTCACTTGCCCAAGGTCACACAGCTAATAAGTGTCAAGTGCCTGAGGTAAGTTTTGAACTCCTGTCCTCCTGACTCCGGGGTCATGCTCTATACATTCTACTACCTAGTTGCCCTGAAGAAGGAGGAAGGAGGAAGAAAGAGAGAAGGAAGAAAGCAAGGGAGATAGGGAGGGAGGGAGGAAAAGGAGAAAGGGAGAGAGAGTAGGAAGGAAAGAGAAAGGGAGAGAGGAAAAGAAGGAAATGAAAAGATGAGCTAGAAAGCCTAATTCTGTCATTCTCAGGGTGGGTATTAAAGGCATATCAGGGAAGTTATAAAGACCAAAATAAGCAGGGAACACATGAAACAACCAGGTGACCTAGTGCGATGACAGCTGCTTATTTCTGCTGATGGTAACTGAAGCTAACCACAGAATGGTTCCACATGTCAGAACTGTGACATGTTGCTGTCCATCCATCAGTACTTGCTGACCTGGGACCCTATTCCTGCACTCCACAACCCCTCGGGGCTGGATAGGAAAGATACAGGCAGATATATTTCTTCTCACAGGTGTCAGTTGCTCATCTTCCTTCTCATCCTCATTGCCCTCTGAGCCCCAAGGGAGGCAGGCAGATGTTTAGAAGTCAGAGGGTGGCTGTATCTGGTCATTGGAGTGCGGGGTCAGTTTGTGACTGGATTACTAGTTATCTGAGAAGTGAACAGAGGGCTGAACTTGAAAATCAGAAAGATCTGGGTTTTAATTCTGGCTCAGACATTAAATAACCTAGGACAAGTCACTCCTTCACTTTTTTTTCTCATCTGGAAAAATGGAAATGGTAATGACACCCATCTAACAGAGTTAGTATGAAAATCAAAACACATAAAATATGGAAATGATTTAGTGACCCTAAAGCTGTAAAACTTTCAGGTATTCTCTTCATTATCCTCATCATTTCCTTCATGTGCAATGAGAATTTACTACTCTAGGACTAAATGTCCTCCAATGGAGGATAGACCCAGCTAGAAACCTCTTTGAGAAAAGTGGATGATTGAAGTAGCTAAGTGGTACAATGGATAGAACCTAGGTCTAGAGTGAGGAGAACCCGAGTTCAAATGTGACCTCAGACACTTACTAGCTTGTGACCCTGAACAAATCACCTAAACTCAAATGCCTCCAAAAAAAATTAAAAAGTAGATGCAATACCACTAAGCCACAGGAGGTTCCTTCTGTGAGATCTTCAAGAACAGGAATAGACGCCACCACTGGGGTTCAGATTTCAGTTTTGTTACTTATTACCTATTATTTTTACCTACTTATTACCTATTATTTTGGCATGTCACTTACTTGGACCCACAGTTTCATTCATTAGATTAGGGGAGAGACAATGTCATAAAGTAAATAGAACATATCTTGAAGTAAGGAAAGACCTGGGTTTAGATCCTGCCTTTAGCCTGGGACCCTGAAAAGTCCCTTACTCCTTCATGGCTCAGGCAACTCTTTAAGATAATGATTTTCAAATCTGCATCTATGAATGGGAGTAGGGTGAGGGGGGAGAGAGACACTACATTGATAAAAATCAGAGTCCTGACCAAGTCCTGGTCCCCTTGCTAAATTAAGGAATTAGACTAAACTAGTGGTGTCAAACTCAAAAATAGTAGCCACTAAACGAGGCAAGGATATCTGCATCCTACATACTAACTTAATTTCAAACAGTTATAATATCATTATTTTATTGAATTTTCATTTGTTTTGTCAAGTATTTACTGAGTACATTTTGATCTGGTTTGGGCCACACTCAGGAATGTTGTTAGTGGGCCACATATTGACACCCCTGGAATAAATGATCTTCTAGGTCTTCTCTCTTCCAGTCTGAGCCTCAAACTGACCTTTCCTTTCTCCTTTTTCCTTACTTTCCCTGTCCCTCACCTCCAGGCCTTGTCAGCACTTATTCTATGACTCCTCCAACCCTGAACATCACAGAAGAAGAGTTCGTGATTGACGCCCAGGATACCCTGGCCATCACCTGCAGGTAAAGACCCTCCAGTGAAGCTACACCCAGTCTTCCTGACCACTTCCCATCTCTGTGAAGCAGGAAGGTTGGATCTCACTGAGGGGAAGATGTTTGGAAGTCTTAAGACATGGGGAAGAGGAATCCCAGGATTGTTCTTCCATGGAGAGATTAATGTTGGTGTGGCCCCAGGCAGAGATGAGCAATTGGAACTCCTGGGGAGATATCTCAATCCCATAGGCTTTCTCCTCAGAAAAATACCCCATTCTCTTGTCTCCCATTCAATAAGCCACCACTGTCCCCATGCCTGACCCCCATCTGGAGGAGGTGAAAATTCCCAAGGTGTTCCTTTCCTACACACATAATCAAAGCTACTTCTGGTAAGGAGAAAGAAATTGGGCTGAAACCAATAGAGAAAAACTTGCAAAGTGACCTAAAAAAACCTTCAGATTCTCATAGAAATGACACTATTGGAACTCATGGGAATGGAAATGGAGCTAGGCCCTCTTAAGTCTTTCCATGCTGACTGGATTCATGAATCTTTGCTGCACAGACCAAATATCTTTAAGACCTTCTGACCCTGCAGAAAGACTTCTTTCTAACACAGGATAATGTAGGCAGGTCCTGAGAGCAAGGGATGTATCTTGGTTCAGAGAAAAGATTGCTAGCTTGGGAATCCAACAGCATGGGTTTAAACCCAAGCTCAGGTATTTGTTCCAGACCTCAATTACTCAGCAGTAAAATTGAGAATTAGATTGAATGGGCTCTACGGTCTCTTCCAGCTCTAAATCTGTGATCCTGTGAACCCAAATGATAGACCCCTCTATCACAGTTGCCATGATATGTATCCGTGGTTATCTTTCCACTTCCCTCTCAGCCCGACTCTAGAAATTATCTAGAGGCTGGACCAAATTCTCCCTACTCACAGCTATTTTTGCCACTATGTCATATGATAATAGAATTCTAGGTCTAGAGTTGGAAGGGTCTCAGAAGCCATCAAATTCACCTTTCTCATTTCACATATGAGGAAATTGAGGCTGAGGGATTTGAATAGGTTGCCAATTAAATTTATGGAAGCCTGAAATATTGATCCATGGATCCCTTGAAGTCCTAGAGAACCCTGGTTAAGAACCTCTGAGCTAGTGGTTTTAATGTGAGGAACAACCAGATCTCCCAAGGAGAACAGATGGGCCCATCAGCCACCATTTCTTTTCTTTTAATATTTTTATTTGTTTTTCCAATAACATGCAACAATAATTTTCACCAGTCATTTTTTTTTGGCAAGGTTTTGAGTTTTACATTTTTCTCCCTCCCTCTCTTCCCTCCCCCTTTCCCCAACAGAAAGCAATCTAATATAGGCTCTACATGTGTAATTATTCAGCTCCATTTTTTAAACATCTCTCATGTGCAAACTTCTGGGGATACAAAGCAAGGCAAAAAGACAGACCTTGCTCTCAAGGAGACAAGATAAAAATAAGTATATACAAAGAAGATACATACCCAGGAGATTCTGGAGATAATAGGAGAGAAGCATTGGTATGAAGGATGATTGGAAAAGGCTTCTCACATAAGGTGAGATTTGTTTGAGACTTGAAACCAGGAGATGGAGAAGAAAGAGTTCCAAGCACAGGAGACAACTGGAGAAAAGGCTCAGAGTTGGACATTAGATGAGAGGAGTAACAAGGATACGTGGAGGAGATTAAGATGTTAAACAGTACAGCCAGGAACACCATAGTGCTCCCTAGAGCAGAAAGACTCATCTTTCTGAGATCTAATCCAGACTCAGACACAAACTAACTGTGAGACCCTGGGCAAGTCAGTTAATGCTGCTTGCCTAAGTTTCCTCATGATCTACAAAAGGAAATGTCAAACCACTCAGTATCCCTGCTAAGAAAACTCAAATGAGGACATGAAGAATCAGGCATAACTGAACAACAACAGCAAATATCACAGAGTTAATAAGTGCCCCCCCCCAAATGTACCTGCTTTGCCTGCTGCAGAGTAGTATTACAGGTCTATCAGATAGTCGTTGCACTAGTTGATCCTACTCTGGGCTGCATTTAAATGGGCTGTGAACCATCTCTCTGGAGACAGAATAAATTAGCTTTTCTCAGTTTTCATCCCACATTCCAACCAGCATTTATTAGCTGTCAGGGATACAGTGGCAAATGACACCAATCCCTTCCCTCATTGAGTTAATAGTCTCAAATGTAACCTAACAGTAGATTATCGATTTCAGGAAACTGTTCAGGTAGGAGACTCCACAGAAGCTGTGGGCATCTGGGGGATTATTCTGATTCTTTCTGTTCTTAGGAACAGCGAAAAGCAAGGAGTCCCTTTCCTCTGCCTTGGTGAAAGCCTTGGAGCTAAGTGTTTTAGATACCTTTTAGTCAAACCCCACCAACCTCCCTCATGGGAACTCTTTCTACCTCCCCATTGTCCTGAAATATTCTGGTGCCGCTTATAATTTAGTGTCCTGTCAATTCAATTGTCCCTCAATTCTACACAAGACCTTTTCTGATCACCCGATGCTAGTGCCTTTTCCCCCAACATATCTTTCATTTATTTTGTATAGATCCATAGATGTACATATGATTCTCATACACCTCTCATCCCCCCCCCAATGGAATGGAAGCCCATTGAGGACAGGAACAGTTTAACTTCTGCCTTTGTATCTGTCTTTGTATTTCCAGAGCCAACAGTCTCTGACCTATGTTAGGTTCCTAATCAATGCTTATAGATTGATTGTTCATGATTGTTCATTCTTCTTGATCAAGCGTCTTTCAGAAAAGAAATTCCTTTCTTCAATGAATCATTCATTCAGCAAATATGCTGAGCATGTACTGGGTTTAGAACCCTATTCTAGACACTAGAATAAGAGAAACAAGATTTAAAAAGATATGATCTCTGCCCCTGGGGAGCTCACTGGGAGGATATGACATAGACACAGACAAATATAATGTAAATTTTAATTCAATAAACATTTATTAAATTCCTGCTGGGTGAAGAACAGTCTAGTAAGTGAAGAATATGCTACTAGGAGATGTACAAAGTTTAGATAAAACAGTCCTGGGGCAGCTAGGTGGCACAGTGGATAAAGCACTGGCCCTGGAGTCAGAAGTACCTGGGTTCAAATCCGGTCTCAAACACTTAATAATTACCTAGCTGTGTGGTTTTGGGCAAGCCACTTAACCCCATTTGCCTTGCAAAAACCTAAAAAAAAAAAAAAAAACACGGTCCTACCTATCCACTAAATAATGTCTAGTGGGAGGGATAAGATGAAAACACAGATCACTGTAAAACGTAATATTACATCATAAGTAGACAGCATCTTTATCTTAAGGATAAAGAGTTCACCTTAGACTGGGGTCAGGTGACACACATTGGCTGTGTAATCTTGGGTGTCACTTATCCTCCCTTTTCCCCAGCAATTCTTTAAAATTATATGCTACAGGAAAAGGGCCAATCTACATAGGAGAATCTCCTTTCTGGAAGTTTTTTATTTTACTAAATCATGAATCTAGTCTAAATTAACCCATAAGTACTTCAGAGAGTATAAGGACATGTTATTTGCAGTCCTGGGGGAAGAACATTATTGATTGACAAGAAGTATTGGAAAAAGTTTCATGGAGGAAGGGTCAGTTAATTGGACTTTAAATGTCACATTGGAAAAATGCAAAAGGAATGCTAGCAAATACACAGAGATGGGAAATTTCAGGGAACAGAGGGTTGTCCAGTTTAGTGTGCAGTGAAGAATGTTATATAATACTCCATTGTTTGACTTTTAAAGCATTTTACAACATTCCAACCTACCTTTCTAGGTTTCTTATATGTAATTCCTCTTTTTACCTTCTAAAGTTCAACCCAATGATCTCCTTAATATCTTCACAAATGTCAGTCCATTTTCTGCCTTTGTACTAGTGGTCTCCACCTGAAATCAACTCACTTCATATCTTCCAAATTCAGCTTAAACCCCACTTTCTATATGAAGCCTTTCTTCATCTCCTCAGCTGTTATTTGACCCCCTCCTTAAACTCTCTCATTTTTTTGGCATTTATTCTCTTTATCTATACTGTTCCCTGATAGAATGTAACCTCTTTGGTGGCAAGGAGCATTCCACTCTTGTCTTTGTATCTCCAGTGCCTGGGACAATGTCTGGTCTATAAAGTCAGTCCTTATAAGTTCTTGTTGATTTATAAATATGAAAAGATACAATTATGTAAGATTGGATAAGAACTAAAATTACATAAAGTTCTGAATGCAAAGGAAAGATTCAGAGTGAAATCCTCTCTTCAAAGCTTCCTTCTGGCTGCTTCCTGGGGCTGTCCATCCCTCCTTCACACCTTGCCTCCTCTTGACCCAGGATATAACTATCTTGTTTCCTTGAACAAATGCCTTCTTTTAATCATACCAATCAATGTTTCCCCTTCCCTATCACCTTTGTGATAGGACTCCTGACCTCCCAGCTTTCTCTGCCTTGCTCTTCTTCCCTCCTCCCTCTTCTACCTTCACCACTGCCCAAACCTGGAAGAATCACAGGCCAGACTGTAAACTTCTTGAACTATATTTTGCCTTTTTTTAAATCCCTGAGTTTAGTACAGTGTCTAGCATATGTATGATTGATTTTTGAGAGTTTCTCAAGGGTTTATTGACAAACTTGAGAAAGCTATAGACTAATGAAGAGTTAAGGAGTCCAGAAAATAAGTGATCTCCTTAGATACTCTCTCCAATAGGAAGCTGGAAAGAGTGTTGGGCTCAAATTACAGCTTTGCTACTTACTGACTGAAGGCAAGTTACCCTTCAGGTTGTGTGGGGTGGTGTCTTACCTTGCCTTACTTTATCTTACCTTACCTTATTTTACTCAAATTCCTATCATGTATTATCCTTCACAAAATTTCAGAGTTACAAAGAATCTTCCATCAATAACATATAGGCTAGGGGGCAGCTAGATGGTACAGTGAATAGAGCACCAACCCTGGAGTCAAGAGAACCTGACAGTTCAAATCCAACTTCAGATACTTAATAATTATCTAGCTGTGTGACCTTGGGCAAGTCACTTAATCCTACTGCCTTGAAAAAAAAAAAGGAAAAAATATAGCCTGAAAAGCTTCAAGTGAGGAGGAAACCCAGTATTTCTCAAGGGAGGCCATTCCACTTTTGAATAACTGCTAGCTTCTTCCCTGAACCCTGAACAACTCCCAGTCCCTGCCCCTTCCCTTTTCTACTCTAGTCCACTGCTAATTAACCCCCTTAGGAAAATACAGCTATGTTTCTCCACTATCTCCTAGGCCATGTGAGGGGCTTATATAGGTTTACACAGCTATAAATGGAGAGTGGAGAGAGATTGGGGAGGGTGGGAAACTTGGTATATGCAAAGTGCTAAAGTCTGTTGTCTGTCTTTCAGAAGGAAATCTAGGCAAATTAGCTGCACTTCACGTGTTTCCTTTCTCACAAAGACAGCCTTGCCACACAGAGCCCAAGTAAATGGGTACTCAAGCTAACAGGCCCTAACACCAGCTACTTGGAACTTTTCAGGAAAAGTCAGGTTTCTCCATCATTCCTAGGGATCCAGGAAGCCAAGAGAGAAAGGGAAATTGGCTTATTTAGGATCTCACTGCCTACAGGGAGGTGTCTTCCACCAGGACAGAAGTGGTGTCCATTGACCTAGACCAGTAAAGCCTATTTGTAAACAATTTGACAAGTTTTGCTCTTCTGAAGTTTCTACTAGTCATCCATCTGGCTTAGAAGTCTCTGACCCCAAAGTCTTTTATACAAGTGTATAGTGAGTCCCTCCCAAGGCCCTAGAACTGCCTAAGAACTGTGAGATTCTCATGCCCATATTCTACAAAGGATTCCCCTGTCTAGCAGAGCAGGGCATTCAGACCAGGTTTGGCATTGCCAACCATGGCTTAGTCCTCTGGGCTCCTCAGAGAAGTGCCAGAACTCTCTTTTCCTTAGCCCCTTTTCTGGGATCCTAATCCCTCTCCTTCATCTCTCCCATATTCTCTCCCCTTCTTTTCTGCCTTTCCCATTTCATTCACCCTAGGAAGGTGGGTCCAGGAGTGATCCCTGTCATACCACACCCATAACTCTTCTCTTTTCTTCCTTTCCCTCTGCCAGAGGACAGCACCCCTTGGAGTGGGCATGGCCCCGGGGCTGGGAGGAGCCTAGACAAGGTGACAAGGAGAGCAAAGCTGGGGGGCCAGCAGAGGCCGAGGCTGGAGCTGAACGAGACTGCGAGGGCACTGACAGCCGGCCCTACTGTAAGGTGCTGGTGCTAACCAGGACTCTGGCCAATGACACCGGCTCCTATACCTGCTACTACAAATACATCAAGGCCAGAATTGAGGGCACTACCGCAGTGAGCACCTATGTGTTTGTGAGAGGTGAGAACCATCCAGGGACCCCCTTGGGTGTAGACCTCCATAGGAGGGGCAAGAGGGAGGGAGACCTGAGGGAATTGGTGGAGGGGGAAGAAGTAACATTTAGAATTGAAGGAGCCTTTGAGATCACCTAGGAGTCTTAGCTTACCTCTCCTTAACCTTGAAAGTTTATTTGGTATTGTCCTCCCCAAAATCCTGTGAGATATATACAGTACAAATGTAATATCTGCCTTTCATGAAGGGGAACATTGAGATTTAAAGCACCCAAATTATTTGCATGAGTAACAGAACTAGGATGAGAATTTAGGTCTTCTAAATCTCTCTCTACTATCAAGTAGGTGCTAGGGAAGGAAGCCATAGGAAAAAAAGGAGTGAGTAGCAGATGATAAGAGTAGAAAGAGTGTTGAATTTAAAATAAGAAATCCTGAGTTCAAATCCCAGTTCTGCCATATACTATGTGTTTAAATAGGAGCAAATCACTTCACCTCCCAGAATCTCAATTTCCTCACCTTTACAATGGTGGAGTGCAACAGATTAGATAGTCTCTGAGATCTCATCTTGCCCTAGATCTGTGGTACAATGAGTACTTTCCCAGAGGATTTATAAGGGTTGCTACTAGGCCAGAGCTGCATGGGTTGGGAATGGGGTAGGAGATAACAGTTGCTCCAGAATCTTCCCTGATCTTTAACATGAAAGCAGCTTCTTGCCCAGAATCCTTGGAAAAATATAGGCGATGAAAGGGTGAGGGGGCACATCTGCTTTTTTTTTTTTAACTACTTATCTGTGGACACCAACAAGGACCAAGAAGGCTTCCTGAGATCTTGGGACCATGGCCCTCACCCCACATGGCCCCTGTGGCATGGCATCCTCAGCCAGTCATTTAGAGCTAATGACCAGAATAAAGTGCTGTCAGTATTAGCATGAGGATTAGCAATTGCAGGGGCACAACTTAGTTACAGTGCCCAATTTAGTCTATTGAGGAAAATAGCTCCCTTAAAGATTCTCTCTCACTTCCAGATCTCATTGTTCAGCCCCCTAAGCATGGTCCTTTTCACACCCGGCCTTCACCAGGGTCTCCCCCAGTACTGTAACCTCCCATCACTCTCAACTCCCTGGACTTTAAAGATGCAGTGAAACTTTCTATATCTCTGCTTCACTGATGTCCTGATGTGACTGAAGCAGAACTCTGCTTCAGTCTTAACTATTCCTAAATTTCCCTTAGATCATAGTAGAAACTTGATTGCTTCCAGGTGGAAAAAATTCAGGCAAAATCTGACAAAATCATTTTTGAATGGACAAATAGCCTCCTATTTTGGAAGAGTGTTTCCTAAGTATGATTTTTTAGTATGATGAGTATCCTTTTGTATGATGGCTATGATTGAGAATGGATAAATCAGTAGGTCTTTTCCCACTATCAGGGGACTATCAGGGTCCCATGCTCTGATATTAAACTTACTTTTAAAAACGGGGGAAATGATAAAGAGGATGGTATCAGGAAAACCTGGAAAGATTCATGAATTGATGCAAAATGAAGTGAGCAGAACCAAGAGTACAATTAACAAAGTAACAGTAGTATTGCAGATAAACTGTGAAAGACTTACTAACTCTCATCAACACAATAACCCTTTAAAATTCCAAAGAACTTATGATGAAAAATGCTATCCACTTCCAGATAGAAGATTCAGAGTGTAGTTAGCATATTTTTCTTTTTCTTGATTTTTTCAGAAAATGGCTAATGCATTTGTTTTGCATAACTTTAACAGATTTTGTAATTTTTTTAAAACTCAATAGAGGAGGAGGAAGAGGAGAGATTTTGGAACTGAAAATGAAATAAAATGGATTTTTTTAAAACTGAGAGCAGGGAAGGGCTCAAAAGGTCAAAGATGCAACTACTGCTGATCCCTGACCTGATGACCCAAGTCATCATAGCCCAGATGCTCCAAGTTCCATATTCAAAACTTTAGGCAATTCCCAACATAGTCCAGCATATATATGACTTCTTCAGGAAAATGCATAATACAAGGGAAAATAGATACATGGGGAAAGTCACCCAGAAACATCAGATCTCTGAATCTTCACTGCTGTCCTATACAGAGGTTTCATCTGCCTTTTCTTTCTCTCTCTCTTTCTCTCTTTCTCTCTCTCTCTCCCTTTTTCTCTCTCTCTCTCTTTCCCAGACAATCATCACTACAAACTTATTAGAATGAACAGGCAATTACAAACATTGGCCCAAAGTCTCTGATCCTTCTTGCTTTCCTCAGGCTGCTTTGAAATGATATAAAGCCTAATGTCCTTCATTGGGTTCTTGAAAGTAGTTGCTGCCTTCCACCTCTACCACTCAATTGCCATGCCTTTCCAATTTTGGTGATAGTTTCTATTTTAGCAACAGCACAATCCTAAGTGATAGGATAATTGCCCTCTACTGAAATCTTGAGTTCCTGTATCAACCTGGGACTTAAGGACAGGTCTCCCTTCAGTTTTGTAACTCATTTAAGGGAGCACTGCAAACTGGCAGGTAACCCTTCCCTGTTCAGTGTCATCTTGATCGTTTCAATATTGTGTTCCTACTTATCATGATCATTTTGAGTCTCTCCCTTAGCTTTGAGTCATCTGCAGAACTAATAAATCTGCTTTCAGTGCCTTCCTTTACTAAGTCATTCATAAATATTCAAAGGGAAACCAATTTCAGTTCTCCCTGATTGTACTATCATCCAGGCCACATTTCCTCATCTGACCCACAAGAATATTCAAATCCTTTAAGTCAAGGTAGGTTATTATCTTATTGCTCTAACAGACTATCAACCTTTGGCCTATTCTCAGTTCTTAGTACAGTATCCAGCAGCTAGTAAGTTTTTGGGGTTTTTTTTTAGGATTTTGCAAGGCAAATGGGGTTAAGTGGCTTTCCCAAGGCCACACAGGTAGGTAATTATTAAGTGTCTGAGACTGGATTTGAACCCAGGTACTCCTGACTCCAGGGCCCGTGCTTTATCCACTGCTCCACCTAGCCACCCCAGCTAGTAAGTCTTAATAATTGCTGTTGACTTGACAAATATTTTTAAATGAAGATAGTTGACAGTTCTTAGTCAACCCTTTCTGATTCCTAGTGATCCTTGAATTCTAAGTGTTCATAAACCAACCATTTAATGATCCTTTCTGAAATAATTTTTAGAAAGTTTTTGCCAGTCTCACACTAATTCTTGCATGTCTTTTATTTTTTATTTATTTTTTTATCTTCACTATTTTTTTCATTTTTTGTTAATTCAATCTTTTTTTTTTGCAAGGCAAATGGGGTTAAGTGGCTTGCCCAAGGCCACACAGCTAGACAATTATTAAGTGTCTGAGGCCGGATTTGAACCCAGGTACTCCTGACTCCAGGGCCGGTGCTTTATCCACTGAACCACCTAGCCACCCCTTGTTAATTCAGTCTTGACAAAGCCTAATAATATGAACATTTGTATATACAAAGATTAGGAAAAGAGTGTTGTATGTGAAAATATGAATCCATACAACTTATTTTAACTATTAAATTCAATAGTTTCAAAACTATCCATTCTCTCTTTTCTATTGTGCATTTTTTTTTTTTAGTTTTTGCAGGGCAATGGGGTTAAGTGGCTTGCCCAAGGCCACACAGCTAAGTAATTATTAACTGTCTGAGGTGGGATTTGAACTCAGGTAGTCCTGACTCCAGGGCCAATACTCTATCTACTGCACCACCTAGCCACCCCCTCTATTGTGCATTTTAAAAAATGCTTCATTGATGCTTTTACATCTTTTTCTTATTCTGGGGGAGAGAACATCACCATCACTAATCTTTTCTCCCCTCCCCCTAAAAAAACTTCTTCTACACAAAAAATTTAAAAAGCCTTCTCTTATGACAACATAGCATAGTAAAAACAAATCCATAAATTAGCTCAATCAGAAAATATATGTCTCATTCTGCACCTCTGGTCCAACATGGCTCACAAGAAATGAGAATGCTGCTTAGTCATTGGTCCTCCAGAGTTATGGTTGATCAATGTATTCATCAGAGGTCTTAAGTCTTTCAAAGTCCTACATAGTTTTTTTAAAGATTTTTTTTGTTATTTTTAGCATTATTCACAAGGTTCAGTTCATTCTGGGACTTGCTCATCTGACATTTCTATACAAATATTTTGCATTTATCATTTTATATATATGCCCCAGCTTCCCCCACCTTTTGCATATATATACTTAGTACACCTGAGAGCTCCTTAGATGGCCACATTGGTCCCTTTATACTCTTCTCCATTTTCTGCTTCATCTGGAAAATGTATAAGTGTGTCTTCAGAATTACACTTTCCATATCCTTTAATGTGTTATGAATCATTAATTCTTTATAAATTAATCCAAAGAATCATAAACTTGTTTTTCTCAGAACTTTTTAAAATCTACTTTCTTATAGGAAGAAAAAGAATATATTTTTCTTTATTATGATTAATGCTAGGATAACATGATCACTTTCTCCTAAATTCTTCTATTTCACAAACTAGTCGCTTTTTATTAATCAGAAGCTCCATAATAGGTTTTTCTCCTCATCTGTTTTCTTGGAGATGAATTTTTCATTATGGCAGGAATTTCTTAGATTTTTATTATGGCAGAAATTTCTTAGATTTTCAGCAGTTGTCACTGCTGCCACACCAGTTCTACAATCTGCTTTTAGGAAAACATCATCTACATCTGCTATGTTATCAAGCAATCTGTAGTATAGGTGATCCTACCCCCAAATTAGTTCTATTTCTTTCTCTTTTCATCTTATTTTTAATAACACAGTGCTAAATGACTTCTTTTTCAGTATAAAATGAAAACAATCCTGGTTACCAAAGTACTTAACCTGTAGCTGGTATATGAAACCAGGGACCTTCAAATTCCCTGTCAGTATATAAGTGAGGCTTTGGCTATGGCAAGACAGAACTTAACTGGAGAAAGCAAGTCTGAAATCCCAGCTATGCCCATGAAGGTCAATGACTGATAGGGATTTGAACGTGGGGTTATGACCTGACATTTGGCATGTTGTCCCTGCCCTGGAGCCCCTCCCAGTCTCCTTACTCATCCACCCAGGCACTCAGGAAGTCTTGTTTTTCCTCTTTCCTTTTCATCCTTCCTATCCTTTCTCCTTTCTTCTTCCTTCTTTCTACCTCCTCTGTCTTCTTCCTTTCCTTCCTCTATCCTGTTGCATTACATCTCTGTTTCTATTTCATACCCATCCTTCTCCTCCTTATTCCTCCCTCATTCTTCTCTTTCTGCTTCTCCTCTTTTACCCTCCTCAACCTTCTCTTCTTTCCCTCTTCTATTTCTTTCTTTTCTCTCCACTTCTTCATTTCTCCTTTCTCCCTCTTCCTCGGCGGATGGCTGTCCTTGGCCTCAGACTTCGAGCAGCCCTTCATCAACAGGCCAGACACTCTCCTGGTCAACAAGGACCATACGTGGGTACCCTGCCTGGTGTCCATCCCGGACCTCAACGTCACTCTGCACTCGGTATGAACCACCACTCCCTTTCTTCCTTTCACACCACCACCCCTTATTTCCCCTGTCCTGCTCCAAATACCTCCTCCCTGCCCAAGGTTTCCTATCCCAGTGAATCAGAGCTGGAGGTGTCTGGTGACCATTCCTGGAGAAAGGGCCATGGCTCCAGCTACCCCTCAGTGATGGTGGGGAGGGGAGAGGTGGCCAGCCCCTGACCATCCACCCCACCCCTAGCAAATCAGGGTGATCCAGCCAGATGGACAAGAGATCGTGTGGGATGACAGGAAGGGAATGCTGGTGCCCACGTCACTTCTCGGAGATACCTTGTTCCTCCAGTGTGAGACCATCATCCGGGGCCGAACCTTCCGTTCCAACTTCTTCATCATCCATATCACTGGTATGATAGGAAAAGCTTACTCCTACCAAACCATAGAATATTCCCCCTTCATATTCATCCCAGTGTTACTTACTCCTACTTTGGCCTCAAGCCCTTGTTTATGAGATACCACAGAATGAGGACTATGAAACCTTCCCCAATCATGGATTCCAGGGAGGGAGTTGTATTCCTCACTTCTGCTGGGTCTCACAACCCTGACACTGATGGTATTGGATATGGGGCTTGCAGCAAAGAGGAAAGACTAGAGAGCAACCCCAGTAACTGGACCTGAACCAGGGCTTTGAAATCATTTTTGCATATGCATATATATCTGTGTCTCTGAACATTCATACATATTGTGTATGGGCATACATGCATCTTTCTATGTAGGTCCTGTGCTCTCTTGCATTCTTTGTGTTACAATATTGTCTTATGTGTTTGCCTGTGCCTTCCAGGGAATGAGCTATATGACATTCAGCTGTATCCCAAGAAGGCCTTGGAGCTGCTGGTTGGGGAGAAGCTGGTCCTGAACTGTACCGTGTGGGCTGAGTTCAATTCAGGAGTCACCTTCCAGTGGGATTATCCTGGGAAGCAGGTTAGCCCCCTCTTCCTTCCAACCCTTCATGGCCCAGCAGAACCCCCTTGCTTATCCTTCTCCAGAGTGGACTGGCTCTTCATGGTTGGAGACCACCTTGCATAGGGTTCTGCTCTCCATAGCTCTATCACAGCAACCCTCCAATGGGTTCTGATCAGCCCCTTCCTCCACACTTTTTAAACACATAGCTAGTGCTCTATCGGCCTTTCCTTCAGTAAGGAGCCTCTATCACCTGGAAATATTCTTCAAATCCCTAAATCATCTGCATCGATGCTTTGCTCTTTAGAGTAACCTGGAGGTTCATGTGGATCATAAGACTGAGACTAAGGAGGCAAAAGAGACTAAAATTAAACATGTATTCTTTAGAGGAATTTCTAGACTCTAATTTCTCAAGTTATAATAATAATAATAATTAAGAGTTATATTAATGTTAATATAATTGTTATAATCATTATTAAGTTCATTGGGTATAAGTCAATGTTAGTTAATAATTGATATTCTATTGTTTTATGATTCAGTTATGCTTCTATAATTAATATCCTAACTAATAACTAATCATGAAGGCCAAAATGAATAGAAGATAGAACTAGCCTCAGAGTCAGGATGACCTAGTTTGCAGTTCTGCTCAGATACAGACTAGCAGTGTGGTTACTTACTCTTTCTATATCCCAAATCAACACTCCATAGTTTGTGGCTGTAAGATGCAGAGTAGGTGCCAGTTCACACTGGTAAAAAGTTTTCTCATTGGGAATATCTTACACCAATGAAATCATAGTTCTATACCTCCTCAAAATTAATAAAAGCAATAATGATTCCCCACATTTCTATAATATTTTGTGGTTATATAATGCTTACATTGCTATTATGCCATTTAAACAGCATAATAATTTTGCTAGTGCAATGATTAATATGCTTATTTTACATGTAAGGAAACTGAGATTCAGAAAAGAATCTCATTCTTAGTAGTATACCTTGCTCCTTCATCAAGGAAGGTTAATTCAGTTAATTGTTCCCTCAGTGGTAAAACATTCTAAAACAAACCAAAAAACTCTCATTGTATTATAGTAACCTAGAAATAGCTTATAGCATGCCAACTAACACTAAATATGTTAGTTGGCACCACCCTAGTCTTAATGTTCATAGACTTAGAGTTGAAAGAGACCTTAGAGCAAATCAAATCCAACCCCTCTCTTTTATAGACAAAGAAACCAAGGCACAGAAAGGTTAAATTACTTGTCTGTGGCCAACTAGTAAGCATCTAAGACAAGATCTGAGCTCAGTTCTCAACCCCCAAGTCTACTTCCCTATCCATTTATCTATGCTGCTGTTCTTCATGGTCAGGTTCCTTTGTTTTTTTTAGATTTTTGCAAGGCAAACAGGGTTAAGTGGCTTGCCCAAGGCTACACAGCTAGGTAATTATTAAGTGTCTGAGACCAGATTTGAACCCAGGTACTCCTGACTCCAGGGCCGGTGCTTTATCCACTACGCCACCTAGCCGCCCCCAGGTTCCTTTTCAAAAGAGATCCTCCTATCCAGGAGAAGTTTCTTCATAACTGTTTCCCAGGCTTGGTCCCCTATCAGGACCACTAAACAGTTTTCTACCTTAAGAAGCTGATACATAATTTCTCAGCTGTGCCAACTGGGGATTCTGCTTCAGTGTCCCTCTCATCTCCTGCTGATTATTCTCTATTGATTAAATCTATGCTAGAGTTAGAGGAAGCGTTCCAAGCCAACCTCCTCATTTTATAAATGAAAAAACTGAGACCCAAGGAGATAAAGTAATGTACCCAAGATTGTACAGATAATAGGCACCAGAGGTGATGTTTGAAACCAGGGACACAGCATTTTCCTTTAGATCACACCTACCCCTGCTCCATCCCTCTCTAACTCTATCTCTGTGTGTCTCTGTCCCTTTCTCTGTCTCTCTGTCTTTCTCTCTTTGCATCTGTCTCTCTTTCTGTGTGTCTCTCTCTGCCTCTCCTCTCTCTCTGTCTCTTTCTTACTTTCTCTATCTCTTTGTCTCTCTATCTATTTCTATTACTGGCTTTCTCCTGAAAGACTCTCCTCTACCCACTAGAGTTCTCCTTTCAGTCATGTCACACTATCTCTGCCTTTGTAGACCTGAGACCTCTATCCCTTGCCCATCTCTAAACCAGTGAGGCTCCCAGGGAGCCAATGAGGATTACCTCTGTCAGTTCTGTTCTGTCCATGACCCTGACTCAATCTCTGGAGATACTGGTGCTCTTCTGACTGAGAGAATAAAATAAATAAAATCTCCTTGAAGACTTCTATTTTGTCTTTAGATCCCCAGCACCTAATACAAAGCATAGATACAATAGGCAATTAATAAGTTCTAGTTGACTGATTTATTGATCCACAGGCAAATGACCAAAGTAAACCCTAAAGTACTTCTCACTCCCAGACCAGTCCAATATTCTTTCCTACTCTAAACCCTAGATATGACCCCCAACTCTTCACTCTATTGTTGATATTCATTACCCATTACTCTTTCCTGAGCACCAGTTCTCCTAATCTTTCAAGGGGATATGCCATTTCCTTCCATTCTCCCCTGCACTGGCATTCCTCTCCTCTCCTCTTATTCCTTCTTCTTCTCCTATTCCTCCTTCTCTTTTTCCCCATCCCTTAAGCACTAAACAGTCCTCATAAGATCTTAGTTTTTTGCTGTTACCAACAAGGTAGAATAGCTAGAAAAACTGAAAAAATAAAGCAAGTTACCTAGGTGCCAGGAAATGACAATAAATGTTTCCCCTGGAACTTAGTGGGTTAACAGAAGTGCACCTTTATCCTTTTGGCTCCCATCAGTCAGTCCCTTGGTGCCTTTCAATTTCTAATCATTTTTCAGAAACTCTTTATAAATACCTTATGGAAATTAAAACATATTATGATTGTGATGTTCTCTTGATTTACCAACCAAGTAATTATATCACAAAAGGAAATGAGGTTCTTCAGAATCTGTTCTTAATGAACTGATACCAATTTTTGATGATTATTTCTTCCCTTTCTAAATAATCACAAATTATCCTCTTAATAATACCAAAATTATATTCTAAAGATCATGTCCTCTTCTCTTTGTAATATATATATATATATATATATATATATATATACATATATGTATATACACAACCTCTGGTCATCTTTCTTTCTCCACGATTTTTGATGGAGTGGCTCAGCTCTTAACATCTTGCTTCAGGCTTAATGACTTGGATGATTTAAGGGTAACTAAGTAGAAGTTCTTTTACTATTTCCTCACTTTTCTTGAAAACATGTTCTTTCAACTGATAAAAGTTTTAATGCAGATTGAGCATTTTTTTTTCCTTTTTCCTTGAGCTTTTTTTCCCTTAGGTCTGTGTTTTCTTTCGTAATATAATTGATATGGCAATATGTTTTGCATGACTGCACATGTATAATATATCAAATTGCTTGATAATGAAAGAAGGAAAGAAGGGAGGGAAAGAATTTGGAAGTCAAAAAAAATTTTAAATTGAATGTTAAAAAGTTATTTCTACATGCCATGGGGAGAGGAGTTAAATAAATATATTAATAATAAAAAGTTATCTAGCAAGTGAAAAAATTTATTCTTTCCAATCAGAAAATGTTTATTAAGAGAAAAGAAAATCACAATAAGTGTTAAGGAGTTCTTGCTTTCTGATATTCATTTTCTTTACCCACCCCAGTCAGGAATCATTCTATCCTTTTGATTCTGCCTCTTGTTCCCTACATCACATAAAAAGGAAATTGTTTTTAAATTCTTATCATTTGTCACTGGTGTCAGCTCATTCTGAGCTTTACCACTTTTGAGACTTTTCCTATGGACTATACCACTCATTTGTTCTCTCATTTTATTCTTTCTTGTTCCCATCTTCTGTGTATTTCTTTTTCTGAGTCATTTTCTGAGATCTTTGTGCAGCCATAATCATATTTTTAAGCAATTTGATCATTTTTTCTCATAGAAATTATTTGGGTTAAATTTTATTCTTAAGAATTTGCCACACCTCTTGGGCCAATGCATAAAATAAGGTGCACAACAAGAGCTGAACTCAGATTCCTGAGGAAAGCCTGGATGACCTGTTTCTTATGTATTCTTTTTTCACAAAGGGCAGTTAGAAGACCTTCCCTCATAGCTCCCTCCTACCCAAGCCAAGGGACCTCCCCACCACCACTTATCTAAGGGCAGTGAGCTAAGCATCTCTGGAGGAAAGAGTGAGGATGACTTAGTACAGCTCTACCCCACTTAAATTCAATTCACTTGCAAGTCAAACCATCATTCTCCTGATGTCACTGGTCCTTTTCAAGAACAAAAGACAACAACGACAGCAGACTACCTGGTGACCATTCCCCTGGGAGCAAGAGAAGATATCAAAGTCAGGAGAAGGTAGGGTAGAGGCAGGGTGTTGACCTCTCCTGTTCCCTCTTACTGGCAGACAGAACGAGCCGGGGCAGTGACACCTGAGCGCCGCTCCCAGCAGACGCACACAGAACTATCCAGCATCCTGGTTATTCAGAATGTGAGCCAACAAGACCTGGGAAAGTATGTGTGTGAAGCCAGCAATGGTGTCCAGAGCTTCAGGGAGAGCACCGAGGTCATCGTGCATGGTATGGCCACAAATGGGGTCTTAGGGAAGAGGATAGGTCCATAGGAGCAGTATTTGGAAGAAGAAGGAAGGAAGGGAGACCCACAGCAGAGGCTCTCTCAGTCTCAGCCCATCCCAACTATCCCCCTAATAAGTCCTCAGAACTTCAGATATGTGTGCTGACCATAACCATAAAGGTCTACATATCCCTAACCTAACCATCAATGAATGCATTCATTTATTCATTCATTCATTCAACAGAAGCCTTTGTTGAGGCCTTTATGTGGATGTAAATATACACATTTTTGTTTGTATGTATATATATACATATATAAAAATATATACATATATTTATACCCTGTGTTTGTGAGTAGCAGAAAGAAATGGGATCCCTGCTTACTGCCTCAGCTTATGACACCACTTAGTCACTGTGTCTCTCTCTCATGTGCTTGCTCTGTGCTCCAGTTCTGTTGTCCTCTGGAGATTGACTCTGTGTCTCTGTTCCATGTATCTTCCTAATGGCTCCAATCTAGATCCAGTCCCAGTGACTTGGCTTTCAAATCCATATTTCCTATACAGCTTTCTCTGCTCTTTGATCCTTCTCTAGGCCAGTGTCCCCATTCTTCATACTTCATCAAAGTAAAGGAGTCTGATGAGGAATTTTATAGTAATTAAAAGTAAATTAACATGCCAAAGGATGAGTGTCAAAAACTACCTTCGGATGTAATTGGAAAAAATAAAATAAAAACTTTGTAGGGGAAAAAAAAGCAAGTTAGCAAATATTAATGCACTTATGCAGAGAATCGTGTCAAGGACTAGAAATTTAAATGATATATATTCCCTGCTTTCAGATTCTAATGGAGAATAAGACATTCATGGAAGAGGTAGCATTTGAATTGGGTCTTAAAAGAATAATCTTTGGGGATGATAAAGGTTTTTGCTTTACTCTTTTTCTCTCTATCAGACAAACCCTTCATTAGTGTGGACTGGCTGAAGGGCCCAGTGATTGAGGCCACAGCAGGAGATGAGCTGGTGAAGCTTCCAGTGAAGGTGGCAGCATATCCCCCACCAGAGTTCCAATGGTAACCTCCTTCCCACATCCAAAAATACCCTTTAATTCCCATGGTTCTCTTAGCTCCTCAGCCCCAACCACATTATCACTCTTTGTGGGAACTTCCAAAGCTGAAAGGGACAGAGAAGAGATCTGAGGAGATCAGAGACAGTAGTAGTGAAGACTGGGCAAGTAGATTAGAAGTCTTGCCCAGTAGTCATAAAAGTTAATTCTAATTGTACAGAATGTGACAGAGTCAAGGAGACAATGGATTACTTCATATCCAATCCCATATCATACTCCAACCCCTTCAGATCTCACCTTCTCCTATACCCTATGATGTTTCTTTCACTAAAACTGGCCAGAGGGGTCAAACTTCCCCTGTAGGAAGTGATGGGTTTCTTTCTGCTCCTTTGTCTAAACTTTAGGACTATATGATCCCTTTGTCTAAATTTTGCCACTATATGATCCCCACTATATGATTATTGCAGGAGAGGTCTAAAGAGGAGTTTTAATTTGGAAATGGATAATTGAGAGGTGATATAACTCTGGACTGCTTCCCTGTGTTTTTCCTACAAATATGTTTCATTAGGAAAATAATACTAACTTCTATTTTCTTCTTATAAATAAAATAATACAATTATAGAAAAAGTATTAAAAAATAAATAGCTAAGCACACAATCTGCACCCTGATCATTACTAAACTCTTACATGTTCCACTTATCTAACCATTTATTTTCCTCTGAAGGAAGGCTACCAACTTTTTCTCCCTCATTGGCTGAATCAGGTTTTTTCAAAAATTCTGACCCTATCTGGTTCATCCTGTGCCTTCCTATTCACTTTTCCATTACTTTGTAAACACTATTTTCAGATCCTGGTTCACATCAAATGTTTATATAAAGCCTTTCCATAGTTATTCCTGTATTCCACATAGCCTTTAAACATGTTAAGTTTTAATCAACTGCCCATGATATAAACACTTGACCAGAAAGATATGTGGGTGTATACAAGATCCAAGTAATGATTAGACATTCTTTGTGTATAAAAGACAAAGCCATTATCCTAATTAATTTTCCACTGGACTATATGATAGCATGTTTACACTCAATATTCTTATAAAAAAAGCCAAATCAGAAGTTGGTAAGCTATTTCAATATAATATAATAAGAATCAATCAAGCTTTGGAAACTTGATCAATAGCATTCTTAAAATTGCTAAATAAATCAGTCTGGTGCAATGTTACCAAAGTCTTCTTGCTATTCCAAGTTCCCAACAATATCTGTTATGGAAAAGAGAATGGAACTTGGAGTCAAAGAAACCAAGGTTCAAATTTCAATCTTGACACTTACTAGTTGAGTAACCTCAGGCAAGTCCCATCACTCTTTATGCTTTAAAATGCAATAAAATGAGGATTAATATTAATTAGTAAGTTAATTAGTAAATTGTTCAGCCTGCAATCCCTTCTAATAAACTCAACACATTTTCTATCAAATGCTCACTCTATTTAAGTCTCCTCCTTGCTAAACTCCAGAAATACAAATATGAAAAGAAACGAATATAATCTCTGCCCTTGAGGAGCTCACAGTGTAACAGAAATTTACCTGATATGACTTTTATGGCAGGTGGTTGGTTACCTTCTGCTTGCATATAACAGAATGACCATATTTCCTTATGCTTCTGTAAAAGCCTATTTCAAGAGTTCCATCTCATCAATGTAGGTATTCCTTCAATCAATACAGATTGAGACACATCCATACCTGCTCAACCTATATGATTCCTGCTTATACTGCTTCATAGATCCTTCACAGAGGATCTATTTAAAATGCAGGAGACCTTCTTCCAAGGCATTTTATATCCCATAGATTCCATTGCAGCATTCAAACTGTTCTTCTGTTATCCCTCACTCATCATGACTAGGCCACCACTGCCTTTACTGTTGATACTTTTCTTTGGTCATAAGCCTTTTACTCCTTGTTCCACATGAATCTTTATGGGAAATATGTTGAAGTCTGCTTGTATCCATCTCGTATCTCTGGGAGCCCATTGATCTTAAAAAGATGGGAGTTTTATGCTGGAGAGTGACTTGGGATGCTGGGATAGTTGAAAGCTTGGAATACTTGAAAGCACTGTACAGTTTCTCTAGTAGAATCCAGTCTTCTCTTTCTCCTATTCAATGCTGTACCCAAATCATTGGTCTTCTGCAGTGAATAAAAATATACTTACTGGGATAGAGACTCAACTGCATATCAAAGTTTGGATAATGGACATTTTTCATCCATTTACTTTTTTCCTTCATACCAAGGAATCAGCCAACTAGACCTGGGAGTCAAATCTAGATCTTCATCATTTTGTACACTACCTAACCCCCACCCCAGCTAAAAATTGTTTTTATCTTAAACTTTATTTTTAAATGTAAAAACTTCTTAGCTGAGGGCCAAACAAAAAAAGTAGAAAGCTAGACTTGACTCCCAGGACTAGTTTGCTCACCCTTACTAAAGACTTATTTCACTGAGTAATCACGGATTCCATTAAAGAGGCTGTTTCTTTTCATGTTCTAGAGCTTGATGCAATAAACTACATCATGTCATCTGGAGGCCTCATCATCTCTGGGGAACCTCTCTTTTCCACCTGGACTCTATAGAAACTCAGCTGTAACAATGGCAAACATAGCATGCATCTCTCTCTCTCTCTCTCTCTCTCTCTCTCTCTCTCTCTCTCTCTCTCTTTGCAAGGCAAATAGGGTTAAGTGGCTTGCCCAAGGCCACACAGCTAGGTAATTATTAGCAGTCTGAGGCCGGATTTGAACTCAGGTACTCCTGACTCCAGGGCTGGTGCTCTATCCACTACACCACCTAGATGCACCTACATGCATCTCTTTTATTTAATACAGCTCTACTGGCTTATTAATAATCAGGTCATTGAATAATGTTTTTGTCTTATTGCATTTATCAAGGAATTTTATAGACTCAAAATATGAATGAGACATTCCTTCTTAGAAGAGTCTTTTTTTATATTTTTATAGTTTATTTTGTATTATTAGAATAATCTTATTGTGAAAGTAAACATAACCACCACCACCCCCTGCAAAAAAGACAGAGAAACCTCAAGAGAAATGGAAAGGAAAAAAAGTGTACTTTGGTCTGTGTTCATATTTCAATGGTTCTGTCTCTGGGATGGGTTGCATTCTTTATCATAAGTTCAACAGAGAAGTAGCTTCAATATCTTTTCCCACAGTCACTATTACAAGCTATATTTCCCTCCATTCTATTCTTCCCCACTTCCATTTACTCTATTCTTTCTCTCCTTTCACCCTGTCCCTGCTCAGAAGTATGCTGTATCTGATTATCCCTCCCACAATCTTCCCTCTCCTCTATCACGTACTCTCTCCCTCTCCTCCCCATCCCCTTTATTCCATACCTTTCCTCTCATTTTTCTCTAGGGTAAGATAGATTTCTATACCCTATTGAGTGTGTGTCATTTCCTCTCTGAGACATTTCTGATGAGAATGAAGGCTCACTCATTCCCCCTCACCTTCCCCCTCTTCCACTCCATTGCAAAAGCTTTTTCTTGACTCTTTCATGTGAAACACCTTAGCCCATTCTACCTCTCCTTTCCCTTCCTTCCAGTACTATCCTTTATCACCCACTGACTCCATCTTTATACTATATCATACCATTATATTCAACTCCCTCCTGGGCCTTGTCTATATATGCTTCTTCTAATTGCTCTTATAAACTCTTATGAGTTATTACTATATTCTTTCCATGCAGGAATACACACAGTTCAGTATCATTAAGTTCCTCATAATTAGTCCTTCTCATCCACCCTTTCTATGCTTCACCTGAGTCCTCTACTTAGAGATCAAACTTTCTGTTAAGCTCTGGTTGTTTCAACAGGAAAGTTTCAAAGTCCTCTGTTTCATTGAAAGTCCATCTTTTCCCCTGAAAGAGGATGTTTAGTTTGCTGGGTAGTTGATTCTCGGTGGTAAACCAAGTTCTTTTGCATTCTAAATTATCATATTCTAAAGCCTACAAGCCCTTAATGCTGCCAAATCCTGTGTAATTCTGACTGTAGAGCCACAGTAGTAGAATTGTTTGTTTCCTGGCAGCTTATAGTATTTCCTCTTTGACTTGGGAGTTTTGGAATTTGGCTATAATATTCCTGGGAGTTTTTCTTTTGGGATCTCTTTCAGGAGGTGATCAGTGGATTCCCTCAATTTCTAGTTTACCCTCTACTTCTAGAATCTCAGGGCATTTTTTGCTGTATTATTTCTTGAAAAATGAAGCCAAGCTCTTCTCCTGGTCATGTTAAGGTAGCCCAATAATTTTTAAATTATCTCTCTTGGATCTGTTTTTAGCTCAGTTGTTCTTCCAATGAAATATTTCACATTTTCTTCTAATTTTTTGTCCTTTTGGTAGTATTTTATTGTTTCTTGATTTCTCACAAAGTCATCAGCTTCCTTTAGCTCCATTCTACATTTCAAGGAGTTATTTTCTTCAGAGAGTTTTTTTAATGTTCTTTTCCAGCTGGCCAATTCTGCTCCTCATTTGTCTTTCGGGTTGTTTTTTGCATTTGGCCTAAACTGGTTTTTAACAGGTTATTTCCTTTAGTATTTTTTTGTATTCCTTTCACTAAGCTGATGACTTGGTTTTCATGAATTACCTGCATTGCACTCATTTCTTTTCCCAATTCTTCCTCCACCTCCCTTATTTGTTTTTTCTTTCTTTCTTTTTGTTTAGGTTTTTGCAAGGCAAATAGGGTTAAGTGGCTTGTCCGAGGCCACACAGCTAGGTAATTATTAAGTGTCTGAGACCAGATTTGAACCCAGGTACTCCTGACTCCAGGGCTGTTGCTTTATCCACTGTGCCACCTAGCCTCCCCCCTTACTTGTTTTTCAAAGTCTTTTCTGATTCATCCATAGCCTGAGTCCATTTCCTATTTCTCTTGGAGGTCTTGGCTATAGCAGCTTTGACTTTGTCTTCTTCTGAGTGTGTATTTTGATCCTCCATGGGATCAAAGTAATTTTGTATTGGTCAGATTCTTTTCTGTTGCTTGTTCATTTTTCAGCCTAAGACTGATTTGCCATACTCCCAGGGCTATGGGGGGGGGGGGGGGGGGTTGGGAAATCCTTTAATTCCTCCAAGGTCTTATGAGAGGCTCTACCTACTCTCTTGCCTGTGCTCTAGTCTGTAGATGACCACAGGTCCTCCCCTCTTCCCTGGAGCTGTGAGGAAGATTCTTGCTCCTCTATCATGGTATGGGGGCCCAGACTGCAACCTGGATCTGAGTGTAGACAAACAGCAGAGTCCTGCCCCAGGATGGTAGAGAGACCTCTGCAGTCTCTCCCCATCCCCTTACCATCTGTGGGCTGAGTGCTCTGTAAGTGCTGAGTAGCTCCACAGGTTCCCACTGCAAGGCTGCTCTGAGACAGGTGCTGGCTGAGGTTCTATGCTCACTCTGGTGTGGAAGAGTTCTCCCACCACCCTTTCAAGATGTCCTGGGTGATCCCTGGGCCAAGAGGTCTGGAAACTGCCACCTCTGCCATGGACCTTGCATTCCAGAATATCATATTCAGTCTTTCTGTGGGTTCTGCCCTTCTAAATTTTGACTAGAGTCATAATTTGATGACTTTTGGAGTTTTGGGGGGGGAACAAGGTTCTGGGAATTCCTGTCCTCATGCCACCACCTTGGCTTTACCCGAAAGTCTTGAAAGGTTGCATTTTGTTCAACTGAGTCAGTTTGGAAATTTATTTTTAAAAAGGCATGAAAAGTAATCTTGTATTCTTTGTATCTTTTACTCAAATATGGGACTGTCGATCTATGGTACTCTATGTAACATCAATCAAGGAAATTTACTTGTTTTCTTTTTTTGTTTTCATCAAGGATACCTTTAATTTAGGCATAGATCATTCTCATTAAATGTGTGTAAAGATGAGAGAGTGGATATATGATTCTGCTATAATTAGCATCTTCTTGTCCTTGACTTTTTCTCATACTTTTGAGCATCTCTCCCCTCCTGAGATATATGGCAAAATCACTTCCACAATGCTTTCAAGATCATTCAAGCTAAGGTTTGCTTGGTGTGTACACATTTAGACCAGTCCAGTCATTCCTGCTGATTACATCTTCCTAAGAGCCATCACCCCTTCCTTATGTAGCACATTGCAAATTGAAGTGTCCCAAAGATAAGAGTGCCATTGTTCTTGATGATGAAATGGATCACTGTGACAAAGATGAGATCTCTGTTTCACTCTCTTTGATGCTCTCATGCCAGTTTCATCTTTGAATGAATGGCAAGACAAAATGTCTAAAATAAACTCATTTTTTATAGGTTCAAAACACTTTAAAATGAATAATTGTCTGATAAACTTAAGAAAAAAGTTATATTGTTTCCTTAGACTGATGCAACTTAGTCTAGGCTTTCTGTATATATTTGTTTTTGTTTTCCCTTTTTTTAACTTTTATTAGAGAGGTAATCTTACCTGGAATCTTCTATCATCTTCCTCCATAGTATTGTCCTGCACCACAGTTGGATTTTATATGACTAAACACCACTAAGCAATCATTTCTTTTTCTATTATGGGAGAATCAATATTTTTTTTCATGATGATATTCTGGGTTCACCATGTTTCACATCTTTGCAGGGAGTTTAGGTGGTACAGTGGCTAGAGCACCAGGCCCGGTGGTCAGGAAGATCTGAATTCAAATCTGACCTTAGATAGTTACTAACTTTGTAACCCTTCTCCCTCTTTGTCTGTAAAATGAGCTGTAGAAGGAAATGGCATCTTTGTCAAGAAAATTCCAAATCGGGTCACAAAAATTTGGACGTGACAGAAGCAGCTGAAGAACAAACAGCACTTTTGGGCTCTCTCTCTTGGAAAAAAAGAATTGATATATATGTAAGGTTTCTGAGTATTTGATACAATAAATTGGAGTCTTTAGTTTTTCAAACTTGAACCACAATCTCTGACATCCTAGTGGATAGCCTTATTTATTCCCATCTTTACACTGAAATCATTGACTATCAAACCATAGTTTGACTTAATATGAAATTTCTTCAAATGCTTAAGTTCTTCAGAGAATTTCCCTACTTTCTTATCCTTTGCATCAAATATTGCTGCATAAACTGTAATTATCTTCCTCTTTTTCTTATATTGTTCATTAGCATTATAAGGCAAGACTACAAATATCCTATGAATGATGTTTCTTACTTCCTTGAATGCAAAACAAAACCAAAACTATTAACTCCTTTGACTCTTCAAATAGACTGTAAGCCATCTTTAGTTGGAACTTCCTAATTTTCTAATTATCTAATTTTCCTAATTATCATAAAACAACAGTATTGATGGAGTTCAGCTCCTCCATTAGGTCCATGATGTTTCTTTGGTCATGCCAACCCATGATGCACATGGCTTTATTAAAGGTCATTTCTAATGGATAGTCATTGCTGACAATTTCAGCCTCAGGTGCTTTCAGGGCACAGACTTCATCACAACTTCTACTTCACCATAAGAGCCCTTCCAGTTCTAACATGTGGTACTGATCTGGCCTTCCTTTGTCCAAATTGTAGCTTATGCCCCTACTCAAATAATCAGTCAGTTGTTGCTCCCCTCCATTAAAATGTATGTTATTTGGGGCAACTAGGTGGTGCAGTGGATAGAGTACCGGCCCTGGAGTCAGGAGGACCTGAGTTCAAATTTGACCTCAAACACTTAATAATTGCATAGCTGTATGATCTTGGGCAAATCACTTAATCCCATTGCCTTAAATAAATAAAAAAATACTTTAAAAAAAGAGAATGCATGCAATTTGTTTTGCTTTTGCTTAGCATGGGAGTGACATATAGTAAATACTTAATATGTGCTTTATGCTACTTGTCAATCAATTAATAAGCATTTTTTATTAAATTATTTTGCGTATTTTTGCAACTTCCATATTTGCAATGATTGTTTTCAGCAATCATTTTTTTTGCAGTTTTCAATATTGAATTTTACATTTTTCTCTCTCACCTTCCCCCTCCTCTCTCTTTTTCCCCCTCCCTCTGACAGAAAGCAATCTAATATTAGCTACACATGTATTACCATACTAAACACAGGGTGGGGGGGGAAGATATAATACATAAGACAACTTTTAAAAACTGAAGATAGTAAACTTTGGTCTATATTTAAACTCTATAGTTCCTTCTCTGTTTATGGATGGTATTTTCTATTACAAGTCTTTTAAAATTATCTTTGATTATTGTACAGCTGAAATGTGCAAGTCCCTTTTAGTTGATCATCACCTCATGTTGTAGTTAGTGTGGATAATGTTCTTGTTCTGTTCACTGCACTCAACATCAATTTATGCAAGTCTTTTCAGACTATTCTGAAGTGGTAGCCCTTGTGATTTCTTATAGAACAATGGTAAACAAGCATGTATTAAGGACTTATTATTTTCCAAGTGCTGAACTTAATATTAAGAATACAGGGGGCGGCTAGGTTGCGCAGTGGATAGAGCACCAGCCCTGGAATCAGGAGTACCTGAGTTCAAATCTACCCTCAGACACTTAATAATTACCTAGCTGTGTGGCCTTGGGCAAGCCACTTAACCCCATTTGCCTTGCAAAAATCCTTTTAAAAAATTAAGAATACAAAGACAAAAATTAGACTATCCCTACCTTCAATGAACTGACATTCATCACAAGATTTCCTAATCACTTGGGTCACCAGACCTTAGTTAATCTAGCTCAGTTTAGCTCCTAAAACCCTTCTACAGACCTCAAAGAAGTGATCTGCCTGAAGATAATTGCAAGAACCAAAAATTCCTTCTGAATTTCTGGCATTTAAGAATGGGATCATCCTTTGAGTGGTTCTTCCTAGTGTATCTGGCCTCTATGACACTGAGCACAGATTATTGAGAGAGAAATATTTTGAGGTCAGCCAGAATGAGCCCAGTGATGGAGCAACATTCCACATACCTCCAAGACAACTAGATAGAACTTTAGTTGGGACTTGAACCCAGTTCCCCTGACTCCCAGTACACTTTCTTCTATTTGCTACTTTAAATGCTACTCTCAAGAAAGTCAAAACCTGATATGTTGGGAAGGGAAAGGAATAACTATTTATTAAGTGCCTTCTATATGGAAGTCACTGTGCTAAGAACTTTTCAAATATTACCTCATTTGATGCTCACAATAACCTTGGGAGATAGGTGCTATCCTTCTCCCCATTTAACAGGTGAGCAAACTGAGGCAGACAGAGATTAAGAGACTTTCTCAGGGTCACACACCTAAAAAGTCTCTGAGGCTAGATTTGAATTCAGATTGTCCTTATTCCAGGATTGGGACTCTATTCACTGGGCCACCTAGTGGCCTCTGTTAAGGAGACTATCTTTCTTGCTTTTTCTACCTCCAGTTTAGGCCAATTACACTAGGTTTACTTCTGTTTGTTTGTTTGTTTTTTAGATTTTGTAAGGCAATGGGGTTAAGTGGCTTGCCCAAGGCCACACACCTAGGTAATTATTAAGTGTCTGAGGTCGGATTTGAACCCAGGTACTCCTGACTCCAAGGCCGGTGCTCTATCCACTGCACCACCTAGCCACCCCCACTAGGTTTACTTCTGCCTGTGTCTTTTGTCTCAGTTCTTACCTGGACTTTAGTCATTGAATGGGCATTGCCTTGGACAAACTGAGACCTAGGAAAGACCTTAATTTAGAAAGGATTAGGTGAAGTGCACTCATTAACAGGGCCATTACCATGCATCTTGATTTTGTCTTGTCATTGGACTTTGATGACTGGAGGAGAGAGTGAGACTGATGACTTTGCACAGCTTTATCTCACTCAAGTCCAGTTCATGCACAAGTCAAGACATTATCCTCATGATGTCATTGATCCTCATCTTGAATACCAGGACCTCTAAGTGCCTAAGAACATGTTGTATGGATGGATTGTCCTAGAGATTAAGAAATACTACTGGATGATTCAATGACAGTGTTATATTCTGGTTTAAGAGGATATGTGTATACAGCTGGAATTATTGTTGACCATCACTTTAATGAGGCTCACCCAAACTTCGTCTGAAAAGCCCTGTACCCATTAATGGAGTAATTTTAGCCAAATGACATTACCTGTCTGTGCTTTATTCATCTGTAAATTGAGGGTGTTAGTCCTTTTCAGTTCTCTCTCTGTGTTCCTCTGCTTCTCCTCAATCCAGTCTGGAACCAGGGCCATTCTCAACATGATCCCTGCAGGAACAGGGATGGAGCAGGGTGAAGTTCTAATACCAGCAGGTGCAGGATTGATTCCCTTCTGTCTCCAGGTATAAGGATGGGAAGCCTGTCTCTGGGCGTCAGTCTCCACACTCAGTAGTAATCAAGGAAGTGACAGAGCAGAATGCAGGCACCTACACCCTGGCACTGTGGAACCGGCAGGCTGGCCTAAGGCGTGAGATCAGCCTGGAGCTGGTAGTGAATGGTATGAACCAAGGGAGAGGGCCTGGACCAGACTTGGGCAGGGAAGTGAAACTAGTAGAGGCTGGGGAATGGACAGTGGCAAAGAGACTAAGGGACAGGGAGAAACTGGGATGAGGGAGGAAATATGGCTAAGGAAGTGAAAGCTAGCAGGGCAGTGGAAGGAAAGGGCAATAGAAGAGGAGCTGGAGTGGGGGGGAGATAATATTTGATGGGGGGAAGCAATAATGCCTCAAAGGAATGAGGGACAGAATTGCCCCCACACACCACATATACATACCCAGGACTGAATGCCCCTGATATACTTCCCATCTGTGAATTCCCCTAGTCTTCCAACCCTCTACCCTACCCTCACCTCCCATAATAGTGGGAGTTATAGTGGAAAAGCTGGAGGGGGCAGAAAGGGGAAGGAGCACAAGCCACTAGGGCAAGCCTATGGTTGTCCTTGACCCCTGCATCCATGTGTCTTTTCTTTTGTCCACAGTTCCCCCCCACATCCTTGAGAAGGAGGCATCCTCCCCCAGCATCTACTCTCGCCACAGCCGCCAGGCCCTCACTTGTACAGTGTATGGTGCACCACCCCCTGATGTCATCCAGTGGCAATGGAGACCCTGGACTCCCTGCAAGATGTTCTCCAGACGCAGCCTGTGGGTATCACCTGTCAGGGTTGAGTTGAACCATTATCTCATTCCTGATCCTGACTCTGACTCTAATCTGTATGCTCATCCTAAACTTTACCCTTCCCTACCATACCTTGTGGTAATCAGAGAAAGTTTTTTGGGGGAAGAACTTGAGCTGGGTCTTAAAGGAGGAATAGGAGCTAAAGAGATGGCGAGTCAGAAGGAAGGTCATTTGAGACAGAGAGTAAGGATATAATCATTAAGGCATGAGCCATGATCAGAGAACAGTGAGGAGAATGACCAGGCTAGAGTAGAAGTTGAGTAGTGGGAAATAAGGCTAAAGGGACAGTTTGAGAGGGCCTTAAATCACAAGCTAAAGAATTTGAACTTTGACAAAAGAGTCATTGAAATTTTTTAAAAAATTGAGAGAGACAGGCAGAAGAGAAGGGGAGAGACAGAGAGAAACAGAGACACACACAGAGGAGAGAAAAGAAAGAGAAGAAAAGACAGGAAAAAATGCAAACAGTGGGGAGAAACTGTTATATTACTGAAAGTGAAAGGTGATAAGAGTCCTGGTTGTTCAGGCAGCTAAAGAGGGGAGTCCGGGTTCTCCTGGAAATCTTAGCAGTAGGAAACTGAAGGGGTGATGAGTAGTTGTGTTGTGTCCAAGGCCAATGAGTCCTGGCTCTGGGATGCTCCTGACTGATTTCCTTCCTGTTGTTTATGCTGATCTTCTGACTGAGTCTCTCCCCAGCCAGGGCCCCTCTCCTCTTCCCCACTGTGCCTGATCACCTCTCCTTGACTATCATGGGCAAGCCCTTGACTTTTTGTCCCAATGTCAAAGTCCCCAGTGTCTAGCTTCTGTCCAGGGGGACAGACCCTTCTCTGCTGCTTCCCAAGGAATTCCAATTTGAGCCATAGGATAAAAGATTTAGCATTAGGAGACATTATTGAGATCATCTAGCCCCAACTACCTCATTTTAGAGGTAAAGAAAATTGAAGCCCAAAGAAGTTAGTTGACTTGTTCAAGGTCACTAATATAATAAATAAAAGAACCAGTGTTACCAAATTCCTTCTTTCTTACTTTCCTCTGACACCTGCCCTGAATATCTGCTAAAAAAAAAAAGGATAAGTAGAAGTAGGGTCCAAACTGCCTAGGACTAAGTCCCTATTGAGGCTACAATGGACCAGTCTTGGGACACTTTTACTCAGTCATTTCCTCTCAAGAGCTCAAGGTTCCACCTACAAGGACTCCAAAAAAGATCCCATTATTCACAGATTCCTTCAGAGAGGAAAGACCAGAGGATGGCTCAGATACCAGCTTGTATGCCTTGGCAACGTGTCACCATCATAACTAAACAGTTCTTTGTAGTTCTATTGATCTGGTCTCCTTTACTCCCTCACTTGCATTCAATTCGATTCAATTATCCTCATTAAAAATACTCCCCAAAGCTGTACTGGGCTAAAATGAGAGGTGTGGAGCCATCCCCTGCCTTGGAGAAGCTCACAGCCTTGGGGGGAAAGGAGATGGAAATGGAGAATAGAAAAAAAGACCTGTCTACAAGGAGTTCATAATCTAGAGAAGACAGAGAATGAGCCCAGTCCTGCTCTCAGAAGACTTATAGTCTATAGGATACAGAAGGAACAGGACCAGATTGAACTATAAAGAGGTAATCAGTTTGGATACTTGAAGACATGATATTTCAGTCACAAGAGCAAAGATATAGAGGGGGGGGACAATGAGCTGGTTGGGGGTGGGAAGGGCTGTCAGGGAGCCTAGAATGGAGAAGAATATCATTGAGTCTGGTTTCAGAAAAGAGATATTGAGATTAGTGTGGAGGAGGGTCAAAGACAAGGGCCTAGTTAAGATTAATGTACGTTGGCTAGTTTACTGGTCAGATGTAACATTTTATTTACTAAGATTAGGAGTTCAACTTATTTTGTTAGGTAATGAGGAAATGTCATAAGCTGCAGAGCTAATCTTTTTAGAGTTATCACCTATTGACTATGCAAAGTGGATTTGAGCATCTATGTTATGGGAGAATGAATCTGACTGTACTTAGGACTGACTACCTGAATGTGGGAAGCCTTACCTTGAGAAATCTGTCTCTTCTCCCCTCTCTACTTTTCTTCTCCCCATGCTACCACTAGACATGTCCCAAACTCTGGCCTTCCAGGAGAAGAGAAGGAAGTCACTTGGCACTTGTTTCCTCTCCTGAGAGAGGTGGGTCATCCCCAAATACTGATTTTCCCCTATTATTTCTTGTGGAAGCACAGGAGATCATCAACAGGAGGGCGTCATCAACGGGATCGAATGCCCCAGTGTGTGGACTGGAAGGAAGTCTCGGCCCAAGATGCTGTGAACACCATCGAGAGCCTGGATACATGGACTGAAACTGTGGAAG
This sequence comes from Macrotis lagotis, assembly GCF_037893015.1. NCBI lineage: Eukaryota > Metazoa > Chordata > Mammalia > Peramelemorphia > Peramelidae > Macrotis > Macrotis lagotis. Next base: position 360,202,647 of record NC_133658.1, on the reverse strand, counting down.
GCAAAAACAAGGTAAGGGCTAAGCTTAGGACTGGAATCAATTACTAAGAATCTGATATTTACCAAGAACCATGGATGAGACTGGAGCTACAAAGCCAAAAGTAAGGGCAAGGTGGCCTCCCTCACGCACTGCCCACATTGCCAGCTGACAAGAACAGAGGAAGCCAGGAGAGACCCCTGGTTATAGGCTGCTCTGGCCAGTTCTTGCTTGGGTACCATGGCAACCTTGAACTCCTGAAGCAGGAAAGTAAAGACTTTCCACCATCACCATCACCTGAAAGTCCAAAGACCTGGTTTCTAGGGTCACTCCTACCAATAAACAGGATCTTTATAGAAGTCAAACATCTTTGAAGGTCTTTATGTCCCCTGTATGAAAAATGACAGTAATAAAATACTTCATTTTTATATAATGGTTTATTCTAACAATAGTGAAGATGGGTTAGTAGAAATAAAGTAGAAATAAAGCTAGAAGGAATCTTAGGGATTGATAAGTTCAAACCCCCTTATTTTACAAATAAAGAAACTGAGACTTAAAATATTAAGTGACTTGACCAGGGTTACATAGCTAGTAAAGGTCTAAGACAGAATTTAAACTCAGATCTTCTAAGTCTACTGCTCTCTGTTAGCATATACCACACTGCCTTTCCAGACCATCTGCTTTTCATCCACCTTAATACCTAACCTGGGTACATGTTGGTTCTTCCCCCTCTTCTACAGGCACATACTTGTTGCTATGTTCTGCGCTGGAAAGCAGCCTACTTCTGCCTTGCAGGGAGGCAAGACCCTGACTCCAATGCCCAGTGGTCAGACTCAGGCCTCATTGAGGAGTACCTGAACAATATTTTTAAAATTTTATGATTTCAAGTTATAAGAGACCTTAGGGGTCATTAAGCAGATGACGAAACTGAGGTTTAGTGACTTGTCCAACGTCATAGAGGTAGTAAGCAGCAGAGCTCCAAACCCAGACCCTTTGAATCAAGTCTGAGTTTTTTGCCACTTCCTCTCAAAGCAGTTTCTGCTCCATCCCAGGTCCATCTTCCTAGAATGAGGGAGAAATATTAAACATTGGCAATTTCCAACCATACATTATTCATATAGTTGAGGGAGTACCTAGGCGTTGGAGCTGAAGAGCTTGACTCCCACCTCCCAGCCTGCTGGTCTGCCTGCTCTGTCAGTGCCCCCCACCTGGGGCTTGTGCCCAGAGGGCTGCGCTTGGGGAGGTGGCAATGGAGGCCCAGAACAACAAAGGACTCCCATTTCCTCAAGTCACTTCCTGTTTTCATACACACCTCCAAAGATGCTTCCTGTTCAAAAGCGCAGCGGGAAGTGGCCTCGGGGCCAGAAGGGGGATGGGAAGGGAATGGGAGGGAAAGGGAAGGGATGGAACCCACAGAGAGAGAGCGCCCACTCCACTGACCATGGGTCAGACAGAGAACTGCAGCACCCTGGCGTGACATGGATCTTGGGTGGCATCCCTCCCTCCTTCCATCTCTGCATTTTTGTTCATCGCGTTTTCCTAGCTTCACTTCCCCTAAACCTCCCATTCTATTTCCCATGTCAGGGAAATCTAACCCTGAAAGAGACCTAGGCAAAGACCTAGTGGGCCAGTCAACAAGCATTTATTTTTTTTTTTATTTAAGGCAATGGGATTAAGTCACTTGCCTAAGGTCACACAGCTAGGTAATTATTAAGTGTCTGAGGTCACTTTTGAACTCAGATACTCCTAACTCCAGGGCCAGTGCTCTATTCACTGTACCACCTAGCTGCCCCTCAACAAGCATTTATTAAAACAGTAGTAAATATAAGTACATGCCAGTAGTAATTGGAGCAGCTAGGTGCCAAAGTGGATAGAGTGCCAGGCCTAGAGTCAGGAACACTCCTCTTCCTGAGTTCAAAACTGGCCTCAGCCACTCACCAACTGTATGACCCTGGGCAAGTTCCTTTCACCCTGTTTGCCTCAGTTTCTTCATCTGTAAAATAAGCTGGAGAAGGAAATGACAAACCACTCCAGTATCTCTGGCAAATGGGGTCACAAAGAATCAGACAGGACTGAAATGACTTCACAACAACAACAGGTACTAGGCACTATGCTAAATTCTGGGAATAGGAAGAAAGGCAAGACAAAGAAAAGGAGCATCCATTCCAATAAGGGACACTTAGTCAAGAATGCCCTCAGTATCCTCATCTGTAAAATGGGAATAGTGGTGGGCAATGGGCCTAAATGGTTTCAGGACTCCATCTAAGATCCTGTGGTCCAGTCAGCTAGAGGACTTTGAGATACTACAATATTCCTGGAACTGCTCCAGAATGGTGCAAAATTCCTATGAGCACCAGAATAGGAAGGAAAGACCCTCAGTTACAAAGTTTTGGGGATTTTGCCCCTGGCTTGGGAATCAAAAGACCTGTATTAGAATACAGCACTGCACTGCACCGATTTACTCTGAAACTGATGACATTTATTTTAAGGGTCTATTGTATAAATTTTAAGAATTTAGGGTCAGTTATGTATTTCTGATCTTTTTAATTAATATTTTTCAATTAACAAGATTTAGTTTTTCTCTTTCCCACCTCCCCTTAAAACACTGAGAAAGAAATCAAGAAAAATAAAATCTTTTTAACAAAAAACACATAGTCTAGTCAAGCAAATTCCTGCAAAGGCCATATACAAAAATGTGTGTCCTATTCTGTATTGTGTTTCATCATCAGTCCTCTGAAATCTTGTTCAGTCATTGTGCTGATCAAAGCTCTTAAGTTTTCCAAAGTAGTTTGCTTTTATGTTATTTTAGCTATATAAATTATTCTCCTTCTTCTGATCATTTCACTCTTTAGTTCATATAAATATTCCTAGGTTTCTATTTTGTTATTTTCATGGTGTTCCCTTTTGTCAATTTTTAAAAACAAAAACTATTCCTTTCATCATTTTAATGGCATTCCATTTCATTACTATCATAATAATAACTAGTATTATATAGTGCTTTAACTGTACAATTTAAATTACTTGTTGTCTGATTTGATTTTTACAACCACCCTTCAAGAAAAGCAATATTCTTATCCTCACTTTATAGATAAGGAAACTGATACAATAGAGGTTAAACTGACTTATCCAGAGTCATACAGTTAGGATGTGTCTGAGGCAATATGTAAACTCAGAACTTCCTACTTCAAGTGCAACAACGTTCTATCTTCTTTGCCACCTAGCTGCTCTTTAAGGAAATAAAGCAGGTGAGTGTTATCCCATGAGAAGAAGGACTAGAGAAATGTTTCCTCCCAGCACTGTGTTAGTACTTGACCATCAGGTACTTCATACCCCCAGACTATTTCTCCATCACTCAACTAGGCCCACACCATAATTAAGGGAAGGGGACATTGGTTGGAAAAAGAAATCTCAGTTGTATACCCTCTCCCACTCCAGACTGTGAGCAAGCTGGTGATCCAGGAGGCCAATGTCTCTGTCATGTACAAATGTGTCACCTTCAACAAAGTGGGGCAGGATGAGCGACTCATCTACTTCTACGTAACTAGTGAGTAAGGGGGAAGCACATTCCAGATATGGGGGAACCACTGTGCAAAGGCATGATGGAGATGGAAATTTGGGGAGGGGGAAACAGCTAGTAGTCTGACTGAAATGGAAAAGAGATGAAGGGAAATTAAATAAGATTATTGGAAAGGTAGGAGGATTTTATAATGCTTTTTAGAAAGAAGTTGGTTTATAGAGAACTTTGAAAGCCAGACTGAAGATTTTGTATTTTATGAGTGATGCTATTCACAGCCTTTCATTTTGTAGTAAGCAAGTGATGTGGTCAGATATCTGTTGCCGGAATGTTCATTTGGCAGCTGCATGGTGAATGGTTTGCAGAGGGGAAAGAATAGCAATAATCAGATAAATTGGGAAATTATTGGGGTAGTCTCAGCAAGAATTGATGAGGGTCTGTAAAAATGGAGAGAAAGGGATGGATTCATGAGCTATTGTAGAGACAGTCTGCAAGATGGAAATTGAATGATGAGAGAGGGAACAGACAAGGTTGACTTTAAGAATGAAAACGTGGTGGAATGTTGGTAAAGCCCTCAACCAAAATTGGGAAGTTTGGAAGGAGACTGGGTTTGAGGAAAAATATAAGCTGTATTTTAAGACATGTTCAATTGAGATCCCAGCAGAAAATCCAAGAGCAATGTCAGAAGGTAGATGATGATGTTGAATTATGGCAAGAGTACATGACTAGCACTTAAAAATGCCCAAGCTATGGTCCTTGCTATGTGACCTTGAGCTAATTAGCACTCATCTCTGCAAAGTGGGGGGACAGACTAGAAGAGAGGTGTTAAGCCCAAGGCCTTTGTCTACAGGCAGGCTCCAAAACTCCCAAGTAAAGCCCAACTCAGTTTAAAATGTAACTGGGAAATGTTTAAAAAAATTAAATACAAATACAACAGAGATAATGTTAATTTGTGCTTTTTTTAAGGCAATATGCTGCCCACAAGGCTCTGTTTCTAATTGAGCTTCATAGCATTATGCTAAATTATTTCCAAGACCCTGTCTAGTTCTAAGAGAATGCTTAAATCAATAAGACCTAAGGGTGGAGATGAAGATGGGTGATACTTGAAGTTGTGAGGGTGGATGAGATTGCCAAGGTAGAAAAAGAGAGAAAAGGATAAAGAGACAAAAAAACAAGGGGGATTCCTGTATTTAGACTGTGGGAAGGGAAACCAACCCCCCACACACACACACACACACTGGCATAAGGAGCAGCATAGAGAGCAATGCCATAAAGACCAAGGGAGGAAGAGTGCACCATGAAGAAGAGGGTGGTCAATAATGTCAAATGATGCAGGAGAATAAGGACTAAGAAAGGTCTTTGGCTTTTTAGGCAGGGTTCAGTCAGTAGCAGGGATGGCAGCCCCCCACCCATCCTGGGGAACCACATATTCTTTCCTGCAGCTATCCCTGATGGCTTCACCATTGAGTCAGAGCCATCTGAGGAGCCCGTGGAGGGTCAGGACCTGACCCTCAGCTGCAAGGCAGACAACTACACTTATGAGAATCTTCAGTGGTACCGCCTGAACCTATCCACGCTACATGATGCTCAGGGGAACCCACTCTTGCTCGACTGCAAGAATGTGCACCTGTATGCCACAAGGCTGGAGGGCCAGCTGAGTTCCACACCTGGTTCCCGCCATGCCACCCTACGCCTGGCCCTGCCCCGCATCGCCCCTGAGGAGGAAGGCGATTATGTGTGTGAAGTGCAAGACCGGAGGAGCCATGAGAAGCACTGCCACAAGAAATACATCTCCGTTCAAGGTGAGGAGGCCAGAGGGCAGCAGGATCCAAGGTCTGGGGAGGAAGAGAAAGAGGGGTACAGAACCCATTGTGACAGAGTGACAACCAGACTATGAATTCTGGGCTAGGAGAAGAGCTTCATATATCTCTCCATAGGAGTCCATTTCACAGGCCCAGGAACATTTCCTCTCTCACCCTGAAACACCCACAAAAACACATAAATACATAGATATCATAAAAATTCAAAAGCCATTTAATTAAATTTGAATAAAAAATATTTAATAAAAGTGGGGCAGCTAGGTGGCATAGAGAATAGAACACTGGATCTAGATTCAGGAAGACAAGTTCAAATTTGACCTCAGATGTGACTAGATGTGAATCCCTGAACAAGTCACTTAACTCTGTTTGCCTCAGTTTCCTCATCTATAAAATGAACTGGAGAAGGAAATGGCAAACCACTCTAGTCTTTTTGCCAAAAAAAATCCTTTGGACAATGTCCATGGAGTCATATGGAATTGGACACAACTGAACAACAGATCAGGGAAAGAACAGGGAAAGCCACAGTCCCCCCAACACCTCCACACACATACACATGCATATACATAGCATTGCTGTCATCATCTTTTCTCTCTATCCACCCCCACTCCCCCAATCAACCCACTTCATCAAAAGAAAAAAAATGCAGGATTCTCAGGGTGGCTAGGTGGCGCAGTGGATAAAGCACCAGCCCTGGAGTCAGGAGTACCTGGGTTCAAATCTGGTCTCAGACACTTAATAATTACCTAGCTGTGTGGCCTTGGGCAAGCCACTTAAGCCCGTTTGCCTTGCAAAAAAAAAAAAAAAAACCTGAAAAAAAATGCAGGATTCTCTTTGTCTCCTGCTGTCCCCAGCTCATTATCACTCCCTCCCTGCCACCTTCTCAGATCTTAGCTGTGGGGATATCCCCTGCAGTTAACCCCACACATTGCCTTTTCCCCAGCTTTGGAAGTACCCCAGCTCACCCAAAACCTGACTGACCTTTCGGTGAACATCAGTGACTCCATTGAGATGAGATGTCCGGTGGCCGGGGCCCATGTGCCAGACATCGTCTGGTACAAAGATGAGAGACCACTGGAGGAGGAATCAGGTATGGAAGGACCCTGGGAAGACCCAAAGGAACATACCAGTCAAGGGACTATGATGTATGGTCCTGTCTACCCCCTTCTAGGTTCTCACCCTTTGTTTCCTGATTTTTTTTGACACTGGGAGACCTTGAGGCCTCTTCTCTAAAGGCCTCCAAGCCCATTGCTCATTGAGCCAAAATGTGGATAATGGACAATCCCTTTTCTCCTTCATTTAGTCTGGACAAGTTTGGACTCTTTCTAAAAGGAACTTTACTAAGAAACTAAGAAAAAGAAAACAAATCCAAAAATGTGGGAATCCAGTTGTTTTATCAAAGATTCCCTATCTATGAAACAGCTAGCCCAGGTCTTCTCATTGGACACAGGCTCATAAGGGTCATTGCCTTGTCTTGGAAACAACTCTGCTCCCAAAACTCCTCCTTATATTCCCTCATCTTGTGTCCTCCCTAAAGGAAGCAATTCACTTGCTACCCTCCTTAGTTAGATTGTTTGGTGTTTTTTGTTTTGGGTTTGTTTGTTGTTTTTTCATTAGAGGGCAAACCCAGGGAAGAAGTATCAGCAAAGAGCATCTTTCAAACCCAAAAGTACCTCCTTCATTCCCAAGGAAGGCTAGGGAAACTTCTCCCAAAAACTGTCCATGGATTGGGTTGAATGCAGGAAGAAACGGTTGCCACCAGGGTTATAAAAAAGGACGGATGATACATTAAAGGGTGTCTCTGTCCCTCGCACTCAGCTAAACCAAATGTGTGGTTTCTTTTGGCTGGAAAACATTGAATTTCACGTGATAAATGGGCAAGAGCAGAGACCAAGGACAAGGTCCACGTGTCCTGGGTGAGGGAGATGGTGGGGGGAAGGGAAAGACACTGGTATCTCTTCAGTTCCATTGAATTCAAGGCAGTTCTAAACATTCAGGGTCCTAGGGTAGATATAGAGAAGCAAAGGGGGGCATACTTTATCCAATACTGTCAGGGACAGCCTGTTTCAAATAATCCAATATTAGTATATATCCCCTTTCAGTGTTAAAACTTTAGTTCTAACCATTATAGATGGAATCTATGAATGAAGCTCATACATATATATCTTCCTAATCAGAGAATAATAAATATAATTTAACTTCATCACTATAAACCTTAGGGACTGCCTTTGGTGAGTACAGTGAGTTTCTCTGGGCCCTGCTCACTGGTTTGAGGTCTTCTCAGGTCTGTTTTTAATAGAAATTTTTAAAAATAGTTTTCTCTTTTCCCTCACTGTGGCTATCATTTCTCACTGTTGTCACTGTGCCTGTCTCTAACTGCTCTGTCATCCTTATTCCCACGTAATTTTGTTCATCTTAACATTCTATGGACTAAGAAACTAGATAATGAATTTTGATAGAATTGTGTGTTAACCAAGGATGACTAGGCTCAGAATGAAGATCTCTTCTGTGAGGAAAATATTTGACTTTGCAATAACTACTTTGGATGCTCAGATGCCACGTTTGCTTCCTTTCTGGTGACAAAGTTGGCTGATAAGTGACTCCAATATAAGCCATGGCCCCCATGACTCACAATCTCTGTGAGGCAACAGGATGCAAATATCTGAAATCCACAACTGATTCACTTAAATTCAATTCAACAAATATTTATTGAGCACCACTATGTGCAGGACCCTGTGATACAAAGAATACAAGACAGACCTTTCTTGACCTAGACCACAGTCTAGCTATCAGGGTGGAAGGAGGTTCTAAAGATTAGAGGTATCTGTTATCAGTCCTGAAGGTTTCAGAGAGATCCTTCAAGAGAATATCTAAAGAATAGAAGGGAGGGGAAGGGGGGAGGAGGAAGAAGCTATTCTTCCCTCTCCTTCCCATCCCTAACTTCCTTCCTTCCTCCCTCTCTCCCAGGGATCGACTTGGCTGACTCCAACCAAAGACTAAGTATCCAGAGGGTGCGAGAGGAAGATGCAGGACGATACCTGTGCAGTGTCTGCAATGCTAAGGGCTGTGTCAATTCTTCTGCCAGCGTGTCTGTAGAAGGTAGTAGATAAAAAGGAAATATGTTTAACATGATGTCCTTGTATAATCTATATTAGATTGCTTGCTGTCCTAGGGAGGGGAAGGAGGGAGAAAATTTTACAAAAAATGAATGTTAAAAAACTATCTCTACATAATTGGGGGGGGATTTTTTTAAATAAGCTAAATTATTCAAAAAAATGAAAAAAGGAAATAGAACCACAACTGAGGATGGGTTGCCATTTAGGATATAATACAATGAGTTACCCGCCCCCCACAATAGCCCAGAAGTCTTTATATTGGGATGTCACATGTGTATCATTGATGTCTACTTCCCATGGACAATAATAATTGGTAGGAGCAAATTTCAAATTGGGGATCAGGGTAGGAAAATGGACACTTCTTAAGTTTTGTGCTAAGCCCCAAATACATTCTGGTTCTGGTTGGGAGTCTTTATGGGTTCAGCACAGACCCTGAGACTTCTTCCTAGGGTCAACTTTTCCAACTAGAGAGGATTTTCCAGTTTTGTGTTTCATTCTCATATTCAGTGTGATGGTTCAGTGGGTTTGAGTGCTGTATTAGGAAGACCTGAATTCAAATGTTGACTCAGATACTTATTAACTGTCTGACTTTTGGGGCAAATCACTTACTTTCCTTCAGGTTTTTTTTTATTTGTAAGATAGGGGGTAATTCTTATACCCACCTTTCCCGAGGTTGTAGTGAGGATTTAAATGAGAGACTATATTACATGAAAGAACATGTTTTGTAAACATTTGAATACTTTACAAATGCTCTTTGTTATCATTCCTGGGCTGGGGAAGAGACTGGCAAGAGCTTGTGGGGCTTTTAAGAGACACGCTGGTTTCCAAACTTCAAGAGGTGCAGGAAAATGGGGATACCAGCCCCACTTAGAGAGCCAAAGAGAAGTAAGAGTGACGCTCCAGGAATCCTTCCCCTCCTTCTTCCTGAGAATGCCCCAGCATCCTACCCATGAGGATGGGCTGTCTCTGAACTTTCCCCTCCTTTCCTAGGGTCTGAGGACAAAGGCAGCATGGAGATCGTTATCCTCATTGGCACTGGGGTTATTGCTGTGTTCTTCTGGATCCTCCTCATCCTCATCTTCTGCAACATGAAGCGGGTGAGTCTAAGGTGGACCAGGATCCCTTGGTCCTGCCTCCAGCCAGCCACTATCTCTGCTCAAAGGCTTCTCAGTTTGGAAGGAAGCCCAGGAAGGTGTTGTAGGTGGGCTGAGCCAGAGAAGATACCAAATGCTCTCTGTCCCTGATCATACAGGCCTCACTGCTCCCATTAGCCTGACAGGAGACTGGAAGTTCCTTGAGATGTGCTATTTTTTGTATTTTTGTATCTGAAGCTCTGAGCACAGTAGCTAGCTCACAATAGAAAATCTACAAATATTTGTTGATTGATGGATCATTTCCTCTTGATACTGGAACAAGATGGGGCTAGCCCAGATATGATACAACTGCCAGAGGCAAAGGGACCATTAGTATTTGTTTTTAAACCATCCTGGCCACTCATCTTTCTCCCTTTTTGTTAACCACATTGAGTCTCCTTATCCTGCCAAGCCTCCATTCTCTTAATTTTAGGGAAGCCGTTATAAACTGAAAGGAAATAGAAAAACAGACAAGTCACACAGATAGAAATACAGGTATCTAGACCTTCAGATAAACCATAGAAATAGGGCAGAGTCTTATCTTTCCAGGATTCTCAACCTTCAGATGATTTGTCTTCAAAGACTAGCTATGACACCAATGGCCTTTGTGATTTGGGGGTCTATTTTTCTTATCTATAAAAATGAAGGGACTGAACTAGATGATTTCTTTATTGTTGTTGTTCACTCATTTCAGTCTTCTCTGACTCTTCATGACCTATTTGGTGTTTTCTTGGCAGAGATACTGAAGTGACTTGTTATTTCCTTCTGAAGTTCATTTACAGATAAGGAAACTGAGGCAAATAAGATTAAGTAACTTCCCAGAGTCAAACAGCTAGTTTATGTCTGAGGTCAGATTTTACTTCTCTCTTTAAATCTGTTGCTCTAATTCTATAGCTTCCACCTATTTCTCCCAACTCTACCTTCTAGATCCAAGCTGATTAAAGGCCCAACCTTTAGAGCAGTCACTAGACCAGGGTAATTGAGGCTTTGTCTAGGGAAGAAAAAGTTAGAAGAACTTGGAATTTTCAACAGAGTAGAAGTAGCAGAGCTTAACCTCTTATTAACAAAGTTAATTAATTAAAATTTTTTCAACACTTAGCATTGTATCTGGCATATAGTAGACACTTAAATGCTTTTTGATTTGTCAACTTGACTCTTACCAAACAGAAGACTGTAGTAAGTTCCTCTTCTATCCAAGACTTGCTCTGCTTCCCCACCTGTGGTCTTGCACTGGTATTCCAGAGTCCCTATCTCTGCCCTACTACCCAACTAAGAGCATACTTCATGCTATTTGTTCCAGGTTCTGAGTGTAATACTTTCCCAATGCATAAAAATAAAGTATGGCTCTGCTGATCTTCTGAAAGCTCAGATTAGATCCTGTTCTTTCTCATGTAACTTCAATGTTTCCCTGTTGCCTACAAGAGAAAGGGATTATAGAATCATAAATCTGGAGGTGGGGGGCGGTCCTCAAGTCCAGTACCCTCATTTTACAGATGAGAAAACTGAGGACCAAATAGTTAAATAGCTTACTAAGGATCACCCAGCTACTGTCTGTAATAGGACTTTCACTGTGGTATTGTTGACCCTGAGTTTCATTACTCTATCCACTCTACCTTCCTGCCTCCCTAAACTCCTTGGTTTTCAAAATCCCCCATACTCTGATTCCAGGGTATTTTTCTGGACTAATCTCTTACTCCTTCATATTACCTAGGTTTTAGCCAAATTGGACACCTAGCCATTCCCTAAAAATTTCCTGCTTTTGAAGTTTTGCTCATTATGGTTCTTCTGATAGAAATCACTCAATGTTGTCTCAGTCAAGATAGCTCTCCCCTCTGCACTCCACTTCTGGCTTGGTCTTCTGCCTCTGTTAGACAATATTCAAGTTAGATGCTATTCCTGACACCCTCTCTGAAATGTTCCTTGCTTTCTCTTCTCCCTCAAAGCACTCTGGAAACTTGGTATATATATAATCTCTTGAGAATTTTTAGTATCCATTCTTATCACTCTAAGAACCATCCCCCTCTTCTTGGGAGTCTCCCCAGAAAACTTCAGCACTGGGCCCTGAACACAGAAGGCTCAATAACTATAATTAAATGGAAGAGGGAAGGAAGGTTCATAGACACATAGATTTAGAGCTGAAAGGTCTTAGAGACAATCTCATCTCACACCCTCATTCTGCAGATAAAGAAGCAGGTCCAAGGAAGTTAAGTGACTAGACCAAGGTCACACAGTAAACCTCAGGGAAAATTTAAACCCTGGTCTTCTAATTTCAAAACTAATGCTCTTTCTACTGTCCCAGTCACCTTAAATGCAAATAATATGCTTCTACAGTCTTAACTGTCCACTGAGATGTTATTTTGTCTTAAGACTATGTTTTCATGTATCTAATTTAAAATGTTAGAAAGGGTCAATTTCAGGGACAAGAGAAATTATAATTCCTTCCCTGTCCCCTTCCCCTACTCCCCGAAGCCTGCCCATGCAGACATCAAGACAGGATACCTATCCATCATCATGGACCCAGGTGAAGTGGCCCTGGAGGACCAGTGTGAATACTTGCCCTATGATTCCAGCAAATGGGAATTTCCCCGAGAACGGCTCCATCTTGGTGAGACAAAAGGATTGTGAGGATCTCACTAATCCCTGGGAAATCAGGACTCTGAAATGGCTGGGAAAGTCACTAGGAAATGAGTGGCTTGGGAAATAGCTCTGACTTGGAGGTTTTGTGGGGGGGGGGGGGGTGGGGAGGAGGAAAAGACAGTTCAGTCAGTACAGGGGTAAGTAAAGACCTTGTGGGGAGTTAGTAGGGAAAGAGTTTAGAGTTCTCATCCTCCACACCTGCCTGGGGATATGTAAAATTCCTTCCATTCCTAAAGCTCATCCCGGAAATACAGACATTTCTGTCCACTCATCCTGGCTCCACCCATCCGGGCGTGTGACCCCTGGTCCCTCAGGCACTGAGCTCCCCTTTCCCATGCTCCCCAGGATTGGGGACGTGGGTCTGTAGAGCCCATTGAGCTATTTCCTGCCTCCCGTTCCTGCTTTTGGTTAGGGAAGGGCTGTGAGCACCTGGAGGGAGAGGATGCTGGTTCCTTCCTCTTCCCTTCTCTCCTCTTCTGCTTTGGTCCTTCTCTTTCACCCCCCAACTCCTTCCTGTTTGGCCACAGTGCATCTGAGTTTTTGGCTCTGCCTTCCTCTCCATGCTGTGGCAGACACGCCATGGCTGACTCAGCGCCAGTCTTCTGACCCTGGACTCCCATGCCTGCACCATACATTCTGTCCCCTTACAGCCATCTCCCTGTGCCCCATAACCCAAATCTCTTGCATGTTCTCTACTTCTCTGATCACATACAATCCCCATGTTCTGATCGTCTTTCTTTCCCTTCCGTTCCCTTACCCTCTTTCCTTCTTCCCAACAGGGAGAGTCCTGGGACACGGAGCCTTTGGGAAGGTGGTTGAGGCCTCTGCCTTTGGTATCAACAAGGGCAACAGCTGTGATAAGGTGGCAGTCAAAATGCTGAAAGGTAGGCTGGGACTCATCTAAGGGTTGGAAGGGCAGACGGTCTTCATGCTGTCACTTACTCTCTGGAAGCGTCAGTATAGTAGATAGTGCTAGACCTGAAATCCAAAAGATCTGTATTCAAATGCCACCTCAGACATTCTCCTGGATAAGTCATAACCCTTCAGTCTCAGTTTCTTTATCTGTAAAACTGAAATCATAATATACTTTCCATACTAGGCTGTTTCAAGGATCAAATAAAACAATGTTTTACAAAAATTTTCTGAAATTTTGAAAAACCTTAGAATATCCTTTAATATGAAATCCTAACTAAGATGGGGAAGAAAAATGTTCTTTCCCTGGCCCTTTTCCACTAATGTTTTGCAAAAGAAAGGAAGCTGGAGCTCTCTGAGAAACAAAGCTTTTCTTATGTTTCACCAAAAATCTGCCCAAGCAGCCCTCAAGGCAAACAAGAGTCATAAGGACCTATGTAGACATGGGTTCAGAGGTCTACAGCTAGAAGTGACCTTGGCAATCATCTCATCCAATCTCTTCATTTTATAGATAAAAATGTGAAGCCCAAAGAGCTTTAAGTGATTTGCCCAAGATCCCACAGGTATCAAGGGTCAGAAACAGGATTTAAGCCTACATCCTCTGACTTCAGAGTTAATGTTCTTTCCACTGAACCAGGGCTGTCAGATGGTGACCCTGGTGCATAGCCCTGGGACAGATCCCAGAACACAAAGGATCCTGAGCATGCATGACCCTCATTCTCACACAGCTGAGGAAGGGAGGGAGTCAGGGCAGACATACAGGAAGCATCTTGCACACAACTAGCATGTAAGGACAAGAAAGTAGCCAATCTCTGCTGTTGCTCAGGCCCAGCACTCCATCTTCTGGACCTGGCTCCTCAGCTTCTGGGATAGACATGGCCCTTGTCTGGGAGTCTGGAAGGATAATGCTAGGAGCCCCTGCAAGGGAGTCCCTCCCCACCCCCAGGCCAGCTGTGCCACCCATCTGACCAAAGAGAAGAGAACAAACCACTCTAAAGAGAAACGAATGGTATAGGATCTGGTAGAGCCACCAATGGGAGATTTGACCACTGAAGAGACCTTGCAAAGCCACACATGCACACTTCCCTTCAGTGGGTTCTGGAGCTTGGCTGTGGCTCTCTGGGAGGTTGAACATGATTGAGCCAGGCCCCTGGGAAGAGAAGATGGGGGAAGAAGGGGGGAAGGCTAACTGTGTTGGAGGAGCCTTCAGCTCCATGCTGTGTTTCTTTCCAGAGGGGGCCACTGCCAGTGAACACAAAGCACTGATGTCAGAGCTGAAGATTTTGATACACATTGGAAACCATCTCAATGTGGTCAATCTCCTGGGTGCCTGCACCAAGCCCAATGGTTAGTGTCAGCAGGTGGTATAGGAGGAGAAGAGTACCAGATAAGGAGGGGGCAGCGTTGAAGGGGGCAGTACCAGATCTGGAGGGGATGACATGGAAGGGGAGGCTTTCTTTGGGGGAGGGGAAAGTAACAGACATGGGGAGGGGAGGTATGGGTGGGGAGAGACAGGTAGTGCTAGACCTGGAGGAACAGATATTGATGGAGATGGTGTATATGAAGTAGGAAAGGACTGGATGGCTAGCACCTCTCTGTGCTACCTCTTTTCACTAGAGACGTTCATAACATTTCTAGACAAATTTTTTTTTAATTCAGTTCTATTTCTTCAATGAATGAGTCATGTTGCAGGCTCTTGGCTGGAAGTTCCCATTGTCTCAGCGGCAGTCCTGGGCAGAGACTGCGTAAACTGGGAAAGATTCCTTTGTGTCTCTGCTGTGGCTTAGTCTAGGACACTGTGCTCTTCTTCACCTCCTGGGAAGTGGCAAATAAATGTGACTCCACCAGAAGGCAGTTACCTTCAGTGACCAGTTACACAATCTATCAGCAAGCATTCGTAACACATGTCACAAGACAGACACTGTGCTAAGCATTGGAGATACAAAGACAAAAAGGAAAAGTCCCTGCCCTCAAGAGGCTTACAGTCAGTTAAATTAGTATTTTTGCAAACCTCAATGTGCTATATAAATGTTTGTTATTATCATTATTCTATTGAAGAAGATGAACATTTATAAAATGTATACAGCATATATAAAAAAACAGCAGAAGCATCAGACCACTGTTTCTAGAAGTTTGATTGTGAAATGGAAGAGAGATCCAAGACAACAACATGATTGAGTCAAGGGAATGTTTTTTTTAAGGAGATGGGAATCCTAGCTATGTTTGAAGGTAACAGGTAAAGAAGCAGGAGACTGGGAGAAGTTGAATATTTGAGAAGCATCTAGAACAAACTTTTAGTTTTGATAGCCTAAAGAAATGACCATTGAGCAAAACAAGTCAAGAGCAAAACAAAAAACATAAATATCTCATATCTTTAAGACTCATATCTTCTCCCAAACTTTCTTATTCTCAGACTGAGTAGAACAGTCTTTTCTTTATTATTCTTGTAACTCGTGAACAGTTTTATTTTCACCTCTCAGGGAGTCCTGTTTCAGGAGGACATGCTGTGTCTCCTCCACCATCTGCATTGCCCCAAGATGATCTTGGACTCTCTTTCTTCAGTTCTTCTGTCAGTTAGCTTACAGCCCAAGATTTCAACTGAGGCAGTGGGGACTTCCAGCCAAGCCATGAATAGGATGCCAGACTTGGAGTCAGCAAGATCTGAGCTTGAATCCTTCCTCACAATAACTGTGTGACTTTAGGCAAGTCACTTAACCTCTTAGCTCAGTTTTCTCATCTGTAAAATGGAAGTAATTATAGCATCAGTCTATCAGGGTGGTTATAAGAATCAAATGAGATGATAAATGAAAATAGTTTGCAAACCTTAAAGCACTCTCTAAATATTAGCTATTATTATTATTATTTCCCTTTAGCTTTTTTGAGGGGTACATGCTCATTTTTAATCTCAGCAGCCATAGATGAGCTGCACCAATAATCAGTGTGATTTAAAAGATGGAAATGCTGGACCAAAATCTGGATTCAAATTCTGCCTCAGATTCTTCCTAGGTCTGAGACTCTTAGCAAATTATGATCTCTCTGAATTCTTTTATCTATAAAAATGGAGCTAATAATAGCATTGACCTAATAGGATTATTGTGAGGATCAAATGAAAAAATGCGTGTAAAGCATTCTGCAAACCTTAAAAATGCTATATAAATTTGAATTATTATTGATATATGCATTCTCTGGACTTAACTTCCTAATCCATAAGTAATGTAGACCAGATAATATTGGGCTTATCAAGTAGGTCAGGCAGTGAATAGAACACTAGAGCTAGTCAGAAAGACCTGGGTTCAAATCTAACGTCAGATGCTGCCTGTGCAATTCTAGGCAATTCACTTAACTGCTGTATGCCTTAGTTTCCTCATCTACAAAATGTGAATGATAATAACTCCTACCTACTAGAGTTTGTGAGAATGAAATAAGATTATTTGTAAAGTTCTTTGCAAATCTTGAAGCATCTTATAAATACTAGTTGTTATTGCTG
This sequence comes from Macrotis lagotis, assembly GCF_037893015.1. Taxonomy (NCBI): domain Eukaryota; kingdom Metazoa; phylum Chordata; class Mammalia; order Peramelemorphia; family Peramelidae; genus Macrotis; species Macrotis lagotis. Next base: position 360,186,055 of record NC_133658.1, on the reverse strand, counting down.
TCACATAGACACATGGCTAGTCCATGTGTGGCATGGATAGATAATTATCTGATCTGGAATCCACCTTCCCTGTCTGCAAAGGAGACTGTGATTTCTACCTTTGTGAGGAGGAAGAGAAGAACCATGTCTGGGAACTCTCCCCTTTGATGGCCTATCTACCATATCCTAAATAATGGTAGCCTAGGGGCACAATTCTTTGGGAATTCAGACCACTTTCCCTTGGTTATTCTCAATGGGAAGTAGACCTGCTCTAGACTAGGAGAATGATTCTTAGTTTATTCATCAGTCTGGCTTCCCCCAAACAAAATTTAGAACAAAAATAATAATCATAAATAACTATTAAACCCCTTTATCAAAGTAAGAATTAAACATAAATTGGAAGGGTTATACTTGTTAGGGTAAACAGAAAGGACAAAAAAGTAATGAGCTTTTTGATTGAGGAACAAAAGAAGAATCTCACCTCAACCAGGGTGACAACAGCCTCTCCAGGGAAAAATACTTTTAGCATTTTGTAAGGATGCATCAGCAGGGAAGCTTGAGGTTGGGGATGGGGGGATGATGTCTGTAGCTTTGAGAACAAGACTTCTCTCCACCAGTGTCTTCCAATTCTATTCTCCACTTTCCTTACTTTTTCTCCAGTCTCTTGACATATACATAGATATGTCTCAGCAAATCATAACACTCAGTTGTCACAGACCTGTCCTTCAGGAAATATCCCCAGTCTTAGGAAGGGAGTGGGATTACACTATTATCATTATTATTATTATTATCATCATCATCATCATCATTATCATTATTAATTATTATTATTGTTGTTGTTGTTGTTGTTACAGTATAATTACTGTGATTTGTCTCTGGCCATTTATAGATTCTTCTCCTTCTCTAGGCCTCCCACAATGATTCTCCTTACCTCCTCTCTCTTTCTCTCTTTCAGGTCCTCTCATGGTGATTGTGGAATTCTGCAAATATGGGAATCTTTCAAACTACCTTCGAACCAAGAGGGAAGACTTTAGCCCTTACAGAGTAGGTGATTTCAGCCCTCAGAGAGTTTGAGGGCAACTTCTCTGCTTCTTCTTTTAGAGCCTACCATGAGACCATTGGACCATGGTAAATGAGCTTACAAAAAGTGATAGACAATGTTAAAATAATCTCTAGAAGCTTCTTTGTCCACAATCTTGGACCAGTTATCCTCTTGCTGTAGGGTTGAATTGAATACATGTAGGCCCTAGAAAAATCCTAGAGAAGAATGACCAACATGCTGAGGGAATTTGAACCCATTCTATATAAAGATCAGATGAAAGAATGGGATATTTAGCTTTCAGAAGAAAAGATTTGGCAGGAGCTAAGAGGCAAGAAACATGATCATTCCCTTCAAGTATTTGAAGAGTTATCATGGGAAAAATAAAACAGACTTATTCTGTTTGATTCCCCAAGGGCAGAACTGGGAACAGTTGGGGGATGGGGTCAAGAAGAAGTCTCAGAATAGCAAGTTTCAAAAGAAAAAGCTTTCCAAAAGTGGCATAGACTGGTCCCCAGGTCAGGTTACCAAACAGTGACTGGATGACTACTTCTGTTCACATTGGGGTGGCAATGGACCTTCAGGCCCCTTCTAACTTTAAGAATCTGGGATTTCATGGCTACAGTACTAGATCCAGCTTTAGAGAGCAGTGTTGACTTTCCCTTGGAGGTCAATTTGTCTTCAAATAAATATAAGCTGCTGTGGCATGGGGACTGATGAAGAGGATCCACACTTGCTATGGGTCTGGACAGTACAACAGGGCAGAAGGCTTCCCCAACCCTACCCCACTCACAGATAGAGAGTCCCAAAGGGTATCACCTGTGGGAAAGGTGGAACAGAAGGTGGGATTGGAGATGGCCCCAGGGAGCACTTTTGGTGTGAGCATGCAGCTCCTTCTTCCCTTTGCCCAGTGATTGGAAGAAGGAGCATGGAAAGTGTGACAAAGGCTGGGTAAGGATTCTCCCTCAGGAAGACAAGTCAGAAGGGGCCCCTGAGCCCCTTCTCATTCACCACTAGAAGAACCTGGGAGCTGAAGGTTTGCGAGCTCTGTCTGACTCACCCCCACTTCTGTTTGTTGCCCCAGGAAAAGTCCCCCAGGCTTCGAAACCAAGTCCGTTCTATGGTGGAGGCTGTGAAGGCAGACAGAAGGAGTCGGACTGGGACCAGTGATGGTGCAATCTTCACCCGTTTTTGGCTGGGGAAAGGCCTTGCTTCCCGGGCCCAACCTATCCAGGATGGTAAGGGAGCTTATTTCTCTTTCATCCACCACTCTCTCTGGAATCCACAGTTGTGAAGTCATCACCATGACAGCTCCTGTTCTGTCCCTGGATCTGGAGGAAAGGCAGGCACAATTACAAGAACAGAAAGAACTACAGTCCAAAGAACAGGCAAATCTGTAGGGATAAGGGGAGCAATTGATTGGATAAGGGGAGCAATTGATTTCTTATCCCATGATATATGGAACCTGACAGGGAATTTGAGTCAAAGAACCCAAGTTTGAATCCCAGTTCTGCTCTTTATTACATGTGCTAGTCAACCCCTCTGGACCATAATTTCTTTGGGCTAAGTGACCTCCAAAGTCCTTCTTAACTATAAACTATGGTCTTAATAGCCTCCCAGAATGCTCAATGACTCCAAAGCTATTCAGGGATTCATTATCATTAATGAATCACCAAAAAAGGGTCTTCTTGGTTGAAATGCCACTGGACAATAAGAAAAATATTCTGACTGTAGAGGGTATGAACCCTTTGGAAACATTGCCTCTTTGGGATTAAAAAGCTAAGGCAGTTTAGTAAACTGTCCCTAGAGGCAAAGGAATGGATTTAAATGATCTCTGGAAACCTTGATTTGCCTGGATTGGATCATAACTATTTTGCTGGACATTACCTTAAAAGCATATAGTCCAAATGACTCATTTCAGAGCTGAAGAGCCAAGACTTACAGAAGTGATATAATAACATAGCTAGCACTTGAACCTAAGCCTTGGATTCGTCTGAAACCATCCCCATGGAAATTCAAAACTGGGAGTATCATAATGGCTCTAGCAAAGACCATTTAATCAGTTAAGCGATCAATTAATCAAACACCAAGCATTCATTAACTACTAGCTATGTATTCTGTACTAGGCTAGTAGCTGGAATCACAAACCAGAATTCAAACAGTCTCTGCTTATAGTCTATGAGAAGTCTCCATAGGAGAGAGACAAATAGATAGAAGCAGGGAAAAGGGGGAAGCAAGAGAGAGAGAGCGAGGTGAGAAGTGGGGAGGGAGAGAAGGGTGTCCTAAAAATTTTACAAAAAGAGAGTTTACAAAAAAAATTTGAAAGGTTAATTATTTGTTTTTAAAATATTGATAGGTTTTTGGGGGGTTTTTTGTTTTGTTTTGTTTTTTTTAGGTTTTTGCAAGGCAAATGGGGTTAAGTGGCTTGCCCAAGGCCACACAGCTAGGTAATTATTAAGTGTCTGAGACCAGATTTGAACCCAGATACTCCTGACTCCAGGGCCAGTGCTTTATCCACTGAGCCACCTAGCCACCCCTATTGATAGGTTTCTAATAAAATTCAATTTAACTATTATGTTATTCATTGTTCTAGTCAGTTTTCAAACTTTGTAAAAAACCTTATCATTTAATACTCAGTGATGGAAAAGATTGCATTTGTAATCATAGTTCTTAAGATCCTGGTCATAAGAGTGAATGAACAGACACTTAATAATTACCTAGCTGTGGGCCTTGGGCAAGCCACTTAACCCCATTTGCCTTGCAAAATCCTAAAAAAAAAAAGAGTGAATGAAATGAAAAACTAAAATTAAAATGCATTTTATGAAATTCACACAACAAAATCAGTGTAAAGGAAATTTGAATAAACTTTTAAATTATATTTTTGTAAGTTTGTAGCATTTATATTTCTGAAGTTATTAAAGCTTAATATAGCATTACAAAGGTAGGCAGAAGGGAGTGGAGAGGGACTAGAAGTTAGAGGGGACTAGAATCCCATCCTGACTTTTCCTGGCAAAGAATGACCTCTCTCAAATTGAGGCGAATTAATTCTTTTTGAAAAAGCAGATGGGGAAGCCCAGCCTGTCACACCTTTGAAGTACAGAAAACAAGACTTCCAATCATTCCCTTTTTGTGCAGCAAGTTTGAGCTGAGGAGAACAAATCTGTCCTGGGCAAGCCCCACTGATTTCAGACCACAGTCAAATGCATATGTTTTGGGACTAGGTGGTGCACTGGATAGAGCACCAGCTCTGAAGTCGGGAGCATCTGAGTTCAAATACAGCTTCAAGCACTTGACATCCTAGCTGTGTGACCCTAGGCAAGTCACTTAACCTGACTGCCTTAACAAAAAAAAAAAATTGCATATGTTTCTCCTGGTTTTCTTTGGACAGAGGATGACCTGTGGCAAAGCCCCCTGACCATGGAAGACCTGATCTGCTACAGCTTCCAGGTGGCCCGAGGAATGGAGTTCCTAGCTTCAAGAAAGGTAAGGAAAGGGGGGAAGCACTGCCAATCCTTCTGAGAGGGGGGAGCCTTCCTGAAAAGCATTTGAAATTTTCTGAGCAAACAGGCAAAGATGAGCAAGAATAATGACAATAACCACTTGTAGGCATATCCCATTTAACATCATTTCAACCTATTTCATTTTGCAAGCATATTAGTATGTGATAACCAAATGAAATCCCATAGGGATGCTTTTCTGCTGCTTATTGTTCGAGCTGGAAAAACCTCAGAGGCTCTTATCCAACCTCCTCATTTTATGAGTAGGAAGAGAAGTCAAGGACTTGTCCAAGCTAGAAAGCACAGGAAGCAATATTTATACTCAGATCCTTTGATTCCCTCCTCCAAACCAATCGTGCAAAATAAAACTCATGATGTCAGTCTATGGATCTAAATGCCCTCTGATGTCATTTTGCCTAAGACTGTGCTTTCATGGACCCAATTAATAACACTGGATGGATTCTATCTACATTTTCGTAGTAGAAAGTATTTTTGTTTTCATTGACCTCATAGTGTCCCTCTGGAGGACATGGGGGCAAGTATTATCTCTATTTTTACAGAGGGGGGAAATGGGCTCTGGGTTATCCTCAATATTTACACAGAGAAAATCTTCCAGAGTAGATCTGGGATATGAACCCAAATTTCCTTCAGGCAATATAGTATAGAAGCATGGGCCAGTAGAAAGTGCAGTGAACTTGAAATCAGAAGACTTGGGTTTGACTTCTGACTCTGCTACTCAATCGTTGTGTGATCTTATGAACCTTCTAGTGCCTCAGTTTCCTCTATAAAGTTTTTAAAAAGTGTTTAAGCTCCTACAATGTGCCAGACATTGTACTAAGGAATACAAAAAGAGGTGTTTCGTGGATGATCATGTTAGTCTAACTGGGAGAGTAATTGTTCTCTAAAATCTCTTCGAGCTGAAAATTTTACAACCTTGGATTTAAAGAACACCTATCCAGTGCTGTCTCCATTATACTAACCCTCCCACTCCAAAAAAAAAAAAAGCAACTTTACATCACCTCCATGAGCATCAGGTTCAGAGTATAGTTGGCAGGGGCAAGGGCATATACAGAGTTTTGAAGCTATGACTTTACTGGAACCCTGATGCTTGAGCTTCAATTAGTGCTATTAGGGAATGGATCATAGAGTCTTTAATCTAGAGCTAGAAGGGACCTCAGAGGTCATCTGTTCCAGCACATTTAAGGATTTGGAAGCCCAGGAAGGGTGTTTTGGCCATGGTCACAGAGGAAAGGTAGGGTCAGAGGCAGAATTCTTTTGCCATTTCTGGTGATAATCAGTAATGGTAGACCTTTATATAGAAGCTAGCCCTGTGCTCATCACATTACAATTCTCATTTGATCCTCACAGCAACTCTGAGAAGTAGATACTAACAGATGACTTGCCTAGGGTCATGTTTGAAGTCAAGTCTTCCTGACTCCAGGTTTAACAATCTATCCATTGTGCTACTTCTTCCTGGAGAAAAATTTGGCTTTTTTATATGTAACTAGAAAGCTATTTCCTGGGTTTCTCTTGAAGCTGTTCTGACTACAAACCCAATGCAGTTAGAACAGTTAACTTTCATTCCTCAAATCAGTTAAGGTGACAATGAAAAACTAAAATCAGAGATGTCAAACCAGCGGTTTAGTTATTAACTGCATTCCCTTTCCTAGCTTAGCCTTTAGCCAAATGATCTAATAAGTATTCATCAATTGACTGTAATTCCACATATTCCCCTGATTTGCTGCTAGCCAAAATTGAGAATGGGCAGTAAAGTGAGATGCTAGGCACTACAAAACACAGCAAACTATTTAAGACATCATTATCCCCAATGCAACCACAGTCTCCCAACCCCTATGTTAGCCAGCCAATAAGCAAACCCAGCACACCCTGTATAACATTGTCTAAACTCATGTCTTTTGCAATAGTATCACGGGAAAACCAAAACCACATGATAATATTATGACATTTAATCCTACTAAAAATATTATAAAACCCAGCTGATCACCTATTTTTCTCAATATTTTCTTGGAACCCCACCCCTTCCTCTCTCTTTGCACTCTTTTCATTCTCTCTCTTTCTCTCACCAACCTCTATATTTTTTTTGTCCCAATGTCACAGAAGTTTCTGATGTACGGAAAGGACAACAGCCTTTACAATTATATGCGTATAGCCTGAGCGATGCTGGAAATTGGCCATGGGGTCAATGGCCCTTACATGCTGGGAAAATGGACTCAGATAGATGGTGTATGGGCTCCCAAACATAAAAATCCCCTGAGTTCTGCCTGCCAGCTTCTCCTGTTCCCTGAGCTGGCATTGACTAATCCCACTTATTTTCAGGAAGACTTGGTTGGCCAGAAAGTCTGTCTGATCCCTCACTCTCCTTTCCTTCCCCAGTGCATTCACAGAGATCTGGCTGCTCGAAACATCTTGTTGTCAGAGAACAATGTGGTGAAGATCTGTGACTTTGGATTGGCCCGGGATATCTACAAAGATCCTGATTATGTCAGGAAGGGCAGTGTGAGTGTGAGGCTTGAGGACTGACATAGCCAGGGATATTAAGGTCAAATTTTTCAACAAAAGCTAGAGAGGACAAAGAAGTTGGGAATGCCCAAAGGCATGATGCCCCTGGAGGACAAAACTGGGAGAAGATTGGGTAACATCTCACTTTCCCTGGACCTGGCCAAGAGTACTGCCAGCCCTGTTCAGGAAAGGAGCAATCCTGCTAACAGTGGGAATAATGGTGTGCCCAAGGGCAAAGGAGGAAGCAGGCTCCTCCTGGAAGAGGTTAGATAGACCCACTATACAGTAAACCTGATTTTCAACTGAAATCAATCAAACAATAAGCATTTAGTAAGGGTCTACTATTTGTCAGACTCTGCCAGGCACTGAAGACATTAAACTCAACATAAAAACAATCGCTAACATTTTCATGAATGCCCATTATATATACCCATATAGAGATAGATGTCCATATATGGATACCTATTTATATAAACCTATATAAGATATAGATTACCTGTCCAGAGAGAGAGAGAGAGAGAGAGAACACGGATGGATGGATGGATGGATGGATGGATGGATGGATGGATGGATGGATGGATGGATGTGGAGGATTTGAAGTGGATTGGTATATTTGAGTGGACTAGCATATTTGAAGATGCAGAGGTTGGTGTGGGGGGAAGCATCCAGGTATGGGGATAACCAATGCAAAAGCACAGAATAGGGAGATTTAACATTTATGTGAGAAAGTAAGTCAGAATGGCTGCACCATTGAATTTACATAGAGGAGTATTATATAATATGTTATATTATGTATATAATCAAGTTGAAGAGGTAGTCTAGGACTTTGAAGACTTTTCAGTGCCAGAGGAGCTGCTGAAGAGAGTCCCTTGAGTTTAATGAGAGTAGGGAGAGAGAAAAGATCAGGGCAACATGACCAGAGTCATGCTTTAGGTAGTTTGGACAGCTGCAATGGAGAAAGAAGAATCTTTAGAAATTGGGGAGTGGAGGGGAAACTAAGAGACTTTTGTTGCCAGAGTGAGAGGTGATGATGGACCAGAACTAGATTGATAATTTTGAGAGGTAACAGAAGGGAATGTATTGAGAAATGTGAAGAGCATCCCACTCCTCTCCTTTGCGTCGCCCTTGAGAAGAGAGTGATTTCCCCCTCCCCTCTGCTCCCTTTCAAGTTTAGAAGTTTAAGTACAGGCTGTTCAAGGGTCGGTCCCTTTATCTCACAGGCTCGGCTCCCTCTGAAGTGGATGGCACCAGAAAGCATCTTTGACAAGGTCTATACCACCCAGAGTGATGTCTGGTCCTTTGGAGTCTTGCTCTGGGAGATCTTTTCCTTAGGTAAGAATTAAAGACCAGGTAAATACCTAATGTCCCAATGAAAGGCCAAGAGACAGTATAGGGAGAATATAGCTAAATTTCATTGTCATACTACAGTCATATATATTGGGTATCCACAAGTCTGAGCCTTTAATAATAATATTAAATAAAATAATAATATAAACATTTCTAGAGAGTTTTAAGATTTACAAAGATTTACCAGATTATCTCATTTGATCCTCACAATAATCTCAAGATATATATTTTTTATTACTCCCATTTATAGATGAGGAGACTGAGTGGAAAGAGGTTAAGTACCTTGTGTCCAGAGTCACACAGCAAGAGACCCAAAAGGAATTTAAGACAAATAGAGCTAAGCCTCATGAATTCAGATGACAGTCATGGAATGTGTTGACCTGTGCCTTAGTATCACCACTTCCTTCATTGAGAGAACATGGAAGTAGAATGATAAAATGAAAAGGGACCCCATAGATCACCTAGTTCAACCCCTTCATTTTACAACAGAGAAAATAAAGGCCAAAGGAGGGCAGACAATTGGCCCAATGTCTCATAGCATGTTAACAGAAACTGGGCTGAATGTAGTGGATGGGAAAAAAAATCATTGTAAGCTTGGGCAAATCACTTTACTTACTTCCCTGGGACTCAGTTTCTTCTTCTGTAAAATGAGGGATTTGGATGGACCAGAAGGCCCTGAGATTTCTTTTCAGTATCCATGTGTGATTCTACAATCCTGCCAGTTATAGATCTTTGTTCCTAAGTTAGAATCTAAATTTCAGTACAGCCCTTTTCCCTCTATAAGACAGGGAGTAAAAATGAATAAAATTATTGGAAGTCAGGATAATGATGTATAGAGAATTCTGGATTTGAAGCCGAATTTTATAAGCAGTTTGAATCCCAAACTTTGTGACTCTGGGGAAGACATTTAATCTCTTAGGACCTCAGTTTCCTCAACTCTAAGGAATTTGGGATAGATGATCTTCAAAGCCCTTTCCAGGCCTAAATCTTCAAGTCTATGATAAATAAGGAAATAAGGCTCAAACTATCTTCATACATGACTATGCATGACTTCATTTAGATAAAAATAATGATGCTGTATAGTAATGAAGCTGTCTCATGATTAGAGCCTCTCCCCAAGGGTCTTTCTAGGTCACAATCTGAATGAATGAACTTTGGCAGGCTATTTTGAAATCATCAGGAAAGACACAAAATATGAGCCATGCTTTTAGAATATGTTACAATTCATATTTCTCTGGCCTGACCTTTGTTAATTCAAGTTAAATGAGGTGGGTCTGAATTCTCTTGGTACCTCAGAGCTGCTTGGGAGATAGAAGCCCATGGTATGGAATGGGAGAAAGGGGGTGGGCAGCAAGCCCCTCAGAGGAAAAGAAATCCATTTAATTGATACCCACTGACCTAGAGAGGTCAGTATATCTAGTATATTCTTGTGTTTTGACTAATCATCCTATTCCCAACCACCTTTGTGTGTGACCACCTAGGAGCCTCTCCTTACCCTGGGGTGCAGATCAATGAAGAATTCTGCCAAAGGCTTAAGGATGGCACGCGGATGAGAGCTCCAGAATATGCCACAGCAGAAATGTGAGTTTCCCACCTCCACCCCAAGACTTGTCCCTATCTTTCTAGAGATTTAGGCCACAGTTTATCCACAAGGAAAACAAGGAAAAGAAACAAGAGAAAAATGTGTCTGGTTTACCTTTGACAGCCGCCATATCATGCTGAGTTGTTGGTCAGGAGACCCCAAGGAGAGGCCAGCATTCTCTGACCTGGTAGAGATCCTGGGAGATCTGCTTCAGGAAAATGTACAGCAGGTGAATTCATTTTTTTCTCTCTAACTGGACCTGATGGACTCTGCCTGCCCAGGGACTGCTTTTTGAGATGAATCAATACTGTTTTATCTGACACATACTTCTTTCCACTTTCTTAAAGGAAAGAAGAGACTGTGTATCTTTAATCTGTCAGTGTGTGACTGTGCATGTTATATGAATGTATATGGACATATATTTGTGTTTTTCACATGAACATACATGTATCTATATGTCTTTCTATACTATACATGTTGAAAATATACTTTCTGATCAGTGTGCATGTGCATACATAGTTATATAAATGGCTTAGTATATGTTTAAATCATTGTGCAGATGTGAATGTGTTTATGTTTATCCATATAGATAAATGTGTTTACTTCTATGTTGCTTATAGAGAAATGGCCAGGAATCTACCTTTATATAGAAAAAAAGTAGCTCTTTTTTTGTTAAGGAATAGAGATCATATCAAATACTATTCCCTTTCTTCCTCCTTTCCTGATACCTGACTTCTGTCTCTTAGGCCATCGATCTAAATAGCCTTAGCATTTGTTCTGGAAATAAATAGTTCTCACTCCAGAAATTATTCATTTAAACATGTATTAATCACCTATTTTGTACAGGCATTGGACTAGGTATTGGGATTACAAAGATCAAAATAAAAAATCCCCTGGGAAGGTGATACCCCCAGAAGGTATTGGACAATCAAACCAAAAGCAGAGAGGAGATGAGTAGGATGTTTCAGGAGCTCCCAGGTGCTGAGGATATCCTAGACCAGCTGACTTCTTGAGAATCCTCCCATAATCTTGGCCTAGGACTTTCATTTGCTTTACAATTCAGAAGCAGACCTATGGCTCAGGATAGACAATGGGCTCAACATCAGTTGCTTTCCATCTTTAATATAACACTATACTTTCTCTTCAGGAGGGTAAGGACTACATTCCCTTGAATGATTCACAGAGCTCAGAGGATGATGGCTTCTCTCAGGTTCCTTCTACTGTCCATCACAACTTGGATGCAGAAGAATATGATCTGAGACTCCATTGTCATAGTTTAGCAGCAAGGTCAGTTCTCTTTCTAGGGATGGGGTAAGTTGTGACAACAGTCTGAAAACAGGCAGCTTATATTTTAATAAAATCCCAAGAAACAATGACAACTCCCTAGTTTTGAAAGGACCTGAATGCCTCTAGATCCAAGGGCTTATCTGAGTCTAAAGGAACATTTGGTGTTTGGGCATTATTTTTTACTTTCTACTCACTAGAACCCTGCTGGAAACAACAGTAATTTGACAAGCATTTATCAGGTTCCCACTATATACTAGGCACTGTTCTAAGCACTAGGCTTTGGAGACAGTGGGCACAAGTTAAAATCCCATCTGTGACACAATCTTGGACAAATCAAAAAGTCAGAATCAGAGGATCTTAGAGTTGAAAACTTTCTCAAGAAATGTTCATCTTCATATATAAAATTAAATAGGTAGGTTGTATGACCTCTAAACTCTATTCCAACTTAAAAATCTTATCATCCTTAATCCAAAGGAGACATCACCAAATCCAAAAAAGAGGTCACCATCCATCCTTGACCTTTCAATCTTCCAGCCTGCCAGGACAGTGAGCATGATTTGTTTGTTTTAGATATTTACAGGAGCAGAAATGCTCTGCCTTCTACTGTGAGGATAGAAAAGTGACCCCAAGGAAGGTATTCCCCTATTATTCCTCTTTGGGCTACTGCTTCCCCCCCGAGTCCTCCTCCAGCTGCACAACTCTTTAGCTGCCAGGGGCTTACCCACAGATGGCCAAGGAACAAAACAGAAGCTTTTAAGGAATACATCAAGTATTGTGGTCAATTTGAGCTTTCCAATGACATCTTTAGCCCTAGAGAATATATTTTTGTTTTAAACAGATACTATAACTGTGTATCATTTCCAAGTTGTTTGACTGGAGGGAATCAAATCAGGTGTCCATCCAGAATAAAAACCTTTGAAGAATTTCCAATGACTCATACATCATCTAAAGCACATCCGGTAAGTGAAGGCGGAGAAAAGAGAAATGGGGCTTTAAATTTATGAAAGGTTGGGAAATGTCTATTTGGAAACAGAGATAAAGCCTTTCCCAGCAAACAAGTGTCTCAGAATTTGGAAATAAAGATTTAAGTTCCAAAAAGCAATAAAGATATAGTACCACCAACAGAGTTCCCAGACCTCTGTCCAGAGTGATTTCTGTTTACAAAAAACCTGTTCCCTGTCTTGCTGTAGAGGTCATGGATTACAAGATCAATAACACCAGCTCTATCTTCATCTTTCTGGAGTAGTCTGAGCCCCAATAGAAGTTATCCCCTGGAAACAGCAGTCTTTCAACCTGACCCTGTGGTCTTCTCTTCCACTTCCCTTTCTGCAGAGAGGGTATCTCATTCTGGCCCTACTAATGGAGTCCAACAATAACTAAATGTCCTAATCTTCATTTCTAAAGCTTGCCTTCAGTTCAAATGATCATCCCCCCAGACACTCCCAGGATGGAATTTAATGGCTTGTTCAGATCAGAATTCAGTCTTGGAAAGCCATTTCTTTCTACCACGATGAATTACATCTATAGACTTAAAGCTTTCTTAAAGTAGGGGAAAAGGGGAGGCAAACAGTTCTATATTAACAGATAAGGGCAACAGAGAGGGGAGAGGCAGAGCTTCTAGTTGGAGTTGGCCCAGGCTTTGGCGCCAGAAGACCTGGCTCAGAGTCTGCTGATACCTATTAGCTAGGGACAAGTCATTTTCTCTGTAAAATGGAGAGATAATACATGTTATACCTAATTCATAGAGTGATTGTGAAGAAAGAAATGTGGCCTGTTATGAGAGAAAGTGTTTCTGGCTATCTCAGAAAAGACTTTGTTTGGCTCCATTTTGGGGGAATGAGTCCTAAGCCTTTAATAGCTCTCTCTCCCTTGTATTACCACCATACTATCCTGGAACTTGGTATTTTGTAGAACTTTCTGCCTCAAAGTCAATAAACATTTTTAAATGCCTACTTATAATAAGCACTGGGCTAGGTGCTGAGGTTACAAAAAAGGTAAAGGGCAGACCCTGCCTTCAAGGAGCTCATGGTCTAACAGGGAAAACTATAAATAATATATACACAAGATAATATGGAGTGTCTCAAGGGTTAGAGGGAAGGTACTAGCTTTAGGAGGGATCAGGAAAGTCTTCCTTTAGAAGATGAGATTGAGACTTGGAGGACACCCAGGAAGATGAAAGGCAGAGATGAAGAGGGAGAATGTACCTATCCCCTGGCACAGCCAGAGAAAATTCCCCAGACTGGGAGATGGATTTAGGATTAGGTGAGGAATAGCAAGATGGCTAGGTACTGGGCAGCTAGGTGACACAGAGGATGGAGCACTGGCCCTGGAGTCAGGAGGACCTGAGTTCAAATGTGACCTTAGACACTTAGATGAGTGACTTTGGGCAAGTCACTTAACCCCATTGCCTTACAAAAAAACAAAAGGGGGAAAAAAGGCTAGGCATTCAATCATAGAGTTTAGGTATAAGAAGATTAGAAAGATAGAAGGGGGTCAGTTATGAAGGGCTTTAAATGTTTTATATCAACCTTCAGACTATCAGCAGGAAAGGAAGGAAGGAGGGAAAGGAAGGCAGAGAAAAGAAGGAAGGAAAAAAGGAAGGAGTCAGGGAAGGGAGAAGGACGGAGGGAGGGAAGGAGGAAAGAAACAAGGAAAGAGGAAGGGGTAAGGGCGGATGGAGGGAGGGAGAATAAAATTCATTAAGTATTTACTAGGTACAGAACACTATGTTAAGTGATGAGGATACAAATAGAAAATCAAGATAAACCCTGTTCTCTAGGAACTGACTTTCTAATAAGGAGACAGTACATAAAGGAAGTTTCAGCTGCAAGTCAAATGAAAAATTCCTATGATCCTTAAGATGCAGCAGCAAAGATGATGGTATACCATCTACATTCATAAAAGCTACCCATTTATGAAGTTGAGTCATTTGAGGGTACCCAGTGTTTTTGTCTCTGTATCTTAGCATAGGGCCTGATTATTTAGCACTTAATAATGTTTACTGATTGACTGATTGACCCAGGAGATAGAAAGAACATTGTCTATGAAGCCCAAGGTCCCTGAGTTCAGGTATCACCTCTGATACTAACAACTCTGTTTTTGATCTTGGGAAAGTCACTTCAACTACCTGGGCCTCAGTTTCCCCATATGTGAAATGAAGGAATTGGAAGAGATGATCTTGGAGGTCCCTCTTAGCAGTGGATCTGTGATTCCCTGATCCTTTCTCTCCTTTCTTCCCCACTTGTACCTCTAGGTGAAGGATAAAGTTTGTTTCCTCTTTTTCTATAGGAAAACCAAACTGATAGTGGAATGGTCTTGGCCTCTGAAGAATTTGAAAGGATAGAGAATAGACACAGAAAAGAAGGTGGATTCAGGTAATTGCAATTCACCAACCCTGAATATTTTCTTCTTTGTCTTCATCATAGTGAGTAATAGACTTCCATATCTGAGATACAGAGGATTCCCCTCCCATTGAACATGGGAACAAGACCTTTCCAACTGTTTAAAGAAGGCAATGCAGTTGAACTCAACAATTTTTTAAAATTAAGTTTTATTCATACTTTATGTGTGTTCATCATGAACATTCTCCATTGGGCAGATCAAATCCTCCCCCACTGTAATAAAGAGAAATATCCACCACAGATGTCCAGTATTTTATCTTAATAGCCCCTACTTCCCTAATACATGGGAGAAGGTATGTTTCATTATTTCTAGGATCTTCATTATCTTCCATTATTCAGGTCAACATGATAGATTTGTAATATATGTGATACTATGTTTTAAAAATCCAAAAACACAGGACAACAGACACTAGCTGTGTGCTGTCAAGCATAACATTGAACCCACCTGGTCCTGTTTCCTCATTAACAGAATGAAGGTTTGGATTCAATGGCCTTTAATATTCCTTCTAGCTCTAAATCTAAGATCTTGGGAAATACAATGATGCCAACTATGAAAAAAGAGAAAAAAGGGAAATGATACTTTGTACTTAAAATGACCAAGCTTAGCATCAGAGGAAAGATAAGAAAATATAAATCTCTCATTTCTTTACAGAGATGGGGGACTATAGTTAGGGAACATTACAAGTGCCACATGTACAATTAATGATGTGTAAACATTTTCTTCCCTTTCTCTTTTACTCTTTATTACAAAAGATGACTCTGGGTCAGAGAGGGGAATAGTGAGAAATTAAAGTAACATAAACATAAGATATTAGTACCTTCTAAAGAGTTTCTTTAGAAAAAACTGAGATAAGAAGACTTAGAAGCTTATTTTCCTATGTTGTAGAGAGCTAATTTGGGGTTCTTTTAAGCAGATTTTAAGCAATGTGATTACTTTAAAATGGAAGCCATACTAAATGGATTGGAGAAGCCCTCAGAGAGGCTCATTTCCTGATGAATGGCAAGTTCTACTGTTCTCTTTAAGGGCATAGTCATCATTTTAATGTCCTATCCTTTGAGTTCAAGATGTTTAGATGAATCCAAACCAATCAAGTCCTAAGCTGCTCTTCTCTTTCTCTTGCAGCTGTAAAGGCTCTGGCAGAAACATGGATCAGACAGGGGAGCAATTAGCCCTGAGAGGCAGATGTCGGCCATCCTACCAGACTCCAATTGCTGGTCAGACATTTTATAACAGTGAATATGGGGACCTCTCAGAACCCTCTGAGGATGGCAGCTCTACTCCTCCAGGAGAGGCATCTAGTCCCCGAATCCTCCAAGCCTCCTTCTTCTCAGATCAGTATTAAAGAAGTGATAAAACCACAGAGAGACCTAGGGTATTGGGAAGAGAGGAAGGAGAAAAGGAAGGCAATGGCAGTAGAAGGAGAGGAAATGCTTAAGATTGAACTATTTGCCCGCCTATTAGATGATACAAGAGAAGAGTCTTTGGAAGCAGTTTGAGGAAAGACCTGATAGACAACTTCTTCCTCTTGGAGTTCTTCCTGATGAACTGTTTCCTTGGATTTTTCAATTACTCCCTTCTGGGAGTAATTTTTGCTCAGCAAAATAGAAAAAAAATACCAGAAACTCTCAACGATGACAGCACTAATACAGCATGTCCACAGCCTGAACAAACATCACAGTGTTTAAACAGACAAGGAAGGCCAGAGACCTTTCTAGACTCCAGAAAAACAAGTCAACCCTTCAGAAATTCATCAGCCCCTTCTCCATCATAATCTCCTTTTGTATATGACCTAGGGGGGCTTCTCATGAGGAGATAGTGACTTATAGGAGACATGGATGTCTTCATTGCTATCTTAAAATGGCAAATTAGGAATTTTTATGATTTGGAAAAGAAAAAGACCTTTGTTTTCTGTTCTCCCTGCTAACTTCTATCACAACTGGTCATCACATACCACTTGGCAGTGACAAATCTCTTTTTAAAGATAGTAAGCTAAATTGAGACTACATTAACTTGTCATGAATGTTTCCTGGAAAGAAGACAGATCCCATCCACAGAGATGGAATTTGGCTTGTGCAAATTTAGGGACAGTTTTCACCACAACCAAGAGCTTTCTTTCAATGACCTTAAGAGCAGAAATGGAGCCGGAAGAGCATATCTGAATCCAAACAGAAACAAAACATCAAATACCATTATAACTTGAAAGTTTCTAACAAAAAGATTCTAATGTAAAAAAAAATTTTTAGTAATCCTGAGTGTAACAACATTTCAGTACAAACAAAATCTGCTCTGACAGGATACCAATTAAGAACTTAACAAAGTTAATCCCTCACTCACAGAGACCCCAACAAAGTTTCTGGCCTCTTTTCCAATGGATTATGTCCTGAGCTCGTTCTAGTATGGTGTTCAGAAAGTTGATGCTCTTATGAAGAAACGCTCTCATCTGAAAACAATGAAACTTGAGGGGCATTTGAAAGTCATCCTGAGAACCAAGACTTCTCTTCCCTCTCTCCCCCACCTCTTTCTTATCTCCTTTCCTTTCCATCTCTTTATGGACCAAGGCTACCATCACAAAATATCTTTACAGAAGCAAATCAGGAACATTCACAAAGAGACCTTGAGAACAAAGACTGCAGGTTTTCTTGCCACATGGTCTTTTCCCACCTGGAATCCCAGAACATTTCTTATCAGAAAATATTCCCCTTACTTTCCCATATTCTCCCTGCCATAATGAGTGCTTGCAGGACAGGCTTCTGTGTATAGAACTAAGGGTTTTGTTATATCTGATATCCTTCCTCAGATTATATTTTTTCTTTATAATACATTGAATACATTTATTCTGAGTCTATAATCCTCCTTGTCTTATGTTTTTGACACTGATTGTGACTGGTGGATTGACCCAACAGATCACATTTTTTATCACTGTCAGAGTTTGCTGGAATGGAAGTACAGCTCTTCTCTGTTGGTAACATTGATGATTTGTGTGGAAAGTGACATAATGACATCCTTCTCCAAAATACATATTAAAGGCATACTCACTGCCTTTTGGTATTAGCTCCTCTTCTACTTGCATATGCAATAATAAACTGAGTGCAGGGGAAAAATCATTTTTTTCACAATCAATCATCAGCAACAAAAAGTATTTACAAAGCTCTTGTTCTAGGCACTGGATGAATAAAGACAAAGAGTTGTCCCTGCCCTCAAAAATCTTATTATCTATTGGTTGAAATATGTACATGTTGTTTCTAGTTCATACAAAATATTTGGAAGCAGGGAGATTCACAGACCTGTGATTTCATCAGTATAGAGAACTCATGATGAAGAAAATTCCTCTACCAAAACAGGTGTGTGTGTGTGTGTGTGTGTGTGTGTGTGTGTGTGTGTATGTCTGCTCTATATTTATAAAATACAGACAACTTGGGAGTTATCATTTGCCCAGGGACACAAAGTAAGCATCAGAGATACTTCCTAATCCAATTCTCTATCTGTCATACCAACAATTATATTGTCCGAGATATATACAAAGTAAATAGGAGATCATTTTGAGTTGAGTGATTAGATAGGGGCAGCTAGGTGGTGCAGTGAACAGAGCACTGGCCTTGGAGTCAGGAGTACCTGGGTTCAAATCCGACCTCAGACACTTAATAATTACCTAGCCGTGTGGCCTTGGGCAAGCCACTTAACCCCATTGCCTTGAAAAATCTAAAAAATAATAAAAAAAAAAAGTGATTAGATGGGAGAGAAGGCATTAGAGCTAGGAAGGAGGAAGGACCAGGATCAAGAAATCCCTTATGGTTTTAAAACAGTCTTAATACTCATTCTAAATCAAGAAAAATAGGAATGTCAGTCTTTTGCGCAATACCATCACCCCTGACATGCTTGTGATGCTTAAATAAAAAGGTTATCAAAAAAAAGACCACTGGGTCACAGCACCCTGCTTTGGATGTAGAGTGGTTCAGCAGAAGCATAGAAGTGAGAACTTTGAAGCCTTATGTTAATGGTGAACCCATTACAACTGAAACTTATTTATTAGGTATTTACAGGTACCCAGTATGAAGCATGGAACGCAAAATATATCCTATCCCTGTCCCCTGGGAGAACTGAAAGATTTAAGATCTTGTGGATTTTTAGAATCCAATTACCTACACCCACCAGGTTCTCTACACTCATTTTTAGAGAGAATCCCACCTGGATCTTCTGATCGCATGCATCTCTACATCCTGAGTGACCCTTCAGTATCCTAAAACTCCTAGGAGTTATGCCAGGAAGGTGGTAGATACAGTGGTAGCAAATGGTAGAAGGTGGTTGCTATCTCTCACTGCTAGAAATGAATTGGTCCCGTTATAGAAGACAACTAAGGGGCAGCTAGGTGGTACAGTGGTTAGAGCACCAATCCTGGAGTCAGGGGGACCTGAGTTCAAATCTCGCCTCCAACATTTAGTATTTACTTATCTCTGTAACATTGGGCAAATCACTTAAGCCCATTGCCTTGCAAAAACCAAAAAGAAGACAACCAAGTGGATGTCACTGGGAGAGTGGACATCACAGAAAAGAATTTCAAATACTTAAAAGCTCTTTATGTGGGACAGGGATCATACTAATTCTGCTTGTCCCCATAGAACAGAACTAGAAGCAAGTAAGCAAGTAAACATTTCTTCAGCACAATACTAAATGTTGTAAACAAAACCAACAGTCCCATCCTTTAAGGTTCTTCCTTTGTTTCTCTTCATCTGGTACTTTTTCAATATCTATAAGCATCCTCTCAAAGATAAATCTGCTTAGGATGCAGGGAATGGGGTACTAACAATGGAATGAGTTAGGAAAGACCTCTTGAAGGGGGTGGCAATTCTTGGGCTGAATCTAGAAAGGAGCTAAGGATTCCAAAAAAATGAGAATTAAAAGGGAGAGAAGAGGCAAAGGCAAAGAGGAAAGAAAGCAATGGTAGGGCTAAGTGGGGAGTTACAAGAAGTAAATTTAGAAGTGATATAATAACTTCCTAACAATTTAAACTATCCCAAAGTGAAGTGGCCACCTTGGGATGTAGTTGCCTAGAAGGCATTTTGTTCACATATGATTCTTCAATAAAGAAATTAAGGCACTCAAACTTAACCTTTTAAATTAGGGTTTCCAGGTTTAACAATGGCTGTGAGGTCAACTGAGTGCTATGGATTTTTTTTTCAGGTTGGTGTCCCAGGTAAAATAAATTTCACAACAAATCTAGAAACATAGTACTGTCAGGTTGCCCTTTCCTGGAGCCAGCAGAGCCAGGATACAGAATACTTAGGGTGTGGTTGGGCTGGCCAAGACTACTAGATCTGACTAGGCATTATACCTGGGTTGTACCAGTCCAGGTCTGGATCAGGGAGCTGAGGTCAAAGGCTGGAAGGAAAAGTTTTCAGGAAAATATCCAACTGATCATAAGGTTCATTAGAAAACCAATGAAATTCTAGCCCAAGACTTTTGAGTCTATGGCTATGGTTTCCCAGAGGGAAAAGAGTTTGCTTCAGTCCCACCCCCACAGAGGAACTTAACTTGGTTTCTGAATAGGGCCAAGGCAATGGGAAGTCATGAAGGAGATCAAAGACTTTAAAAATTCAAGACCTAATTCTATCAGTGCAGGTTGGCCCTCACTTCACTGACAGATCTCAGATGCCTTTGTGAACTTCTTTGGTTATCAATTTTTTTTTGTTATTAAACCTCTCCGAACTTAGCTAGGTTTCATGGTTTCACATAGAATCCTCTTTTTTGTATGTGTTCTTCCATGTGTATGGAAATATTCTCTTTTGTGTGTAAGTTCAGAACTTTAAAAAATGAAATTAAAAATTTTAAATGCAAACTTAAGCTAGGCAGGTCCTCAAAGAAGAGACACAGTCAGCTACTTTCCCATACCTAGAACCTTTCCACCCTGGTAGACCCCCTTTAGAGTGTGCCAGCCTATGTTATCATTGTCTTGGAAAATCCAGGATCACCTCTGTGACAAGATAAGAAGGACCTCATTGACAGGGGGTTCCTGTATTGCCCATTAGTGTCAAAATGGATACCATTAGTGGTAGAAACAAGTAAGTATTGCAGAGTCCCTTGAATCCTAGACTTAGCTATTTGCTAGCTATGAAACTTTTAACACTTAACATTTCTGGACCTCAGTTTAATCATTTGTAAAATGAAGGGACTGGAGAAACTGAAGGTCTAATTAGAAAGGCAATGAGTCTCAGTGAAATCTATCATGTTTGTCTCAACTGCCTTCTGAAGTTGGTAAATTTTTTTGTGAAGGGTTCATACATTTTAAAAGAGCAGATTCTGAATACAATATGTAGTCACATGAACGTATGATGCCTCTAAGAATAGGCATCAGTTGCCTCAAGGCCTTGGTTAGTTCTAGTGGTGCCAATATGGGGTCTGAGGTTTTGTAGGTAGGTCTGTGCACTTGCCACCTGCAAAGGAAAAAAATGTGCTCCTCAGAAAGAATGCTTTGTCCTCAAATAATAGGAAGAACTGGAAGAGGCCACAAGAGCACAGATGTAGAAACAGATGTAGAGCTACCTCAGAGGCCATTCTCATTTCACAAAGGAGGAAATTGATTCTCAGAAAAGCTTGTAGTTTCAGATCTAAAGTTAGAAAAGATCTCAGGCCATCAACTCCTGTCCCTTCATTTTCCAAATGATTAAACTGAGGCCCAGAAATGTTACGTCTTAAAGTTTCATAGGTAACTAAGTCTAGGATTCAAACAAATATATTATTTATATAGTGCTTTGAAGTCTGCAAAGTATAAATGGTATCTTTTTTGATCCTAACAACAACTCTATGAAATAACTGCCATTATCCCCATTTTACAGATGAAGAAACTAAGCCTGAAAGGTAAAATGACTTCCTGGGGTCATAAGTATTTGAAGGAGGATTTTAACCCATCTTTCTTACTCTTTAAGTTGAACCTCTATCCACCAAATCACTGCTTCCTCCTGTCTAGCACCTTCAAACTTAATTCTTTCTATTGAACCATGCAATTCAGGAGTCAGGTTCTAATTTGAAGGACATCTACATTGTCAGGATACAATAAGAATTAATGGGCTCAGAGTGGGGATTGACCTGTCTGTGAATGATTAATTGAGAAGATATTGGTCACCTAGAGAAATTATATTATTAGAAACACTCTTGTTTAGGCTCCACAGGGTTCTTATATATTATAACTCATTATGACTAATTGGTTGAAGAATTTTTAAAAACCCTAAAGTGAGAAAAAGTAAAATATTTATGAGACTATCCCCTGAGCAGGAATGATCAGATGAACCAAAGAATTTAAGAGCTGGAAAGGACCTAAAAGCTCATCTTGTTCATTAAATTGAACTAGGGCATTGGTCCTAATGATTTTTGGTTCCCCTGTTCTCAACAATGAAAACCCCAAGATAATTTAATATGCTATTCATAATATTCCTTTAGATTTATTCATTAAGTGTTTATAGTAGCTACAATGATAACTTTTTTCCAAAACTCCAAATAAAAATTTGTTATACAATTATTAGATTTATATTTTACATTATATTTATTATATCATATGATCATAGGACATAAATTTTATTCTGCATATAACTGAAAACTCAATATAAAAATCATAAAATTAATTATAAAATAACTGAATATTTTTATGTGAGATGTCCTATAGGAATTAAAAGAACAGATCTAGGAAGGCCTCATATGATTGCTGTTATTTGATTAGAGTAACACAACTGGGCAATTATTTACTGCGTAATATGCTATTTAAGAATTTTTAACTTGAACTCCTGTGAGATCATCAGACAATTAAGCAGAAAGTGTGGAATTAGAAGAGTTCAATTAATTTTGGTCTTCCTAATTCCAAGGCCCACACTCCCCCCATCTATTCTACTTTGAAATTTTTAAATCAGGAGAAAAACACATTAGTAATAAAAACACAGAGGGACTGAAAAAACTATCACACAATTGACAAAATTTAAGAATACTTAATAGAAAAGAAGTTAAGCATTGGTGTCATTCTTTAAAAACTTGTGACTTCATTGTGTGGAGTGTTCCTCCACCAATACCTTTGGCAACTCCTCCGGAACCTATTGGGAGGTCTTTGAGAATTGCTTTGACTGAAAAAAAAAAATCATTCCCCCAGGGTTGGTCTGCAAATGAATGTCTAAACCAGACTATCCCACTATCCTTGATCAGGCCTGTGCTCAAAGCCTATCTAGATTGGTTGGACCTTCCAGAGCTTGAGTTCCACTGACAGAACCTTCTGAAATTCAGGACCAAGCAAAGTTTAGGTAGGTTATTCTAATGACAGATGTATTACTTTTCACTAGGTCATGGAATTTTGAGGTTGAAAGGTCCACCTTAGAAACCACAAGGACAACAATGAAAGAGTGTTAGATTTGAAGTTAAGAAGAACTAGGTTCAAATCTTACCCAAGTCATTAATTATGTGACTCTGCATAAGTCATTGACATTTCTGAACCTCAGTTTTCTTCAATTCTAAAATGGAAATCATAATGGCACCACTCTCCCAGGGTTGTTGTGAGGATCAAAGTACTCTGCAAAAACTTAAAGTACTCTGGGTCATACTTCCCTTATCTCTAAAATCTAGGTGTAGGACTCAGCAATCTCTATAGTCATTTCCAGTACTAACTTATGAACTTATTATCATTTAATCTAAACTCCTTATTTTACAGACACTTAGGTAACACCATAATGCAAAGAACTAAGCTATGAATCAGGAAGACTCGGCTCCCTAAGTTTACATCTGATTTCCTAGTGTGTGACCCTGGGCAAGTCACTTAAAGCAATTTGTCTCAGTTTTCTCTTTTGTAACATGAGCTGGAATAGGAAAGGGCAAACTACTCTCGTATCTTTGCCAAGAAAACCCTAAGTGGGGTCATAGAGAGTCAGAAATGACTGAACAACTTGTTTTATAGTAGAGGAAATTGAGGCCCAGAAGTGGGGAGAAGTGCATGAATAACAGACCTGGACTTTCAAACATAGCTCTTCTGACTCCAATTCTGACTCTGACTGATTCAATCTGACCCAGAGTATACTTGTGAGCTAGTCTGCAGAGTGAGGTCTCTTGGATTGTAGCTGACATTCTCGCTCAGTGTGAACTTTCAGGTCTAATTTATAGCTGTAAAGCTAGAATGCCACTTCACATCCTCTCAAATAATTAAGGAATCTGTCCCAGGATCTTTCTGTCCTTGACTCCCTAAGAAAGCTGGGTGAAGAAGTAAAGAGGAAAATATGAGTTCAAATCTGGCCTCTGGTCTCTTCCTAGTGACGATTAGTCAATCACTCCAGTATCTTTGCCAAGAAAACCCCAAATGAGATCAACAGAGTCTAAAACAACTGAATATAAAATAGACTGCTAGAAACTGAGGATACACAGTCCTTACCCTCAAAGATCTGCAGTTTTAACAGGAGAGACAAGGTGTATATAAGTACATATAATTTGGAGGAGGGGCTAGGGTGGGGAGGTCCTGGCACCTCAGAGGATCCAGATGTCTTAATGTCAAAGGATGCTTGTTAGCTATAGTCAAGCTCTGAAGGAAAGAGACTAGGGGATTCCAAGAGGCAGAGATGAGATGGAAGGGCATTCCATCAAATGAATCAAAGGCATTCAATCCCTGTTTGATGATGATCAAACCCTCCCAAGACTGGGTCTAGTATAAGCTCAATAAGCTAAGAGGCTTTTTGATGTTTGTTCAAGGCTCAGATCTTTCAGCATGTTCAAAAAAAAAAGTTCAACTAACTTCCTGTGCTTTGGATTTTGGTTTTGTGTGACTTAATAAAATAAGGAGGTTCTCACAGTATTTCCGATCTAATTAAAATTAAAACTTCACAACAGGTTAGACAAATTCAACTGTGAAATTCAGCCACTAAAAACTATAATAATAATAGTAATAATAATAATAATAATAATAGACTCATTATATTTTTTAAAATATCAGCTATGAAATAAGAAACTCATTTATTTTCCCTTTTTCAAGTTATCCTTCTCTAGAATGCCTTCTTTTATCCCCTCAGCCTAAATAAACCTTAGCTCTTAGTTCTTCAGATCACAGTTTGGGTGGCACTTATTTCATGAAACCTTCCCAGGCCACCCTAACATTATTGGACTCCCTTTCTCTGAACTCAAGCAGTTTATATCATGCAATATGGACCTAAGTTACATAAATAATATATATTTATATATGCATATACATGTATATATGTATATATGCATGCATCTCCTTTGTTATTGTTTCATGAATGATTTGTTACCCTAACTAGACTTTGTAATCCTTAAAGACCAGGATAGGACATAGAACCATAAATTTAGAGTTAAGGAAGGGGCGGCTAGGTGGCGTAGTGGATAAAGCAGCGACCTTGGAGTCAGGAGTACCTGGGTTCAAATCTGGTCTCAGACACTTAATAATTACCTAGCTGTGTGGCCTTGGGCAAGCCACTTAACCCCATTTGCCTTGCAAAAAAAAAAAAAAAGAGCTAGGGGGCAAGCAAAAGGGGAAGCTGTGACTTAAACTTGACTTGAGCAGCAGTGAAAGAACCAGATTTTGAACTAGGTCTCCAGATTCCAAATAACCTATTATGACATGGTTCAAATGACTTTCCAGGGGCTTTTGCTGTTCATATTTACTCTTGTGGAATAAAGCATACAACTGTGCTTTAGGGAATGAGAGGTATCATGGCATCCTGGGAAGGATACTGTTTGGAATTCTAGTTCTATCACCTGTATGACTTTAGAAAAGTCACTCAACCTCTCTTTCCTCATTTGTAAAATTAGGGGATGAAATGGTGTCCAATGCCTTTCTAGCTCTAAATCCTTGATCCTTGGTATGATTTATCTGCCACCATCCTCCCTAACTTTTCCCCATGATGTTATATGGAATGTATTTTTGACTTAATCTTTTTTAAAATTAACATTGCTTTGGGGCGGTTAGGTGATGCAGTGAATAGAGCACCAGCCCTGGAGTCAAGAGTACCTGAGTTCAAATCCGGCCTCAGACACTTAACAATTACCTAGCTCTGTGGCCTTGGGCAAGCCACTTAACCCCATTGCCTTGCAAAAAAAAAAAAAAAAAAATTAGCATTGTTTCTAGTAAGCATATCTAAGTCCTTATGCTTTTTTATAACACTGTTGTTAGTTTCCAGTTACTAAAACACAAATTGATAGCTTTTTGCTTCCCAATATATTTCAAGCCAACTTTATAGAATCATTCCTTCTTGCCTTCAGCTTATCAGAGAAGAAAGTCAAACCCCATCACGTCATTGAACAGGTCTCCTGAGCCTTCTCTCTATGTCCTACTGCATCACAAAGTCACAACCCATATATTACTTTTTAAAAATTAAAGTGATCTAAAGGTAACTGTGCTCCTGAGACCTTTTCAGCACTTCTCAGCACCCTTGAGACCATAGTAGACAAAAATAACCAGGGATTGGGATGCCTTTTTCAGAAAATTCCCCTAGAGGGCACTCTGACACCAGTGGTCATCCATTTCTTGGTCTTTTAGGAAGGGAGAGAAGACAGGTCAAAGGAGCCTGAAGCTTTCTGTAAAGATCATCAATCCAAGAGTTGACATTTAAAGAGGACTTTACAATTTATGGATTGCTTTCTACATACATACATACATACATATATATATATATATATATATATATATATATATATATATCTGATTTGAATAGTCCAATCATCCTAGAAGGTATCATCATTTTATAGAGACTCAGAAAGACTTGCAACTTGGGATACACAGTGAATAAGCAGCAGAAATGGGGTTTGAATGTAGGTTTTCCTGACACAGTTCTAGCATGCTAGGTTCTAATTACACTGCTTCTTTAAATGGAAATGGTTCAATGTATCAAGAAAAAATGAAAGGCTTCCTTTTTCTTCATAAAGTTATTTTGGATAGTAGTCAGAATAGGACAGGTAGGGGCAGCTAGGTGGCACAGTGGACAGAGCACTAGCCCTGAAGTCAGGAGGACCTGAGTTCAAATTCAGTCTCAGACACATAATACTTACCTAGCTGTATGACCTTGGACAAGTCACTTAACACCATTGCCATAAATAAAAAAAATTGTAAAAAAGAATAGGATAGTTAGGCGACCCAGTCAATTGAATGCTGGACCTGAAGTCAGGAAGTTCTTCATTCAAATGTGGCCACAAACATTTATTTTCTGTGTGACTCTGGACAAGTCACTTACCCTACTGGCCACAGTTTCCTCATCTGTAAAATGAACTGGAAAAAAGAAATGGCAAAGCACTTCAGAAATTCTGCCAAGAAAACCCCAAATGGGGTTACAAAGAATTGAACTGACACAAACAATTCAACAACAAAGGAAGCTTAGAAATAATCAAGAAACTCTGGCTGAGAATGCTAGCACCCTGCCCCATCATCTTGGATTAAGAGCTATTAGGGATCCTAGAGGATCATCTACTCCATTTCCCTCATTCTTTTGAGAAGCTCAGAGAAATCATATTTGTTAGCCAACCCTACACAGGGAGTATTCCCCCACCCCCATTTAGAGCACATTTCAGGACGAGATGTGGTCAAGCAAAGATCCCAGAACCTACTACTTTTCTTCACTCCCATGTCCTTAATTCAACAAATATTCAAGTGCCTATTACTTCCAAATATTGTCCTAGGTTTGGGGAGACAGAAAGACAAAAAAATGAAATGGTCCCTGTCCTCAAGAAGCTTGTATTCTTCTGGTAGGGAACAACATGTGCAGAAATAAGTAAATATAAGAGAATTTAGGGAAAGAACACTGAGGTGATCAGGAAAGGCTTTGAATATGAGATGTCATCTGAACTGGACTAGAGATGCTAAGAGGGACAGATGAGGAGAGGGTTCATTTCAGGCATGGGGGACAAACAACCTGGACAAAAGCATAGAAGTGGGAACTCAGGATGTCAAGTTTGGGGAACAGTTGGTGGACTAGTTTGACTGGAATGTTGAATGAAGAGCAATAATACAAAAGAAATTTGAAAAGTTATGGAATCACAGAATATCAGAGTTAAAACTGGGGTGAGCTAATAAATGTTTAACAACCAGCTCTCTGGGATAAAAAAATATACTCAGCAAATTTGAAAATTTACTTTTCATTGTAAGTAATATTTTCTCCATCACTTTCTCCATCAACAATACAACAAATCCTCCCCTAATTTTCTAAATTTTAAAAACTTAGCATTTTCAGAAGCTATTTGGTCCAACTTATTCTTGAACAACACAGCTGATGGAGTAAGCAATCATTAAGTCTTTGCTTAAAAGCTAAGTCAAGGAGAACTCACAACCTTCTGGAGGCTACTTCTACCTCTGGAGATATCTTTTTGTTAAGGAAGTTTTGCTTGCATCACATCCAAATCTGCCTCTTCACAATCATTATTCCCAAGGCAAATCTCTGAGGTCAAACAGAACAGTTTTGAAAATAACTTTCTGCAATAACTTTCTGCCTTTATATACTTCAAGATAGCTACTGTGTGTATATTCCCAGGTCTTCTCTTTTCAAGGCTAAACACTCCCATTTCTAAGAACCAAGACTCTGAACTCCTCTTTCAGGCCATTCATTACCTCACCTACAAGTATTTTTAAGTAATGTGCAGGAGCCAATTTGGGGAGGGAGCTGATAAGTTTGATTTTGTTTAACTCAAGTCTAAGAAGCCATCATGATATCCAGATAATATTACATTATTAATTATTAATAAATAATAATGATTGATTAATAATTTTATAATAAAAATTAATATAATTAATATAGTGAGTATATTGATAAATTATACATTCTAAAATGGCATTTTATATACAAATTAGAGCAGAAAAAGATTGTAAATCAAATTGTGACATGTACAGCTTGGTTTTCTTTTTAAGAATATAATAAGTTCAATGTGCAACTTTCAAAACTATCTAGTTTGTCAGTGCATTTTAAAAAACTGCTTCAGTGACCATCTTTTCTTTCTTTCTTTTTCTTCCTTTCTTTCTTTCTCTCTTTCTTTCTTTCTTTCTTTTTCTTTCTTTTTTTAGAAACCCCATTGTTAGTCTTCCTTTTCCCTCCAACTTCCCTCCTGCCCCCCCAATCAATTTCTATAATAAAAAATGCAGTCAGACAAAACAAATTCTCTTGACTAGCTCCAAAACTATGTCTCAATCTGTACCTTCAATCCACTGTTTCTCTTTCCAAGACTACAAATTGAAGAGAAAGTATAAATCTGCATTGATCAAGTGCATTTTCTCTTTCAGAAATTCCCTATTCCAGGAAGATTAAAAGTCCAGGCACTATTTCCTACCCTATCCTATATCTACCTCTACTGAAGTTCCCTTCTGATACCTCATAGTGACCTGGATTTTACCCTTTTTTCATAATTTTATTTTTTTATTTTGAATTTAGAAAAGATCATTTCCATATAAATAGCATAACACAAAAAGAGGATTGTATATGAAACCATGCTTTTTTAAAGTATATAATAAATTTTACACATTACTTTCAAAACCATCTTGCTGATTTATGATCCCTCCTGAATTTCCTTCTGTTCTCTTGTACACATTTTAAAAAATATTTCAATAGTTCTTATTTTTTAATCATTACTATTTATTTTAAGTTTTTTGAAAGGCAATGGGGTTAAGTAGCTTGCCCAAGGCCACACAGCTAGATAATTATTAAGTGTCTGAGGTCGGATTTGAGCTCAGGTGCTCCTGACTCTAGGGCTGGCTCTATCCACTGCTCCACCTAGCCACCCCTATTTTTTTTATTGGATCTCTTTATTATTTGGTCTGTTGCAAATTTTAAGTTTCGGCTGGAGTCGGTTTGTGAGAACCGGGCATTCTTCCTCAATTTAGGCAACCACCTTGGCTGGAGGACTGAAGATAACAATTCAACCAAAATTCTATAGTATGTACTATACCGAACACTGGGAATAAAAAGACAAAAGAACACGCTTTCCATGTAAAGAGCTCCAGTCAGCAGCACTTTCTGCACATGGAGTAGACTTATAAGCAGAAATACCTACCTGGCAAATCCAGTTGGGGTGGGAGGGTGAGGGAGGAAAGAGTGTCTATCACTGCTTAGACCATCAGTCAACAATGCATGAATTAAGCACTTCCTATTTACCAGGGACTATACTAAGGATACAAGGAAAGGAAAAAAATAATCCCTGCTCTCAGATATCTTACATTCTTAAAGGAGAAAACATGGAAATAAAAAGATACCTGCAAAAATGCATAAAGGGGAAGCTAGGTGGCGTAGTGGATAAAGCACCAGCCTTGGAGTCAGGAGTACCTGGGTTCAAATCCGGTCTCAGACACTTAATAATTACCTAGCTGTGTGGCCTTGGGCAAGTCACTTAAGCCCATTTGCCTTGCAAAAAAAAAAAACCTTAAAAAATGCATAAAGAGTAGATGAGGGGAGGGCAGCAGCTAGGTGGTGCAATGGATAGAACACCAGCCCTGGAGTCAGTAGGACCTGAATTCAAGTCTAGCCTCAGACATTTAATAATTACCTAGCTGTGTGACCTGGGCAAGTCATTTAACCCCATTACCCTGCAACAAAAGAAAAAAGAATGGATGGGAGCAGGGGGCTAGCGTTTTATTAGGAGTAGTGACACCAGGGAAAGGTATTTACCCCCAAGATGTCACAGGAGGGCAAAAGCAGATCCAATTAAAGTGAGCTACAACTGGGTGAGGAGAGGTAGCCATGCCACATGACAGTCCATGTGAGAAATATATGGGATGGAAATGTGGTTGTTCTTCAAGGTAGTTCAGGCCAACAGAGGATTTTGAAACAGTTTATCCCAGCAATTACCATAGAGAGAAATCATGCTTCTACACTCCAGATTTTGTTGCCTGGAGACAAAGGTCTATTGATCTGTGCTAATTATTCTCTGCCTCCAGGCAAAAATCTCAAACCTCTTCTATTCTAGCTACTACCACCTTGGACTGGCCAATGCTATTAAGCAAATTCAAAATGTTCTTTTAACTATGTCCAAAATCAGAATGACTAAATTTCTTAGGAGGGACCTCAGAGGTCAGCTGTCCAATAGATACCTTCATATAATTAGCCATCAAATAATCATGCAACTTTTGTTTGAAACCCTTACATTAAGAAGAGTTCACTATCTCCTAAGGCAACCTATTCAAACTTTTGGACAGCTCAGATTATGAAAAAGGGCTTTTTTGTTTGTTTGTAACATAGATCAAGTCTAAACTTACCTGTATTCAAGTTACACCCCTTTTCCTTGTTCTGCCCTCTCTAGGCAAGCCTAGTAGAAACTTTCTTCCACATGTCAGCTACCCAAATACCTAGACATCTGCTATCCAAGTTTTCTATTCTTCAGGATAAACAAATTTATTTCACCCAACTGATCTTAATGTGGAATGAAATGGATGACAATCAATATACTAAGTGTATTTATTTCTGGATGCTCCAATTTATGGGTCTACCACCCAAAATGTGGTAGTCAGTGCTGAACACAAGTCTTACCTGGGAAGACTACACTGGGATCCTTATTTCTTTATTTTTGGATACTCTGCCACTTGATGCCATCTAATAACTCTATTTCCTCAACTACCACAAAATATTGTTGTCATACTTCCTTAATCTTTTCAGATGTATTACTATCATTCAGTGTGCTTTTATCTTGTACTGAGAGTATGATTTAAAAAAACCCAATGTAAATCTCTACTGAATATGACAAAGATCTATACTTTCATTAATTTGGGAACTCCCTATATGAAAATATCCTAGTCTATATAGCATTTTTAGTATATATAATATATATATTTTAGTATATATATAGTATGGTATAGTATAGTATAGTACAGTACAGTATAGTATAGTATATAGTTTAAATAAATAATTTTTTTTTAGGTTTTTTGCAAGGCAATTGGGGTTAAGTGGCTTGCCCAAGGCCACACAGCTAGGTAATTATTAAGTGTCTGAGACTGGATTTGAACCCAGGTACTCCGACTCCAAGGCCGGTGCCTTATCCACTACGCCACCTAGCCGCCCCAGTATATATTTTAGTATATATAGTATAGCATTTTTCACAATGTGAACCCCTTAAGGAACCCTTAAGAGTCCAAGACTTTTTCTGGAAGTCCTCAAAATCAAAACCATTTTCATCAAAATATTGAGATGTTTTCATTTCTGATACAGCAAAAATTTATAAATATAATTAATAATAACCAATAACTCAATAATTTTAAGAGTATATTAGGGAGCAGCTAGGTGGCACAGTGGATAGAGTACAGGTTCTGGAGTCAGGAGGACCTGAGTTCAAATCCAGTCTCAGATACTTAATAATTACCTAGCTGTGTGACCTTGGGCAAGTCACTTTACCCTGTCACCTTAAATAATTTTTTTTTAAAAGAGTATATAGGGACTTTGAGAACCATTGGTTTAGCAGATAAATTTCAGTAAGCTACCTGAGGTCTCAACAAAGAAGTTAAGTGACTTGCCCAGAATCAAATGATTATTAACTATATATTTTCATAGTGTTACTTCCAAATTATAACCATCCACAACTGGCTCATTCCCTTCATTTGGGGGGGGGGGGGGGGCCGAGGAGGACATACTATAAAGTTCCAAGTAGTTAATTGGTTGCTTATTTCATCAAGCAAACTGGGAGAGGGTGAAGCATATATTTTATACTCCAATTGGAACTATTTTTGGACCATCAGCCTAATGACAATGTCAGGGATAATAAGTGGATAAACTCAATTTTTCCCATGTTGTAATCTTCCTCAATACTCACAAGATGGCACTATGTCAACATACAAATAAGACACTTATGCCCCTCTCTTCCCCTATCACCATCACTACCATCATCATGCTCTGGATTCTATGTAGAGCCAGAAGTGTGACCTGGAAAGTGCACTAAATTGCCCCAAATAGGAAATATCAATTTAACTCTAAGCTCCCATTTCCCACATTTGGAATCTCCTTCTCTCCTTCATAACTAAATCTACTCATAGTGACCGACAGTTTATTTTTTCTTTAAGAACTGTATAAGGGTGGCTAGGTGGTGCAGTGGATAGAGCACCAGCCCTGGAGTCAGGAGTACCTGGGTTCAAATCCGGTCTCAGACACTTAATAATTACCTAGCTGTGTGGCCTTGGGCAAGCCACTTAACCCCATTTGCCTTGCAAAAAACCTAAAAAAAAAACTGTCTAGAACACAATAAACTGTACAATGGTAACACAACAAAATAAAACTATCAAGAGCTTTCAAATAGCAGAAAAACCATTAGGCAGATCTATTCCTGTTACATTTTTTATTTCTTTCTTTCTCCACCTTCCCCCAGTCAACAGAAGGGAAGAAAGAATAAGGAAAGTGATCTAGTGATATTTCTTTTTTTTTATTATTTTATATTTATTCATTATATTCTCACAGAACATTTTTCATTCTAGTAATAGGAATGTGGCACTGAAAACTTCAGTAGAGAAAACAGTTCTACAAAATGACTAATGATAGATATATTGCTTTGATGGCCATTTTTATCTATATATCTTATAGATTAAATAATTAAGTCTCAGAAAAAAACGATTCTTGCTAATGTAAATATTACTGCATAGCAAAAATTATTTAAGTAATCAGTAGCAACTAACAGTGAAATGAGTTTAAAATCTAAACCTAAAAGCAAAATTCTGCAAAATGACTTCCCACTCACCCAATAAACAAATATTCTGGAAATATTTCTTACTAAAATATTCTTGTTTAAGAGTAAACATAATACCCCTCCCCCCAAAAAATATAGACCTTCATGAGCAATAAAGGAAAGAGAAAAAAATAAAAATAAAAAAAATATTTTAAAAATATGCTTCAGTCTATGTTCCAAGACCACCAGCTCTGTCATGGGTGGATCACATTCTTTATGATACATCCATTACCAAAGTTAATTCCATATTTTTCCACTGTTGCCATTGCTGCTCGCAACTCCCTCCTTCATACCTCCCCAGTACTATATACTATATTTGCTCTCTCTCTCCTTTCACTCTGTCCCTCTTCTTAACTGTGCTGTAGGGTAGCTGAGTGGTGCAGTAGACTGATCACCGGCCCTGGGGCCAAGAGAGCTGGAGCCTACATACCATCCCTTAGGTCCAGCAACCAGTTGGCGCTGTGGTCCTGGACAGGCCATCCAATCCCATCCCCTTGCAAGAAGTAAAAAAAAAAAATGTGTTCAATAATCAATGTTGGAAGGGCTGTGGGAAATCTGGGACACTAATATATTGTTGGTGGAGCTGTGAATTCATCCAACCTTTCTGGAGAGCAATTTGGAATTATGTCCAAAGGGCAACAAAAATGTGCATACTGTTTCATCCAGCAATACCACTATTGGGTTTATACCCTGAAGAGATGATGAAAAAGGATAAAAACATCACTTGTACAAAAATATTTATAGCAGCCCCTTTTGTGGTGGCAAAGAATTGTAAATTAAGTGAATGTCCTTCAATTGAGGAATGGCTTAACAAATTGTGGCATATGTATGTCATGGAACACTATTGTTCTATTTAACACCAAGAGGGATGGGAATTCAGGGAAGACTAAAAGGATTTGCATGAACTGATGCTGAGCGAGATGAGCAGAATCAGAAAAACATTGTATACCCTAACAGCAATATGGGGGCGATGATCAACCTTGATGGACTTGCTCATTCCATCAGTGCAACATCCAGGGACAATTTTGGGCTGTCTGCAATGGAGAATACCATCTGTATCCAGAGAAAGAATTATGGACTTTGAACAAAGACCATTACCTCCAAATTAGGGGAAAAAACCGTTATCTTATTATGTAATTTTACCATCTCATACTTTATTTTTCTTCCTTAAGGGTATGATTTCTCTGTCATCACATTCAACTGAGATCAATATATACCATGGAAACAATGTAAAAACTAACAGAATGCCTTCTTTGGGGTTGGGGGGAGGGAAGGGAGATTAGGGGAAAAATTGTAAAACTCAAAATAAACAAAATCTAAAAAAAAAAAGAAAAGAAAATGTGTTATACCTGACCATTCTCACACACAGTCTACCCACTCCTCCATCACTCACATCCCCCCTTCCCCTGTCCCCCTTCTCTCCTTCTTACTCTAGATGTCTATACCCCATTGAGTATATATGCTGTTTCCTTTCCAAGCCACCTCTGATGAGAGTGAAAGTTCTCTCATTCCCCTGGCCTTCCCCCCTTCCATATCATTGTAATCGCTCATTGTAATAATAAAAAAAACTTATTATATGAAATAGCTTATTCCACCTCTCCTTTCTCTTACTCCCGTTACATTTCCCTTTTAGCCATTGACTCCATTTTTACAATATATTATATCTTCAAATTCAGTTCCCTCCTGGCTTCATTTATAAAAGCTCCTTCTACCTGCTCTATTGAATGAGAAGTTTCATATGAGTATTATCAGTGTCATTTTTCTATGCAGGAATACATGCAGTGCATCATCATAAAGTCCCTCATATTTTACCCTTCTCCTCCACTCTATGCTTCACCTGAGTCCTGTATTTGAAGATCAGACTTCCTCTTCAGCTCCAGTTGTTTCAACAGGAACAATTGAAATTCCCCTGGTTCATTGAAAGTCTATCTTTCCCCCTGGAAGCGGATGTTCAATTTTGCTGGGTAGTTGATTCTCGATTTCATTCCAAGCTCTTTTACCTTCCAGAATATTAAGGGCCCTATGAGCCCTTAATGTAGTTACTTCTAAGTGTTGTGTGATCCTGACTGAAGCTCTATGATATTTGAATTGTGTCCTGTCTGCTTGTAATATTTTCTCTTTGACTTGGGAGTTCTGGAACTTGGCTATAATATTCCTGGGGGTTCTTTTTTTTTTTTTTGGATCTCTTTCCAGGGGAGATCAGTAGATTCTCTCAATTTCTATTTTGCCCTCTGCTTCTAGGATATCTGGGCAATTTTCCTGTAGGAATTCTTTAAAAATGATGTCAAAGCTCTTTTGCTGATCATGAATTTCAGGTATCCCAATAATCTGTTTTCTAGATCAGTTGTTTTTTCAATGAGATGTTTTACATTTTCTTTTGTTTTTTTTAAGTTTGTTTGTTTTTTTTGCAAGGCAAACAGGGTTAAGTGGGCTTGCCCAAGGCCACACAGCTAGGTAATTGTAAGTGTCTGAGGCCAGATTTGAACTCAGGTAATCCTGACTCCAGGGCCAGTGCTCTATCCACTGCACCACCTAGCTGCCCCTAAATGTTTCACATTTTTCTTCTAATTTTTCATTCTTTTGGTGTTAAAGTATTGTGTCTTGACTTCTCATAAAGTCAACAGTTTCCTTTAGCTCCATTCTAAATCTGAAGGATTTGTTTTCCTCAGAGAGCTTTCTTATTTCTTTTTCCATCTGGCCAATTTTGCTTTTTAAAGCATTCTTCTCCTCAATAACTTTTTGAACTGTTTTATCCATTTGACCTAAGCTGGTTTTTAGCATGCTATTTTCTTCAGCAGTTTTTTGGATCTCCTTGACTAAGCTTCTGACTTCTTTTTCATGTTTTTCCTGTATCTCATTTCTTTTCTCAATTTTTTTTCTATCTCCCTTACTTAATTTTCAAAATCTTTTTTGAGCTCTGTCATAGCCTGAGCCCAATTTCCATTTTTCTAGGAGTCTTTAGATGCAAGAGCTTGTACTTCCTCATATTCAGATTGAGTATTTTGATCCTTCTTGGGATCATAGACCATGTATTTCTCAATGGTGTTCCTCTTTTTTCTCTGTTTACTCATTTCCCCAGCCTGTGCCTGGTTTGGGGGTACTTCCTGAGCTTTTGAGTATTTTTGGGACACCTCCCCCACAAGGATCTCAGTTTGTGAAGCTCTGTCTTCCCTCGTGGTCTGTGAATGACCACAAGTGCACCCCTCTGCCACAGGGCTGAGGTTGGGAGGGACCTGCTGTTCTATGGGGGTCCTAGACTGTGATCAGGATCTGAATGTGGTCAGAGGCCCAGAGTCCTGTTCCAGGTACAGAGGACAGACCTCTGAAGTCTCTCTCCACTTCCCTACCTTTTTCAGGCTGAGCACTGAAGGCTCAGTTGCCTGGGGGCTCCTGCTTACCAGCTCTGCCTGCTTCTGTTTCCTGGATCTGGGCTGCCAGCCACCTCTGCTCACTGAGTGCCCAGAGGGCTGGGCTTCATGTGCTCCCTCTGGCAAAGGTCCCCCACTGATCTTCCAAGTTGTGCCCAGTGCTCCCCAGGGTGTAGTTCAGGAAACTGCCCCCCACTGCTGTGAGCAGCAGCTCCCAGGCGCCCTGGGGCTGCTTCCTGGAGGCCGAAGTTCCTTCACGCTGATGGGCTGCCCCTCTAACCCTGTGGAGTGGAGCCTTTCCACTGTTTTC
This sequence comes from Macrotis lagotis, assembly GCF_037893015.1. Taxonomy (NCBI): domain Eukaryota; kingdom Metazoa; phylum Chordata; class Mammalia; order Peramelemorphia; family Peramelidae; genus Macrotis; species Macrotis lagotis. The sequence continues at coordinate 360,149,082 of NC_133658.1, read as the reverse complement.
CAGTTTACCTTGTTCTGGAGAATTGCCTCACTGGATCCCTCTGTGGGTTCTGTCTCTAGAAAATTTAGTCTTAATTTTATGATTTTTGAAATATTATGGCGAGAGCACCTAAGAGACGCTCTTCTTCTGTCACCATCTAGTGATATTTCAACCTTCTTAGATAACCTAATCAACCACTCTGAAGAAATATATTTAAGGGTGAGGCTCCATCATTGTCCCACAAACTTAGTAGTAATTACCTTTGTTAAGATAGGTCATGTTAACTTTGTTAAGTTTAGTTCAATCAAGAGATTGAACCAAGAATCTAACATCTGCCTAAGTGATAGGGATGTCACTAACAGGAGGCTTGAGACAATTATGATTGAACCCATAACCTCTCACCTTATGTCCCTAAAGCCAAGGAGAAGGGAACCAAGTATATATCTTAAGAGCCATTATGTTGTACTGATAGTTTAAAAAAAAAAAAAAATATATATATATATATATATGTACATACACACAAACTCATGCACATAATATAACAGGATATTACATGATAGACTGGAAATACAGGAGTTGGTTCCACTTTATCTCAGCATGACCTGTGCTCTTAAATTCAAATCCTATCTGATTTGTTCCAGTAATACCTATATCTTCCCCACTATAATTTGATCAATGTCAATTAATGTCAGATAACTCTTACAAAGGGATATTTATTGAAAAATATAGCAAGAACCAAAGAACAACCACTTCTGAAACTGGGAAGTCGCTACTACTATCTTGGGAGTGGCTATAAAACATTCTATCATCAAGTTCCTTTCTGGATGTATCATAGGCAGTTACTGAACTGCTCTCTTAGTTTCAGGATACACTATCTCTATTGCTGGGGCAATTCACTGCTGGGTTGGACCAAATAAATAGTTCCTCAGATATTGATGCTACTGTCTCCAGACACAGGGGAGATCTTTGATGGCTCTTCTGACCATCACTTCAAAGTTCAGAGTTTTAACCCTGCTCCATTTTAGCTCTACTACTCAGTCAGCAAAAATCAGGAAATAAAGATGTAGAATAATGACACAAGATACAGAGATAACCATGTATTCACTGACACATAGTGGCTAAATGAGAGACAGGACCCTAGTCCCCTCTCCTTAGCAAGAGGCTTATTAACAGTTCTTGCCCTACAAAAATAAGAGGGATGGAGACAGAGTCAGTCAGAGATAGAGGAACAGAGGAAAAAACAAAGAGAAGCAGAGACAGAGACAGAGACAGACCAAGTTAGTAAACTAACAGAAAATAATCAGAGAATACCTAAGTCTGTTCTAAGGCAGGAAAGGAATGGGACCCTCCATTGTCCAGACCCACCAAGCCTCCTTGTTGTGGCAGGAGAATTTCTGCCTCAGAAATTCTCTTGCTTCTATTATGATAAAAGGGAGATGGTGATGGGAAAGAAACTCTGGTTCTGATTTCTTGCCACCACTGATAAGAAGGGAACACTTCCTTCATCTCTATTTGAATTTCTGGACATTGTTCCTGGACATTGAAGGTCATAGCACCTGCAGAATCAAGGCTGAGAAAGGTGTTGCTCTTGTTTTGAACAGCTGACAGGTGTGTTTACCAACCCCCTTTCTGTTCTTTATTTCTAGACAAATTTACCCTAATCTTTCCCTCCTGCTTTCTATAAAATCTCATTTTTAATGCCACTCATGCATTCACATTCTATATAAGATTACTGAAGTTGATGCTGTGAGCTCTTTGGTTTTTCATACAGATAAGTCTATATGCATAAATAAAATCTGCAGATAACTATCTGCATTTTGATTTGATGATTGGCAGCAAGATTAATTGATGGATCCCCTGGATAAGTTTTATCTCACTAAGAATTGGTAGCAGGGAGAGCATATTTCTTATGCCCTTAGTATTGGCCCTCACTGACCAAACCCATTACAACCAAAATGAAGTAAAAGAGACAAAACTGAAAGATTAAAGAACTTTGATCCATGCAGTGACCAATCATGACTTCAGAAGACCCAAGGAAATGTTTTCCTGATCTTCCCTCCCACCCCATTTTGAAAAAGAAGAGATGGTTTGTAAATGTACATTTTCAGACATGGTCATTATGTAAACTAATTTTTTATTTTTTGAAGAGGGGAGAACATCAAAAAGGAAAGGTAGTCAGATATGATTAAGAAAAGGGAGAACAACATTAATGAAAAGTTTTTTCATTTAAATGATATTTAACAGATGTGTATATTCAAGAGAATTAGTTTAATGAAACTTAAGTAGATGATCAAATGTATCTAAATCTGATCATAGGATCTTAGAAGTATAAAAGGGAAAGCCCTTCAGATATCATTTGAAACAGTCCCCCACAGAGAAGAGAACAGGGAAAATTTCAGATATAGACACAGACAATTAGAATAGGATTGATAATATTGATAATATAGTGTTGAATTAAATATATTTTAACTGTATATAATAGAGATTTACCATTTCCTATATCTCCTTTTCTGTTCTTTGAATATGAAAAGTTCATATTTGTTATTATTGGTTAATAACAATAACAACAACAGAGAAATAGAGAAAGAGACCCCCTACCCATAAGAAATTTGTAATTTGTTAGGACAAACATTTACAATAATAACTATAACATGTTAGAAATTAACTACCCCATACTCCAGCCCTCTAGTTATAACTCCTTTTGTAGTAGAGAAAGGTTGATGGCACATTGGCTATAGAGAACCAGACTTGGGTCAGGACAACTTTGTTCAAATCTGACCCAAGACACTTACTAGCTATGAAACCTTGAGCAAGTCACTTAACCTCTTTCTGTAACAGTTTTTATCATATATTTTAAAATAGCACCTACCTCCTATGATTATTGTAAGGATAAAATAATATTTATAAAGTTCTTTACAAACCTTAAGGTACATTATCAGTGATAGCAGTATATTAGTAATAAGAGGAGAAGGACAGGGAGGAGGAGGAGAAAATAGAAGAGGAGGAGGTGGAGCAATAGGAGTAATAGGCAATGCTAATTCCCCTCAATCCCCACCATATCCTTATATTAAGCTCCCCACTTCCCATTCAGTTTTCTGATTATAGCTACCTCAAGGCATCTTTGAGACCTAGCTACAACCTTGATAATAGACCAGAACTAGAGTCAGGATCTCAGACTTCATTCAATGACAAGTCTCCAGTCTCTGATAGCTTCAGTCTCCTATATCAATCTTTTAACCAATCAAAAAGCACTGTATAAACATCTACTGTTAGGTGCTAGGGATATAAAGACAACAGCAATAAAATCCCTTCCCTCAAAGAGCTTATTTGAAGGGAGGAACTACAAGCATTTAAAAGAAATCTGTATCTTCCCATAATGCAGATTATGACCCAATAATGCCTACTCATCCAGTGTGACTTTGTCTCGTTTCTCCACCCAATACACAGGAAGCTTTCTTCATTTTCCCCTTACATCATGAAAGTGCTAATGAAGCCGTCTGGCCCTGTACATATTACAAGACCAGCCAATCTTTGCTTTCTGTCATATAATTCTTTTTGTTCTTGTTATTTTTTTATAAAGCAAAGGAGTTAAGTAACTTGCCCAAGGTCACAGCAGCTAGGTAATTAAGTGTCTGAGGTTAGATTTGAATTCAGGTCCTCCTGACTCCAGGGTGGGTGCTTTATCCATTGTACTATCTAGCTGCCCCTACCATATAATTCGTGGATGGCATCACTTACTCTTGTTTTCCATCAGAGTGCTTCATTAATTGTATGTTGTAGCCTGCAAGATATGTGCCTTCCATTGCCTCCTATGTAATTTTTTAGAGTCAGAGACTAGTTCTTGCTACCATTTATCATCATTCTTTGCATTGAAATGATGGATCTTTGATGTTATGGAGAAGGCAAAAGTGCTTTGCAATTTCCAGGTCTCATTTTCCTCCTCTTTTTCAACCCTAGACCCAGCTCTTTGTATTTTCTGTCCCAGATACACATACAGTTACACATACAGATGCAAGTTGAAATCTGGGCAATAGATATCCTTCAACTTTGGTTTTTACAGAATGGATATATGAGCTAAAATCCTTTGAGTGACCACAAATCACTTTAGCAAGCCCTGCAATGTCAGATATAATATATGGAAGATAAATACAAACTAATTTTAGGAGACACTAGTAACTGGAAAGGAGAAATATCCTAAAGGTAACTTCTTCCCTCAACCCTATTACTCTCTTAAGATGACTAATCATTCTCTCTCTCTCTCTCTCTCTCTCTCTCTCTCTCTCTCTCTCTCTCTCTCTCTCGTCTTCATTAAGCTCTGCTTCTTATAAAGGATAGACTGTACTTAACACTTCCTCACTACCTATTTACTCTTCAGCTAGTCTGACTTCCATTCCCAACATACTGATGTATGTCACTATTGTCTCAACAGCCACCAGTGACTTCCTGATCATTAAATATTAAGGCTTTTTTCTTGGGCCTCTTCCTAGTTGGCTTCTCTGAATTGTCTGACAGTTCTTCCTAGATAACTCTCCTCCTTTGTCTTCTGTGACAATTTTCTTTCTTGCTCCACCTCAAATCTCTCTAACCATTTCACTTTCTATCATTTTCTTTTGGATTTTACTGTTGCTACATAGAAGCAACTGTTGATTTTTATAAGGCTTGTTTTCTATCCCACTTCTTAATTAAAATTCTTGTCTCAACTAGTTTCTTTACTGATTTTTAGGATTTTCTAAGTAAACTATCATATCGACAGCAAATAAGTGTAGTTTTATCTGTTTTACCCATTTGTATGCCTTTAGTTTCCTTATTTTGTCATTGCCATTGTTTAACATTTCTATAACTATGTCAAATAACAGTGAGGAAAGAGATCAACTTTATTTCTTTTATTTTTTTCACTTTATTTTTTCTGAAAAATCTAGTGTTTCCTCATTGGAACTAGAGTTGATCTTTCATTTTATACATATTGTTTATCATATTTCAAAAAAAATGGTCTTTCTCTGAACCATGCTTTGTAGGGCAGTTAGAATAAATGGATTTTGAACTTGTCAAAGGCTTTTCCTGTATGCAGTAACATAATCATGTGTTTTCCAACCACTTCTCTATTTCCTTCAAGGTTCCTCTTCCTCCTCCTGTCCCCTGAATGGGAGTATCTCTTAAAGCTAATAATCTCCTTAATAACCATGCAAAACAAATTTAGTAAATGCCTAAAATATGAAAAAAAGCATTATTATGGAAAGCTCAGCTAAGCTCAAATATCTCTCAAATCTCTTTGCAGTCTTGATGAATTTCAGTCATGTATTCCCATAACTATTTAGATGATTCTGGTAGGTCCTCCATCCATGCTAAATGAATTCCATTATCCTCAAAGGTCTCTAGGTAGGAACAATTACTGATTTCTTGCAAGATGGGGAACCAAAAACTAATGGCTTGTATCAGGTAACCAAAGCTACCTGATCATTAGCACATTAGTGTTCATATCCCCTCATATCTGAAACCCACAGATGTTCCAACCCCCTTGGTATCCAATGTCTCCAGTATGCCAATCCTATAGAAGGGTCTCTGATCATAAGCTATATACTTCATGGAAGTGCTGCCCTCTCTTATAAAAACTCAAAGCCATCAAAGATAGCTAGCTCATCCACACAACTGAGCCTCAGAGTGGCACCAATTGCCAACTGAGGTAATTGGGTTAGGAGAACTCTGAGGACAAAAGCATTAGGGCCTGGATGAATGTCTGCATTGCTGCTTCTGCACTCTTCTCACACTAGACTTTCTTGTTTCCCAACAGTATTAACCTCTTCAGAATGCAGATAAATTATATCCCTTTTCTCTGAAGATCACCCCTCTCCTAGAGTTAATCAGTCAGTTGGCAAACATCTAAAAATCACACTTATGATGTGCCAAGAACCTTACAAAGTGCTGAAGATATCAGGAAAAGCAAAGAATATAGTTTCTGGCCCTCAAGAATCTCACATTTTTTAATAAGAGAAATAAGGAAATGCATCTAAGATGTATTAGAGTTAGATGAAAGGTAATATCAAAGAGAAGATAAGGACTGGAAAAACTCTCTACAGAAGACAGGAATTGATCTGAGTCCTGTAGGAAGTCAGACTGGGGACAAAAGAAGAGAAAGTATTCAAAACCCAGGGGACAGTCTGATCCAGAGCCAGACTCCAGAGATGAAATATGTGTTCAAGCACCAGCAGGAAAACCAGTATAGCTAGATCATACAGTGTGTGAAGAAGCATTAAGGTATATGAAGACTGCAGAGGCAGGAAAATGCAGGTTGTGAAGGGCTCTAAATGCCAGACAGAAGATTTTCTATTTGGTCCTGAAGGTTAAAGGATGCCAATGGAGTTTATTGAGTTGGGGTGGGGAATAGTGTTATGACATGGTCAGGCTTATACTTCAGGAAAATCACTTTGGATTTAGAGATTTTACCAAGAACTCTTAGTGGGTTACAAACGCCTGGAATTACCCAAAGTTGTTCAAGTTCCTGTAGTGTTTGTGTTGTGGTGGTGGTGGTAGTGGTGGAGTTTTGTTTTTGTTTCTATTTTCTTTTTTCTTTTGTTTTTTTTTACAAGGCAACAGGGGTTAAGTGACTTGCTCAAGGTCACACGGCTGGGTAATTATTAAGTGTCTGATGCTGTTTTGAACTCAGGTCCTCCTGATTCCAAGGTCTTAGCTCTATCCATTGAACAGCCCAGCTGTTCCCAGGTTTGTTTATTTTTTTTAAACTGTGATGGGATTTCTGCAGAGAAGTTGAGGGTCCTCCTAAGAGTATAAAATCCAAAGCACATGTAAGACCTAAAGATGAGCAGGACAAAGAGCTTTCTGGAAAGAGGTATTCTGGAAACAGCTTGAACTGGCTTGTTAAATTTTCAGTGTGAACATTCACATCCCAGAAGTCATCAAACTCCACAAATTAGGACTTTAGTTATTGTTTTATTGATTTGTAGAATTAAGAAAGAGATAGTGAAAATGTTAATGATTCAGATTAAACTTTAAAGTATGCTTTGTGCACATTCTTTGATGGGGAGAAATGATTGTTAAATATTTACCAGCATCTTTCTACTTCTGGGATTATAGTCTGGGACATTAGAATAGAGATCTGGGTGGAAAATTATGAGGAAGGATGGTAGAGACTGTGACCAAAACAGAGGAAGCATCCAGATGTGGATGAAGTTCAGATGGACTACAATGAGAGAGAAGAACTGAGACCAGACTGGGTAAACATGAGGTTGTTGAGACCACCACACCTCTTCCTCCATTACCTATCTATCCCTATCTGTCCAACTAGATGGAAAGAAGGATATTGCAAAAACAACTGTTTTCCCCTTCTTGACTGCAGCCAAAGAAGCTGACATTTTGACAGTTTTATTCCCTTAATTGATTATTCTAATTCTATTCTATTTTAATTTAAAAAAAAGACTAGATGATTGTCTGGGTATAGTAACATACCCCTGTAATCCCTGCTACTGGAGTGCTGAATCACAGACCATTAAACTGTGGTTTCTTGTTCTAAGTCCTATACCAATATGTTAAACCCCCAGAGTGGGCATGGCTCCTAAGGAGGAGTAAACTGGTCCAGGTCAAGGCCCTAACACTGATCCATAGATGAGTTGGACCTGTGAATGGCCATTGCACTTCTAGCCTGGGGAAAATCAGGAGACCTAATCTTGAAAAACAAACAAAAAATTAGTTGGTCATATAGTATGAGTTTCTCTTGTTGTGAATACAGAAAGCAGAACTGAAAAACAATATACTAGGGAAAGGAGATTTTTTTTCCCAATACAAGCTGGATAGGGATAGATCCAATGAGAGTGAGAATACTAGCTATTAATAATTTTCTAGAGTGCATATATATATATATCATACCCTAGACCTTTCATGGAAAGATAGAGAGATTTGTAAGAAAATGAGCCCCAAAACCCATGCAGTGTGGCAAGGTTGGTAGAGTTTTGCCTGAATGCAATATTGATGTTGATGTGGCTGAGGTACTATGGTTGTTGCTAGGATCTATTTGTCATTGAGAAGCCATGACCCATATAATACATGGGCCCTTCCTTTCTTATAGGCACCATGCCATTTGAGATATATATTCCCTACTTGGAGCTTAGAAAGTATTAAATGAATTTTTTGGGACTTGATTGTCAGTGTGTATCCAAGTGATTTGCCTCAGCAGTACAAGTAGGGAATTTTTCCAACTGAAGTGAATTGCCACACATATCACTAGACAGCAAAGTGGATATTCATTCCATCTAGAATATTCCCTAGGTGGATATTCCACCTAGGTGTCCTCCCAGCAACTTGAACTCAACATGTTTTAAATCAAATTTCTTCCTAAATTAAAATTCCCAAAGTAGAGCAGAGTCTGATTCACAGCTCCAGCATAGTTAGAAGCCTACAGAGGAATAACTAAAACAGGAATTCCAGACCAAAGTGGGACTGTAGTTCTGTTCCTTGAACCAGCAAAGCTGTCTAGCTGGCTGACAGCAACTGAGTTCTACACTTGTCTACTGGAAGTCCAAACAGGGAAATTTCTTTGGGTGGTTGCTCAGACCCAAACCTAAGACAGAAACTAACAGAGTTCAAACCGGGACACTGATCAGATGTTAAACTAGATCACACACCTCTTTGAGAGCACTGAAAGCATACAGGTTGCTAAGCTGACCTGATCTTGGAATAACAATAATACTCAATTCCCCCCAAGAAACCAGTAGCAGGAAGGTCACATGATCAGGCCAGACATTCCTTCCAGAAGTCTACACAGGCCAACCTAACAATAAATTCTACAGTCAGAAAACAGACTAGAGGAATAAACAAGTTTTTTTTTAAAAATCTCATTTTAATTTAAGGAGTTATTTTGCTGACAAGGACAGTCAAGATACAAATCAGAATAAGAGAATATTCCAAATATCTACAACTGAAGCCTCAACACACACACACACACACACACACACACACACACACACACACACACACACTTGGCACAAACTGAACTAGAATTCATGGAAGAAATGACACAAGAGGTTTTTTGTTTAAAATATTTTAATAAATTAAGAGAAAGCACTAAAGACTATTTCCTTTAATTTAGAAAAAAATATCTTATTGTCTGATCTTGTTATCTCTTTATGTTTCTCCCTTAAGGATCTGATTTCTCTCTCATCACACTCAATTTGGATCACTGTATAACATGGAAACAATGTAAAGACTGACAAATTGCCTTCTGTGGGGGTGGGGGGGAAGTAAGATTAGGGGGAAAATTGTAAAACTCAAAATAAATAAAATCTTTAATGTCTTGGTTAAAAAAAAGAGAAAGCACTAAAGAAGAAAATTATAAAGGAAATGAATACTATGGAAGAGAAAAGTACAAAGGGAATTAAGAACTTAATACAAAAAGTACAAAGTCTAACCAAAGTAACAAACTCCTTAAAAGTTATGATTGACCAAATTAAAATTAATGATTCCATAAAATAACAAGAAATAGTAAAACAAAGTCAAAAAGCTTTTAAAATAGAAGAAAATCTTAGGTGTTTCATAGGAAAATCAACTAATTCAGAAACAGTTCAATTTAAGACAATTTATGAATCATCGAGCAGCCTGAAAGCCATGACAACTCCCCGCAAAAAGAGATAGTTATTATATTTTTAAAAATAATCAAAGAAAACTGATTAGATATATTAGAAACAGAGGCCAAAAGTGAAAATAGAAAGAATTAACAAATCACTTCCAGAAAGAAATAGTAAAATGAAAATTCCCAGGAACATAATACTAAAATTCAAAACTTTAAGGACAGAGAAAAAAATACTGCAAGCAGTCAGAAAGAAATAATTCAAGTATGAGGAGACACAATCAGAATCACACAAGATTTAGTAGCTATCACAATAAAGGAGTACAGAACGTGAAATATAAGAATCCAGAAAGAAAAAGATTTAAGTTTACAACAAAAAATAACTTACCAGAAATATATTAGTATAATTCTTCAAAAGAAAAAAAACCAACCTTTATTAAAACAAAGGGTTCCCCAAAATTTCTAAAGAAAAGCCTAGAGTTTCATAGAATCTTTGAAGTAAAAATGTAGAAATCAAGAAAAACATAAAAAAGTAAATAAATGCAAACAATAACAAGTGATAAAATGTTTATATTCTTATATAAGGAAATGATTCATATGTCCCCTCAGAATCCTATTATCATCAGAAGTCAGAGAGAGAATCTAATCTAAAAATCTAGAAATAGTTCTATTATATTTTGCTTACCTTAATAAAAGAATGGAAAAGACCTGGAAGAGGAATACAGTAGGAGAGTGTGTAGGAAAAACAGAGGAAGCATAGAAAAATTGTCTCACATAATTGTAGTGTGCAAATAAAAGTTTTTACAAAAAAGGGAAGAAATAATTGAGAGAATATTACTTGAACATCAAAAAAGGGAAGAATGTATAAAAAAACTGCTGAATACTGAAATTCTTTTGACTTATCAGAAAACAGGATGGAAAGTGGTAAAGCAAGAGAAGGGAATAAAAGCATGGGTAGACTAGGGTCAGCTTCTGGCTAGCGCAGTGACTAGGGTGCTAGAGTCAGGAAGACTCATTTTCCTAAATTCAAATCTAGTCTGGGACACTTAATAGCTATGTGACCTTAGAAAAGTCACTTAATCCTGTTTGTCTCAGTTTCTTCATCTGTCAAATGAGCTGGAGTGAGCCTCTATCAGCCAGTAACTTGCCAAGAAAATCCTCAGTAGGACTGCAAAGAGTATGACAAAACTGAAAAAGAAAAAAAAAGATTAAGTCCCAAGCAAAATAAACCCTAACTAAAGATAAATAAAAACTATTTCTAGCAGTTCTTTTTAGAGTGGTCAAGAATTGGAAATTGAGGATTTGATCCTTAATTAAGGAATGACTGAACAAGTTATAATATATGGATATGATGGAACGCCACTGAACTATTAAGAAATGATGAAGAGATGGGGCTGCTAGGTGGCGCAGTGGATAGAGCACTGGCCCTGGAGTCAGGAGTACCTGAGTTCAAATCCGACCTCAGACACTTAATAATTACCTAGCTGTGTGGCCTTACCACTTAACTCCATTTGCCTTGCAAAAAAAAAAAAAACTAAAAAAAAAGAAATGATGAAGAGTATTGTTTCAGAGAAAAATATGGGAACATCTGCTTAAATTTCTTTATAATGAAATAAGTAGAATCAGGAGAATAATTTCTGCAATAACAATATTGTTAAGACAAACAACTTTGAAAGACTTATTAGGAACTTTGATCAACACAATGACCAACCATAACTCCAGAAGACCCATGATGAAATATACTACCCACTTCCCGAAAGAGACATAAACTCAGAATACAAATTGAGACATATTTTTTTTAACATGGCCCATACCAAAATTTGTTCTGTTTTGACTATACATACTCATAACAGAATTGGGTTTTTCCCCCTCTTTCTTTTTTCAAAAGGGGTAAGAGTGAGAGAGAGAGAGAGAGAGAGATCATTTTCATTGATTGAAAAACTAAAATGTACTTAAAAAAAAAAGAAAAAGCTCCAGCATTTCCCAATTGCCTCTAGGATCAAATACAAATTTCTCTATTTAGCATTTAAAGTCCTTAATCATTTGATTCCAATCTATTTTTATAGATTTTTTTATACTACTTTTTTTCCCACAAAATTGATACTCCAGCAAAACAGGCCTAATTGCTATTTCCCACACATAACATTCCCACACATAATCTCCACTTAAAGCCTTTACAAGTTTGGTATCCTCTCTCTCCTCATATATGCTCTTGAGATCTCTTTAGGTCTTAATTCAAATGCTGCCTCCAATAAGAAACCTTTCCTATGTCCCACAGTTGTTTGATTTTCCTGCTCCACGCTGTTTACAACTATATGTCAGTAGATCTGTGGATGTTGATTGCCATCCTGGGCCAACATACCTCAGGAAATCTTAAAGTGCCAGACTTATGTGACAAGTGACCAAGCTTATTTTATAAAGTTTTGGGAAAAGTGATCATTCATGTAGCCTCAAGCAGAGTAGATCCAGAGAACAACATAAAGGAAAAGAATTAAGGAAGAGGTTCAGTGGGAGCATGATGATAACATTATTAAATGAAATTTGCAGTTTTGCAGTGCCAGCAGCTTGAGTTATCCCCTCTATGCATAGGCACTAACCTCTCCTTGAATATTTCCTATGTATGCCTGTTTTCCCTACTAATTTATGGAAGAATATGTTGATACATCTGTTGGGGAAATATTTAGTTCCTCTTTTCCTTAAGATAGTCATTTCTTTTTGAACTGTTTCCTCTGGCTAGCACACACACACACACACACACACACACACACACACACACACACAGAGAGAGAGAACTATCAATGGGAGCTTGTGAACCATAATTTTGAGAGGATGTTGACCAAAGAGCATGTTAAACTTGGGATAGCCATCTCTAGAGGATCTGCTTTGTGAGATGCAAATTATTTTTCAATGCTATGTCAAATATTTGAATGCCTGTCACATGAAAGAAGGACTGGACTTTATCTAATAATTGTATCCAGATAACAGAGCTAGAAGGGATGGTGGAGATTTCAAAGGAGCAAATTTAGACTTGGCATAAGAAAAAACACATAATTGGAACTCTCCAAAAGTTTCCCCTAGCAGAGGTCTTTGAGCAGAGGTCTTTTTTATAAAGATGACCTTTGAGATCCCTTCTAACAGTAATATTCTGTGATTTCTCCTCTTTCTTTGTTTTTCTCCTAGACATATCTCATCCTGACATGTATTTGAGGTATTTGTGTGTGTGCATGTATGTATGTATGTATGTGTGGATATATAGACATCTGTGTATGTATATAATCTAAATAGTAGGAACTATATACAAATATGCAATATATCTATATAGTCTTCTTTACTTAGATGTCATACATATGTGTGCATCTTGAGAGTAGAGATTATATCCATCTGTAACCTGAGCCTGGCATAGTGCTTTGCTCATGGCACGAAATTTATTTTTTGATTGAATGGATGTTAAAGGATTCTTATGAGAGGAAGGGAGAGGGTATATCTTGGGGAAGAGTCATAGAGGAGTTACAACGCTAACCAGAAATAGAAGAAAAAATAACAGTGGTCACATTCTTGGAATTTTACCATCTAGTAGTACAGAAATTAGAACACTAGGTCACATTGATATATATCAGAAAGCCCAATACCTTGTTTTTCTAGGAACTCTCACAGAAATGGTAACACCTGGACAAATGAGGTATAATCTAACATCATGGTAAATATTTGTAGGTATGTGTTAATATTTTAAAGTCATCTAGGTAGTACAAGGACTAGAGCCTGGATCTAGAATCAAGAAGACCCTAGTTAAAAATCTAATATCAGACACTTAATAGCTGTATGGCCCTGGGCAAGTTATTTAACCTTTGTTTGCCTCAGATTCTTCAACTGAAATATAGGGATAATAATAGTGCCTACATTCCAAGAATACTTTGAGGATCAAATTCCATATTTATAAAGAACTTGGCACAATGCCTATCATGTTGTAGGTGCTTAATTAATGCTTTCTTCCTTCTGTATCATTCATAGATTCTATCAAAGCCTTTTAGATAAATGCAAAGAATACCTTTTCACCAGAATTAAAACACTGCAGCTGTACTGTATCCCCTCTAAGAATATTTTCTTATTCCTAGACAAAGCACTTACCCTGAATTCCTGCTTGTTCTTCTCTTAGAGATCTGCCCCCAAAGAAAGCCCAAAAGAAAAATTTGGGCTTTTTTTCATTTCTTTCTTTTGAGTCATTCTTTTTTTTTTTTGGTTTTTGCAAGGCAGCAAGGTTAAGTGACTTGCCCAAGGTCACACTGCTAAATTATTACGTATCTGAGGCTGGATTTGAACTCAGATCCTCCTAACTCCAGGACCAATGCTCCAACCACTGCACCACTTACCTACCCCTTAAGCAATCTGCACCCAGTATACTCTGCCCCTGGCTTCATCTTGGATCCTCTGCCACCTTTCGTACTCCTCTTAAGTGAAAGGAGCCTAACCCTAGCTCTCTCCAATTTATATATTTCTTTTTTATCCCCCAAAAAAGTCACCCTACCCTTGAGTTGATATATCTGCCCACAAAATGAAAGAAAAGAAGAAAGGGAAGGGAAACAAGAAGGAAAAAAGGCAAGGAAGGAAAAAGTCTGTCTTCAGGAAAATTTTTTTCATCTCTAGTCTTTCTTATTCCTTAAAGAGTTTACTAACTATATAAAATCCATCCAAGCAATGTATGAAATGTTTCCCATAATTTCTCCATGAGGAATCTGGGTGGATGACTAGACCTAGTCATCATAGACCTAGTTAGTGTTATGATTACAAGATTTTTCAGAATTCTATTGTAGAAAGATTGAATTTTTACAATAATTCCAAAGTTGATTTTACTAAGTCATTTAAATTATGTGAACTTCAAATTATGAGTTTTATTAAGTGGGCCCCTCATATAGAACTTAGTAGAGGGGCATGAACTAAAATTACAAAGATAAAAATCACTCAACAAGGATTTATTTATAAAATGTCTATGCATCGATGGAGGGAATACCAAAATAAATGAGGTCTTATATTCATTAAAATAAATAAATATTTATATAAATGACTATAATTAGGATATAATATCCTAACCTCTCAGAACTAGTTATGAGATATAATGCATGTTTTTAAGATAGTGTTAGTTTTATAAGGAATTATGAGGAATGTGTAAGGAATAAAAGTCTATTTTATTGGGGTATAGGAACTATAACTGTGATTACATTAGTACTAGATGGGGAAACTTCTCTTCCAGTGCAAGTTGGTAGCTTGCAACTAACTCTCAGAACAATAAGATGTTAAGCAACCTGTCTAGTCTGAAACAGACCGTATGTGTCAGAGTTGAACTCGAACCAAGATCTTCCTGAATCTATCAATAGTGTTCTCTGTGTCATACTGCCTCTGTTAAAAGATAATACAAAATAATTACTTGCTATGTTTCCCCATGTTAAAAAAAGCACACTTTTTTGAAAAAATTTGGGGTCTAAAACCTGGGAGCTTCTTATACAATGATTGTGGATTTTTTTTTTACTTGCATTTCCTGCTTTTTCTTGCTTGTTGTCTTTGCACTCATTGTTTCACATTTGTTACTGGTATTAGCTTATGTTTTGCCACGTTCTGCCCAGAAATGGTTCAGAAAAGATTTTTGTACAATGATGGGATAATATCAAGTTTGAGATCATGTCAAGTCATTTAAGAAGTGTGGCATTTCAAATGCCATAGATAGAACTGAGGACAAGGCAATATATGAAGATAGTGATTCGTCATCAAACACAGATGAGGACAAGCCAACAGATGGGAATTTTGACAGCGATGAGAAGTTGTATGAATTTTATAATGAATAAAACTTGAGTTCATTAACTTTATTAATATATATTTTTTCAAATTTTGGGCCAAGAATGAAGGTATGTCTTATGCATGGGGAAATATGGTATATGTATATGGGACTGTAAGGTTTGCAAAGTCCTTTGCTTATATTCTCTCACAAATACCCAGCAAAAAAAAAAATTAGTCTTGTGAGGAAGGTTCTATAATCAGATCCATTTTGCAGATGAGGGAACTAAGACTGAAAAAGGTTAAATGGTTAATCGAGGGACAAATAGCTGGTAAGTGCCAGTTCTTACTGGCTCCTTGGCCAGGACTAATCCCACACTATTTTGTGGTTTATAATTATAAAATGAAAGGTCCTAGGAAGCTACAGAATATACAAAGTGGAAGCAGTAGAAACAGTGTATATCATTCAACAAGCATTTATTAAGTATGTGGAATATTTCCAGTCCTGCTGATGCACAGTAATTTGGGGAAGGGCATTAGCAGCTGAGGGGGCATAGGAAAGACCTAATATAAGAGGTGTTTAATCACTTGTACAAAAATATAGCAGCCCTGTTTGTGGTGGTAAAAAATTGGAAATTAAGTGAATGTCCTTCAACTGGGGAATAGCTTAACAAATTGTAGTATAAGTATGTCATGGAACACTATTGTTCTATTAGAAACCAGGAGGGATGGAAATTCAGGGAAGCCTGGAGGGATTTGCATGAACTGATGCTGAGCAAGATGAGTAGAATCAGAAAAACATTGTAAATCCTAACAGCAACATGGGAGTGATGTTCAACCTTGATGGACTTGCTCTTTCCATCAGTGCAACAACCAGGGACAATTTGGGGCTATCTGCAATGGAGGATACCATCTGTATCCAGAGAAAGAATTATGGACTTTGAACAAAGACCAAAGACTTACCATCAAATTAGAAAAAAAAAACTATTCTTATTATGTAATTTTACTGTCTCATACTTTATTTTTCTTCCTTAAGGATATTATTTCTCTATCATCACATTCAACTGAGATCAATGTATAATATGAAACCAATGTAAAGGCTAACAGAATGCCTTCTGTGGGGGGTGAGGGGAGGGAAGCAAGAATAGGGGGAAAATTGTAAAACTCTAAATAAATAAAATCTTTCTTTAAAAAAATAACAGTATGGGGCGGCTAGGTGGCGCAGTGGATAGAGCCTCAGCCCTGGAGTCAGGAGTACCTGAGTTCAAATCCAGCCTCAGACACTTAATTACCTAGCTGTGTGGCCTTGGGCAAGCCACTTAACCCCATTTGCCTTGCAAAAACCTAAAAAAAAAATAACAGTACAATGAAGATATACAACTTCCAAAAAAAAAAAAGAGGTGTTTACACTGAGCTCAAAAGGAAAACTAGGGATTCTAAAGACGTAGTGAGAGTTTGCACATGGCAAGCCTGGAGGACAGACAGCTAGGGCAAAGACTTCAAATGGGAGATGGATTGATATGTAAAATGAACAGCTGGAAAATGAGGGCATTAATGAGAGTAATGTATACAAAGGAAGGTCAGAAAGGTAAGTTGGAGTCAGGTTGTAAAGGGCTTTAACTGCCATACAGAGAATCTGAAGTGGGCAGTGACATGGTCACTCATGGTTTTCCTAGCAACTGTTCTTACCTCTGACACAGAATATTTGTAAAAAATTATGGACAAGTCACTACTTCTGAGACTGAGTTTCCTCTTTTGTAGAATGGGACAATAATTACCTACATACTTTATTATATTTATTGTCAAGATAAAATAAGAATATATTCAAGATCATCTAT
Organism: Macrotis lagotis; assembly: GCF_037893015.1. Lineage (NCBI taxonomy): Eukaryota > Metazoa > Chordata > Mammalia > Peramelemorphia > Peramelidae > Macrotis > Macrotis lagotis. The sequence goes on along the minus strand of NC_133658.1, from coordinate 360,131,928 downwards.
AAATATTAAAATGCTATAAAAACTTTATCAGTTACTTGCTTGTCCAATTAAATTGTATTCAGACACAAATACAGAGTCCTCTTGCATACATAAGGTTTTAGCACATCCCTTTCAGTGAAAAGAGCATAGTTGAAACACCATGTTTCACTGTGCCATAGGCAGGACGCTGGCTTCACATGTTTCCTAAAGAGTGGGACTGGGGGGTGACTAGGTGGTGCAGTGGATGGGGTGGCTAGGTGGTGCAGTGGAGAGAGCTCCAGCCCTGGAGTCAGGAGTAGCTGAGTTCAAAACCAGCCTCAAACACTTAATAATTACCTAGCTGTGTGTTAACCCCATTGCCTTGCAAAAAATACCCTAAAATAAATAAGAGTGGGACTGGAATAGTTGCTTTGCAAACACTATCTATCTACATAAGCCTCTAACTAATAATGATCCATGTCTGAGATGCTCCAGCACATGTCTACTTTGTATGCATAAGAATTCCTAGCTGCCCAGTGTCATACCTGGGCATGTTTACATCACAGCTTCCTATAGTTACTTTACCCCAGTTTCCAAATACAGCTTTTACCTAAGGAGCATGATTTAATCTCATCATAAATCAAAACTAGTTTGGCTCTTGCCTCTTGTCCCAAAGGAGTTCAATCTATTCAATCTATTTTTGAGCTGGACTCAAAAGAATTATTCATCCACATATGGATTAAATGGAATCTTTAGTATATGGGAAATTAATGGGAAATGGGAAATTAAAATAAGCTTAAAATTTACCATCTTCCAAGTCACTTAACCCTATTGCCTTAAATAAATTAAAAAAACAAAAAAGTTACCATCTTCTAGTGAAGCCTGAAATTTCAACTTTTTCACCCAGGTTTCTGTGGTTGGTGTTTCTCAGGGTGCACCCCTCCAATCATATTGGGAAAAGATTGCATCCCTTGCCAATTTGGCCTCCAAAATAAGGGTGCAAGATAAACTCTGTCTCAGTTCATTATTTTTGCTTCCTATCTGGTAGAAGTTTGATGACACATATACAAAGCGGCTGCTAGATGCCTCACAAGCTGTTTACTGAAGGGCTGGCTCATATTCAAATGCCAAATCAGCATCTTCTATAGATCTCCCACATTTGTCAGGCACCCTCCTTTGTTGTCTTCTGACATCTGGCATCTTCTTACAGTTAACTCTCTTTTCCAACATCCCCTTCATAGTGTGACATTGGAATAAGCCCAGGAAATTGATTTTTACTTTAATATTCCTTGGGTAATTCCTTGCCATACTTACTATTATTCTCTAAACCCAAAGAGGTCAGGAAAATGCACAGGGAAAAAAATCCAAATATGGAGACATTATATAAGGAAATGAGTGGTTTTTAATTATTATTTTAAAACAGATCCTCTCCTATAGGTTAAAAGTGGGACTAGTTTGTTTAAGATCATGAGTAAAATTTCAAATTGTATTTCAAATGCAAAAGATTTTTTAAATGATGTGAAAGTGAAATGTTTCATATCATTTTAAAATGTTTCCTGAAACTTCTAGCTAGTTTTTTTTATCTTTCAGCCTCTCTGAGAACTTTAAAAGCAAGAAGCTACATATTCTTTAGGCAACTCCAACCATTCAGATCAAAGAAACAAAATAGATCTATACAGAATACACTTTCTTTCTACAATAATTTCATATGTAGTAATAGCTAAGATTATAATCAGCAGCAGAACAACCAAAAGTTGTTGAGTACTATTTCCTAGATATTGAGGGCACACACACACACACACACACACACACACACACACACACACACACACACACACACGTTCTTAAGGAATTTATAGTTAGAATATGTATTTAATTTGTTAAAATAGATAAATCATTTTTTTCTAAAATTCTGGTCCTTTCCACAAATGCAAAACTTTTGAAATGTTCACAAAACTTTTCCTATCAAAGATCCATCTTAAAACTAAAAAAACAAAAATCAAAAAAATGAAAAACTGACTCCTTTTTTCTTGGTCCCCTGACCTACAGGAGGCTCTCCTTTGCAATCCCAAACAGAGAATTTCTTTATCTGATTGACTCAATCCTAATTTATTACTTTTTAATCAGAGTTACTATGCAAAAACAGTCTAAGGAAAGGGAAGACAGTCTAGAGGTGAGAAGGTGATATCTGAAAATGGAATTTGAATGTCTGTACAACAGTTTAAAATATAGGGATAACTTATTTCTGGCCAGGGATTTAGCAGATATCTTTGAACTTAAACTAAAGGTTTTAAAATAAAAAAGGATAGAGAACAAATAAAACTACTTATATCCACCAAGCTAGACACAACAGAGAGTAGCAATAATGAGATATCAAGTTCACATGAGACAAAATCCATGAAGAGTCAGTGGAGGGACTGGGCGGCTAGGTGGTGTAGTGGCTAACACACCGGCCCTGGAGTCAGGAGTACCTGGATTTAAATCCGGTCTCAGACACTTAATAATTGCCTAGTTGTGTGGCCTTGGGCAAGCCACTTAACCCCAATGCCTTGCAAAAACCAAAAAAAAAAAAAAGTCAGTGGAAAAATCCAGTCTCAAATGTCCCAAATTTTAGTCAACAAGAAAGAACTAGAGACTCTAGAGCAAAGAAACAAATATGACTTTAGTGAAAATTAGTGGTATAAAACTCATGATTTGGGTTATGGTTCCAGATAGGTTAAATTTTATTCAAAATAAATAGGCTACAGCAGTGTGAATGGGATAATATATATATATATATATATATATATATATATATATATATATATATATTAATAATGAATTCATGCAAAGAACTAAGAAGCCTGTTGGAGAGTATTTCAGCAAAGATCAATGAAAGGAAGCGCAGCTGAATGGTAGAGTGGATAGAGTACCAGGCCTACAGTCAGGAGGACCTGAGTTCAAATATGACCTCAGACACTTAATAATTACTTAGTCGTGTGACCTTGTGTGAGTCACTAATCCCCCCATTATCTGTACAAAAAAGATCAATGAAAGGAGAAACAGAAGTGGCTTTTTTTCCTTCATCAGGATATATGACAGACCTTCTGGCATAAAGAAGAAATAGATGAGTTTAGGAAACTGGTCATAAGCCTAGTACAGAAGCATAGTAAACCAGCTTTATGAGACTTCAATTATCTAGAGTTAGTTTCTCTCTCTCTCTCTCTCTCTCTCTCTTTCTCCCTCTCTCCTTTAATAGTATCACCTTTCTTCTTTTGCTTCTCCTTCCTTCTTCTTTTCCTTCTTCCTTCTTCCTTCTTCTCTTTCTTCTTTCTTCTTCTCCTTCCTCTTCTTCTCCTTCTTCTCCTTCTTCTTCCTTCTTCTTTTCTTTCTTCTTTCTTCCCTTTCTTCTCCTTCTTTCTTCTTCTCCTTCTCTTCTTCTCCTTCTTCTCCTCCTTCTCCTCCTTCTTCTCCTCCTCCTCCTCCTTCTCCTCCTCCTCCTCCTCCTTCTTCTTCTTTTCTTCTTCTTCTTCTTTCCTCTTCTTCAGAGGCACTGTCCCAAACTTCAAGCTTTATGCTGTTATTTTCAGAGCTGGCTCTGGGGCTCCAAATATTTTTGGTGCTCCAAAGTGATGTGATCTGGGGAGAGGTGTGTTTACTTCTCTCTTGATCTGCACTTTGAAAGGGTCCTTGCTCCCTTGTAGCTACAAACCCTAGTGGGAATTCTGAGTTCTTATGTGAAAGCGAAGGGGAATTGTATAGAAGTGAAGGAATTTATAGTTAGAAAACATATGTATTTAATTTGTTTTAAAAGATAAATCATTTTTTTCTGAAATTCTGGTCCTTTCCACAAATGCAAAACTTTTGAAAGGGTCCTTGTAGCTGCATCCAGCTCTCTCAAAAACTGGGCAGCCCCTCAGGTCTCTAGAGAGGCAAAAACTGAGCATCATTCCAATGATGGAACTCCCAAAGAGTTAAGAGTTTAAGCTGATGAATCAGAAAACATTGAGTTGGTAAAGGTAGAAGTTAAATCCCATTATTAGCTTAAGTTGCAGGTCAGGTTGCATACAAGAGGTTTATGATCCCTTAGCTAGCTTTCTACCAAATATTGATTCATAATGGCATTTAATGATAGTGTTGGAAATGTTATCAGTGCTCTAAAACAGATATTTCTGGTGTTTCTCAGGTCAGAATTGTTGTTTTTACATTAGGAAGACTGATCTGAACTCCACTGTATAGGTTGTACTTTTCAGAAGACTGTATTTTATATTTTTACTTTATATATTAAACCCTTCATTCAGTTGTACTTATGCTAGGTTTGATTTAAGATTATTTTAGTGTTGGAAAGTACTTCAGAAAAATTTAGAGACTGAGCCACCAGAAGATGAGATGTAATAGAAAATAGCATCTCTTTTTTAATTTTATTTTTTTCATTCAATGAAAATTCACCTTATTTCCTCCCCTTGCTCTCTGTCCTCACACATCTCTTGAAGAAGAAAAATAAAGCTTCTATTACAAATATATATATATATATATATATATATATACATATATATATATATATATATTTTCAAACAAAACAAATTCCTGCATGGACCATGGCAAAAAAAAAAAAGTCTTAATCTGTATTCTGAGTCTCTAGCTTTTCTTTCAGGAAGTGGGTAGCATATTTCATCACAAGTCCTCTAGAGTAATAGTTGTTCATTGTGTTGATCAAAGTTCCTAAGTCCTTCAGAGTTGTTTGTCATCAAATGATATTAATGTATAACTTGTTCTACTAGTTCTGTTCACTTCATAATTTGTTTAGCCATTCCCCAGTTGACAAGCAACCCCTCAATTTCTAGTTATTTGCCACTGCAAAACAAATAACTATAAAAAATTTTGAATACATGGAACCGTTACCTCTTTTATTTCTTTTATTTAGTATAGTTGGGTCAAAGTTAGAGATGAAGGGAAGGAACAAGAATGTATTAAGTGTCTACTATATTTCAACATAAGCTAAGCTATGCATGACCATGTACCTGTCATTGGGCAAAAGTTCTACAAAATATTATCTTATTTATCATGACCACCTCAGGAGTGGTGCTATTATAATCTGACCATTGAGAAAACTGAGGGAAAGGCTGTGACTTGCCCAAAGTCACAAAACTAGGGGTAGCTAGGTCATGCAATGGATAGAGCACTGGCTCTGGAGTCAGGAGGACCTCAGTTCAAATTTGACTTCAAACACCTAGTTGTGTGGCCTTGGGAAAGTCACTTAAGCCCATTGCCTTGCAAAAAATAAAGTCACACAACTAGAAAGGATTTAAGGCTAGATTTGAACTCAGGTCTTCCTGATTCCAGGTCCAGGGCTCTATCTACTGAATAACCCAGTTAGCTCAGATAAGCATAGTTGAATAATTTCTGGGGCATAATTCCAAATTGCTTTCTAGAATGGCTGAACTAGTTCACATTTCTATCAAGAGTGCATTAAAGTGCTAGTTTTCCCATAGTGCCCCTCTAGCATTTGTCATTTTCTTTTTCCTTTTTGGTTAGTTTTGACAATTTGATGAGTGTAAGGTAGAATCTCAGTTTTTTAAATGTTTTTTAATGTTTAATGTTCATTCTCTAATTACTAATGATTTAGAGCAGCGTTTTTTTAAATCTATTGATAGCTTTAATTTGTTCCTCTTATATCCTTTGATCATTTATCAATTCAGGAATGGCTCTTATTCTTATGGATTTTAATCAGTTTCCTACATGTCTTAGAAAAGATAATTATCAGTGAAACTGATAGCAAATATTTTTTTCCAGTTACCTGCTTCCTTTCAAATTTTATCTACATTGGTTTTATATGTAAAAACAAACTTTTCAATTTTATATAATCTAAACTATCCATTTTTACTTTCTGCAACCCTCCTTGTTCCTTATTTGGTAACGAACTCTTCCCTTATCTAAAGATCTAAAAGGTAATTTCTTTCTTGCTTGTCTAACATGTTCAAGATATGCAGCTTTAAAAATGTCTAAGATGTGTACCCATTTGGAGTTTATTTTGGTTTTTGGTGTGATATGCTGCTCCTGTAAATTGGCTTCCACTTTTCCCAACAGTTCCTGACAAATAATAAGCTCTTACTCATTAGCTAGAATCACTGGGCTTGTCAAACACTAGGTTATAATGTTGGGGGTAGGTAGGTGGTACAGTGGATAGAATGCTGAGCCTGGAATTAGGAAGATTTCAACTTAAATCTACTCTCAATACTAGATGTGATTCAGGTTTCCTTGTCTGTAAAATGATCTGGAGGAAGAAATGGCAAACCATTCCTGAATCTTTGTTAAGGAAACAACAACAAAGTTTCTATGCTCACTTATTTGTATATATTGTATACATAATCTGTTCTTACATAATTATTACTTTCTTTCCTAAATGTTTGATGACTACTGCTCTGTAATATAGTTTGAAATCTGTTAGGACCTCTTTCTTTCCATCTTTTCTTCATTATTTCCCCTTAGATTCTTGACTTTTGCTTCTCTAGATGAATTTCATTATCTTTTTTTTTTCTATTTCTAGGAAGTAATCCTTTGGTAATTTGATTAATAAGACATTGACTAAGTAAATTAATTTAGGTACATATTGGTTTGATTTACCCCTGAGCAATTAATGTTTCTTCAGTTATTTAGATCTGGGTTTTTTTTTGGTGTGTGTGTAAAGAGTATTTTCTAACTGTATTCATATAATTCCTGTATGGGTCTTGGCAAACAGACACCCACTTATTTTACATTTTCTGTAGCTTCTTTAAAATAGGAGTTCTCTATTTCTTTCTGCTGGATTTTATTGGTAATATATACAGAAATGCTGGTGACTTGAGTTTATTTCATATTATGCAACTGATGAAGTTAATGTTTCAAATCATCATATTTGGGGAAAAATTTTTTTTCTTTCCTCTTTGTCTATGTTTATTCCTTCATTTTTTATCCTTTTCTTGTCACTATATCTAGTATTGCAGTAACTGCTGTTTTATGCAGATTAAGATAGTTTCCCTTTAAGAAAACAATGAGATAGGGGCAGCTAGGTGGTGCAGTGGATAGAGCACTGGCCCCTGAATTAGGAGTACCTGAGTTCAAATTTGACCTCAGACACTTAATAATTACCTAGCTGTGTGGCCTTGGGCAAGCCACTTAACCCCATTTGCCTTGCCATTTGCCTTGCAAAACCAACCCCTCCCAAAAACCAAGAAAACAATGAGACCATTTATGGTATAAATATTGGTTTGGTTTCCTTGATACGATTGTGCTGTAGGGATAACTTTCTAATCTAGCATTGCTGATTTCAAGGGTAATTGTGGAAATAAAGGGGAGTAGTATTTTACCTGAATTAGTTTACAAACTCTATCCTTTTAAAACTCATTTTAAATAAAGTTGTTTTTATTACACTTTTGACTCTTACTAAACTGATAAATATGTAGATATAGTTTGCCTAGATTTTAGCAAAGAATTTGATAAAAATATTCCATTTTTATAAAGATGAAATAATATAGATTATATGATATGATTATTATTTAGAATTTAAATTTAGATTTTAGTATTTGTTATATTTAGAACTTGTTGAATTTGTTGAATTTAGAATTTGTTGAAAGACCAAACTCAAAGAGTAATTATTAATAAGTCAATGTCAACTTGGCAGGCTTCCAGTAAAGTACACCAGGAGTTTTTGCTTGGCCTTGTGATGATTAACATTTTTATTTTTATTTTTTTTAATTTTTATTAAAGATATTATTTGAGTTTTACAGTTTTCCCCCAATCTTGCTTCCCTCCCCCCACCCCCACCCCACAGATAGCACTCCTTCAGTCTTTACTTTGTTTCCATGTTGTACCTCGATCCAAATTGGGTGTGATGAGAGAGAAATCATATCCTTAAAGAGAACAGAATTCTCAGAGGTAACCAGATCAAACCATAAGACATGTGGGGTATTTTTTTTTTCCGAATTAAAGGGAATAGTCCTTGTACTTTGTTCAAACTCCACAGCTCCTTATCTGGATACAGATGGTACTCTCCTTTGCAGACAGTCAAAAATTGTTCCCAATTGTTGCACTGATTGATTAACATTTTTATCGATGATTTAAAGGAAAAGATGGAATGCTTATCAAATTTTCAGATCATACAAATCTAAGAAAGACAGATCTTGACACACTGGAGAATTTAAGTTGTATTTAGGATTGATGATACTCAATAAAAATAAATGTAGAATCCTACAGTGTAGTTTTTAAAAATCAACTCCATAAGTACAAGATCTTGACAGACTCAAGCATTTGGGCCAAATCTAGGACGATGTCATTAAATGGAAATAAATGTAGGATCTTGTATTATATTTTTAAAAAAATCAACTACATAAGTACCAGTTAAACAAGGTTAGACAGCAGTTTGTCTGAAACAGATCAGGAAGTCTTAAAGGACTGGAGCTTCAATAGAAGTCAGTAGTGTGATATGGCAGTCCAAAAAAATGATATGAATTTGGGATGCATTTAGAAGCATTTCTTCTAGAAATAAGGTGATAGTAAGTCCTTCAAAACTCATCTGAAACAAATTCACTGTTAGGAATGACACAATCAAGCAGAAAAGCATACAAGAAGAGGGCAACTACTAAGATGAAGGGTCTTTTTTTCATCTCATTTAAGTATGGGTTGAAGAATTTGAGAAAGTTTAGCCTGGAAAAGCTAAAGTCTTTGAAGGGCTGTCATATAAGATGAGAATTAGAGCTGTTTTGTTTGTCCCAGAGGAAAACTAATAGCACGATGCATAGAAGTTTCAAAAAGGTCAATTTAGGCTTGATATTAGAGGGGCAGAAATAATGCTTCCTAAGGTCTTTGAAGAGAGGTTGGATTACTGCTTGTCAGGTAATAAGGATACATTTTGAATATGGTTGTACTAGACAGTCACTAAAGTCTCTTCCAACTTTAAATTCTATGGAAATTACCTGGGTAGGGGTGGTGGCCATAGAAATGGGTGTGAGACCTGACAAATCATAATAGCAGAATCCCAATTAACAATTGTTAGGGTATCATTTTCCCAGAGCTAGTTGTTAAATCATCAAAGAGTATACATAGTTTGCTCTACAGTATTATTTATAGAACAACAGAACTACCATTGAAGCTCTACTTTGGGTACCAGATTGAATCATTAGCTTTTTGTTCTGTTTGAAGAAAATTAGTACTTTAATTCAATTTTTCAATTTTTTCACAGTCTGAACAACAGTCCCTCTGCTTTGTTTTGGGTTCCTCTAAAGAAGAACCTAGTTTCTTGGAACACTTACACTTACACTATTACTAAATAAGACAGAGACAAGATAAGTATTCTGGCCAGATTCCAGTTCAGGTAATTATATACCTTTCTCCTTAAATTTTTCTTTGTAATTTCAATTATATAAGTTATTTTTTCACTTCTCCAAGGCCTCTCCCCCTGTTTCACTGTGCAGCTGATAGAGGATGATTGTCAACTTTCCCTCCAGGTGTTGTTGGATGAAGTGATCCTTACAGTGAAATGAAGGGTGCCAAAAGAGTATTTTAAAGGCTTCAGGAGATGCAATCTGCTCTGGGAAATTCCATTGAAACAAATTAGTACTTCTGTTTTGTAGTATAGCTTTAAGTTCCCGGTCTCTCAACTAACAATTAGCAAAGTATATGGGCTAGAATTCTCTGAAAATTTGTATATCTCCTTGTGATTCAGTCATTTGTTTCACATTCCCCTTATAAGTTTTTCTTCTGAAATCGTCTTCATAAAAATCAAAGGAGAGTGGGGTTAGAAGTTATTTAGAGGCTAATCAAGTCTAACTTCTCTTCAAATGCAGGTATCCTTTCTACATCAGCTATTCCTTAAGAACTTCTAATGATCTTGGGCTCAGAACCATAAAAGGCAATTCATTTCATTTCTAAATAGCTCTAATTATTAGAAAGTAATCCCTCTTTATAGAGTACAACCTGGTACTTTCCCTTTCTCTCTCCAGTTCTATATCACTCAAACCTGCTTTGTTCTGGGGGACCTAAAAGAATAGTATCTCTTCTCATCCGTTATATCTACATCCAGAATTTATGCAGAAAAAAAAGGAGATATACAAAAAAATAAAGTTTAGGTTTAGGTTTCAGAAATGAGGGTTAATAGGGTCCTTACACACACACACACACACACACACGCGCACACGCGCGCCAGAGAAACAAATGCATATGATAAAGAGATCAATTTTTATTTAACCCAACAGAAAATAGGAAGGATTCACAGGATCACATAACATGCAAAAGTTCAAAGTAGCACATAAATTCCCCTAAGAAGGGAATTTAAAATGAGGTTGTGAGCAGGGTAACACATTGAGATTCTGGTGACATCCTTCTCTTCCATAGGATCTTAACCCACCCACCAACGTCTCCCCAAATACTAGTGCTACTATGTGATTCAGACTCCATCAGAAGGCAAACACAGTTTAGGGATGCTGCACAGATAACACTCTTCTCTACCCTAAACTATATATAATTATAGTGTAACTTACTATAGTAATAGTATAGATATATAACCAAATGATGACATCATAACTCACCATAGTAATTGTATAGTTATATAACTATAGAATTCTATAATAACTTATTATAGTGATTATGAGAACCAAGGGAAAGGTTCAATCTCCTGTTTCTCCATGTTGTGACTAGGGTCCTTTATTGATCTTCCAGTTGGAGGGACCACAAGAACAATCTTCTCTTTACAGCATTCATGCTGTTCAGGAACTCCTTAATTTGGAGTTCCTTTTGAGGCAAAGGCTAATGCTGCCCAAGAAAACTACCTTCTCTGACTAGAAGGCTAGATGCTGGAACCAAAAAGGAATAATGAAAAAAATCAAGGTCTTTCTTTCTTTACACATGAAGCTGGGGTTAAGGAACACATAGACTCTCCTTTCAGGCCATCCAAGCAAACATAGGTCTACTTCTGGTATGTGTTTCTGCAGGATACTCACTATTGCTCTGGTTGCTTCCATATTTGGGCTAGAAAAGTCTAGTTTCAGTCCCTATTGCCTCCATTAAGAGTTTCTGTTAGTGCTAAGATATGCACAAGAGCAGCTAGGTGGCACATAGAGCACTGGCCTTGGTGTCAGAAGGATGAGAGTTCGAATCCAGCCTCAGACACTTGCTATTTACTAGCTGTGTGACCTTGGGCATGTCATTTAACCCTGACTGCCTCACATCCAAGGTCATCTCCAGTCATCCTGATTTATATCTTTTCACTGGACCCAGGTGGCTCTGGAAGAAAAAAGTGAGGCTGGTGACTTAGCACAGCCCCTCTCACTTAAATCCAATTCATGTTCTTGTCATGACATCATGTCCCTGGTATCATGGCCTTCTTTGAGAACAAAGGACAAACATCATCATCAAGATATGTACATGCCTAGGCTTCTCCTGGAGTGGAACTAAGACTCATCCTAAAGAGGTAAAGAGCAAACAAGAAATGATAACAGTTTGTCTGTCAATTATCTTTTATAGGCTATCACAGCAAGATAACTCTTCTAACCATTTTCCCTAAGAGTCCTGACCACCCAAGTCATTTTGGGGGGCACCTGAAGTCATTGACTTCCATAAAAAGCCAAAGGATGGCTTAAAACCAGTCATCTTAACTTTGGGGCAACCTCAGTCTCCAAAACTGAGCCAGAAATTGTCTTTTCCTTCTTATATACTAATGGGCATGTTCATAATGTTTAAAAAAAAAGGCATTTTTCAAAAGTTCCAAGCAAAGTCTCACTCTCCTGTACTTTCATTCAGTTAGAGAACTCTCACAATCAATCTCCCTTATACTTATGCCAGCAATCTAATTTACCTTGGTCCCACCCAGAAACCTAAAACATATACCCTTCTTGAATGTCTAACAGCTTACAATTTTAAGAATTCAGTTCATGTCATGTCACTAGATAACTTTAAAAAACAAATACTTCAACATTTAAAAAAAATCTCATATGACTCCACATACCTCTTTTTGAGGGCCTTGCCAAGTTACTTAGGATATACTATAGACAAAATGAGTGTTCTCATTCTTTCAATGACAGCCACTGAGCAACCATACTGCTCTGGAAGTTTCATGTGTTCTGGGATAGTGGAGCCTAATTCATGGCCCCCTCAACGTATTGCAATGGTCAGCAGCTAATTTAGACACCTAGCATACCAGAAAGGAGTTGAAAAATCTGTCTAGATCTAACCAGTGCTCACCTTGCCAGTCAATGTGGCCAAAGAAGATAGCATAGAGAGGACTACAATATGATGGCAAAAGGAGATCTAGAAGTCAATAGACCTGGACTTGAAGTCTGGTTCTGCCACTCATACACTGTATGACCTTGAGCATCTCATGACTCTATTCCCTGGTTTTCCCTCCAGTTATAAGATCAAAATTAGATTTTAAATTCTCATAGGTCAATTCAATTGTTGATTTTTTTAGAACCTCTGGCTATCAAATACCACCCCCACCCCCACCCCCACTTTAGACCTAGAGAAGGTGCTTGTTTATGTATTCCTCAAAGAGAAAAAAAAGTTTACTTTTGTGCTAACTGGGGAAAATAAGCTGATCACTCTGATCCTGAGTGTAACTTGTATGTAATCTCAGTCTAATTTTCCTCCTCAGTGAAGCCCTGACTCTTTAGTTGAAATTTTCTAAAACACTTTGTTTGACTGTCTCCTTTATTCATCACACTCTACCTTATATTGCAGTAATTATTTGTGTAGACATATCCCCTTGAGTTATTGTAATTATTTGTGTAAACATATCCCTCAGTAGACTAAGTTCCTTAAAGCTGGGACTTTTATTCTTCATCTTTGTAGTAAGTACCTGATAAATGTTCCTTGAGTTAAACTGTCTTTTTACCCCTTCTGGGAAAAGAAGGTATAATACATCAAAGTACGCCTTTCTAAAATTTTTGGATCCAAGTACAAGACTTCACTCTTAGGCCTTTACATGATTTTTAGCACTTTATACAGATCCGTTTCTGTTGTCCTTTTTTTGGTCCAGATATCGTGAGTCTAATCTCTCTTCAACATGATATTCCTTCAAATATTTAAAGACAACTATAATATTTTAATTGTCTATTTTTCTCCAAGTTAAAGCTTTCTGGTTCCTTTAGCTCTTCTTCATATGTCAAGCTTCTAGACTCTTCATATCCTTAATAACTGGAACCTAAGAGTAATCTATTCTAGTCAGTATACAAATGTCTACCATATTCTCAACAAGTGACCATCTAGGTAGTCTCTCTTATTATATGACATTAATAACAGGAAACTTTTATCTCTCCTCCATGAGTTTCATTTGACCTGTGATTTCATCTAATTCTGAATGAAGGAATGGAAAAGCATTCATTACATGCTTACTAATAGCAAAGCAGAATGCTAAGGATATAAACAGAAAAACAAAACATTCCCTATACTAATTAGTGTGGAGACTCCTCCATCGATGAAGATCAGCAAATCATTTGTAACCTGTCCTGTTGCCCACAACACTAAAAGGTTTGATGTTTTGCCTATGGTAACACAGCTAATTAATATGTCAGAAATATGATTTGAATTGAAGTCTTCCAGACTTCAAAGTCTTCCTTCTCTTCAATATTATTGTCTTTCTGGGTGCTATGATGGAATTTTTCCAGAAACTAGTTAAGTCATCCTGTCCTCTACATGAGATTCCATTTTGTCAAGCTCCTCATAAAACATGGTACCCAAAATTGAATAAAGAGAATGTCTTATGAGAACAGAGAACAGCACGATAGTTATCTCCTAATATGTCACCACCACCAGCAGCAGCAGCAGAACTTATTGCCTCCAAGATTAAACATTAACTTGGTCTTTTCTAACCTTTCCAATCTTCTTAAGCTTCACTCTCTTCCACATCTGCTTGATCCAACTGCAATGGTTTATTTGTAGTTCCCTGAACAAAAAATTCCAAATCTTTGGAAGCTTGTGCACTATCTGTCCTTCATTCCTGAGATATTTTCCCTTCTTACCTGACTCCAACTTTTTTGACTTCCTTCAAGACTCAACTCAAATTCCCTTTTCAGCTGTCTCCAGCTGATACCTTCTCTCAGATTACAGTTCATGTACTCTCTGTGCTTCTTGAATGTACTTATTTATATGTTATCTCCTCCATTAAAATGGGAACTTGAAGTTACATATTATTTGAGGTTTTTTGGGAGCTCCAGTACATGTTAATAAAAACTTGCTGGCTCTTTTAAGGAAGTCTAAGATTGTATTAGCTTGAGAGAAGGGTTATTTTGAAATCTACTGAGCTTTGGTATTAAAACCCCCCAAGTCCTTTTTGAGATTTGAACAGTCTTCTTCATCTTTGACTTGTCTAATCTCCAGTCAACGTTATGATTTTTACAGCAATCGTTCCAATTCAACTAACAATCACTACACCTGCCACCAACATTAGTAAAAGCCATGGAAAAATAGAATGAGACAGTTTTGATTAGTTGAACTGAATACACACATTTGTTTTTTTTTTTTTACTCGAACGGTTTAAGCTGGGTTGGCAGAATATGTGGGATGCAAGGCAAGAAATCTATCTAAGGGGGAGGGGGGAAGGGAAGGGAGATGGGATAGGAAGAGGGAAAGGGTTGGTAGGGAGAGTAGAGCGTTTTTCCACAATTTGAATTAGTAACTAGTAAGGGACCACTCCTCCAAAGGGAAGAATTTAAAGTTGGAAAGCCCCCATCCGTCCCACTCTATATCCATGTCCTCCTTTTACAAATAGGTAAACTGAGGTCCTGAGATTCAGCCACTTGGCCAAGGTTAAAAACTAGGAAGCGGTTAAACAAGACCTTCGGTCCCACTAGCCGGAGCAGCCTGCCGCACGGGGGGGGCCCGGGATCCCGGGCGGGCTGCCCCCTCCCACCCCCGCCGGCTCCCTTCAGTTCCTCGCGGCTCTAGGCAGGGGCTGCTCCAGGCCACTGCGCCTGCGCGCCAGCCGGGGCGGGGCGTCCCCAGCCAGGCTGGCGACTTGGGCTCCGCCCCTGCGCCTCGGTCCGGCTTTTCCGGCTCGGCCTCGGCGGCGACCTCAGGCCGGCCCTCCGGGCGCTTCAGTTTCCGGGCCTGCTGCGGAGGCCCAGCCTCGTCGCCCCCCGCGCCCCTCGCGCCCGCCCCGTCCCCCTGCGCCCCCCGCTTGACTCGGGAGAATCCCCAGGGGGCGCTACCGCCCCGCCCCCGAAGCCCCCGCCCCTCCCAGGCCGGCCCCGCCCCCGGGCCTGAGGCGGAGCCGCGCCGCGCCGAGCCGCGCCGAGCCGCTGGGCTGGGGCCGGAGCGGCGCCGTCTGCCCGCGGCCGCCCGGGGGCAGGGGCACGGAGCGAGGCGGGGCGCGGAGGGCGGAGCCGCCGCCGCCGCGGGCCCGCCGATTCGTCGCCCGCCTGGGCTCCATGGACCTGTCGCCGGGCCGGGCCGGGGGTGTTGCGGGGGAAGCGGGCCGCCCCGGCGCGCCCTCCCCACCCTGACCGACGGGGCGGGGGAATGGGCCGGCAGCCGCCGAGCTGAGAAGCGGCCGCCAGCCCGCCGCCGACCCAGGCTCCGAGCCGCTAGTGGGCCCCCGGGCCCTCCGACTGGTCCCGGCCTGCCCGCGGCGCGGCCTCCCCGCGCGCTCCCTCCGGCCCGAGCCCGGCCTCGGCCCCGTCCCAAGTCCCCGGAGCATGGCCGGCCGCCGCAGGGGGGCCCGGTCCTGGTCCCGCAGGCCGGGCCTGGTCCTCCTGGCCGTGCTGCCCTGGTGCCTGTGCGCGGCCGGGGCGGACATCGCGAGCCAGGAGTACTACACGGCCCTCATCAACGTGACCGTGCACGAGCCGGGCCGCGGCGGCCCCTGGACCTTCCGCATCGACCGCGGCCGCTACGGCCTCGACTCCCCCAAGGTGGAGGTCAGGGGCCAGGTCCTGGCTCCCCTGCCGCTGCACGGAGGTAAATGGGGCGAAGGCCGGTCCCCCCCCCCCCCCCCCGCGCCCGGTACAGGTGCTTGGCAGGCAGGGGCCCGGTCTCGGCGCCCCATCGCGGCTCGGGCTTGCAGGTGGGCTCGGGCAGGCAGCCCCGGCCGGGTGCACGGCCCGGCCCAGAGCCCCCGGGGCGCCCTAGAGGACTGCCAGGCCCTCTCGCTCGGCCGCCCGGACTCGGGCCGAGACAGCTCCGCGCGGACTTCGGAGCCCCGAGTTCGGGTGCCGAGGTCCGCTGGGCAGCGGCCGCGTGACCTTGGGCAGGTGGCCGCCCCTCCTCGGGGCGGCCCTTGTGGGCCTGGGGGAGCGCGCCCTTTCCCTTCCCGGCCGCGGCGGTTGAGGATTGTGTAAATCTGCAGTGTTTGCACGGAATCAGAGTTAGGGCTCCGTTACAGCTCCGTGGCGGCTCCCGGAGCGAGGGCTGCCCGGACCGCGAGGGAGGGTCTGCCCGGACCGCGAGGGAGGGTCTGCCCGGACCGCGAGGGACGGCTGCCCGGACCGCGAGGGAGGGCTGCCTGCGTGCGGGCAGGGGCCGGGAAGACAAAGGAGAGAGCAGGAAAACTGGCCTGATGGATGGGCTCTTAACCACAATTTAGACGCAGCAGGTCTGAAAGAAGGGGCTTAATGCTCTGCTAAATTGGACCGTGACGTTTAGCCATTTCTTCCCTCCTATTCTTTATAAACGCTTAAGGGGTGGGTGGTAGTTGACATTTTCAGAATTGCTTTTGGCTCCTACAGATCTCTTAAAGATTCAGTTTGATGAAATAGAGAATTATCTGGCAGGAGCTCTTTAGCCTTGTCTTGTGATGCTATGCATGCCTTCCAACCCCCATCCTTGAAAGGTATTTTGAATAATTGCATTGTATGTAGTGCTATACTAGCCTTTAGCCTTATCCTGATATTTTACTGTCTTCCAGACTAGGTGAATAATCAGAATCATAGATCTATATAGATGAGGAAACTGAGGGAATAAAACAGGAAAAAGTTGAACATATTGTGTGAACCAAATATTAGAAATAGATTAAGAGAGTTTTTCTCAGAAAATTACGTTGCAAAGTATGGATTATGAAGTACACACCGATAAAAAGTAGTTACCTAACCTAATCCAACTTCTACTTCAAGTTACAGAAAAGTGTTTTTTTAAAAAAAAACATTTAATTTTCATTGTTTTAAAATAAAGTAGACAATCTAGGAGGCCTATCAATGGCTTTTATAATACTTAAAAATAGTAATATTGGTTTTTGGAGGAAATTACTCCATTGTTACTAACTATGGGAAGTTGATTTGTTCATTTGATTTGATGCCTAATAGACAACATTTCAGAAAGCATGTGAGGATTTTATTTTCACAGAATCACAGAAATACTTGGAATCTCAGAGATTTTCTAGTCCAAGTCCTCCTCAACTATCTTCTCTTACAGGATAAATAACTGTTGGGCCACTGCTGAAAGACTTAATAAAGGGAGCCCACTACCTTCTCAGGCAGCTTATTCCACTTTTGAAAGTTCCCATTCTCCAGAAGTTTTTCTTCACATCAAATCCAAAATTGCCTTTTTTGCTAGAAGTTTCAAGCATGGGGGGGGGGGGGGAGACATTTCTGTGGCAACTAACCATTCTCACCTGGCTCTTTATAGATTAATAGATGTGTGTGTGTGTGTGTGTGTGTGTGTGTGTGTAATACATCAGAGGTTATCTGTATAATTTTCCTGGCCTACTATGAGGAGATTGTATATTAAGGTTTTTTCAGAGTTTAACCCATAATATAATTGAAGTAAACTGAGTCCTGAGAACAGGATGCCTTTTAGATAAAGTTTTCAATTAGCAAATGAATTTCCTTGGCCACTTCCTCTTCCTTTCTGTCTTCAATATCCATTGTCATTGTGCTGCCCTTCTAGTATGCCTCCTTAGGTACAGTGTGCCCACAAATCACCTTCCTTATCTCTCCCAGTCAATTTAGTTCAATTCAGCTAACATTTATCAAGTGCCTACCAAATGCTGTGGACTAGGGGTACAAAAACACATTTATTTTATTGGATAAATACAACATGTACCTATATAATACAAGATTATTTTAGAAAGAATCACAACTGATGGCTCAGAAAAAGACTTTTTGGACAAAATGGCACCTGGGCCAAATCTTGATCAGAATTCTGAAAACTGAGGTAAGGAGGCAGTGCACAGAACTTATAAGATAGTAAGCATTTAATAAAAAATACCTTTTCATTTATTCTAGAGATAGACCATGGCTTGTTCAAATTCAGAGGCAGGAGAAGAAATGTCCAGTTTGGAATGTGTGAAGGGAGGAAGTTACATGAAATAATTCTGGAAAGGAGAAGTTGAAGCTAGATTTTGGAGAGCCTTAAATTCTGGAATGACTTGTTTTTATGTTCTGGTAGAGGCAACATTCAACCATTAAAGGATTTTGAGCAGAGATGTGATAGGATCAGACTTGTGATTTAAGAAGATTATTTGGACAGCTGTGTGAAAGATGGATTAGAGGCAGAGAGACATTGTATCATTACAAAAGTCCCAGTTGAGGGTACATGAAGACCTGGACTAGAGAGGCAGTCCAGTGAATAGAGAAAAGGGTAGGGGTAAGAGAAAAGTAATGGAGGGAAGATTACACAGAATTTGGTAGGTGATTGAATATGGGGAGTTAGGAAGAACAAAGAGTATCTCCAAGGTCACAACCAAGAAAAACGGTGGTGGTAATTTCAATTGAAATGAGAAAATTTGGAGGCATGTGGGATTTAGTGGGGAAGATGATGACTGAGTTCAATTTTGGAAACATCATTTGAGATGGGAACAGAACATAAAGGTAGAGATGCCCAATAGGTTAAGATTTGAGACTGGCATACAAGAGAGGGATTTAGAAGATATGAAATTGGGAGTCATCTGTATAGAAGTAATTGCTTCATGCTAGTGAATGGGAGAGGGGGGAAAGATGCCAAGACATAACCTTAGGGGTTACTCCTGTTATGGAATGGGAAGTAGATAATAATACAGTAAAAAAAAGAGATTTGCCAAGGGCCATCAAACAGGTTGAAGAACTAGAGGAAGAGCGGTGTGTTAGGGAATCCAAGAGAGAGGATATCCATAAGGCAGGTATTTTAGTATTAAAAACCAATGGGAGATCAAGAGACTGTCACATGTAGCTGTTAAAATATCTTTGGTAAGCAGATTGAATGGAGTGATGAAGCTGAAACCAGGTAATAGGTTATAAGAAGTGACTGAATGGTAAGAAGAAAAGAGTATGGACTTTCTGGGATTTTAACAGTGAAAGGGAAGAAGGTTCCAGAGGAGCAAGTTTATAGATGATAAAGGTCAAAATGGAGTGATTATCTTGACAAGAAGGGAGAGATGAGCTTACAATGAATGACTTTGATTTTTCAGTGAAGTGAAAGAAAAACTTTGTGGTTTTTTTTTTTAATGGAGAAGTGGGTGGCTAGGTGGTGAAGTAGACAGAGCACCACCCTGGAGTCAGGAGGACCTGAGTTCAAATTCAACCTCAGACACTTAATAATTACCTAGCTGTGTGGCCTTGGGCAAGCCACTTAACCCCCTTTGCCTTGCAGAAAAACCTAAAAAAGAAAAAAGAAAGAAAGTTATTTTACAGGCTAGTAAAATCTAAAATGTGGGGCCTGATACTGAGGATGATGAACTACAGAATGAATGTTGAGACCCTAAATATGAGGAACAGAATTTATCAGGTTTATTTCAGAGAACTATTTCTGTGAAGATGATCATGAGCCAGGTCCCAAACTTTTTTTCATTCTTTTTTTTTTAAGAAAGATTATTTGAGTTTTACAATTTCCCCCCCATTCTTGCTTCCCTCCCCTTACCCCCCACAGAAGGCATTCTGTTAGTCTTTACATTGGTTCCATGTTATACATTGATCTCAGTTGAATGTGATGACAGAGAAATCATATCCTTAAGGAAGAAAAATAAAGTATAAGAGATAGTAAAATTACATAATAAGATAACGGGTTTGTTTTTTCTTATTTGACAGTTAGTCTTTGGTCTTTGTTCAAAGTCCATAATTCTTTCTCTGGAAACAGATGGTATTCTCCATTGCAGATAGCCCAAGATTGTCCCTGGTTGTTGCACTGAAGGGATGAGCAAGTCCATCAAGGTTTGTCATCATCCCCATGTTGCTGTTAGGGTGTCAGGTCCCAAACTTTTTTTTAGGTTTTTGCAAGGCAATAGGGTTAAGTGGCTTGCCCAAGGCCACACAACTAGGTAATAATTAAGTGTCTGAGGTCAGATTTGAACTCAGGTACTCCTGACTACAGGGCTGGTGCTCTATCCACTGCACCACCTGGCCGCCCCTAGGTCCCAAACTTTTAAAGAAAGCCAATAGATGCAGCATCAGGAATCTTGACAGATTGATAGAGACCCTCAAAAAAAAAAAAATTACTGAGTGATAGCAACAGAGAAAGGAGTAAAACCACTCTTTCTGGGCCACTGTGTCCTGGCATGAGAGAACAAGAAGCTAGCACTGCAGATGGTGGTCAGGACTGAAATATCTTTCAGAGGAAGCCATTTCTACAAACTGATGGAAAGGTAAAGTTCTAGGATGAAGAGAATTTTAAGATAAAGGTGTTTCAAAGGAGAATAAGAACAAAGCAGGAATGGGAAGAGAAGGGTTAAGTTGGGCAAGGTAGAAGTAGAGATAGCAGGGAAATGATGTTTTTGCCTTGCCAGATGGGACTCTGAATCATGGGGATTAAGGGACCTAGATGTGGGAGTCTGCTAGCTATAGGACAATTGTTCAGTCATTTCAGTTGTGTCAGACTCTTTGTAACCCCGTTTGGGTTTTCTTGGCAAAGGTGTTGAATGGTTTGCCTTTTACTTCTCCAGCTTATTTTACAGGGTTAAGTGACCTGCCTAGGGTCACATGGCTAGTTAATATCAGAGACCGTGGTGATTTGGACTCGGGAGAAAACTCTTGCAGACTCCAGGCCTGGTACTCTTAGGATGCACTGATTTGGAGTGATGCTCGATTGGGGCAGCCACTTCATCCTTCTACACTTCTCCATTAGACTCCTTGGAACAGCATAGATGCCTGCTGGATGGGTGCAGAGGAGGGCAGGGATTGTCTGGGCAACCTGGGTTGGGCTGGAGGGAGAGGAGGCCAAGGAGGCTATTCCTCTCCAATAGTACCTAGCATTTCATGCTTCCTTGTCATCTGAAAAAGACACCAGAGCACTAGTTGGGAGCACTAGGAATAGTGCCTACTTCAGAATTAGGGTACCTACCTGCCAAAGGACTAAGGTCTGGATGGTGAGGAGGTTAGAGGAGCCACCACCTACACCCTATGGTAATAATACTAGGAGTCTTCCAGTGCCTGGGGTTAATGTATGCTAGGCCCTGTACTAAGTAAATGCTGGAGATACAAATGACAAAATGAACAATTGTCACTGGGGGAAGACTCATACAAAAGAAAGGAGTAGAGGGAAGACACCAGGGTTACCTGACCCAAGGGCATCTTGTAACTTAACTTCTTTGCAGATAGAAGGTCCAGGTTCTATCCTTTGTAAAGGGAAGCTTTAAGTGCAGTTCCATCTTTAGGTCTCCAATTTGGGGAGGGGGGAGAAGTCAGGGCTGGAAGGGAAGAGGCTGAGGGACTTGGGAAGATGTTGAGTGAATCCAGGGTTGAAGGAAACAATGATATGTTTTTAGTGATCAATTTATCCTTGTGGGTGGAATACAGAGGAAGCAAAGCTGCAGATGCAAAATAGAGTGACTCCAATCCAGTTTTAGGGTGTATGGTGGAAAAAAAGGATAGGTGTTGTAGCTGGAACTTTAATTCCCTTGATATATATACCCAATTTCAGTTTGTAAGATTTCCCCCCCTAATCCCCAATCTTAAAACCATGAGTGATTGAGGATTTGTTCTCTGATTCTAGTTTTATAAGAGGATACCAATTAATCCCAAGTAGTATATAGAGTTAAAAGGGGCCCTTCAGACAATTCAGCCCAACTTGTTCTACCTTTCCCGTCCACCTGTTTTACAGCTGAAGAAACAGAGACTCAGAAAGGTTGTGTTTTTCTTGGGGGGCAGGGTGTCACACAAGTAAGTAGTATAAGTAGGTATTAGCATATAGCAATAACCAGGATTCACAAAGTTTTCAGACTCTTAAATATCTTTCCCAATATACTGCCTCAATAAAATGGTGGATTCTAAAAATATAACTAAATGAACTGGAATAAATTCAACCAATGTAAGGAGAAGGCTATTTTGAATCAAAATTACAGGCAAATCAGCTTTCTTTGAATCTTTCGACAGGGGACAGCCATCCTAATTGACTCCTACTTTTCACACAACTTCTTTCTTTGATTCCTAACCCACAGAAAAAAGCTACGGTTTTTACCTTGGGGCCAGGGTGGAGTCTTTGGGGAGGGCAGACTAACCAGTTGACTCAGAAACTATTTGTAATTGTATTTCTAAAGCCGTGATCTTCCCTAAAATGTAGTAGTCTTTTACCTTGCTGTTTTGAAAACAAACATGATGACTAGATATCTCCTTAGCTATTAGCTCATAGCTAACAAAATTTGAAAGAAAAATATTTGTGTATTCAAGTGTTACTAACCTTAATTAGTAAGTTTTAATATTTGAGGTAGCCTGAAATTATTGTTGGATTTTCTGCCCTTCTTTGTTTGCTGAAAGAGAACCAATGATATCACAAAGGTGATGTTTTAACTTGCTTAGGAATTAGATTTAAGTGAGGCACATCTACTTCATCTCACTTTCTCCTTCAGAGTCATCAAAGTCAAACACTACAAAAAGTCAAGACAACTGGCTGTGGTCCTCCATGGATGACTTTGGCCTTTCTAAATGAAGTTTTTTCAGGTCACAGTTTGTCTGAAGCAATAACCATATTTGGCAATAACCAAAAAAGTGACTTTTGTGTTGTTCAATTGTGTATGGCTCTTTGTGACCCCATTGGTGGTGAGCTAGGGATTCTTAGGAGGCAATGAGACCCAGTCATCCTGAAAAAGTTAGGTTGGTTCCAGATTTTGAAGAACTCTGATGTCAAACCAAGGAATTTCTATTTTATCCTAAAGACAATGGGAAGTCACCAGAATTTCTTGAGCAAGGGAGTTTAATGATCAGAAATGTGCTTTAGAAATATCAGTTTGGCAATGGTGTGAGGTGTGGATTAGGAAATCAATCAGGAATCAGTTTGTCAATAAACATTAATCAAATGTACCAGGAACTGCTAAAGTAATGGGGATACAAATAGCCCCAGGGGCATGATAGAGAAATCCAAAGAGTACACATGTGAAGAGATAGCTGACCTTGGCACCTTCCTTAAATAGATGTGGTGGGAGGAGTTCTTCTGTTCCTCCCTCAAATCTGAGAAGAACCAGGGCCAGAGTATGGGTATTGATGAAGTGTGAGTACTAGAGTTGATGTGAACTTGTTGATAAATATTAAAGGGAACATAATTGTACAATTTAGAATCAATCAGTTGTTAGGGTTGAATGATACCTTTAGAGTATCTAGTTCAACACCTTTAATTTACATTTATTTTGGAATTGAGGACAAGGGATTCAAGGTGTTTTGTGCTTAATAGTCACTTAAAAAATATTTATTGAAGTGAATTGCCTCAAGTTACACAGCAATTAGTGGCAAGAGCAAAATTGGACCCCTTGTCACTCAAGTCCCAAATCAATGTTCTTTTGCCTACTCTTTAATAAAATCTTCTTTGGTGAATAGAATTGCAAATACCATCATGTATAAAATGAAGGAATAGATTTTCTTGGTTCCCTTTCAGTTCTAAAATTCTACGATTCTGGATATGGAGTTAGTGCACAGATATTAGGAACAACAGCTTTCTATGTAATTATCTTTTTCCCAAAGCCTATTTGTTTTCCTAAATTCCCTGTTGCAAAAGTAGCATTTTCTTTCCAGTAACCCAGGCTCATAACTTCAGTCCCCCTCAACTTTTATATCCTCCCTCATCCCTACCCTTTCCCCATCTAATCATTGGCTATCTCATTGGTTCAATTTTTAAGGGCAGCTAGGTGGCATAGTGGATAAAGCACAGGCCCTGGAGTCAGGAGTACCTGGGTTCAAATCTGGCCTCAGACACTTAATAATTACCTAGCTGTGTGGCCTTGGGCAAGCCACTTAACCCCATTTGCCTTGCAAAAACCTAAAAAAACAATTTTCACCACATCTCTTGTATCCATCAACTTTTCTCCATTCACATACCACCCTAGCTTAAAAGATCCTTGTTCTAATATAGATTTAATTGGTTACCTTATTTCAAATTTCTCCCTTCAGTATCTTCCTCACTCACAGCTTCCAAAGTCAGTGGTTTTTCTAAAGCATAGGTCTGAGTGTCACTCCTTTTCTCAAAAACAAAAATCTAGAGGCTTCCCATTGGTTTAAGGATAAAATACAGAGACCTCCCTTTAGATTTCATTATTCAAAGGAAACTGTTCTCTCCAAAATTACCAGTGTTCTCTTAATTGCCAGGTCCAGTAATTTTATCTCAATCTTTATCCATCTTGACCTCTCTGTAACCTTTGACATTGTTGATAATTCTCTTTTCCCTAATATCCTCTCCTCTCTAGATTTTCAGGACACTAGTCTCTCAGATTCTACTACCTTTCTGACCTCTCCTTCTCAGTCTTTGCTGGATCTTCCGGGTCATGCCTGCTAATTGTAGGTGTCCTACAGGACTCTGTCATGTGACCACTTTTCTTCCTTTACTTTTTCATTTGGTGATCTCAACAGCTCCTGAGATTTCAGTTTTCATCACTATACTAATAATTATCATATAACTAATTTTCATGTAATTATCAATTATCATATAACTGATAAATACTAATAATTATCATATAACAATTTTCATCTCTACACTAGTAATTATCATTTAAGTGAACCAACTCTAACCTCTCTACCTCTTTCCAGCCTCACTTTTCCAACTGCCTGTTAGTCATTTTACATGATATGCCCTCATAGGCATTTTAAACTCAACGGGTCCAAAACTGACTATATGCTTTCCCCAACTCTTCCAAACTTTCCCATTACCATTGATGGCACTGACATCATTCTAGAACTCCAGACTCAGCATCATATCATCCTCAGATCCTATCCATCTCTCACCCTTCTGTATCCAATCTGTTGCCGAGGCCTGTGGATTTCACCTTTGCAACATATCTCACAGTTCCCCACTCTTTGACACTGGCCACCATTCTGATGCAAGCACTCATCACCTCATTCTTGGACTATTGCAATTGTTTGTTGTATAGTCTGTCTGCCACAATTGTCTTTGTATGCCAGTCTATCCTTCATCAGCCAGAGTGTTTTATTTTTAAGTGTGGGGGTGACTGTGTCATCCCTTCACATCGCACCCTATTACCTCCAGGATTAAATATAAAATCTTCTGTTTGGCAAAGTCTTTTATTACCAGGGATTGATGTTGCCAATTTAAGATTGAGAAGCCTTGAATGGTTAAAGAATTCACACATAGCCCTGGGAGTTTAAAACCACTTAGGATTTATTGTACAAGTCTGCAAAGTGTATAGATTAAAATCTTTTCTCTTCCTGGAGACAGGAACAAGAACCTTTTAAACTGTTAGAAGGCAGGAGAATAACAAAGCTAGGTTTGTTTGAGAGAGAGAGATAGCCAGAAGAACTGACTGGGCTGAGACTTGGGCTAGTCTGTGCACCCCAAGGGGAATCTAAGCCAGGCTTTTATAGTCTTGCCCTCTCTCTGGGTACAGAAGTGTCTGGGGATAGTGGGCGGAACTGAAACCAGGTAAAAGACTGAAAGTTGGGGGGGTGGAAATGAGGAGACATTACAAATTTATATTTAACAGTGGAACAATAGAAGTCAACTTACATCACTGAAGCAGATAGCATTTTTCTAACTAGACAAAATTTAACAGTTAAGAGATTACAAAATGTTTCTAATTACAAATCTCCTATGTCCATAACTCCCTGCATCATATTCCTATGACTCCCTGTATCACTTTCACCTCCTCACCCCACCCCACCCCCCACACATATTTCTTCCCCATCATCCATGTTTCCTTAGATCCAGTGATGCTGACTCCCTTGTTCCACAAACAAGACATTCCATCTCTTGCTTGGCTCTAGGTCCCTCATGCCTAAAACTGTCTCATCTTTATCTCTGCCTCCTGGCTTCCCTGACTTATTTTAAGCTCCAGCAAAAAAAATCCCATCTTCTACAGAAAGTCTTGAAGGTCCCTCTTAATTCTAGTGTCTTTCCTCTTTTGATTACTTCTAATTTATCCTGGATATAGCTTGTTATTGCTTGTTGATTTTCTTTTTAGAATGGAGTACCTTGAGATGAGGTACTCTTTTGTCTTTTTTTGTATCCCTACCTCTTGGCCTTGTCATGTTGTAGGTATTTACTGAATGTTTATTAGCTGACTGATAAAGCTTCACAGTCTCTCCAGTCTTAACTTTTACATTCCCTTTCTTCAGACAAGCTTTTGTTCCAGCCAAACTGGCTTAATTACCATCACTGCAAAAAGTTAATACATCTTTTGTCTCTGTGACTTTATCCTCAGTGCCTGAAATGTGCTGCTCCCTCACTTTGACCTTGTAGAATCTTTTCTTTTCCTTCAAACTCTGTTCAAGTTCCATTTCTACATGAAGACTTTGCTGATCTCCAAGTAGACAGTAGCTTCCTCCCAAAAATTTACCTTCAGTTTATTTTGTATGTACTTAAATGTACATATGTATTGTCTCCCTTGATAGAATGTAAACTCCTTGAGGGCAAGTATTGTTTCAATTTTGTCTTTATATCCCCAGTGCTTAGCACAGACTATGGGCACATTATGAATATGATTAAGAAACACTTGCTGGTTTATTAGTTGATTCTGTGAAAACTTCAGTAATTTTGAAATTCTCTTTGTTCTCTTTTCAGTCATTCAAGAAGCATTTATTAGTGACCTATTTTGTACCAGGCACTGTGGTAGGTGAGGGAAGAGGTATAAAGTTTAGAGAAGACTTGCATCCTTAAACTTAAGAGTCTAGTAGGGGAATAAGACAAACTCAAATATGTAGTATATTGTATTCTCACTAAGGCAATTAGAGACATGCAGAACAAAGTGCAGCATTAGATCCCTTTTTAAAAAACTTTAATTATTTTCAGTCTAAAAAATATTTTCTCTTCTTCCCATCTCCCCTTCAATTGAAAAGAAAAACAAAGCCCTCTTAGTAAATATATATTATAAAAATAAAAATGATTCCCCTGTCATCTCTGACTAAAAATATCATTTAATGAACCTTGAATCACATTACCAATCAGAAGGTGAGTATGTTTCATCATTTGGAAATTGATCTTTATATTTGATCAGAATTGTTAAATCTCTTAAAGTTATTTATTTTTATACTGTACTATATAAATTTCTTACCTGATTTTATTTAACTTTGTATCAGTTCAAATAAACATTTCCAGAGATCTCCAAAACCTTACCTTTCATCATTTTTAATGGCATTGCATTTAGATATCATAATTTGTTCAGCAATTTCCTAGTTACTAGGTAGCTTCTTAGTTTCCAGTACTTTGCCTCTATAAAAAAAGATTACTAAAAGTTTTTTTCCACATGTGGTCCTTTTCCTCTGTCTTTGGTCTCTTTGAGGCATAAGCCTAGTAAGGGTATATAGCTTGTGTCAGAGGATATGCATGCTTTGGTATCTTTGAGAGCATAGCTCAAATTGCTTTCCAGAATGTCTATATTAATTCACTTGTTAATATATAGGGTCCTAAAGACCCTATGAGATTTGTCATCACACAATTTTCCTTGGGGTTTTTTTTGGCAACCAGTAAAAATGTAGAAAATCTATTGGCAAAAAAAAAAAACAAAGAAAGAAAAGAAAACCAATTGGCTATTGAAATACTTCTGAGAAAATGAGTGCCAAGTGGACTAGAGTGGAGTGGACAAATTTATTTTGCAATCATCAGAGCCAACCTCGAAATTCAGGACTAAAATTACTTTCTCAGCTTTCAAGGAAAGAAAACAAAAGATTTTCTAAACGTCAGCATGTTGCTATAGTACATTGTTTTCTAGTCTTAGGTTGAGACTCAATAGGATTATAAGTAGATCTATGTAAAGACTCTAAGAGAGATCTGAGCACATCTGGGCAGGGTATTTTCTGGCCTTCTATGTGACTAGGTCAAAGCTCTGTATGCCAACAAAGGCCTTTCTGCTGCACCTTCCTTTCTGTAATACATTTTTTTCCCTCTTCTCAGTTGTAAATAGGTTACAATGAATTTAAGAAACCTGAAGAGCTAGGGAGAGTCTCCACTGCTTAGGACAGAGAGTTTTTCTATTAGGGCTTTAGACTTATCTTTTGAAGTTAACATGTTGATAAAATCTGAATGTAAATAAAAAGGAAGATTGAAGTTCTGAAATTTCTTTTAGGACTGCAGAGTATAGTAGACACCATGTTGAAGTTGTTAGGTTTCATTGTGTCCTGATTCCTTAAGTTCAAGATCATAGAATTTGTTAAGTTTAATTTATGACTTTTTTTGTTTAACTTAATTTTTTTTAACAGAAATTTCTGCCCCCCCCAAACAAAAGCAAAACAAAACCCTTATAAAAAAATAAGTGTAGTACAGCTAGACTAATTCCCACATGGGCTGGGTCTTCACCCTGAGGTCATCACTTCTCTCAGAAGATTGGTAACACCTCTCATCAGAGGTCTTCTGAAATTGTGACAGGTCATTGCATTGATCCGAGTTCAAAAAGTTATCCTTCTCTCTGATCTCATCAGTGCCATTTCCACAACAAGGGACTTAGTTCTACTGGGACAGAAAAATCACTTTAAAAAAAAAAGGCTAGATCTGTCTACTTTTGCCTGGAAACACAGGAATAAGGGGTGAAATGCTTGTTTCCCAAATCTACTGCTATAAATCTGTCGGGATTATATATAGCTGGTAAAATACTCACATGACGCAATAATTTTTCCATGTGATTGTATAATTCTACACTGGTAAAAACATAAAGAGATAAACAATTCAGGCTCTAATGATCACTTTTACACAGTATTATATTTCCACTGTTGAGGAATAGTTATACATAATTAACCCCTGTTTATGCTTAATAATTTCTAATGTATTTTAATAGACCTGGCATAGAATTTTCATTTATCCTGATTAATATCTTCTCTTCTTGTATTAAACTATCATTCCAAAGCATTTTAAAATCACTTCTGCAATGTATATAAAATATCAATTATGATAGAAATTATTTTTGATTGTCTCTTCATGAAAAGTGATTTGTATTAGCCATCATTTAAAATCATTCTTAAGTTGCTTTTCATTATGTCATGGAGAATATCCAGCTGATATATTTGAGTTCTAAGCATGTGAAAAACAATCAAAATCCATTTGTGATGTACAGTACCAAAGTACAGATGACAGATGATAATGGACAGCTATTGATGCTGAAACCTGCTGACATGGTTCAGTTATCTATGGTCCTTGCAGTGTAGATTGAGATGTTCAGCACTGTAGGTGTACAGATGATATTTTAGCCTTCCCTTCTAGGTAAAACATTGAATAAGAAAGGGTAATGATTTGTTATAAGATCTTATTTCTCAAGTGCATTATAAAAACATTTTTAATGTTAATAAAGATACTAAGGAACTTCCTATATACTTTGTATTTGAAAATAAATAGATGTTTTTGAAATATATATCATTTTGGTATGAGTATGCTTTCATTTTGATAAAGAAATTTCCAGGGGAAATTATTTTTCTATCATATGCATTTATGTTTTCTGGCCATATCATAGAGTTGAGCTTAATTTTGAAATAAGCCTTTTCATATTTTCCTTTCTTTCCAAATTTGATATGTAAATTTCATTTCATTTACACACATTTATTAAATGCCTGCTATGTGCAAGATATTTTACTAGGCACTATGAATAAAAAAATTCAAAGTTCCTACCCTTAAGTTATTTAAATTTCATTAGGATGCTATGTATGGTGTTATGTATGTAGATAAGTAAATGTAAAGTCATTTGAGGAAGGTGAAAGCACCAAGGGGTGGGGAGGGGGGGTCCTCAAGGAAAATTTCTTGGAGTTGAGTCTTAGTAGATTATTTAAAGTAAAGATGAGAGATTGCATCCCAGGCATAGAAGAAAGCTTGTGTGAAATTCAGAGAGTTGGAGCTGGAAGGTCAAATAGAAGAGCAAGTTATCAATTTTGGCTGAATTGTAAAGTGTGTTGAAGGTGAGTAGTGTAAAATTAGTTTGGAAAAGAAGGGTGAAGCAAGATTGTGGAAGGCATATTTTTTTTAAAAATTTATGGGGGCGGCTAGGTGGCACAGTGGATAGAGCACCAGCCCTGGAGTCAGGAGTACCTGGGTTCAAATCCTGTCTCAGACGCTTAACAGTTACCTAGCTGTGTGGCCTTGGGCAAGACACTTAACCCATTTGCCGTTGCAAAAACCTAAAAAAAAATTATTTATGGCAGTGGAGTTAAGTGACTTGCCCAAGGTCATACAGCTGGGCAATTATTAAGCGTCTGAGACCAGATTTGAACCCAGGTACTCCTGACTTCAGGGCTGGTGCTCTATCCAGTGTGCCACCTAACTGCCTGGAAGGCCTCATTTGTTAGATTGAGGAGTTTGTATTTTAAGGTAAAGACAACAGTGAACCACTGAAGGATTTTGAGCAGAGAAATGACATTTAGATGAGGATTATTTTGCAAACTGGAGAACTGAATGAAGAAGGAAGAGGCCAGAAGATGAGACTAACAAGGTTATTAAGATAGTCTAGGTGAAAGATGAAAAGTACTTGAATGGGGAAGATCTAGGGTGGTGGCTATGTAAATAGGGAGAATGGTAGGGATAGGAGAGATTATTTAGAGGTAGAATTGGCAATAGATATGGTAGAAACAAGAGGGAAAATCTTCCAAAATAGGGGTTGCATTTGTACTTTTAGCATGTAGCATTTTAACTGGAGTTGATCCATCACTACCGTCTTTTTGGTATCTTAAGGTCTTGTGAAACAGTTTTTATCATTGTAAATAATTAGTAATATAAATCTGAGTATGTATTATTTGTAGCTTTTTTTTTTTTTTACTACCTAGAGTTTTATGGAGTTTGAAGTTGTCTTTTTTGGGGGGAGGAGGAATAGTTACTCAGATTCACATTTCAATATTGTTTTCTAATTGGGAGTTGGAATAATATTAAAATTTAACAATCTTTTATGTTTCCAAAAACTTGACATCCTTTTAAATGATGCCTCAGACCTATCCCAACATGTATAGTTGCAGGAGAAACTGGTGCTGCCAATAAAGATTGAGAGCTGTTGAAAGTGAAAGAATTCACGACCAGACCTAGAGTTGAAATAGTTCAGAATTTGTTTCACAAGACTGCAGAATTCACATATTAAAACCTGTTTACTGAAGAGATAGCAAGCATGCTTGTAAGCAGCTTGAGGACAGGATGAATAACAAAGTTTTAGCTGAAATTACCAGAGGGAAAAGTGAAAGTAAAAAACTGCCATAAGAGAATAGAGGCCATAGTTCTCCAACTTGTCTTCTAGCTTAGAGTGTGAAAGAAAGTGAAAAAGAGGAAAAAAGGAAGAAAAGGTCTTCTCTTCTGGGGGCCCTCATTTAAATGCATTTCCACAGTGGCTTAGATAAGGGTGGTGCTTGGGGAGTGGTTTAGCATCTGAATCCAGTTACTCTCTATTATGAATGCCACAGGTGCAGCCCTCCGAAGAGTGGCCAAGACAATACTCAATGGGCATAGGTATACCTACTAGTCTTTCCTGTCCCATAGGGTGTGACCTTAAAATCCAACATGAGTTATTTCCTATCTCCTCAATTATCATTATTATTATTATTATTATTATTATTGTTATTATTATTATAATATACTGAAAATGAAAATTCAGCCTCTACATCCAGGACCATCTCTAGTTGACCCAATCTATAACTTAGCATGGACCCAGATGACTCCAAAGGAAAGAGTGAGAATGGTGACTTTACACAGTTCTCCCTGACTTAAAATCGAATTTTCTTGTGAGGCATCACCTTCCTGATGCCATGGTTCTCTTCAAGAATGAAGGACAAACAAAAATACCACACTGATCAGTGGTGTTGTAAGAAACAAGTACCTTGCCAAGAACTCAGAACAGCCATTAGTGAAGCAAAGTTGAAATGTTCTTAAGAACAGGTGTCCCTAAAAGAAATGGGTACACCTGGGGCACAAGATCATATCCACAAATCCCTCTCCCTTGTCCTGGGTATTGCAGGTGTCAAAAACCTACCTAAAGTATTTAGTTCTTTTTCCATGTGGGTCCCAATTCCTTATCAAACCTCCCCTTCCCCACAATTTGGTAACCAGATCCTTAAGAGATATAATATGGATATGTGGATCTGAAAATTGATTAACTAATTCATCCAACATTATAATTTTATGGTCTCTTGCATTCTTGTTGCAAATTTTTCTACTTTTTTTCTATAGAGAGGGATTCCTTTTGTTTACAATTAGATGTAAATTAGCTTGATTTACATCCTGTAAATCTACATTCCTTACTTCAAGGCCTCTGATTTTATATATATATCAATCTACTTTATAATTTTTTTCCTTCATCCCACCTAGCTGTTTCTCTGTAAGACATATACTTTCCCCCCCTCAGTTTCTTATAACTAATGTAGAAAAGAAAACTGATCATTTATTACAGGTGTCAGTCTCAATTAGAAATAAATGGATTTGTGTAGTGGTGGAAATGTTGACTTAGGAAACCATAAATTATCATTATCTGCATTGTGTTTTATATTTATTCATTTTGTTAAATATTTACCAGTGATATTTTAATCTGGACCCAGAGTTTGACTCTTCTAAGCTAGATAATAAAGAAAATAGGGCAGATGGAAAAGTTATTGAAAATCTTAAAATTGGATACTATCTTTGTATAAAGGGAGCTTTCACAAGTCACTATATTTATATAAAGAACTCTCACACCTAGTAAAAGTAATTATCCTTCTAAGAGTGAGTGTTTTATCATATAATGTTTCCTTTGATTTTCATCATAACTTGGTGAATTTGTCAGAGCAGGTATTAATATCCTTATCTCCCGGTGAGGAAATAAAGGCTGATAAATAACTTGCCTGGATTCATGTGACAAGTAAATTGGGATCTCTTAAATTAGAATCCAAGACTTCTGGTCCTTTATCCTCTAGCTTAGGACTTTGACAAATCATCTCCTTTCCTCAGAGCTCAGTTTCTTCATTTCTATCACAGACAAATTCTTTTAGACAAAGATATGGTCCCTTCCAGCCTTTTGCCTCATTTTGGTTCTACCCAATCATTCTGAAATATAGAAAGAAGTCAGTTCAGAATCTAGGAATCATTACACCCCCTTTGATAACATTTCTGACTCTGAAGCCACATTAGTCCATACTCCTCAATTTGACTTTTAAAAAACTCTTGGTAATCTGTCCTCATTCACCAATCCAATGTAATCTTATTATTCCCCAAACCAACCCTCTGCTTCAGCCAGTTATATTATCTTCCTTTCCATGATTTTTCCTTTATCCAAACTTCTAGCTTGTGCCACTCATTTTAACAGTTAATTATATAATGTCTTATATTGTTTGCTATTCTCATTTACCTAGTTAACAAGATTTAAGCTCTTTGAGGGCAAACAATGTCTTCCATATGCCTCTTTTTATTCCTTATGGTTATGTGGTGTGAGGAAGAGTAAGAATTTGAAGATGATACTAAGATTATAAAACTATGGGAATAGAAAAATTGTTGAAATAGAAGAGGGGTGAGTCAGAGGAAATATGAGTCCTATTTTTGGACATAATGTTTTAGTTCATTTTTGAAGAAGACTACAATATCATGACAATCATGTGAATTGGATTTGAGTGAAGGGGGACTGTGCTAAAAACTTCCCTTTGTCTTCCAGAACCATCTCTTTTCAGTGGCCAGATATGAATCAGGACCAATAGAGATGGCCCTGGATGTGAGGAAATCAGGGTTAAGGGACTTGCCTAAGGTCACAGAGCAAGTAAGAGTCAAGTATCTGAGACCAGATTTGAACTCCTGTCCTACTGCCTTGAAGGTCAGTGCTTTATCCACTGCACCAACTAACTTCCCTTTTAGATGTGTATTTGAATGTTGACAACAGTTTGATATGTCCAGTAGGCTACGATATTTATACTTTCCCTGAAATCTCACCTGAAACTTCTACCTCCAACATCTGACTGTTGAAATTTCTTTTTCCAGACAGTCTTCTGATATTTTAGTTCTCCCAACTCTCCTTCCCCTTCATTGTCACCTTCTTTGTTCAGGATAAACTTCCCTTCCTCTACCATCTTGAGTCTATTTCTCTAATATTCTATATTCATAAATCTCTTGTCCTGATGTCTTTTCTCTGTCTCCCCATTCTTCCACTCCTTAATTCTGTCACCATAACCACCATTACTGTTCTTAATTCTGAAACATCTACTGGAATGACCATGCTATTTGGATTTACTACAAATTCATCATATTTTTTAAAAAATTCAATTTTATTTTATTTTCAGTTCCAAATTTTTCTCCTTCCTCCCACCTATAGAAACAAGAGATACAGGGGCGGCTAGGTGGTACAGTGGATAAAGCACCGGCCCTGGAGTCAAGAGTATCTGGGTTCAAATCTGGTCTGAGATACTTAATAATTACCTAGCCATGTGGTCTTGGGCAAGCCACTTAACCCCATTGCCTTGCAAAAGCCTTAAAAAAAAAAAAAGAAACAAGAGATACAGAATCCATTACAAATATGAAGGCATGAAAAACAAATTTTCACATTAACCAGGTTCTAGGAAAGAAAGAATGAAAGAAAGAGGAAAATTGCTTCAGTTTGCACTGAGTCTCCATCTGAATGAGTCCTATGGCACTGTAGTAAGTCGGTCATTGTATTAAAGTACAGTCACTAAGTCTTTCACAATATCTTTATAACATAACTGTATCTTTACAATATTGGTATTACTGTGTAAATTATTCTCCCAGTTCTGCTCATTTCACTTTGTATCAGGGCATTTATGTCTTCCCAAATATTTCTGAAACCATCCTTTTTATATTTTATAGCACAGTAGTATTCCATCACATAGTATTTGTTCAGCCATTCCCCAGTTCATGGGCATCCTCTCAGTTTCCAATTTTTTGCTACCATAAAAAGAGTTACTATAAATATTTTTTGTACATATGGTCCTTTTTCTTTTCCTTTGATCTCTTTTGGGTATAGACTTAGTAGTGGTATTACTGGGTAAAGGGGTATGTGCAATATAATAACTTTTGGGGCACACTTCCAAATTGCTTTACATAATGGCTAGACTAGTTCAGTTTCACCAGCAGTGCATTAGTGGGGCAGCTAATGAGTCAGGAGGACCTAAATTCAAATCCAACCTCAGACATTTAATACTTAGCAGTATGACTTTGGGCAAGTCACTTAATCCCCTTGCCTTGCAAAAGTTAAAAAAAGTGCATTAATATACTTATTTTTGGGGAGGCTAGGTGGCGCAGTGGATAAAGCACCGGCCCTGGAGTCAGGAGTACCTGGGTTCAAATTCCAGTCTCAAACACTTAATAATTACCTAGCTGTGTGGCCTTGGGCAAGCCATTTAACGCCATTTACCTTACAAAAAAAAAACCCTAAAAAAGTATACCTATTTTCTCACATCCCCTCCCATATTTATCATTTTCCTTTTCTATCATATCCTTTGTTCATATCCTTTGACCATTTATCACTTGGAGAATGGCTCCTAGTTTTGTAAATTTAACATAGTTCCCTGTATAGTTGAGAAATGAGTCCTTTAACAGAGAAATTTCCTTCAAAGATTTCTTTTCATTTTCCTGTCTTTCTTCCTGCTTTTAATTTTTTATAACCAAAATTATCAAGTTTATGTCCTATGAGCCTTTCTAACTCTTTTTTGGTCAGGAACCCTTTTCATATCCGTAGTTTTGACAGGTAATTTCTTTCATGCTTCACTAATTTGTTTATATCACTTTTTCTGCCTAATTCATGAACCCATTTTGAGCTTACCTTAGTAGAAGTTTTTGCCATTCTATTTTCCAGTTTTCCCAACAGTTTTTGTCAAATAATGGGTTCATTCCCTAAAATCTTTGGATTTATTAAACACCATATTCTCTATTCACTTGCATCTGTATGTTGTGTACCTAATCTGTTCTATCAATCAACAATTCTATTTCTTATCCAGTACCAAATTGTTTTGATGATTACAATTTTTAAATATGCTTTTGACTTTCCTTTTTAATTCCCTTCATATTCTTGATCTTGTTCCTTCAGATGAATTGTTTATATTTTTTATTAGCTCTATAAAATGGTTCTTTGCTATATAGATTCCCAAGTGTTTTGTATTGTCTGTAGTTATTTTTTTATTTTTTATTTATTTATTCTTATTTTGTACAAATAATGTTTTTTATACATTACTAAAATATTCTTGTTTATGAGTAAACATACCTCTCCCCCCCAAAATATAGACCCACATGAGTGATAAAGTAAAGGGGAGAGAAAAAAATTAAAATTAAAAAATAATAATAATAATTGTAGGTATGGCCAGGTCGTGCAGTGGACGGAGCACCAGCCCTGGAGTCAGGAGCACCCGAGCCCAAATCCAGCCCCATACACCAACAATCACCCAGCTGTGTGACCCCATGCAAGCCACCCCAACCCCATTGCCCTGCAACCCCCCCAAACAAAAGGCCCAAAATAAAATAAAACAGTAATAATAATGGTAGGGGAAGTCGGGTGGCAGACATAGCACTGGCCCTTGAGCCAGGAGCACCTGGGTTCAAATCCGGCCTCTGTCTGTGGTTATTTTAAATAGAACTTTTCTTTTTATATTTCTGCTAGGTTTTTTGGTAATTCGTGGAAATGTTGATGATTTGTATGGGTTCATTTTATATTCTACAATTTTGCTAATAATTTATTTTTTGTAAGGCAATGGGGTTAAGTGACTTGTCCAAGGCCACACAGCTAGGTAATTATTAAGTGACTGAAACCGGATTTGAACTCAGTTACTCCTGACTCTAGGACCAGTACTCTAGACACTGCGCTGCCTAGTCGCCCATTGATAACAATTTTTGTTGATTGCTTTGACTAATTTTTTTAGTTGACTCTTTAAAATTCTTAGTAAACCATCACATATCATCTGCAGAAAGTGATAGTTTTGTTTTCATATTGTCTGTTTATTCTTTTGGTTACTCTTTCTTGTCTCATTGCTATAGCTAGCATTTCTAATAGAATATTTTTTTAGGTTTTTTTTTTTTTTTTTTTTTGGCAAGGCAAATGGGGTTAAGTGGCTTGCCCTAGGCCACACAACTAGGTAATTATTAAGTGTTTGAGGCTGAATTTGAACACAGGTACTCCTGACTCCAGAGTCAGTGTTCTATCCATTGCACCACCTAGCCACCCCTAGAATATTGAATATTTTGAATATTTTTCCTTCATCCCTGACTTTATCGGAAAGGTTTCTAGTTTATCCCCATTACAAACAATACTTGTTCTTGATTTAGGTAGATAACTACCTAATAATGGATTTTAAGAAAAACTCCATTTATTCTGTGCTTTTTAGGGTTTTTAATAGAAATGGGGGGGTTGTATTTTATTGAAAACTTTTTCTGAGGGTCAGCTAGGTGGCACAGTGGATAGAGCACCAGCCATGGAGTCAGCAGGACTTGAATTCAACTCCCATCTACATAGTTAATAATTACCTAGCTGTGTGACTTTGGACAAGTCACTTAACCCCATTGCCTTGCCAAAACAAACAAACATTCTGCAATTTGTGAAATAATCATGGTTTTTCTTATTTGTATGGGCAGTTATGCTTATTGTTTTCCTAATGTTGGAATAATACCTAGTAATTACTTCCATTTTTTTCATTGTTTGTGAATTTGCCCTTTTAATTTTTGATACTGATCATTTGATTTTCTTTTTTTATATCAAATTAACCAATAAAATAAATGTCATTGTCTTTCTCTAAAACAAATCCTAGTTTTATCTATTAGTTCAATGGCTTTTAAAATTTCAGTTTAATTAATCTCTCTTTTGATTTTCAAGATTTCTATGTTGGGTGTTTAATTGAGATAATGTAATTTGTTTTTCTAGGGTTTTTTTACATTGTGCTTACAATGTGTTGATCCATTCCCCCCCCCCGTTGTTTTTTTTTAAAGAATTTGGAGATGTAAAATTTTCCCTAAATACTGCTATAGATATAGCTATAGTTATAACTAAATCCTACAAATTTTAGTAGACTGTCTCCTTGATGTCATGATCTTTAATGAAATTATTAATTATTTCTATGATTTGTTCTTTGACTTAATCATTCTTTATAATTAAGCTAGTTTCCAATTTTTTAATCTGTGCTTCAAAAACCCTTTTGAATATAATTTTGTTGTATTATATTAAAATTCATTTACTATTTCTGCTTTTTGCATTTGTAGGTGAGATTTTTTATGCCATAACACAATCAATTTTTATGAAGGTGTCATGCAGAGATGATAAATAGATAAACTACTTTCTGTTCTCATTCAGTATTCTTCAGAAATCTATCATGTCCAACTTTTCTAAAATTCTCTTCATCAGCACAACCAACCCCAGGCCTGCACCTTCATCAGGGGGCAGTGGCAATGGCACCCATGCTGTAGATATAGGTTTCAGTGACCTCAGCAGGCATGAGTTCCAAGATGCTGATCCAGATCCACTCAGGCATGGATATCGCACAGAAGTCAGGCAGGTGTTGGGGCCAGGATCTGCTGGCTCCAATGCTGTGGTCCCTCAACATGCACAACCCATGTATTGTCACTTAAACCATTGAACAGACTGTAGAGGAGATTGGTTAGTTGTCCTGCCCATGGAAGATACAGATGTGCAGGGTTTGGGGATGCTAACAGAAAGTGACCTTTGGAACAATGAAAAGAAATGACCAGATCTCATCACAGATTAATTCCTGCTGATCTATAAATATGACTTCATTAATCTATGGTACCAGTGGGTGGTTAGACTATCTTTAAATCTCTTTTGGAGATTTTGAGTTTCCCCCTAAATTACTGAATAAGTGAGAAGATTTGGGGATTTGAATCCAGTAGGATAAGCAAAGATGCACCTCCTTCAGAGACAGATGGAATCCCTGGTTCACCAATCTGCCATATGCCACTGTTATAGAGTATCCAGTGGCAGATGCTGATTAAAAGATTGCATATTTTTGCCAATTGGAAAGCTTCAAGACTATTAATTCAAGTCATTAAGAAGGTGCAGAAGGCATTCCCTTTATTTGGTCGAGGCAGTGGTTTGCTGATCTTGGAATGACTTCGTTTCATCACGACCTACATGGGACCCGTATCCTTTGTCAACAGTAAGGAAGGGTCAGTACAGTGGGGTCAGGAGGATCTGACTTCAAATCTGACTTTAGTAACTTGACTTACTAGCATGTGACCCTGAACAAGACACTTAATTCTGATTGTCTATCAAAGCAAAACCAGTGAGGCCAAGCTAGGCTACTTTATATCAAGGCAAAATCAGCTTCTAAATTTCTGTATTTCACAATCTACTTGCTTATTGAAGTTGTCATTGACTGTTGTGACTGTATTTTATATTATTATTATTATTATTTATTATTATTTTTTAGTTTTTGCAAGGCAATGGGGTTAAGTGGCTTGCCCAAGGCCACACAGCTAGGTAATCATTAAGTGTCTAAGGCCACATTTGCACTCAGGTACTCCTGACTCCAGGGCTGGTGCTCCATCCACTGCGCCACCTAGCTGCCCCTGATTGTTGTGACTAAAGGAAATCACTTGCTGAAAGGTAGATAGGAGACCCAGAGATCAATAGGTCAAAGGGTATGTAATGGTTATTCATCTCTAGGCTTATGAATAGTAAGGTGAAGTACAGATTTCAGATACTGAATACTCGGCAACAATACAAGCTATATATAAAGGGCAAATTGAATCCAATTGACAGTTCTATTAGATGGCATTTTATTTTCTATTTACTCCTAGTTATTTTTCTTGAGTATGTGGATTTTGCTTCTTTTGACATTCCCCAATGCAGCCCCTCTGGCATGTTCATTTAAAAAGATCAGAATAGGGACAGCTAGGTAGTGCAGTGGATGGAGCACCAGCCCTGGAGTCAGGAGAACCTGAATTCAAATTTGGCCTTGGACACATAATGATTACCTAGCTGTTTGACCTTGGGTAAATCACTTAATCCCATTACCTTAAATAATTAAATAAAAAATAAAAAAATAGTAATTTAAAAGGTCAGAATGTCTCCTCTTAAGAGTAATGGAGGGGGTGGAACCAAGATGGCTACAGGAGAAGAACCTCTCTTAGGTGCTCTCTCTTAAAACTCATAAAATAAGGACTCTTAACTAAATTCTCAGACTGACCCCGCAGAGGGATCTAGTGAGGCAATTCTCTACCCCAAGATAACCTGGAAAAGAGTGGAAGCACTCCTCTCCTTGGGGTTAGAGGGGTGGCCACCAGAGTGAAAGAACTTCAGTCTCCTGGAGGCAGCCCCTGGGCACCTGGGAGCTGCTGCCACTGGGGAAGTTTCCTGACCTACACCTGGGGGAGCACCGGGTGCATCTTGGAAGATGGGAGGGGAACCTCTGCCAGAGGGAGCGCATAAAGCCCAGCCCTCAGGGTATTCAGTGAGCAGAGGTGGCTGGCAGCCCAGATCCAGGAAACAGAGCTGGTAAGCAGGAACCCCCAGGCAACTGAGCCTTGAGTGCTCAGCTTACCAAAGGGAAGGGAGTGGAGAGAGACTTCAGAGATCTGTCCTCTGTACATGGAACAGGACTCTGGGCCTCTGATGACATTCAGATCCTGATCACAGACTAGGACCCCCATAGAACAGCAGGGTCCCCCAACCTCAGTCCTGTGGCAGAGGGGTGCGCTTGTGGTCATTCACAGAGCTTCACACATGGAGATCTTTGTGGGGGAGGGGTGTCCCAAAAATACTCAAAAGCTCAGGAAGCATCCCCAAACCAGGCACAGGCTGGGGAAATGAGTAAACAGAGAAAAAAGGAACACCATTGAGAAATATATTGTCTATGATCTCAAGAAGGATCAAAATACTCAATCTAAAGATGAGGAAGTATAAGCTTCATTTAAAGACTCCAAGAAAAATGGAAATTGGGCTCAGGCTATGACAGAACTCAAACAACATTTTGAAAAGTAAGGGAGATAGAAGAAAAATTGGGAAAAGAAATGAGATACAGGAAAAACATGAAAAAGAAGTCAGAAGCTTAGTCAAGGAAATCCAAAAAAATGCTGAAGAAAATAACATGTTAAAAACCAGCAAAAGTCAAATGGATAAAACAATTCAAAAAGTTATTGAGAAGAAGAATGCTTTAAAAAACAGAATTGGCCAGATGGAAAAAAAATTATTGGGATACCTGGACGTCATGATCAGGAAAAGAGACGTCATTATTTTTAAAGAATTTTAAAGAATTCTTACAGGAAAATTGCCCAGATATCCTAGAAGTAGAGGGCAAAATAGAAATTGAGAGACTCCACCGATCTCCCCTGGAAAGAGATCCCAAAAAACCAACCCCCAGAAATATTATAGCCAAGTTCTAGAACTCCCAAGTCAAAGAGAAAATATTACAAGCAGCCAGAAGGACACAATTCAAATATTGTGGATCTGCAGTCAGGATCACACAGGACTTAGCAGCAACTACATTAAGGGCTCATAGGGCTTGGAATATAATATTCCAGAAGGAAAAAGAACTTAGAATGCAACCAAGAATCAACTACCCAGCAAAACTGAACATCCTCTTCCAGGGAAAAGGACAGACTTTCAATGGGGAATTCCAAATGTTCCTCTTAAAATGGCCAGAGCTGAACAGAAGGTTTGATCTTCAGATACAGGACTCAGGTGAAGCATAGAGATTGGAGGAGAAAGGGAAAATATGGGGGACTTAATGATGATGAACTGCATGTATTCCTGCATAGAAAAATGATACTGATAATACTCTTAAGAAACTTCTCATTTAATAGGGCAGGTAGA
Source organism: Macrotis lagotis (assembly GCF_037893015.1). Lineage (NCBI taxonomy): Eukaryota > Metazoa > Chordata > Mammalia > Peramelemorphia > Peramelidae > Macrotis > Macrotis lagotis. The sequence continues at coordinate 360,090,014 of NC_133658.1, read as the reverse complement.
AGGAACTTTTTATAGATGAAGCACAGGAGAGAGCTGAATTTGAAGATATAATGTATTGTAAAAATGGAGTCAGTGGCTAAAAGGGAAATGTAATGGAAGTAAGAGAACGGAGAGGTGGAATAGGCTAAGATATTTCATATAATAAGTTTTTTATCATTACAATGAGCTATTGCAGTGATATGGAAGGGGGAAGGCGAGAGGGGAATGAGAGAACCTTTGTTCTCATCAGAGGTGGCTCAGAGAGGAAACAGCATATATACTCAATGGGGTATAAACATCTAGAATAAGAAGGAGAGAAGGGGGACAGGGGAAGTGGTGGATGTGAGTGATGGAGGAGAGGGTGGACTGTGTGTGAAATAGGTCAGATATAACACATTTTCTTTTTTACTTCTTGCAAGGGGCTGGGATTGGATGGCCTGTCCGGGACCACAGGGCCAGGTGGTTGCTGGGCCTTAGAGGTGGTATGTGGGCTCGGGGCCTCTTGGCCCCAGGGCTGGTGATCAGTCTGCTGTGCCATTCAGCTACTTATAGCACATTTAAGAAAAGGGATAGAGTGAAAGGAGAGAAAATATAGTATATAGTATTGGGGAAGTACAAATGGAGGGAGTTGTGATCAGCAATGGCAACAGTGGGAAAATATGGAAGTAGCTTTTGTGATGGACTTATCGTAAAGAATGTGATCTACCTACAACAGAGCTGGTGCTGTTGGAACACAGACTGAAACACATTTATCATCATCATCATCATCATTATTATTATTATCATTATCATTATCATTTGGGGGGGTTGCAGGGCAAATGGGGTTGGGTGGCTTGCCCAGAGCCGCACAGCTGGGTGGTTGTTGAGTGTCTGAGGCCAGATTTGAGCCTGGGTGCTCCGGGCTTCAGGGCCAGTTCTCTGTCCACTGTGCCACCTAGCCACCCCTATTATTATGATTATTATGATTATGATTGATTTTATTTTATTTTATTGGTTTTCATAGGGCAATGGGGTTGGGGTGACTTGCCCAGGGTTACACAGCTGGGTGATTGTTGGGTGTCTAGGGCCAGACTTGGGCTCGGGTACTCCTGACTCCAGGGCCAGTGCTCTGTCCATTTCATTTCACCATCTAGCTGTCCCTATTATTATTTTTAATTTTAATTTTATTTTTTTCTTTATTGCTCATGAGGGTCTATATTTTTTGGGGAGGAGGTATTATGTTTACTCTTAAATGAGAATATTTTAGTAATTTACAAAAATACATCATTTGTACAAAAAAATTTTTTTAAAAGTGATGGGGCGGCTAGGTGGTGAAGGGGTGGCTAGGTGGTGTAGTGGATAGAGCACTGGCCCTGGAGTCAGGAGTAGCTGAATGAACTAAGCATGCATCCATGCAACCAGACTTGCCCAAAAGATGCCTGAAAACTATGAGCAGACAGTCCTTGAATTTCATAATGAATAAAACTTGAGTTCAATAACTTTATGTAATACATTTTTTTCCAAATTTTGGGCCCCCAAATTAAGGTGTGTCTTATACATGCATCATCTTAATGTAAACTTGTTTAATCCCTTTTAATTTCTCACTCTTGTTTGCCCTTTTTTATACTTCTCAGGTCTTGCTTTGGAATGTCAAATTTTCTTTTTAGTTTTCATCTTTTCATCAAGAGTTTTTGAAAGTCCTCTTTTTTATTAAATGACCATATCTTCCCCCATATTCCCCTCCATCTAGGATTATATTTAATTTTGCTATGTAGGTTGGTCTTGGTAAAAATCTTAACTCCTTTGTCTTCCAGAAAATCATTCAGAGGGCTTACCCTCTCCTTCTTTGTAGTGGTAGCTACTAAATATCTTTTGACCCTATGACTTAACAGTATTTAAATTCTTTCTGGATGCTCACAATTTTTTTTTTTTCTTAACCTAAGCATTCTAGATTTTGGCTATAATATTTCTGGAAGTTTTCAGAAAAGGACTGGCAGATTCTTTTAGTTTCTACTTTACCCTGTGATTCTAGAATACTTTTTATTATGTCATAAAATATGGTATGTAGGCTGATTTTGTGTTCGTGGCTTTCAAGTAGTTCATTGGTTCTTAAATTAATCTCTCCTCAATCTATTTTCCAAATCAATTGTTTTTTCCTATGAGATATTTCATATTTTCTTCTAGTTTTTCATTTTTTCCTGGTTTTGCTTTATTGTTTCATTATTATCTTATGGAGTCATTAGATTCCATTTGGCCAATTCTAATTATTAATGAGATATTTTCCTCAGTAAGGTTTTGTACCTGTTTTTCCATTTGACCAATGCAATATTTTTACCAAGATCTTAATTCTCTTTTCACAATATTCTTGTATAGCTCTCATTTCTTTTCCCAATTTATCCTCTACTGCTCTTAATTGATTTCTTTTTTTTTGCAAGGCAGTGGGGGTTAAGTGACTTGCCCAAGGCCACACAGCTAGGTAATTAAGTGTTTAAGGCCGGATTTGAACTCAGGTACTTATGACTCCAGGGCCATTGTTCTATCCACAGAAGGCAGTCTGGCTCTACACTGATCGAAATTGAATGTGTTGAGAGAGAAATCATATCCTTGAAGAGAAGATAAAATATTAGAGACAGCAAAATTATGTTGTACGTGAGACACTTTTTTAAAAAAAAATGAAAGTAATAGACTTTGGTCTTTGTTTAAACTCCATAGTTCTTTTGGTCTTTGTTTAAACTCCATAGTTCTTTATCTGGATACAGGTGGTATTCTCCATTACAGGTACTCTAAAATTGTCCCTTATTATTGAATTGATGGAATGAGCAAGTCCATTAAGGTTGATCATCACCCCCATGTTGCTGTTAGGGTGTACAGTGTTCTTCTGGTTCTGCTCATCTTGCTCAGCATCAGTTCGTGCAAGTCTTTCCAGGCTTCTCTGAAATCCCATCCCTCTTGGTTTCTAATAGAACAATAGTGTTCCATCATATACATACACCACAATTTCTTCAGTCATTCCCCAATTGATGGACATCCCCTCGATTTCCAATTCTTTGCTTGTGTAGATATTTTTAGGTCACTTCTTTTGTGTTTGTATCTTGCATTTCTCTGTCACCATTCTAGCTCCTCATCAGGTTCTTTTTTGTTTGCTTGTTTATTTTTCCAATCTTTTTATTGACTTTCAACTTAAAATTGAGTTGGACTCAGTTCTCCTCGGGTGAGAGGAGATGTCTGATCTCAGCTTAATGCCCTTTTGCTGCTTTCACAACTTAATGGGGGGGAGCTATAAATCTTTGGTACTTTCAAAATGGAATAATCCAGGGGAAAGATCTGTTCACTACCTTACTGGTCTGAATGCTAAAAAACTTCTGACCCAGTTTGGGTCTTTTAACTTATGTTTGGTTGAGTGGCTTATATATGGTTGAGTTCTGCAGGTTCAGAATGACTACATTTCTGACTCAGCCTTGGTTTTGGTCTCCTTCCCTGGTTTATTCCACTGCAGGCTTATGTGTGGGTTAAGGTTAGAATTGACTCCCAACTGCTCTCGGACTCATAGCCACACAGCTGTATTTCTGAAACTTGTTTCTTGCCTTCTCAATAGATTAAGTTCCTTCCTTACAACTGATTTCTCCTCTATACCCTGGGTACTGGAAAACAGCTGCCAAATAACATTCTGCTAAATAGATATAGATTCCCTATAACATTCCTGTTCCCAATGCTAGTTAAGAGGTCCAGGAATTCTCTTTCAATTCCTGATATCCCCAGGTGCTGGGCTGCTCCTAGCCAGCCTCTAGAGCTGTCTATCTTGCTAAGCTGCCCTGGAAAAATGACTCACTGTGACTTTTTCTTGATTTTCCTGACCAGAATTTGTTTTAGCACATTTCTTAGGTTGTGGTGGAGGAAGTTAAGAAGGAGTTAAGGAAAAATTGCTACCTGTCACTTTGCTAACCTGACTCTACTCCCAGCCTCCAAGTTATACCATGTAACCTCAGCTGAGTTATTCATGGAAATCCTATTCCTCTCTGACTATCATACTGTTTGTCTACTTCTTACACTACCTCTATTCTAATTCACACCTTTTTTTTTAATATTTCATTTCAATCCTTTATTCCACCTCAGTTTCTATAGGTATTCTACTTTCATGTTTATGAACTCTGAAATGGCCTTATTGGATCACAGTCTGTTACCATTCCACTTCTCTCTTTGCCTTGCAAATCTCTAACCTCATTTGTCATCCTCTCTGTAACTGCCAATCCCTTTACCCCCTTAGTTCTTTCTCAAACACTCCTATACTAACTATACTCCTCTCTCTTCCTGATCTTCACTATAGGGTAAACCAGTTAATCAGTCATCTTATTATTAACTTGATCTTGCCCTTCCAATCATAGCCTAGAATTATTCCCTCTATCCACTCACTATCTTTGCTTCTATAGATGAATTCCTAAATGTAATTGGAGAAAATTACAACACTGTATTGACCAAGTTTACTACAAATTTATGTTACATAATTTCAACTGGACCTTCAGTGCTATAAAGTAACACTTTTACACCTCTCTATTTGATTCACTATCCCATTCACCACAGTGGCTTTTCCAAACCTTCTCATGCCTCATCAAAATTCTCATGGCTCCTCCTTCCACCATCTTAGCTGAAAGCCTTGCTTTATATTTCAATGAAAAAATTGAAAACATTCACCAAGAATTCTTTCTCCCATCATCCACTCACATCACTTAGATATCTTCTACCACGTTCTCCTTTATCTTTATCTCACATGAGGAAATACTCTTCTTGCAAACTTTCTACATGTGCATAAGTGACCTTATTCCATCCTATCTTCTCCAACAGTTTTCTTCCCTTTAATTTTTCCCTGTTCTTTCACTAATATTTAAACACTCTCTCTGCTTACTGGCTATTTCCCTAGGACCTGTTAAATACTCCCATGTGTATCACATCCTCAAAAACTTTAACTTGTTCTGTCCATTCTTGTTACTTGTAATCCCAAATTTCTTCTCTTTTATGGCTAAACTTGAGAATGTCATCTACAGTAAGTGCCTCTACTTTTTCCTCTCTTTTCTTAAGCTTTTGCACTCTGCTTATTGCCTTATTCTCTCTCAAAGTTCCCAGTAATTATTTGTCAAATCTAGTGACCTTTTCTCAGTCTTCATATTTTCTGACCTCCCTGTTGCCAGTGACACTATTCATCAATCACTCTCTTCCCCTTGTTAACTCTGTTTTCTCTAGTTTTTTATAAAACTGCTCTCTCCTACTTCCCCTATTCCCTCTCTAACTGCTCAGTTCCAATTTTCTTTGCTGTATCTTTATCCAGGTTTTACTTGTTAACCATGGTACTATTTAGAGTACTATCCTGGGTGTCCTCTTCTCAATATACTGTTTCCCTTGGATATCTTATTAACTTTTATGGATTCTCTTATCATCTTTATGTATGTAGCTGATTCTCACATCTATTTATCAAGACCCAATCTCCTCCAAATACACATCTCCAATGACCTATTAAACATTTCAAACTTGACATTCCCAAACTGAACTCATTTTTTTCCTGAAACCCTTTCATTTTTTATCTTTACTATTATTATCAAAGGTACTATCATCCTCCCTGTCACATAGGCTTTCAGACTAAGGGTTATCCTTAACGCCTTCATAACCAGTCGGTTGCTACATCCTGTCAATCTCTTATATGTGTCACCTTCTCTCCTTTGATACTACCACCACTCTGCTATAGACTCATTCTCTTATTTCTGGATTGTAACAATAGCCTTCTGATTGGTCTCCCTATCTCAAGTCTCTTCCCAAGAATTCCTTTTCCCATCATCTATTGGCATAACTCAGATGTCTTCCATCCATCCTTCAGTCAACTTTCAAATTGATCTTGTTAGACCACAGGGCTAATCATTTTACCTTCTTATGCTATTAAACTACCATTCAGAATCCTCTATTTGGCATCCAGAGTCTTTAATTACTTTCCCCCTATCATTCTAGACTTCTTACACCTTACAATATGAACACACACATGCTTGCACACATGTAGTCTTAAATTTAGTCATCTTGGCCTCCTTATTTCATTTTAACAAGACCTTCATCTCCTGACTGCAGTTTTACTGTCTTTCATGCCTAGAATGTTTTCTCTCTTTATTCTAGTCTCCTGGTTTTCTGCAAATCCCAGCTAAAATCTCAGCTTCTAAAGAAAGCCTTTCCTCAATCCCTCTTTATTCTAGTTCTTTCCCTTTGTTGATTATTCCTATTTCTTCAGTATATATCTTGTTCATACATTATTGTTTCTTCCATCAACTCTCCCAGTAAAGGGGCAGTTAGGTGGTACAATGAATAGAGCACTGGCCCTGGAGTAGGGAGGACCTGAGTTCAAATCCAGTCTCAGATACTTAATAATTACCTAGCTGTGTGACCTTGGGCAAGTCACATAATATCCCATTGCTTTGCAAAAAAAATAAAAACCAAACCAAACCAAAAAACTTTCAGTAGAGAAAAAAGAGCTCTTTTCCTGAGCTCCTTGAGGTCGGGGACTAATTTGATATGTTTTGGGGTTTTTTTTGGGGGGGGGGGGAATGGCCTTTATATTCCCAGTGCTTAGCATAGTGCCTCACAAATAGTCTGTTTTTAATAAATGCTTGTTGAATTGACTCTTTAAGTCTCATCTAGACTTATTTCATAGTAGCTCCTTGCTATTCTCTCTTAATATTTAGGCCTGACCTTATCAAACAAACATTGATGTCTATTATTTAGATCAACAGTTTTCAAACCTGTTGATATCAGGAACCTTTTATACTCTAAAAATTAATAAGGGTTCGACAAAGAGATTTGTTTATAAGGCTTAAATGTATTGATATTTACTAGATTAGAAATTCAAATGACTTAATGTTATTGTGAAAGTAGTTTTTGCCTCACAGATATCCTGTAAAGGTCTTAGAGATTTCCAGGGTTCTTAAACCCCCATTTTTGAAAGTTCTTGATTGAAATGCATAAAAATACAAACTGTATTCTGGCACTTAAAGCTGTCCATAGTCTTGTTTCAGCTTACCTTTCCAGGCACATTTCATTTTCTTCATATATATATTCTAGTTAAATTTGACAGCTAACTGTTTCTCTATTCTAATTTGCCTGAAACACTCCCTCCATATTTCTACCTGTTTGAATTCAGTGAGGGGATACATTCTGGGGGAGTCGGTTCTGATTCTCTGTCTACCCTCGTTTTCTATCAGTGGATTCATGATACCATGCTTGTCCATGATAAGGGTGGCTATGAGTAGATAGTTTTAACCCTGGAGGCCCCAACTCATGAACTTTAAGATGGGAACAGCAAAGGGGTCTCATTGAGTTTGGAAAAACGTGTTCAGTTATTTGGTTACTCACCAGGAAAGACCATGATGTAGTAGGCAGGGGAATAATTCACTAATAACACTTGAATAAGGCATAGAGAATACAGAGACCAAAATTGTAGACTGAGGGTTGGAGGATGGGGTGGTAGAGAAAGGTGGAGGTAGGGAACAGGAGCAAGGGAGAAAGGGGGAAACAGGAGGGAGAGGGGTCAAAGAGACACTTAGGTAACTGGAAAGCAGAGTTGAGAGCACTTGGACCAATGCATTGCAGGTGAAAGAGTGCTGTGTGGGCAAAGAGGCATGAGTTGTGGGTCCAATTTTAAAGGATTTAGTTGGTTAGGGAGGGCCTTACTCTTACCTTGGGCTTAGTTCATTAATATATCCTCATCATCTCAAAGTTATCAACACTACCTTAGGGTTTTCTTGTTTACATAAGGTTTTACTGGTTTCACTGCACATATTTAGCTTATCTCCAGTAACTTATAGATTGAGGGCAATTAGCAGATTCTAGGGACCGTTACACTGGGGCCTCGCTGGCTTCCCCTGTTTTAGAACATAGTCTCAGGATGTGGCCTCAGATAAAATTTATGAGGCAGTTGAAAATGGCTTTCTAGGTAGGCTCCTTTAATTTATGAGACAGTTTGTAAGTGGCTTCTGTCTTCCTCTTTGTATTCTTCTTTCCTACTATTGTTACCTCATACTGGCTACTTAAAGACTCACTTATTGTATTAAACCAGGGATTGAAGGTGATAGGAGAACCAGAACAAGATACAATTTCAACACACCTTTCCCTAGCTACTACTTCTTCCATAGTATATTACCTTGGTATTCTCTCACATTTCTCAGAGCATTTTGTGTAGCTTTTTCCTCTTACCTTATAACACTTCACTATATTAAGTACTTATGTATGTAATGATAATAATTGAATTGTTTCATTAAATCCCATGGGCAAAGAAATCATCAAGTGACTGGTTTCCTGGTGTATTAAATATAATTGGCATTCAACACTTAAAAAGCACTTACATCTGAGCTTCACTACAACTCTGTAAGAGCAGTACAGAGGAAGAAACTCTTCCTCTGTAAAACACAGATAATAAACTCAAGCAGGTTTTGAACATATTTATTCATGACTGCTAGTCTATTGTTCTGTCCCTTCAATTATATTGTTTTTCTCCCCCTTCCCTACTTCCAGTTAGATTGTAAGTTTTTTAAAGGCAAGACATGTGCTCTAAGATGAGATGTGTTCATATTAAAATAGTAGGCATTTAGCCTTCTTTGGGGAGTGGGGGGAGGGAAGCAAGAAGGGGAAAAAAATTGTAAAACTCAAAATAAAATAAAATTAAAATAACATAGTAGGCATTTAATAACTTTTGTTTGAATTTAAAGTGATATAAAAGACATCTCAAGGATATTTTTGAATAGAAAAAGAGGCAGGTCGTATGTATAATGATGAGACATAATTGATGAACAACCTGATACCCCATTCTTAAAATAATTTATGAAAACTTGAGGCAATGCTTTGGGTAGGTCCTTTGTAGACTGTTTATGTAAAGTCATAGATGAAAATAATATTATGAGAAGAAATGGAGAGATTTGGTATCTATACTATAATCAGTAAATTAAGAACCTATCTTACAAACAGTCATAGGAATCAGTTCTTCATTCCTTCCCTTTTAGGGAACAGGACTGATAATAAGATCATAATACTAAGATAATATTGCTCAGAAATGGTCACTTAATTAAAACAGTACATGACATTGTAATAGAGAAAACAATCTCCACATACACACACACACACACACATTTCAGTAATATAAAAGTTTGTTTCTAGTTTTCCCCCCAAGATTTATATAGTCTATTTTAAAATGATCACATTTTTAAAATCTAACCTGACTACACTTGACTCTAACAAGTAAACTTATAGAATCCCTAACATAGACTTCTATTTTTCTTCAGTTTGACTAAAATTAAAAAAGCCTTCAGTCTGCCTGGCAAAAAGAGGACTATAAAGAGCCTTTCTTTGGTTTCATTTATGTATCAAGACCTTTCATTCAAAAAGATGAATCCTAAACTGTAGGTAGTGCTGAATAATTCATTTTTCGCTGTATTACCTGTTATTCTAAAGATAATGCTTTACATAAAATTATTACATTTTACCTTGACTATATATTGTACTATACAAAGAATTTGAAAGAACCCAAACTTAGTTGTTATTTGTTGATGACAATAAAAGATTTTTCTTCCTCTCCCAGTGCTAAATATGAGAAAATTTTAGAAAAAGAAATGATTATTTTTAAGTATGATAAATATATTACATAAAATTTGATTAGTCATGTGCATTTTGTCCTGAATTTCACAAGTTATATTTTACTCCTTTAATAACAATATTTCCCAGTGCAAATGAGTTGTATGCTTGTGAAAGATTTTAATGTTAAATATGTGTGTTTTCCAGTATGACAACATAACAGTGTGTGTTGTCCAATATGACATCGAAGTGACATCTAACATCATCACTTGGATAAGTCGAGGCAGAAGCAAGTTTCCTCAAGCACAAATATACTATCCTGGTAGCATATGGGATCTTTGAGTATTAGATAAAAATCTACAAATATTTTAAAAGCCAGAAATTTATTTAATTTTTGGTTTCCATTCTAGAATCTTCAGAAAGTGGTTTATTGAGTAGTCACTTTGGCCAGAAAAAGACTCATTTCATTTTATACTTTGACCAAATCTTTGAAATGTGTTTTTTTTTTAAGTTGCAGATCATCTGGGCTGTGATCCTCAAACACGTTTCCATGTCCCACCAGACATCAAACAATGGATTGCTTTGCTGCAGAGAGGAAATTGTACATTTAAAGAGAAAATTTCACGGGCAGCTTTCCACAATGCTATTGCTGTAGTCATCTATAACAATAAATCTAATGAAGAGACAGTAACCATGACTCATCAAGGTAAATAAAAATGGAAATGTTTTCTCCTTAGAAATGGTTTTCTCTTTCCCTCTACCTCAAATCATTCTCCCTTATCATTCTTGTTGGTACCTTACCTTACCCTGTTTAAGATATAGCATATGTAAATTTTTTAACATAATCCTCCATTTATAAATATATATTTAGTTATAGTTATTGTTTGGTCATCAAGTAGTATATATATATTTTCTTTTTGTAGGTATTTATTCAGATCCTAAAAACTGGAAATGTTATTGATTTTTTTGGTGTTCAAGTTGATTGGGGTCCTTAGTCTTTCCTGTTGCTTGGTTTTTCCTGTAATAGAATCATTTGCCCATTTTGGTGAGTAATTCATGGATTTGGTAGGCTGCCAGAATGGAGAGGAAAAGGTGTTTCTTTACCAGGATCAATGTTGAAACTTACTTTCTAATGATTTTTTAATTTTACCCTTGTAGAATTTTATAGAATTTAAAGTTAGAAGACCTTAGAAATCATTTAGTCTTGGTCTTATTTTACAATTGAAGAAATTGAGTTCCAAACATTTAAGTGACCTGTCCAGTGTCACACAGATTGCAGATATATAGATCCTTTGACTCCAGATCTAGTACTTTTACCACTACTTGAAGTACTGCAAAAAAGATGGATTGTTTCTTTTTTTCAAACTATGTAGTATATAGATTTTTAAAAATTTTTCCAAAATTTCAAAAAAAAATATTCAAAAACAAAAATTTTAATTTTAAATCTTTTTTTGCAAAATAAAAAATTATGTGCACAGTAAAACATAAGAGAAGATTTGTAATGTAAATCAATAAATTTTGATGTCCAGCAAATTTTTATAATAAATATTACACATTGTGTTCAAAATTATCTATCTTCACTTCCTTCTAAGTTTTCTTTTGTTCTCGCTGTGCATTGGGGGTTTTTTTCCCTCCCACCTACCCCGTAGGATATTTAAGCATGGAGATATATATATATATATGTATATATATATATATATATACATATATATATATATACATATATATATATATTTGTATTATATATGTATACTTAATCACATACACATAAATATCCACATATATAGATATATATGTATTAACATTAAAAGAACATTAATCATATATTCAGATTTCTAGACAATTATCTTCTGAACTATAAATATTACCCCTTTAAATTTCTTGTACAAAATGATATTTCATCTTAATGGTTTATTTAGTTTATTGATGATGGTCACAAAAAATGTGACCTGCTTTAATTCCAAACTAGGAATTAAAGATTAGATTAACAAGTGGCATTTTTTTTGTCTGAAATCAATTCAAAATTGTTCTTCAGTTTAGTTCTCACACTGCTTTGAAATATATGATTTTTAAAAATAACTATAGTTAAATATGCTTGTTTCATTTTAATAATGCATATATGTTCTTGAAAGTATTGAGAGAAAACTAAAAATGCAGAACCTTGTTTTATTCCAAGGCATGAAACATGTTTTTGTTCATGAGAATGTGATAGATGAACTGTCCAAGAAATGAATTAAGAGAAGATAGAAAACTCAGTCAGAAAATGTTGTTTTCTTCTTAGAATGTTATTTACTTATTTTGGAGACTAGAGAGAAGTAGCAGGAGTAATGAAGTCCCATGTATAAACTAAAAAAAAACAGTTTGCTCATTCCTTGGACTCTTGTTAGTAAGCAACACATACACTGATTTGTTTTTATCATTAGCATATAAGTTATTTAGCTGACTAATTTTTTTAAATACTGAGTCTTACATATTTTCTTAACCATTAAACTATTAAAATCAGTATTACCAACAAAATCCTTTTTTTTTATTATTTATAGCTAGCTGTTTTGTTTTCCTTTGTCTCTCTGTTCCCCTTTTTGCACGCTTCCTTTATTTCAGAAAATTAAGTGCTATGTAAGCTGATTCCAGACTGTATTCCACATCCCTTCTAGTCATCCATCAGAGTGCTAGGGCCCACCTTATGCTGGTAGTATCTTGTCCGCTTCCCAGCTGCTGTCCTTCTCCAGACCAAAACTGCCACAGACCAAGCCCTTCCTGATGCGCCCTAGTGTCCCAGTGCTCAGCTGAGCTGTCTAGTTGATGAGTGAGTGACTGAAAACTCCCTTGACCCCCAGCCCTAGCTGGACTCAGGAGGAGTCATTGAATCAATGTTCCAAGAAAGGATGACATTTAACCACCCTCAAGTTCTGTTCACAGTCTCTATCCTTACTTCTTTGTATGTGCATAGTATCCCCCATAAGGATATAAACTTAAAGGCTAGGCTCTTATGTATTCCCCACAACTGGCACCATGCCTAGCTCACAATAGACAATTGCTTGTGCTTGATTCAGTAAAACATTTAGTCAGTTCATATTATGGATTAAATACTTTGTGCTAGTGCTTTTGATTGGCACTCTGTAGCCTATACAAGAAATATAATTTCCATGTCCAAGGAAAAGTAATTTCCTTGTATTTTAGGTTCTTAGAGAGGTAAAAATCACATAAAATTAATGGAGGAAAAAAATGGGTGTTCTATCTATAAGATGATAGAGAAGCAAGAACTTCTAGTAAATTTGATAAGTACAGAATTCTAAAACTTAATTGTACTTTATAGTAGTGGTATTGGGATAATTGCAGACTATATTTTTTTTTTATTTTTTTAAATATTTTCCAGTTAATCTGGTATGGGCCACACAGGAGTTTTTGAGCCTTGTGTTTTGACTTGTCTGCATTGAGATTGTCAGAGAGGAATTCATTGACAAGGTAGAACTTGAGCTAGGCCCTGAAAGATGACTATGTTTGATACTGAATTACAGAATCTGAGTTGGAAGAACAGAGGTCATCTACTCCAATCTGCCATATTCCCAATAAGAGGCCCAACCTTCTGACCTTTAACTTAAAGGCATTTAGTGATTGAGGTAATAATTGAAACTAGGAAATGCTTTGGTAAATACCTTGGAGATAACTTTTGAAATGTGAATTCCCAAACCATTTTAAACATCACTTCAACTTTAGTGAATCTAGTAAGTTTACAAAATAGTGGAACCTTAGGAAGGAGAAATAATTTTGTATTCCCTTAAGTTGCTTTGGATAGTGAACTCATAGATCATCACATTTATTTTCCATTGAAATTTATACTTTGAATATAAAGAATTTTAAAAGAAAACATCAAAAGATCTGTGCTGACTTGTCACAAAACTTTTGAGAACTGCATTACAGATAGATTGCATTGGAAAATAGTATTTGGAATCATCTGAGACCTTTGAGATCATGTCAAGAATTTAATCTAGAATCAGAAAAGCCTAATTGCCTCAAATCAAGTTATCCAACCATAAAAGCCCTGAAAGTGCTACCTTGAGGTTGTCAAAATACTACCAGAAAACAATAAGAATAGACCCACCCCCCAATACCATACATTTATTTTGTATTCTGTCAGCATAGTGAAAACAACTGTTATCTCATTCATGGAGTCATTTGATTGCTTTTTTTTTTGTTTGAAAAAAATTAAATTGACATTAAAATGGTTCACTGTTTTACATTTTAAAATTCATATACATTTCTTACATAAAAATTTTCACACTTTTCTCATAGTCCTTTAACAGTGATTTAAAAGCTAGATTTTCATCCTTATTAATGTCCTTTGGTTGAAAAAAGGACATCTTTCCCGACAATCTTAGTGACATCATTGACAGGAAGGCAGCTCATTTCGTGGTTTTGCATGTTACCTTAGCTTAGCAAAATAAATTATTTTTAATGCCTTCTTGTGGGGAAGACAAAGGGGAAACTATAGGATAACATTTTGTACTGGCTCTTGGAAAGTGGAAAGTAATATATATTTGCCTCAAATAAAAGCTTTCTTTTATTAGATGAGTAAGCTTCCCTTATTTGTAAGAAAGTATATTTCTTTACAGTTGTTTCTTGTAGAGTCTGTAGGTATTTTCTTCATTTATTTAGAAAAGAAAACAAAATATATAATTCAGAGAAGTAAACAATAAAATATATGTATTCCACAATAATGTCATTTCTATTCCTATAGGCTAGTAACCCAATATATTAGTGCCTTTTAGTATTGTTCTGACTCTCTTAAGAGAATAAATCAACTTTTTTACCAAGTTCCTCGGATAGAAAACCTGCTATATTTTGTTTTGTTTTTGAAGGAGGGGAAATGACATTATACTAAGAAGTTCTTAGCTTTTTATAAACTACCAAAAAAATGAAAGGATTGTAAAATGTATGAAAAGATTATTCCTTTTATCTGCTACTTAAAGACTCAAGTAAGTTTACAATATAGAGGAACCTTAGGAAGGAGAAATAATTTTGTCCTATTTTCTTAACATGAATATGTTAAGAAAATCAATGAATAGTAGAATGTCATACTTATAAAGCTCATTTCATTTTACTCTTTGATTTGTATTTTCTATAGATAACTTTTCTTCTTACATTACATTGATTTAAAAATATATCCCTTTTCCTTCCTTTAACTAGTTAAGAAGAGAGAAGGAAAACAGTGTAGCTAACCCAACAAACCCCAACCTCCTCTGCCATTTTATGCAGTAGTCCACACCTGTAGTCCCCCAGCATCGTTGTTTCTGACTTATAAGAATATATAAGAATTATAAGAATTTTTTTATTTCTCAAACAGAGCCTGATATTTATTCATAACATTACTATGTTAAGATAATATATTAAGGGGTGGCTAGGTGGCGTAGTGGATAAAGCATCAGCCTTGGAGTCAGGAGTACCTGGGTTAAAATCCGGTCTCAGACACTTAATAATTACCTAGCTGTGTAGCCTTGGGCAAGCCACTTAACCCCATTTGCCTTGCAAAAAAAAAAACAACCCTAAAAAAAAAGACAATATATTAAATATACTGTCACTACACAGTAAGTAAAAGTTTTAGCTATGTTTTTCCTGAAGCTCCAGGTGTCACATTACTTGAAAACTTCCTTAATTGAATGACACATGCATAATTGACAAATTATAGTTAAAAAAAATTTTTAAAGCTTTAGAATCAGAAAACATTGGTTCAAGTTCCTGTTCTTCTCTTACCTATAAAATCTCAACTTTTTTGTTGACTTCATCTGCAAAATAATGTCATTGAACTATCTATGAGGTCTCTTTCAGCTTCACATTTTCTGTTTCTCTGATTCTCACATTTGTAGGTGATAGAATCATATTTGTTGTCTAGAATGATGGGCCATACTTAAGAACATTAAATTTTGTAGGAGGAGGAAAAGGTGATATAGGGGAAAGAGAGAGAGAGAGAGAGAGAGAGAGAGAGAGAGAGCGCGAGAGCGAGCAAGCTCACACTCACATTTATTATGCTTATTTACATGCTTATTTATATACCTAGCTCTGTTCTAAGCATTGCAGGTACAAAGCAGGTTGAACAGTCCTTGCCCTCAGAGACCTTATTTCTTTGTTGGTTTTTTGGTGGTATGGCAGTGGGGCTAAGTGACTTGCCCAAGGCCACACAGCTACTAAGTATCAAGTGTCTAAGGCTGGATTTAAATTTAGGTCCTCCTGACTCCAGGACTAGTGCTTTATCCATTGTACCACCTAGCTGCTCTTATGTCTTAATAGAGGGAAATAATATATAACGGATAACTGGAGGCTGGGAGGAGTTTAAGGAAATATGTGAAGTAAACTGACTTGAATTTCTAAGTAGAGCCATGGAGATTTAAAACCTAGTAAGGAAAGACCAGAGTTGTTTTGGGACAGTTTCCTTGTGGGGAGGAATTGGAGGTGTTAGCCCAAGCTCAAGTGGAAAGGACTTGGCTAGCAATCATTAGGAGAGGCATGTAGTTCTGATACCTCCAAAATTTCTGTTCAAATTGGGGGTAATTATTTTCATATATGAAATAAATCATCCTTAGTCTGTCTAGTCTTATAGAAAAAAACTGTCAGATTAAAAGTAACTGAAACTTCTCTTTTTTTAATTAACATTTTATTTGTCTTCCTATTATACAATATATACAATATGCAATATCTATCATTTTTTGTAAGGTTTTGAATTTTGAATTTTACAATTTTACAGTTTTACAATTTTTCTCCTACCTTCACTTCCCTTCCACCCAATAGAAGGCAGTCTGATAATCTTTACATTGATTCCATGCTATACATTGATCGAAATTGAATGTGTTATAAGAGTAAACATAACCCCCCCCAAGAAGATGAGAAACCTCAAGAATAGAGAGGAAAAAAAATGTACCTCAGTCTGTGTTCAGATTCCAATGACTCTGTCTCTGGGGTGAGTTGCTTTCCTTATCATAAGTCCACCAGTCAAAAAAAAAGAAATTAAATGTTACTAGCTATACCTGCACTCTATTCCTCCCCACTCTCATTTAGTCTATTCTCTCTCTCCTTTCATCCTGGCCCTGTCCAAAAGTGTGTTGTATCTCTCCCTTGATCTTACCTTTCTTCTATCACCTATTATCCCCTCCCCCCCATTCCCCCTTCTCCCATCCCTTTCTTCTCATTTTTCTCTAGGGTAAGATAGATTTCCTCACCCCATTAAGTGTGTATGTTATTTCCTCTATGAGCCATTTCTGATGAGAATGAAGGCTCACTCATTCCCCCTTGCCTTCCCCCTTTCCACTCCATTGAAAAAGCTTTTTCTTGACTCTTATGTGAAATTTCTTAGCTTCTACTTCATCTCCTTTCCTTTTTTCTCTCAGTACTTTCCTCTATCACCCATTGACTCCATCTTTTTACTATATTATACCATTATATTCTGCTCCTTCCTATGTCTTGTCTATATATATATATATATATATATATATATATATATATATATATATATACTCCTAACATCTCTTATAAATGAGAAAGTTCATATGAGTTATCAATATCTTCTTCCCATGCAGGAATACAAACAGTTCAATATCATTAAGTTCCTCATAGTTAGTCCTTCTCTACCCCCTCTGTGGTTCACCAGAGTCCTGTACTTGGAGAACAGACTTTCTGTTCAGCTCTGGTTGTTTCAGTAGGAAAGCTTGAAAGTCCCCTGTTTCATTGAAAGTCCATCTTTTTGAGCAGCTAGGTGGTATAATGGGTAGAGCACCATCCTGAAGTCAGGAGTACCTGGGTTCAAATCCAGCCTCAGACACTTAATAATTACCTAGCTGTGTGGCCTTGGGCAAGTCACTTAACCCATTTGCCTTGCAAAAAAAAAAAAACCTTAAAAAAAGAAAGTCCATCTTTTCCCCTGAAAGAGGATGTTCAGTTTTGCTGGGTAGTTGATTCTCAGTTCTAAACCGATATCTTTTGCCTTCCAGAATATCATATTGCAAACCCTACAAACACTTAATGTAGATGCTGCCAGATCCTGTGTAATCCTGAATATGGAGCCTTGGTAGTTGAATTGTTTGTTTCTGGCAGCTTTTAGAATTTTCTCTTTGATTTGGGAGTTTTGGAATTTGGCTGTAACATTCCTGGAAGTGAAACTTCCATTTTTAATGTTTCCTTCAAGCCTTAAAAAGCAGGAGAGTGGGGCATGAATCTTTGCCTATGGAGGAAGTAACCACCTCATTTGTTATTGCTGGTTAAACTCAAAACATTTGGGATTTATATATTGATAAGACTTGATCTATATATTGATAAAGGAGTGTCCTTACAAATTCATGAAATATACTATCCTGTCCTGAACCTCACTTTATAGGGATGTTATCAGCAAGATATGAGCAGCTAGGTAGCAATGTGGATAGAGCACCATTACCAGAGTCAGAAAGACTGAGTTCAAATTTTTCAGACATTTCCTAGCTCTTTGACTCCAGGCAAGTTACCTAACCCTATTTGTGTCTGTTTCCTCATCTAAAAAATGAACTGAAAAGGAAAAATCACTCCAGTGTCTTTGCTAAGAAAACTCCAAATGAAGAGTCAGACAAGACTGAACAACAATATAAATCAGCAAAGTGTACTACTGCCACAGTAAAAAAAAAAAAGGTTTTGGAATTCATATATGGAAATTTTACCAGAAAGAGAATCATTTTTTAGTCATATTACTTCTTTATCTCAATCCAAAAGGGTCTGTGCTGATCACCTAACATATTCATCAGACTTGGCTAAAAATGCATTTTAACTATTAAAAAAAAAAAAACATTCTCCACTACCGAGAGATATTGAAGAAATCTGTGGCAAGTTCAGGTAGTTAAAAATAACTAGCATTTATATAACTCTTTATAATTTTATATAACTCTTTACAATTTACAAAATGCTTTATATGAGGCTATTATCATCCCCACTTTTCAATTTAAGAAATTAAGGCTCAGGGCGGCTAGGTGGCGCAGTGGATAAAGCACCAGCCCTGGAGTCAGGAGTACCTGGGTTCAAATCCAGTCTCAGACACTTAATAATTACCTAGCTTTGTAGCCATGGGCAAGCCACTTAACCCCATTTGCCTTGCAAAAACCTAAAAAAAAAAAAAAGAAATTAAGGCTGATAGATAATAATTGACATATTATTGCTAGTAAATGTCTGAGTAGCCCTCAAACTTAGGTTTTCCTGATTTGAATAGAACATACTATGCCCCCAAGGAATGTTAAAATTGGTTTAAGCAATGTCAGCATTATTAAATTAATTCCCCCAAGAATATTCTCTTAAAAGAGACAAAACTCATTTGAAATAAATACTGAGATAGTTTTTAAATAATCAGTGTAGTAGCTTCACATTTTTGTCTGAAGTCATTGAAGCTGGAAAAAATCTCCATTCCCTTTGTAATTAATGATCCATCCTGTTGCTTTACTAGAATTATGAGAAGCCTGCTAAAAACTGCCAGAAATGAAAATTTATTTATTGCTCAGTCTCCATGTGTTCCTCAGTGCATTGGATTATTTTATCATAGCATGCAAGTAGTTAGATTGCAAGCATCAATCCCTAAGGTGTTTAAATGAATGTTAATTGCAGTGCAAAGTCATTAGGAATTTTTTCAGTCTGGTCCCAGAGGCACTGTAAGCTGTTTTCATCTTAGCAGACAGTGGAATTTATTTTGCCAGCAAGAGTCACTTTGAACTTTGCTGTTCAGGATTAATAATGTTAGTATTCCCACCTACCCAGAGGGAAAGAAAACATATCAGGAAAATAAATATCCATGTCATCTCAGAACATCCAAAATTTGTTAAGTCTTTAGGTAATCATGGCATATTTCTGTCTACACCATTATCTCCAGCTATATATACTCTAGCTCTCCAGTGACCCCAAAACCTTCTTTTTTAAGTTTGTTTCTATACTTTTCTGCCAGAAGAAACAAAGAAGCAAAGAGGAAAAAGGCCAGACTAACAACAAAGTAGTTCACACTGAAACCAGATTAGGAAGCCCTAGCAGGATGACCATAGCAGGTTCAGTCTAACACTGCTGAATTTAGGTCAGCACCTTGGAAAGATAACTTAGAATAATGTTTCCAAGCACCGGTACTTTGTATCAGGGCTATTGCAGGTGCACTCAATAGTATTTGTTTGGGCCTGTCAGCAAGGAACAGTTCAAATTCCAGCTTTGGGTCCTGTGCAAGGAGAAAGACTCAGATCAAACCTAAGTCAAGCTACTAGGTAATTTAGTAAAAACCCAGGAATTCCTACAGAAAATGGGACTTGATCTTAGCCCTGCTTTTAAGATCTAGTAGAAGCTGTCCACTCTATATATGAAGTCTGATCTAAACACAAAGCCACTGTTCAGAAACAAAGGTGGTAGATGAGAGCAAATAGAAAAAAATAAGAAATGCAATGAAGAAATAATACAAAATTGAGAGAAACTCAAGTAGTAAGTCTAAGAGTAATTCCACAAGTTCAGGTTGAACCTCAGGCAAGAATATCTTGGCCATAAGAACTAAAAGGGTAGTTGAAAGAAATTAAGCAAGAGATAGAAAAAATAATGTTCAATTGAACTGAAAGGGAAGACAGAAAAATAAGGGGAATTAGAAGTGATAAATCTTACCCAAACATTTCTTTTCGCTGATAACTAAAACAGGCCAAACAGAAAGCATAGTAAGAAACATTAAAATCAGACAATTAAAAAGAGAAGAAAATGTAAGGTACATACAAATAAAAGTATATACTAGAAACAGCTGACTAGGAAAACAGGTTGAAAGATATTCAAATCATTGGATCTCAGTACATCATAGTTCAAGAAATTGTAATGAAACTTCAGATCTATTTGAACTTGAGAACAAATTGAAAGTAGAAGTAATTCATTGACCACTTACATAAGATATATTAAAATGATAATTCCAAAGAATACCATAGCTGAAATGCTTCTAGGTAAAAGAGAAAATGCTTCAAAAACCCTAGTTCAGGAATCTAGAACCAGAATCAGAATAATTTAAGACCAAGTATCCACTACTATGAAGAAGAAGAGAGCTTGAAATATATATAAAGGGCAAAAGATAAAGGTTTATAACCAAGAAAAACCCAAAAGATATCATTCTACAGAGGAACAATATGGATCTTTAAAGAAACAGTGATCTTCCAGGTGCTCTTGAAGAAAAATGACAAAACAAATTTAAATGTAAGTCAGTAGAAATATAGGTAAATACATTTGGTCAATTGGAAGGAACTAATACATTGAATTGTTTATGTAAGTGTCCTCTTAAAGCAGAATGTCATTATTTGTTTTTTTGCAAGGCAATGGGGTTAAGTGGCTTGCCCAAGGCCATACAGCTAGGTAATTGTTAAGTATCTGAGGCCTGATTTGAACTCAGATACCCCTGACTCCAGGACGGGTGCTCTATCCACTGCACCACCTAGCTGCCTAGCAGAATATCTTTAAAGCAGAAGTTTTGAGATTGTTTTGTGCCATTTTGATGAACATATAACCCAGGTCATTGCAGGCCTCAGCACAGCCCTGCCCCAAGAGCCAGAAACAGGCTTGTGGAAGCAATCAGCAGCTGCTTCCAGAGGGCTTAGCCCACAGACAGGGAATTGAGGGAGGCTGCAGAGGTCTCTCACTATCCCTGGGGCAGGACTCTGTTGTCATACTCATACTCAGATCCAGGTAAAGCTGGGGTCCCATACTACCATATGGTCCCTCTCAGCTATAGGGCAGAAGGGAGCTTGTGATGACCATAGATCAGAGCACAGACCAAGAGAGCAGTCTAAGTCTCTCATAAGACCTTGAAGGAATTGTCCCTGGGAGGGGTGACCCAAAAAAAGATAAACATCAAAAACTTGGTAAAGTATGTCCTTCACCCTGGGAGTATGTCCTTCACCCCAACTTAACAAGAGTTAAAATCAAGTCATAAGCTGGGGAAAAGAGCAAACAACAGAAGAAAAAGAATAATGACCATAGATAAATCCTCCCATGGAGGGTCAAAATACACACTAAGAAGATGCCAAAGACAAAGTTTCTGTATCCAAAACCTGCAAGAAAAAATGAATTGGTCTCAGGCTAAGGAAGAGCTCAAAAAAGATTTTGAAAATCAAGTAAAGGGGGTAGAGGAAAAATTGGAAAGAGAAATGAGAGTGATGCAGGAAAACTGAAAAACAAGTCATCAGCTTGGTGAAGGAAATACAAAAAAAAACACTGAAGAAAACAATAGGTTAAAAACCAGTTTAGGTCAAATGGAAAAAGCAGTCCAAATATCTCATTGGAAAAACAACTGACCTGGAAAGCAGATCCAGGAGAGATAAGTTAAAAATTATTGGGCTGCCCAAAAAGTCATGTCCAGGAAAAGAACTAAACTTCTTTTATTAATGAATTCTGCAGGAAAACTGCCCTGATATCTAGAAGAAGGTAAAATAGAAATGGAAGGAATCCATCAATCACCTCTTGAAGGAGATCCCAAAATAAAAAGTTCCTAATTCCAGAGTTCCCAAGTCAAAGAGAAAATATCACAAGCAGCCAGAAAGAAACAATATAAATATCATGGAGCTACAATTAGAATCACCCAGGATTTAGAAGCATCTACATTAAAGACTCATGGGGCTTGTAATAAAATATTCTGGAAGGCAAAAGAGCTTTGAGTTACAATCAAGAATCAAGTACCCAAAAAAACTGAACATCCTCTTTCAGGGGAAAAGATGTATATTCAATGAAATAGGGGACTTTCAAACTTTCCTGTTGAAACAGCCAGAGCTGAACAGTAAGTTTGATCTTCAAGTGCAGGACTCAGGTGAAATATAGAGCGGGACAACAGGGAGGTCAAATTATAAGGTATTTAATGATATTGAACTGCATGTATTCCTGCATAGAAAGATGATACTGATAACTCATATGAACCTTCTCGTTTGTAAGAATAGTTAGAAGGAGCATATATAGACAAGACACAGGAGAAAGCTATATATGAAGATATAATACATTATTATAAGTAAGAGTTAATAGATGAGAAAGGAATGTACTGGGAGAATGGTAAAGGAGAAATAGAATGGGCTAAGATATTTCACATAAAAGAGTCAAGAAAAAAGTTTTTGCAGTGGAATGGAAAGGGGGAACATGGAGGGGAAATGAATGAGCCTTCATTCTCATCAGAGAAGTAGTTCAAAGGGGCAGCTAGGAGGCGCAGTGGATAGAGCAACAGCCCTGGAGTCAGGAGTACCTGAGTTCAAATCCAGCCTCAGACACTTAATAATTACCTAGCTGTGTGGCCTTGGGCAAGCCACTTAACCCCACTGCCTTGCAAAAAAACCTAAAAATAAATAAATAAATAAAATTAATCTTAAAAAAAGAGAAGTAGTTCAGAGAGGAAATAACATACATATTCAATAAGATATAGATAGAAATCTATCTTTCCCTAGAGGGAAAAAGGAGAGGGAAAAAGATGGGGGAAAAGGTACAGAGGGAGCGGAGGGGGTTGTAGGCGATAGAAGAGAGGGAAGATTGTGGGAGAGGATAGTCAGATACAATACACTTTTGAGGAGGGACGGGGTGAAAGGAGAGAGAGAGAGAATAGAATAAATGGGGATGGGGAGGAATAGGATCAAAGGAAATACAGCTAGCCATAGCAACCGTGGGGAAAAAACATTGAAGCAACTTCTCTGATAGACTTATGATAAAGAACCCAATCCATCCCAGAGACAGAGCTGATGGTATCTGAACACATACTGAAGAACACTTTTTTTCTCTCTCACTTTATTTTTCTTGACGTTTCTCTGTCTTTGTAGAGGGAGGGAGGATTATGTTTACTTTTCCACTTTTCCACTCTTCTAATAATGTGAAAGTAAATTAATTTAAAAAAACAATTGGAAACTAGTTTAATCCTAAAGAAATTGATCAAAAAGGGGGATGAAACCAAGATAGTGATGTGAAGAATAGCCTTTCATAGTTCTCTCAAAAATATTCCCAAAACCTTAAAATTATGGCTCTAACTAAATTTTCGAGAGACAGAGCCCACAAGATCCAATGAGGCAATTCTCCAGTTCAAGGTAGCCTGGAAAATCATGGGGAAACTGTTTCACAGGGGTGGAGGAGCAGCAGTGCAGCTAAGATTATCGCACTGGATAGAATGAGCTCCAGTTTTCTGGGAACAGCCCACTGTGCACCTGGGGGCCTGGGTCCCAGGGAGTGCTGGCTCCCAGCAGCAGAAGCAGTTTTCTGACCTGGCAACCCAGGGAACACCAAGTACAACTTGGAAGATCAGTGGGGTAACCTCTGCCAGAGTGTGTGGGAGCCAGCAGGGCCCTCAATACAGCCACAGCCACCAACATGCCCTCAGCATAGCCCATATCCCAGAAAACAGAAACAGGTGCACAGAGCCTCCCAGTAGCAAGCCACCTGGCAGCTATGACCAGAGTGTTCAGTCCATGGAAGGTAAGGGAGTGGAGGGAGACTGTTGAGGTCTCTCCTCTGGCCCTGGACTCTTATGCTTTATCCATAATCAGGCCCTAGTCACAGTCTGGGAGTCCCCATTGCCATCCACAAACCACAGCATAGGCAGGAGAGCAATCAGAGAGCCTCACGTAAGACCTTGAAGGAACTGAGATCCTTGTGGGGGTGTCCCAATAATTCTCAAAAGCTTAGGAAGCACCCCAAACTAGACCAAAAGCTGAGGAAATGAATAAACAGAAAAAAAAGGAACTTGACCACAGACAATTACTTTAGTCCCATGGAGGATCAAAACACACACTCAGAGGATGAGAAAGTTCCAACTTCTGCAACTAAAGACTCCAAGAAATATAGAAGTTGGTCTTAGACTATTTCAGAGCTCACAAAAGATTTTGAAAATTGGGGTGGCTAGGTGGTGCAGTAGATAGAGCACCGGCCCTGGAGTCAGGACAACCTGAGTTCAGATCTGGCCTCTGAAACTTAATAATTACCTAGCTGTGTGGCCCTGGGTAAGCCACTTAACCCCATTTGCCTTGCAAAAAAAATCCTAAAAGATTTTGAAAATCAGGGAAGGGAGAGAGAGGAAAAATTGAGAAGAGAAATGAGGGAGATACAGGAAAAACATGAGAACCAAGTTAATAGCTTAGTCAAGGAGATCCAAAAAAAAGCTGAAGACAATAATGTACTAAAAATTAGTTTAGGTCAAATGGATAAAAAAAAAAGTTCCAAAAGTATTTAATGAGGAGAAAATACCTTAAAAAGCAGATTTGGCCATATGGTAAAGGAGATAAGAAAGCTCTCTGAAGAAAACAAATCCTTCACATGTGGAATGGAGTTAAAGGAAGCTGATGACTTTATGAGGAATCAAGACACAATAAAACAATATCAAAAGAATGAAAAACTAGAAGAAAATGTGAAATATTGAAAAAAACAACATATCTGGAAAACAGAAACAGGAGAGACAATTTAAAAATTATTGGGCTAGTTGAAAGTCATGATCAGGAAAAGAGCCTTGACTTCATTTGTAAAGAATGTCTACAGGAAAATTATGCTGATATCCTAGAAGCATTGGGTAAAATAGAAATTGAGGGAATCTCCTACTGAAGAGATCCAAAAAAAAAAAATAACCCAGGAATATTGTAGCCAAGTTCCAGAACTCCCAAGTCAAAGAGAAAATTCTACAAGCAGCCAGAACAAAACATTTCAAATATTGTGGTGCTGCAGTCAGGATTACCCAGGACTTAGCAGCCTCCATTTTAAGAGCTTATAGGGCTTGAAATATAATATTCTGGAAGGCAAAATAGCTTGGGATGCAGCCGAGAATCAACTACCCAGCAAAACTGAACATCCTCTTTCTAGGGAAAAGATGGACTTTCAGTAAAACAGGGGAATTTCGGATGTTCCTGTTGAAATGACCAGAGCTGAACAGAAAGTTTGATCTTCAAGTACAGGACTCAGGTGAAGCGTAGAGAGGGTGGACAAGAAGGGTAAATTATGAGGGATTTAATGGTGTTGAATTGTGTGTATTTCTCCATGGGCAGATGATACTGTTAATACTCATATGAGCCTTCTCATTTATTAGAGCAGTTAGCAGGAGGTTTTATAGTTGAGACATAAAAGAAAGCTGAATTTGAAGGTATAATATATTTTTTAAATGGAGTCAATGGGTGAAAAGGAAATGTACTGGGAGAAAGGAGAGGCAGAATAGACTAAGATAATTCATGTAAAAGAGTCAAGAAATAGCTTTTGCAATGGAAGGGGGAAGGTGAGAGGGGGATGAGGAAGCCTCATTCTCATCAGAAATGGCTCAAAAAGGAAACAACATTATACATACATACATACATACATACATATATATATATATATATATATATATATATATATATATATATATTTAATAGGGCATAGAAATCTAGAAGAAAAATGAGAGAAAGGGGACAGGTGGAAGGCGGGGGGGAGGCAGGGGACAAGGTGAGAAAGTATGTTATGGGAGAGAATAGTCAGATATAATACTTTTATTTTTTGCAAGATAATGGGACTGGATGGCCTGTCCTGGACATGGGGAGGGGTGGGTGCTGGGTCTCTGGGGTGGGATGTAGGCTTGGGGCCTTTTGGCCCTGGGGTCTGTCTGCTGTGCCACTTGGCTGTCCCACAGCACACTTTTGATGAGGGACAGAGTGAAAATAGAAAGTACAATTATTGGTAGTGGGGAGAAATGGATGGAGGGAATTACAATCAGCAGCATCAACTGTGGAAGTAACTTCTCTGATGGACTATCCAGCACAAGACAGAGCTGATAGTATCAGAACAGAGACTGAAGTACATTTTTTTCTCTTTCAGTTTATTTCTTGTGAGATTTTTTATTTTTGTGGGGGGAGAGGGGATTGATTATGTTTACTCACAACAAGACTATTTTAGTAATGTATAAATAAAAAAGTAAAATTAATAAAAAAGAAAATCAAAAAATACAAGAAACTGATCAAAGAATAAATCTTAGAAACAACAGATTTCATGGAAGAAAATTACAATGTGGAGTCAATGTTTCATGACTTATGAGCTGTAGCTAAAGCAGTCCTTAAAGGGAAAAATTTGTCTCTAAATTTTTTCATCACAAAATAAAGTATAGATAAATTAATCTGTCATATAGCTAAAAACTAGGGAAGCAAAAGATAAAAAAGAAAGCAATAAATAAACTTCAAATTAGAAATCCAAAAATCAAAGAAGAGTTTAAAAAAATTGAATGCAAAAACAGAAAAAAAACCCTTTATTTTGGCAAAACTTAGAGGTATTTTTTAACTTATAAATTAATAATAATTATTGTAATCACCTCCCCTGAGTTTTAAAAGAGAGAATACCAAACTGTTGGTATCCAAAAAATGAAAAGGAATTCATAGCAGTTGAAAATGAAATTATCAAAAATTATTTTGCCTAATAATATGCCTTAAAACAGATAAATTGGATGCAGTGAATATTTCCAAAAATATCTAAGGTAAGGGCAGCTAGGTGGCACAGTGGAGTCAGTAGGACCTCAGTTCAAATGTGACCTCAGACACTTAATAATTACCTAGCTATGTGAGCTTGAACAAGTCACTTAACCCCATTGCCTTAAATGTAAAAAAATTTTTTTAAATATCTAAGCTACTCAGTTTAACAGAACAAGAAATTCATTATTTAAATAATTCAATATCAGAAAAAAGAAAAAAGTCATAAACTTCATTGGGGGTTGGAGGAACAGGACCACATAGATTTGCATGTAAGTTCTATTACACATTCAAGGAAATATTAATCCCAGTATTATATAAACTGCAAAAACTGGAAGTAAAGGGTTTTCAAACCATTTCTTTGATAGAGATGCTCTTCACACTTAAACCAAGGAGAAACAATGATGAAGAAGATAAAAACCATAGTCCAGTTTTCTTTTTTTAAATTGATGCAAAAATATTAAATAGAATGTTAGCAAAAAGGATACAACACATTAAATATATTTTCACTATGACCAGGTTGAATTTCTATCAAGCATGTAGAATTGGTTTACTATAAGGAAAACTGTAGGCATCATAGGTCATTCAATAATAAAACTCATGTGAGTATATCAGTATGTGATGAACATTTTGACACTCCAACATCCATTTCTGTTTTTAAAAAATTAGAAAGTTAGGAATAAATGACCTTTTCTTAATCTGAATGGTAATTACTAAAAATTAAGGGCCAACATTTTGTGCAGTTAGATAAAAGACTGTGACTAATGGTTTATACAGTGAACTCAAAAAAAAATTAATGGAAACAATTTCAACAAAGTTAGAGGGTATTTTTTTTAAGAAACCACATAAATCATCAGAATTTCTTTATATTACCAACATAGCACAGCAGGAAGAGCTAAAAGTGAAATTCTATTCAAAATAATTAAGAAGCAATCATCAGAATGATTTGTTACTGATTTAAAAAACAGACAAATCAGTCAAACAGATTAAGTACACAATGTATTGAAAAATAAATTTTATTTTTTATTTAGTACCATATAGTTTAATACCCTAAGTTGGCAACTCCTGATGTAAGATCTCAATTTTCAATAAATCTACTGGGAAAACTGAAAAGTAGCCTGGCAAAAATTAGGTATAAAATGTCATTCTTACTAAATGCCAAGATAAATTAGTACATTACTTAACTGTAAAAGATCTGAAAAAAGCAAGAAAGTGCCTTTAATAGCTATGAATAAAAGGGAATTTCATAACCAAACAAGGGATAGAGG
The DNA here is from genome assembly GCF_037893015.1 of Macrotis lagotis. Lineage (NCBI taxonomy): Eukaryota > Metazoa > Chordata > Mammalia > Peramelemorphia > Peramelidae > Macrotis > Macrotis lagotis. Next base: position 360,061,765 of record NC_133658.1, on the reverse strand, counting down.
ATCACAAAACATGGACACTTTTGATTAAATTTAAAAAGGTTTTGCTCAAATAAAACCAGTACATCTAAAATTAGAAGGGAAACAGTTAACTAGGAGGGAAATCTTTATTTAACATTTCTTTGATAAAGGTCTTTCCATCCTTGTTTTTCTGCATTAGCAAAAGTTTTTGTTTGTTTTTTGGTCTTAATACATGGTAAGTTTTTGTAAAGTTATGTAAATATATGTATTTCTTTCTGTTCTCATTCATTCAAATGAGATGATAGTTATAAAACACATGTATGACCTGGCACATAGTTGGTGCTTAATAAATGTTAATTTAATAATTGTAGAAGGCCTGTCATATGTAACTTCTAAAATTCTGTTGACTTTTTAAAATTGCTTTTTGTTGTTAGTCTTAAGTTTGAAAGGACTACATACTATTGTTTTACTATTTCCCCCTATAATTTAGCTTTTTCTTTAATTATTTAGATACCGGGCTATTGCTTTATATATGTTAAGTACTGATATTCATTTTCTATGGTACTGTTCAGCATAATATAAGTTCCCTTTGTATCTTTTTTGAGTTTATTTTTGCTGTTTTCTGATTGCTTCTTCTGCTTCCTTTTTTTAAAAAAATGTCAAATGTTTGGGCTTTTTTTAAATAAACAACTTATTATTGGATTCTGCTTTCTGAATACACTCTGCTGTCCCCTTATTTTATAGGTGAGTTCACCCTATTCACAGTCATACTTATTCTCATTGATCTTTTTCACTCCATCCTGTTCTTTTAAATTTTCCCCCTTCTTTTTTTACTCTTTGCTCCCTGATGTTTCCTTACAAAGGGAGAGAAGAGAGACCCTGTTATGGGGAGGGAAGGGTGAGAAGAGCTAGGTAGAAAAATATAGAACTCAAAACCTAAAAAAAAAAGATGAATGTTAAAAAATATCTTTGCATGTAATTGAAAAAATAAAAAAAGCCCCCTGCTCTTTATCTGCCCAGAGCTTAATCACTGATAGACATTTCTTTTTTTCCTTTTAAACCCCTCTTCATAATCCATCCTTAGGGCTAGAGTTTGTTTTACTTTTGACTAAACCCTTCCTTGATATGTCTTTACCTTTTCCCCCCATTCTTGCCCCCTACATATTCTCTTATTTCTGAGTTGAATTTTATGTATTTCTCTACCCATCTTTGTATTGGATATTTTACTCTACTTTGATCAGTTTAGATGAAAGTTCAGTTCAATTGTCAAATATTTCTCCCACCATCTTCTTAGTTTCTTCACTTATTCCAGGTAATACATGATTAAGATAAGTTTCCTTTCCTGTCCTCCTTCTCTTCTTAGTCTTTCCCCTCCCATTAAAATGCTTCTAAGTCTTTCAATAACCCCTAATTCCACTAGGGTTCTGAAAGTACAATTTTTTTCTCCTCATATTAGAATACTAATATTTCATCTTTGTTATGTTCCTTTCAATTGCTCATTTGAATTTAGCTTTTTTTATTTTTCTCTTGACTTTGTATTTACTTTGTATTTAATCCTTGGTTTTTAGTAATTGTCATTCAGATTGATTTACTCAGTTCATTTTTTATAAGGAATAATCTGAAATCCATTATCTTATTGAAATTCTATTCCCCACCCCCCAGTAAGATTGAATTCAGTTTTACTGGTAACTTATTCTTGGTTGTAAGTCTGTATGTCTTTTGCTTTTGGAACATTGTGTTCCAAGCTCTACCTCCTTTGAAGTAGTAACTTTTAAATAATATAGATCATGGTTTTTCCTTTTTATTGCTTGAAATTTTTATTCCTGGCTTAATTAACTATTTTCTCTGACCTAGGAGCCTTGGATTTTTTCTGTGATGTGTCTGGGAGTTTTCCTTCTGGAATTTATTTCCTAAAATGACTGGTAGATTCTTACTATTTTCACTTTGCCCTCTGGTTTAATGGATGTGACCATTTTCTTTTATGATCTTTTGAAATATGATATCCAAGCTCTTTTCTTGAATGTGGCTTTCAGGTAGTTCAGTGATTCTTAAATTATTTTCCTTGATCTGTTTTCTGTATTTTTTATTAGTAACAGTAGTGGAGCCATCATAGTTGGACTCAGGCTTTCATTAGTAGATATATCATCTAATAACTATCTAAAGTAGTTAAAGTACCTGGACCTCAACAAATATATATAGAGGAGGAAGGAATAGTTCCACAGAATTGACAAACTGTTTTTACCTATTCTTTCATTTCCTGTCACCACAGCTATCAAAAAAAAAAAAATAGAGAAAACTTTTTTAAAAGAGTGTTTCTATTAATAGTAAAAGGTATAGAAAATATAAGAGTTCTATTGTTCTGGATGTTAAAAGTGTGTTTGACTTTGGACAAAATGTAGCTTCCAACATTCTCCTTAAACAAAAAGAACCACAAATTCATTCCAATCATACCAAAGTCTGTGACAGGTGTAATAACGGAGACAACCTGCAGAGAATTAACACTAAACCAGTCATAAAACAGGAAGACATATGCTTAAATAAGGGATTTGCCAGGGTTACAGAGATTCTCATGCAGAGTCCAAACAGAAGAATTTTTTTCAATGACATTTTCCCACATGCTCCTATTTGCAAATGATTTTAAAATTGATATTATGCCTCAAATTGGCACTGTAATCAAGGAATCACAAAATTTCCTTGACACTGAGTTGATAGATCACCTAGACCAAAGATTACCTGAACAAAAATTATTCTAGACTATTCCTAACAAGTAATATCTACTCTCTGCTTGAAGGCCTTTTTATTTCATTTATTTAAAGCAATGGGATTAAGTGATATGCCCAAGGTCACACAGCTAGGGAATTATTAAATGTCTGAAGCCGAATTTGAACTCAGGTCTTCCTGACTCCAGAGCTGGTGCTCTATCCACTGGGCCACCTAGCTGCTCCAGTGATGTATTTATCATTTTGATCAATTAGATTTTTTTTTCTTATATTAATCTGGATTCTCCTTCTACAACCCATTATTTAACTTTTCTTCTGAAGACTGAATATCCTTAATTCTTTTTTCTTTTATTTAGTATTTATTTATTCTCATTTTGTACAAATAATGTTTTTTATACATTAATAAAATATTCTTGTTTAAGAATAAACAAAATACCCCCTCCCCCAAAAAAATATAGATTTACTTGAGCAATAAAGTAAAGGGGAGAGGAAAAAAAAGTAAAATTAAAATTAAAAAAATAATAGTAATAATTGTAGGTTTGACCAGGTGCCGCAGTGGATGGAACACCAGCCCTGGAGCCAGGAGCACCCGAGCCCACATCCAGCCCCGTACACCCAACAATCATCCAGCTGTGTGACATGCAAGCCACCCCAACCCCACTGCCCTGCAAAAACCCCCCAAAAAGAAAAAAAGACCCAAAATAAAATAAAATAGTAATAATAGTAGGGGGCAGTTAGATGGTGGACAGAGCACTGACCCTTGAGCCAGGAGCACCTGGGTCCAAATGCAGCCTCAGACACCCAACAAATCACCCTGATATGTGGCCTCAGGCAGGCTACCCAGCCCCATTTGCCCTGCACCCCCCAAAATAATAATAATAATAATAATAATAATAATAAATGTGTTTCAGTCTGTGTTCCAACACCACTAACTCTGTCACAGGTGGATCACATTCTTTAGGATAAGTCCATCACAAGTTACTTCCATATTTTTCCACCATTGCCATTGTTGATCACAACTCCCTCCTTTCATATTTCTCCACTACCATGTACTATATTTCCTCTCTCCTTTCACTCTGATTCTGCTGTAGGGTAGCTGAGTGGTGCAGCAGACAGTTCCCTGACCCTAGGGCCAAGAGGCCCCGAGCCCCCATACCACCCCTTAGGCCCAGCATCCACCTGGCCCTGTGGTCCCATCCAATCCCAGCCCCTTGCAAGAAGTAAAAAAGAAAATGTGTTATATCTGACCACTCTCCCCCCATGGTCCATCCTCTCCTCCATCATTCACGTCCCCACCCCTTCCCCCTGCCCCACCCCTTCTTACTCCAGATATCTATACCCCATTGAGTATATATGCTGTTTCCTCTCCTAGTCACCTCTGATGAGAGCAAAGATTCCCTCATTCCCCCTTGCCTTCCCCCCTTCCATATCATTGCAATAGCTCATTGTAATAAAAAAAAATCTTATTATATGAAATATCTTGGCCTATTCCCTCTCTCCTTTTTCTTTCTCCCATTACATTTCCCTTTTTTCTATTGACTCCATTTTTATACCATATTTTATCTTCAAATTCAGCTTTCTCCTGTGCTTCATCTATAAAAGCTCCTTCTACTTGTTCTGTTAATTGAGAAGGTTCATATGAGTATTATATCAGTGTCATTTTTCTATACAGGAATACATGCAGTTCATCATCATTAAGTCCCTCATATTTTCCCCTTCTCCTCCAATCTCTATGATTCACCTGAGTCCTGTATTTGAAGATCAAACCTTCTGTTCAGCTCTAGCCATTCCAACAGGAACATTTGAAATTCCCCTGCTTCATTGAAAGTCCATCTTTTTCCCTGGAAGAGGACATTCAGTTTTGCTGGGTAGTTGATTCTCAGTTGTATTCTAAGCTCTTTTGCCTTCCAGTATATTATATTCCAAGCCCTACAAGCTTTTAATGTAGTTGCTGCTAAGTCCTGTGAGATCCTGATTGCAGTTCCACAATATTTGAATTGTGTCCTTCTGGCTGCTTATAATAGTTTCTCTTTGACTTGGGAGTTCTGAAACTTGGCTATAATATTCCTGGGTGTTGTTTTGTTTGGATCTCTTTCTTGGGGAGATCAGTGGATTCTCTTCATTTCTATTTTGCCCTCTGCTTCTAGGATATCAGGGCAATTTTTCTGTAGTAATTCTTTGAAAATGATGTCAAAGCTCTTTTCCTGATCATGACTTTCAGGTATTCCAATAATTTTTAAATTATCTTTCCTAAATCTGTTTTCCATATCAGTTGTTTTTTCAGTGAGATGTTTCACATTTTCTTCTAATTTCTCATTCTTTTGGTTTTGAAGTATTGAGTCCTGATTTCTCATAAATTTATCAATCTCCCTGAGTTCTATTCTTTTTCTGAAGGATTTGTTTTCCTCAGAGAGCTTTCTTATTTCTTTTTCCATCTGGCCAACTCTGCTTTTTAAAGTATTCTTCTCCTCAATAACTTTTTGAACTGTTTTATCCATTTGACCTAAGCTGGTTTTTAGCATACTATTTTCTTGAGCATTTTTTGGATTTCCTTGACTAAGCTGCTGACTTCATTTTCATGTTTTTCCTGCATCTCTCTCATTTTTTTCCCCAGTTTTTCTTCTAACTCCCTCATTTGATTTTCAAAGTCTTTTTTGAGCTCTGTCATAGCCTGAGCCCAATTTCTGTTTTTCTTGGAGTCTTTAGGTGCAGGAGCTTGTGCTTCCTCATCTTCAGATTGAGTGTTTTGAGCCTTCTTGGGCTCACAGGCAAAATATTTCTTAGTGGTGTTCCTGTTTTTTCTCTGTTTACTCATTTTCCCAGCCTGAGCCTGTTTTGGGGGTGCTTCCTGAGCTTTTGGGACACTCCCAAAAGGATCTCAGTGTGTGAGGCTCTGCCCTCTCTCCTGGTCTGTGGATGACCATAAGCGCCCCCCTCTGCCACAGGGCTGAGGTGGGGGAGGCCTGCTGTTCTATAGGGGGGCCTAGACTGTGATCAGGATCTGAATGTGGTCAGAACCTCAGCGTCCTGTTCCAGGGACAGAGGACAGAGCTGGGCAGTCTCTCTGCTCCCTTCCTAGGCTCAGAGCACTCATGCCCTGGGTGCTCCTGCTTACCTCCTTCTGTTTCCTGTTCCTGGATCTGGGCTGCCACTTGACCATGTTGCTGGCTGTGTGCCCTGAGGGCTGGGCTTCAAGTGCTCACTCTGGCAGAGGTCCCCCGCTGTTCCCCCAAGTTGTGCCCAGTGCTCCCCGGGGCGTAGGTCAGGAAACACCCCTGCTGCTATGAGCCATGGCTCCCAGCACCCTGGAGCTGCCTCCAGGAGGCTGAAGTTCTTTCGCTCTGCAGGCTACCCCTCCAACCCCAGGGAACAGAACCTTTCCACTCTTTTCCAGGTTACTTTGAGTAGGAGAACTGCCTCACTGGGTCCCTCTGTTTATTCTATCTCTGGAAATTTTAGTTAGAGTCCTTAGTTTGTAAGTTTTATGAGAGAGCGCCTAAGATAGGATCTCTCTTGTCACCATCTTGGCCCCACCCCATCCTTAATTCTTTTAACCAATCATCATAGGACAATTTTGAGTCTTCTCACTGTTATCTTTGTCCCTTTCTGACCCCTTCTCCAGCTTGTTTATGTCCTTCCTAAAATGTGTTACCTAGAACTGAACATTTTTCTATACATTTCTCTCCAAGGTTGAGTACAGAATACAAAATACCTTCTTCAACCCATCTTTGATAAGATATTTTTTATGGCCCTGGGCTTGAACACATCTCTTTTAAAGGAGTTCAATATATAATATTCTACTTTTGGATAGCTCTAAAAATTGGTCATTAACTCCAGGTTTAGTCAAAATCTAGCAACCTGTTACTTCTTTCCCTATTCCCTCCCCCTTATTGTTCCTAGAAATGTCCTCTGAAGCTAAACAGAATGATCACTTGCTCTTGCATATGAGTTTTTAAAAATTTGAAACCATTACCTTTGCCTGGTACCTCAAAGGGTTTTAGCAATGGGCAAACATTTTAAAGAGGAATTAGAAACAAAAAAAGTCATTGACCATGCATCATCTAATTTTTCTCTTGAGCGAATTAACATTTTATTTTGATAATTGCCATTAAAATATGATTACTTAGAAGCAATCCAGCATTATCCTATTTTACCTCATTGCCAAAATTATCATATCAATTATGATTGCAGAACTATCATATCTAAATGTAAGAATTTATAGCTACATTAATGTGGTAGGTCATAGTGGTTTTAATACTGCACAAAAAATTTGACTTTGTAATGTTTCTAAGTATTTAATTCTCTGATATAACATGTTCAAATTTTCTGCTCTAAGATAGAGCTCACAGCCATTTCTAGTCTCCACTAAAATTATATTTTCTTATGTGATTGTTAGCGTAGCCCCTTACAAGATCCTTCATACATAGGGACTTAAATTACTTTTTAATTTCCCATTTTTCCTCAGAAAGAAGAAATAACCTTTTTTAGCTATTATTTTCTAAGCTGAATCACTCTGAAACAGACCATTTTACTTTCTTCTACCAGTGCAGTTAACTGTACTAATAATTTTTATTATTGTAATTAGTAACAGTATAGATATACTCTGTTGTACTCCTTGGTTCTTTATTCTCATCTTCTTGACTGAAATTACTGAGTTAGAATTCTCCCTTTATTGAAAATGCAGCATCCCATTTCACTTCTATAATCAACACTTTATAAAATGATGAGTTAAATAGATTTTAAAATAATATTTTTGTGAGGGATCATAAAAGAAAAGTCTTGGACTTAATTTCTTTATTTTTTGAATTTGTATTCCCATTCCCAGTGCTTATTGATTGATTAAATAGAGAAGAAAACAAAAGCAAACAAATCTTGCCTTGAAGGAGTGTTTATTCAATTAACTAGAGGAGACAATGTTTACATATATGTGTATACATATTCATAAAAATGTATGTATATACAAGATACATAAAAACCAATACACGGTAACCTTGGATGGGCTATCACTAGCAGCTTGGAAGAACCAGGAATAGCCTCATGCAAAAAGTATTCCTTTCATTGAGACTTGAAGGAAAGAAGGAATACTAAGTGATGGAAGACAAGAGAGAACATTTGGGAGCATAAGCTAGTGCAAAGACATGGAAAAAGAGATGGAGTGTTGTAAAGAACAGTAAATTTCAGATTAGTGTGACTAAATCATAGAATGTATATAGGGCAATAATGTATAAGAGGACTGAAGAAAAAGAGCAGGTTGTAAAAACTTTATATATAATTAAAAGTTTATTTAATCCTAGAAGAAATAAGGAGGCATAGGAGTTATATTGACAGTTTTAGGAAAATTGCTTTGGCAGTTATGTGGAGAATGATTTTATGATTTAAGAGTTATCTGTTGGAATAGCCCAGATAAGAGATGATGAGGATCTGAACTAAAGTAGGACTGTGTAAAAGTATAGAGAAGGTGATGATTGTGAGGTTTTGTGTTGAAAAAAATTTATAGCTTGACAATTAATTGGATTATGTGATGATGTAAAAGAAAGTTAAGTATCAGAAATGAAACCAAGTTTGAACCTGGGTGATTAAAAGATTGAAGGTACTTACCCTTAACAGAAATAAGAAAGTTCAGAAAAGGATTGGATTTGGGAGAGGGGAGATGTGGTAAAGTAATGAGTTTGAGATGCCTGAAGGTCATCCAGTTCAAGATATCTAATAAGAGGCTAGTGGTTCAGAACTAAGGTTCAGAAGAAATGCTTAGGATTAAGAATTTCAGGTAATGGGGGCAGCTAGGTGGTGCAGTGGATAGAGCACCAGCCCTGGAGTCAGGAAGACCTGAGTTCAAATCCAGCCTCAGACACTTAATAATTACCTAGCTGTATGACCTTGGGCAAATCACTTAACCCCATTGCCTTTCCAAAAAAACCCCTTAAAAACAATTTCCAGTAGTTAAGACCTCTTTCTGTCCCTCAATTCATCTGCTACATATCTTCCATTCTAGCTAGATTGTGATCCCCTTCCCCATCCTACCCTTAGAAAAGTAACCAAAAGACTGCTTCACTCCAATCTTCCTTGGTATTACCCAATTCCCAAGAGATAGATGTTGGGAACACTTGGCCCCTTACATTGCTTAGATAAGGAAGAAATCATTCACTACAATCCTTGCAGTAAGTTGGTATGTTGCTGAACCCCTCAACGTTCATGCCACATTTCCCATCTGTAGCACCCCCCCATCATTTTATTTAATGAACAAAAATCTATTTCTTTTCCTCCTCCCTAGACCTATCATTTGTCTTAATAGACAGAATGTTTTTTCATCAGTCCTGAAATTTTGAATGATTTTCATACTGATCATATTTAGAGTTTTCAAAGTTGTTTTTATATAAATTGTTTCTGCTTCTATTCATTTCACTTTTTGTTGGTATATAAAAGTCCTCAAAGTTAATCATTTTCATAATATTGATATTATGTGTAAATTATTCCATTTCTGTTCACTTCACTCCAAATCAGTGTGCATATTAATCTTTGCTTATTTCTTACAGCACAGTAATAATCCATCACATTTGTATATCACAACTATTCCTCATTTGTTGAACTTTCAATTAATTTCTATTTTTTTGACACCACAAAAAGGGCTACTATAGATAGATAAAGGACATTTTTCTCTTTGATCTCCTTTCACCAAAAGCTTAACAGTGGTATATATGAGTCAAAAGACATTGTATTATTTAGAAATTTTACATATAATTCCAAATTGCTTTCCAGAATGGTTATACCCATTCACAGGTCCACTGATAGGGCATTAAAGTACCTTTTTGCCCACAGCCCTTCCAAAATTTATCATTCTTTTTTTTCATTATCTTTTCCATAGATGTGAGAAGGTATTTCAGAATTCTTTAATTTATATCTCTAGTTAGTAATGATTTGGAGCATTTTTAAAATATTACTGTAGGTAATGTGTATCTTTGAACTGTTTTTTTCATATCCTTAGGCTGTTTATTAATTTGAAAATAGCTTTTATTCTTATGAATTTGAATCATTTCCTTAAATATTTTGGAATTGACACTATACTGAAGAAACTTGGCCACAAAGATTTTTTCTTTTTTAATTAATAGGAATGTTGATAAGCTACCTGACCAAACTCCTCCTTCATAGTTTAACACACTCCCACCCAGTTAGACCCTTCCTATCCCAATGATTCTGAACTCCAGCTATCATTAATCAGATTCTGTTTTCTATTCTTCTTTATCCTTATCACCTCAACCCAGCCCTCCCAATACCCTCCTCTGAAGCTATCCACCTCTTCCACTGTATTTTCTGTAATACCTCTTCATAGGTAACAAACTTAGTTCCATCTTAAATTCTGTCCTTTCTCATTCTTTACATTTTTGGCCTCTAATTCAGACCTGACTCTCTCCTGAGAACATAGTCTCTCTCACCACCTTACTGAGCATTTTCATTTATTCCCTTCCCCATCTTCCATCATTTAATTTATTTACCAAGCAGGGAAGGATAAGTGTTGGAATCACTTCTAGTTTAGAATATGACCTCATTATAAAATCTCACAAAATAATGGATACTTATTATATCAAGATGTATTTATACAATTAATTTGGAGAATATCATTTTTTTTAGTATTTTACAAGGCAGTAGGGTTAAGTGACTTGCTCAAGGTCACACAGCTAGGTAATTATTAGTTATCTGAGATCAGATTTGAACTCAGGTTCTCCTGACTCTAGGGCCAGTGCTCTATTCACTATGCCACCTAGCTGCCCAATATTATCATTTTTAATATTAATTTTACTCATCCATGGAATGAGTGTTTCTCCAGTTAATTAGGTCCTCTTTTATTTTGGCCATTATAGTTTTATAGGTGTCATAAAACAGGTCCTATGTATTCCCAGGTAGGTTAATTACCAGCTATTTGATAGTTTCTATTATTGTAAGGGAGAAATTTTTTTTATATTGTCTTGAATTTATTTACAAGCAAATAAGAATGTCTTTGATTACAAGTTGATCCTACAACTTGCTAAATTCATCTATTTTCTCTTTTAATATTTTGGTTGAGCCAGCTGGATTTTCTAGTTAAATTATCATGTTATTTGCAATAATGATATTTTTAACTTTCTTTCACATGTTAATCTCCTGAATATCTTTTCCTTGGCATATTACAGTTGCTAGGATTTCCAATACTATGTCAAATAAGAGAATAAAAAGTTTTACTTCATACCTATTTTTAGTAGGAAATGCTTTTAATATTTTCCATTCTATATTATGATAGCTCTTGGCTTAAAAAGAGATATTTTTATGTATTGGAAAAATATCCCATGATATCTTATTTTTTTGTGGTTTTATCATCAATATTCAAATGAAAATGATTTTTCTACATGTTTATTTGTCTTGTTGTGTTATTAGGTTTTTTTCTTTTTTTAAATTTTGGTCTTTTTTTGATGTTGATTAGCTTTGATTTTGTTTAATCCTGACTTGGTCATGATTAATACGTTTCCTAATGCACTGCTGTATTCTATTGGCTAATATTTGTTGCTAGATTTTTTTATCTATATTCATTAGGAAGATTAGTTTATAATTTTCAGTGTAATGTTTAAAATTTTCAGGGTATATTTTAATTCTGCACTATATACCTACCATGGACTTTATTACTCTCAGAGATTTTTTTTTTTTAGGTTTTTGCAAGGCAAATGGGGTTAAGTGGCTTGCCCAAGGCCACACAGCTAGGTAATTACTAAGTGTCTGAGACCAGATTTGAACCCAGATACTCCTGACTCCAGGGCCAGTGCTTTATCCACTACGCCACCTAGCTGCCCCTTACGCCACCTAGCTGCCCCTACTCTCACAGATTTCTAAATACTCTTCCCTCTCTATCCTTTCTGTCACTTTCTGCAGTAGCAAATATCAAATGATCTTTTGATGAATCATTTAATCTGAAATTTTAAGTTATAAAAGGTGACAGCAAATGGAAGAGTAACTTAAATTTCTCCTGTTTATTTACTTTATAGCTAGATGTCGGCTTAGTTGTCACTCAGTGACACATCTTCTTGTTTTGCAGGAACAGGAGATATCGTGGCTGTAATGATTACAGAACTGAGGGGTAAAGACATTTTGAGTTATCTGGAGAAGAACATCTCTGTACAAATGACAATTGCTGTTGGAACTCGCATACCAGCAAAGAACTTTAGTCGTGGCTCTCTTGTCTTTGTGTCAATATCCTTTATTGTTCTGATGATCATTTCTTCAGCATGGCTGATCTTTTACTTCATACAAAAGATCAGGTACACAAATGCCCGAGACAGGAACCAGGTGAGTTGCCCATTCTCTTCAATATCAATGCTTGAGAACTATGTTATATGACAAAGAATATTTAATCTTTTTTACTTCTGTTTTTAACCTTTTAACTTTTTGAGTTGCAAATTTTTCTCCTTCCCTCCCTTCCCAAGACAGGAAGCAATCCAATATAGGTTAAACATGTACCATCATTTTAGACATATTTCCATATCAGTCTTATGAAAGAAGAATCAGAAAAACCATGAGAAAAAAAAACCTGGGAGACCATTCAGAAAGCTATTACAATAGTCCAGACAGGATGTGATTAGGATCAGATCTGGTCTCTGACTGACAGAAAAAGGGAACATGTGAAGTGCCATAGAGGCAGCATTAACAAAACTTATAATGAGAAGAGCAGGGAGAAGAATGAAGAGAAAAAGATGACTCTGAGGTTACAAGCTTAAGTGACTTAAAAGAATGATGGACCCTCAATAGAAATAGGAAAGTTTGGAGGAGGGATTGATTTAGAGGGAAAGATGAGTTCTGTTTTTGGATAAGTTGAATTTGAGGTATTGGGAGATACCCAACAGGCTTGTTAGAGTTTTAAAACTGAGGTTCAGAAATGAAATTAGGGGTGTGTGTGTGTGTGTGTGTGTGTGTGTGTGTGTGTGTATGTATGTATGTATGTATGTATGTATATGCCAGGAGGACCTAAATTCAAATCTGACCTCAGATACTTAATAATAACTCAGCTATGTGGCCAACCCCACCCCCCAAATTATCTTGCAAAAGCCAAAAAAGAAAGAAAATCAGAATGAGTCATTTTTCTAGCCAGGACAACTTAAGAATACAGAGAGTTCTATAAATACTGCTGACAGTTCTGGTAAAAGTTATCAGTTATGAGCAATTATGATTTCTTTCCTCTTTCTGACTGAGTTTAGAAATCTCAAGATTTCAACTCTTAAGAAAATAAAATCTCTTTTGGGCTAATTTGCTATTTTCATTTAGATTCAGACAGCTCCCATGCCATTAGTTAAAGATTAAACATAATATAATGGAAAGACAACTTGGTAAAATCACAAAACTTAGGTTCTACTGTTGGATCTGCTTTTTACTAACTTACTTGATATCTCTGAACCTGTTTTCCTCATCTACAAAATGGAGATAACATCCATCTTCTGTCTGCCTTATAGTACTGTTTTGAGGATCAGATCAAATGAAGTAATGACTATAAAAGCTTAAAGCCATTTAAATATAAATGTTTATTTTTTTCATGTTCTCTAATAAATAGCAGTTAATCCTGGGGTATAAGTGAAAGTCCGAAATCTACACATTTCTAGAAATAATGTGTCCTTCAGGTGCTTCTGCCTTGTGCCCTTTATGATCAGGATGCTCTCCTGGATGCTGTTTCATCAAACTCTCAGCTGTGGTTCATGCCATTTCCTCCTTAGCTGTGAGCCTCAAGGGGTTTATGGAAGAAGTCCCCCAAACTATGTCCATCCCCCTCCAGTTCTAAAATCATGGCCTTTAATATGATCAGTCAAAACGCCTCTACCATTATATCCTGCATGGAGAGTCCCTTTTACTTTTCCCCTGTAACTTTCTGGACAAAAGTACCCCTCCTTCCCTACTATTCCACTATATATTAGTACTCCTCTCCCTTTGAGAATACAAGCTCTTTAAATAAAAGGACTTTCTCTGCTTTTGTATTTTGTCACCAGTACTTAGTAAGCATTTAATAAATGCTTTTTTGTTCATTCTTCAGTCTAGTAACAAAGTAAAAAAAGAAAAAAGAAAAAAATTGGGTTAAGCATAGAATAAACTGTTCAAGTTGAACTTTGGCTCTCTACTTCTTTTTAAATTTTATATTATTTTCAATTCTGCAATTTAACACCAAAAAAAGAATGCTTTCATATATATAGCATAACACACACAAAATAGGTGAAATTATGAATCTCTTTTTCATATTATTTGCTTTTTAAAAAAAGTTTACAATTATTTCCACACATTATTTTCAAAACTTTCTTGCTTTGTGCTTCCTTCTGAACTTCTTTCTGTTGTATTCTGTGTATTTTTAAAATAAAATATTTCAGTAGTTCTTTCTGGAGGTGGATGGAAGGGGAATATCACAATGGCTAACTTCCCCATCCTTCAATATAAAAACCTAGAAAAGGGGTGGGGAAGCCCTTTTAATAGTGAAGCAATAGAAATCCATAAATGAACATGCCCACAAAAGTGTATCTCATTCATCATCTTAAGTCTGTCATCCTTTTGTCAAGAAGTGGGTAACATATGGAGATAGTTAAGTTGTATTGATCAGAATTCTTTATTTTATCAAAAATATTCTTGACAATATTGTTGTGCTTATAACAGTTGTTCTTCTGCTTACTTCAATTTGCATAGTTCATACCACCAAGGATTCTCTGACTTCATTTGTCATTTTTTATAATATAGTAATATTTCATTATATTCCTATTCCACAGTTAAGCAGTTTCCCAAATTATGTGTATTCCCTTAAGTTACTCTTCTTGCTTCCAGATCATGAAGTTTCTTTGGTTTACAATTATTCCCTCATAGACTTCTTTTTTTAAATTGTCAAAATCCATTCCTTTAATTGTAGGGTCTAGAAAAAATCAATGCAGTTAAAATCATAAGGGAAACAGTTAACTAGAAAAAGGTTTTGAAGCAAATTTCTCTCATAAATGTCTCATTTCCAAGATCTATATGAAGTTGATTCCAGTTTATAAAAAATAAGAACATTTCCCTTGTGATGTATGGTCAAAGGATATGAAGAGACAGTTCTCAAAGATATTATCAACTAATCTGAAACAAATGCTCTAAGTCACTATAATTGGAGAAATACAAATTAAAGCAGCTCTGAAATTCCACTTCACATTCATCAGATTGACAAAAGTTGACAAAAATGGAAAGTAGTACATATTTTAAGGACTATTTGCAAACAGGCACATTAATGCACTGCTAGTGGAGCTTTGAGTTGTTATCTACTCTTGAAAACATTTTGGAACTATGTCCCCAATGTCACCAAATTGAGTACCATTTAACCCAGCAATACCACTATTATCTAGGCTTGTATGCCAAAGAGATCAAAGAAAAAAATAAAAAGACCTGTCTATACAAAAATATCTATTGCAAATCTTTTTTGTAGTAGCAAAGAACTGGAAATTAAAGGTTGTACCCATCATTGGGGAAATAGCTGAACAAATTATATAATGTGATGCTATTGTGCCATTAAAAAATGACAAAATAGGGGTGGCTAGGTGGCGCAGTGGATAGAGCACCGGCCCTGGAGTCAGGAGTACCGGAGTTCAAATCTGGCCTCAGACACTTAATAATTACCTAACTGTGTGGCCTTGGGCAAGCCACTTAGCCACATTGCCTTGCAAAAACTTAAAAAAAAATGAATGGATTCAGATAAACCTGGTAAGACTTCAGTGACCTGATGATGCAGGGTCAAGAGTGCAGAACCAAGAAAATTCTACAACGTTGTTACTGCATAAATTTTCCTGGTAACTATAGAGCAAATATTTCAGAGAACACAGTAAAAGAGGTAATAATAATAATAATAATAATAATAATAATAATAATAATAATAATAATAATAATAATAATAATGTTTGTCCTTCAGCTTTCAAAGAAGACCATGACATCAGGGAGGTGATATCATGACGAGCACATGAATTAATTTTTTTAAATACTTTTTTCTTAAATTTTATTTATTTAAGGCAATGGGGTTAAGTGATTTGCCCAAGGTCACATAGCTAGGCAGTGATTAAGTGTCTGAGTCCAGAATTGAACTCAGGTCCTCCTGACTCCAGAGCTGGTGCTCTATCCAGTGTGCCACCTGGCTGCCCATGTAAATTAAATTTGAGTGGGGGGGTGCTATGCTAAGTCACCAGCCTCACTTTCCCCTCAAGAGCCATCTGGGTCCAGTAGCCAGATATGAATCAGGATGACTGGAGATGGCCCTGGATGTAGGGCAGTCAGAGTTAAGAAACTTGCCAAAGGTCACACAGCTAATAAATGCCAAGTATCTAAGACCAGATTCAATCTCCCATCCTCCTAAATCCAAGGCCAGTGCTCTGTGCACTGTGCCACCTAGCTACCCAGTGAAAGAGGTAGATAGATCTGGTAAGGTATATTTGGTAGGTAGAGTTGAAGGGAATGAGAATAAGAACAGACGGTGAGGAATGGGGGAACAAGGTTTGTATAGAGACGGCCAGATGTCTCAGAATCATTGGGATGGAGAGAGTATGATGGAAGTATTCTAACCATTGAGGAATGAATTCTGCAAGGCCTTCCTTAGAAACCCATCCTCAGGGCAAATTGTGCTATTAGGTCCTGAGAGGCCCAACTCAGATACAGCCTGGGAGAATCCAGACAGGAGGTAGGACCTGGTAATTTGTGGTGGGTACAATCTGGGGAGAATCACTAGATTACCACAGAGCAAAGATAAAAGTCTTGACCGGGTAGCCTGAATCCAGAACAGATGTGATGTTCTCTGGGAAGTCTCGGGGTGAACATTGAGACTACAGGTAACACTGTAAAGTAAGAATAGCTAGTACCTTTTACATGTCAAGCAAAGGCATCTGTGAACTGCCAGTGAAGGTTTCCAACTTGGTATTTCTTGTTTGACCTCCTGTTTTGGAAAAAATTATTTTGACCCACTGGTTTGGAGAGGAGAGAGATTAGAGGCAAGGAAAACCAAATAGGCTTCTACACCAATTAATTTAAGAAGTGGTGATAGACTAAATTAGGGTGGTAGCAGTATAAATGTATAAAAGGAGACTGATATGAGAGTTACTGTGGGAGTAGAGTCATGAAGAACTTCCTTGAGGAAAAATAGACAGCATGAATTTTAATATAGATCCCAGCCAAAATCAAGTCAAAAAAACTCTCATGTGGTAGTTAGATTTGAACTTCTATCGAATAGATTCATCAGTCTGCCTAAAAAGTGACACTTAACATTAAATCGAAAGAATTCTCCCTTAGCATTTCAGAATCTAGGCAATCAGCTTAGAAATAAAGGTTAGTGAAAATGCAATGCATTTCACAAGATAGGTGTAGTAAATGGATAAAAGAATATTCAAGCAGTCAATACCTTGTTCCTAAATATTTTTGTCAGTTATGGCAGATTAAGATTTATCCTAAATTTGTCATAAAAGATCAGAAACTATTTTAATGGCCTGTTCTAATCATTTACCTGTGAAAAAGTATGTATTTTGTTTTTACAGTGGATAAATATTCATTAGAAATAGGTTGAGGGGAGCTGATTTTTCTTTTGATTAGAAAAGTTAAAGACAACAAATTCTTGTATGTATTTTTAGTACTACTAAAAAAATCTTTTTTGATGCCTCATCATCATAACTATTCCAGTGGAGCACAAAATCTAGCAAGACCACCGGATATGAAAGTCTTAAAAATATAGTTTCACAATGGATTGGTCTGTCTGTCATCCAAGCACAACTTGGTTCAGAGAGTTTCCTTAACTGATTGATTATCAAGTGATAAACATTTTTGGCCAGGAATGTTCACATAAAGATCATCCTACTAAGGCATTGAGGGGGTTGTGTTTTACTCTATTGCACACAGTTTGATTGTGAACCCACCAACTTGAATGGAAAATTTGGGTAAAAATTCTAATTCTACAAAGAAGAGTGGGAAGTTTTAATTCTATAGAATCCTTTCCTGAAAGTAAATTTACTAAGAGCAGAGATGGAAATGTTGTCTTAACAGTGGAAGCCTAGAACAGTGAGTGAGATGCAGTTGATCCCAATGAGCTTTGAAAAAACTTCATGGTTTCTCCCAGGAGTCTGTCACTCTATGATGGTACTTTAATTAGCACTCAGTGTGGTGCTTGTGGATGATGAAGGATTAAATATAATTGCCATCTGGTGCAGGCCACAAAAGTACCGAATTTATTTTAGGGCATTTGTTTTGCAACCAATTGTAGACTCATTTGAAAACCCTACCACTCCACTGCAAAGTGATTTTATGACCTTTTTTCCCTCCTTTAGTTTTTCCAAAGGTCAGAAGAAAGATGATGAAATTTTTATGTGGTTTAAAAAGCTTAGCTTATCAAAGTTTAATGAGAAAGTGGCAGCAGCTAGACTCTGTTTAATACACTTGGGTATTGTAAAGGAGAAGCCAGGACTGTTAGCAGTGGGAGAACAAGTGAGTTCAAAGTTAGACTTCCCCTGACAAAATGTCATTGTGAAGCAGATTTTTTTTTAATACCAAATCTACTGCAAAGTGAAATGGGGAAAGAGGGTCAAGAAAAGTACATGAAGATACTGCAGCCCAGTTGAGAATGGAAAGCATTTTGTGTATGTTAAAAGGGGAGGATAAATTACAAATTTTTGATGATTTTAGTTAGTTTTTCAGGTTAAATGTTTTGCTGTTCTTCTTCTAGGAACATTGGAAAGTTTTTTGACACAAATTTTGAAATTTAGCATAGACCAGATAATGGCTGAAATTTCTTGTCCTAATTTTAGACATAAAGATGAGATGAACAGTATATGTATTTTTCTAGAAATTTGTCTGTTTTCTAAAATTTTCATTTTTTTTTTTCTGTTGAATTATTTAATGATTTGTTTCTGGTAAAGTAGATCTTAAAGTAATCTTAAAGCAAGCATCCCAAAGTATCCTTTGGCAATAGTGAAGTAAATCTCTTATCTATTGTTGGGGCAGTATCAAAGTCTACATTTTCAATTTCCCTTTAATGAAGTTATTTTTAAATCCTAGTTTTGAATAAACATTTTTCAAATGTACTTAAGTAGGACTTTAAAACATATTTGGTAAGGCCAGGATAACACACAGGGCAGTGTTCAGAAAATTTAGAAATAAGTCTCAAACTCTGAAATATAATCTGTTTTTCTTATCTAATGTGGAAAAAAGG
Organism: Macrotis lagotis; assembly: GCF_037893015.1. NCBI lineage: Eukaryota > Metazoa > Chordata > Mammalia > Peramelemorphia > Peramelidae > Macrotis > Macrotis lagotis. The sequence continues at coordinate 360,042,898 of NC_133658.1, read as the reverse complement.
GAAGAATTCCTTTGAAAATGGACTTTTTTATGTCATAAAAATTTATGTTCCTATATTAGGGGAATTCCAGATGAAAAGCATACAGCTAGTCATCCATTTGAAAACCCCTCGGAATTTTGCCTTCTTGTATGATGCTATTAGATACTGCTTCAGTTCCATTCAACTAATATTTCTTGAGTTAATTGTTTTTTGTCTCTATCCTCCAAAACTGCCTGATTAATCCTCCTGAAGCACATTTCCATTCTGAACTTTCAATGACTCTTTATTGCTCATAGAATAAAATTCATACTCCTTTATCTACACTTAAGACTTTCCATAATTTGGCCTCATCCCTTTCCAGTAGCACCCATCACTACTCCCCTTCACTTTACAAGTTTTTAACCAAGTTGAAATAATCATTTTTCCTTTAGCATAATCCATATTTTCCTAATTTTATGTTTGTATAACAGTTTCCTTACCTACTAGATCTACCTACTCAGTTCCTATTCAAACTTTCTAGGGCCAGATTAAGTACTTTATTCTTGAGGCATTCCTTGATTGTCTTCAAAACCTGAAATAATCTCATTCTTCTTAAAAGTCGCATAGCTCTTTGTACTGACTTACTGTATTTTTATATCCTGATTTCTATTATAATTATTTATGCCAATATTCATCCTGTTTTAATCTGGGAGGCCTATAACAGAGTTCCTGCTTTACTTTGTTTTTGTACCCTACCTACCCACCCACTCAAGAGTCTTATAAATAATGTGGTTATTTAGTCATTTTTCAGTCATGTCTGACTCTTTGTGACCCTGTTTGAGGCTTCCTTAACAGAGATATTGGAGTAGTTTTCCATTTCCCTCTTTAGCTCATTTTTAGATGAGGAAACTGAGGTAGACAGGGTTTAGTGACTTGCCCTCGGTCACATAGTAAGTGTCTAAGGTCAAATTTGAACTCAAGTCTTCCTGACTCCAGGCTTGATGCTTTATCCATTGTACTGCCTAGCTGCCTCTCATATATAATAGGTAGCATCAAAACATTTATTGATTGAATGATAAGAATAATTTACTACAAACACTCAAAGATTCCTCTCCTACATTTATATATTGAGGGGTTTTTTTTGTTTTGTTTTGTTTTTTTAGGTTTTTGCAAGGCAAATGGGGTTAAGTATCTTGCCCAAGGCCACACAGCTAGGTAATTATTAAGTGTCTGAGACCAGACTTGAACCCAGGTACTCCTGACTCCAGGGCTGGTGCTTTATCCACTGCGCCACCTAGCCGCCCCTGTGTATTGAGTTTGATTTTCACTTTTGACATTAAAAAGTATAATTAGTTTTTTTACTTGGGGACATATAGATTTCTAGCTATTTAAAAGTCACTGAGTTTGCATTTGTCATACAATATTTTATCTTTTTGGATGTTGGGATTTTTTTTTAGGTTTTTTGTTTTGGTGGTGGTGTTGTTGTTGTTGTTGTTGTTGTTGTTGTTGTTGTTGTTGTTGTTGTTGTTGTTGTTGCAAGGCGAATGGGCTTAAGTGACTTGCCCAAAGCCACACAGCTAGGTAGTTATTAAGTGACTAAGACTGGATTTGAACTCAGGTACTCCTGACTCCAGGGCAGGTGCTCTATCCACTGCACCACCTAGCCACCCCTTGGATGTTGTTTTGTTGGTTTTTTTTTTATCAAATTTATTTTATTTTTTTACAGTTCCTCATTCATCTTAATTCAGTCATTAGTGCTTCTTCCTTCTGAAGGAGCATCCTTCTGTAAGTCTTGCCTTTCCTCCAATGGACTAAAAGAGCACAGTGGAGCATCCAACAGAGAACTACTGTCTATGCGTGGCTGAAGACCGTGGTGGTGATTTTATAACACCCAGGGCACTTTACATCCATGTAGGAATTGGGGCTCTGCACCAGGCATTTCTTCTTGTGCTTCCCCTTCTCCTCCTCAGGAGAGGGGTGCAGGAGGTCTTTTGCGAGAGGCATGTTGGTGTGGGGAGATCTTTACCCCCAGAAAAGCAGATGTTGTTTTTAATACTAGAAGAACCAGGTGCAGTAATTGATGCAAAAAAATTTTTTTTAATTATTATTTCTCTTTTCTGTGCACATTCACTTTAAATACAAATAGTAACAGATATTATAAGTTGACTATGAAATAAAAATTTTTATCCTACTATCTTATTTTCTTCACCTTATTTGATTTACATAGATATCTTATCTCTGAAATCCCCTTGTAAATGACTCAAGCAAAGAGGTTTTATATTCTTGACCTCTTCATTAGCCTCTAAAATAATAGCCTGCAAAAAATAGGGGCTAAATAACTTCTTAGTGAGTTTTAAATATTTTGTAGATAACCAGTATATACAAAGTGATTTGCACATTAATAAAAATAATAAAGAGCAATCAATAAGCAATGAGCAGTTTTCATTGTCATGATAAGAATAATAAACTAATATTTATAGTCCTCACTGTAGGCCAGGCACTATGCTAATCTCTTTATAGTTTGTTATTTGATCCTCACAACAATCCTATGAGGTAAATATATGATTCACATTTTACAATTTGAGGAAGCTAAAGCAAACAGGTTAAATGACTTGCTCAGGATTACCAGTTAGTAAGTATAGCTGAGGTCAAATTTAAACCCAGATCTTCCTGATAAAGAATTTTCATTCTAGAATTAGAGAACCTGAGTTCAAATTCTGCCCCTGACAATTACTACCTCTGTATCCTTGGACTTCTAGTCAGTTTTAACCTTCTTAGACCTCAATTTATTCATCTGTAGAATGAATGAATTATGTAGTCTCGAAATCCTTCCCAGCTCTAGAACTTTGATCCTATATGTCAAACAATATGCTAGTTGCTAGCAATACAATACAAAAACTAAAATGGAACAGCCTCTACCCCTCCATTGTATCAGATACACTAGAAGGAAGAGGTTAGCTAAAGGTTATTTCAAAAGATAACTTGGAACAGCCCTAGATACCACTAGTTGTTTAAAAAGGAGAAAAACTGGCTTCTGCATACCGATTTATATGTGTGTATGGATACACACATACCCACACATTCTGTTTCCGTGTGATGTTCTGGTTTCTGAACTGCAGAAACAATCCCTGTTCCATTTAGAATGATCTCTCTCTCTCTCTCTCTCTCTCTCTCTCTCTCTCTCTCTCTCTCTCTCCATCTGGTAAATAGCCATTCTCAATTGACTTAGAACAAATTGTGACTTCTGCAGTAAACATTTGGAATGATCTCAGTATTTTTCTTCCTATTTAAAAATAAATTTAGTTTTTTTTATAACTAACATAGGATAATCTTTATTGATAGTACAGTTTTGTTCAAGTTAAATATTTTACTGCTAAAATCAACATTCTTTCATATGGTAATACATATTAAATGTTCTTTATCCTACATCAGTCAATTGCACATAGAATTTTCTAACTAAAGAATTCATGTTAATGACCCTTCAAACACCCAAAGCTCCAACTTCACCATCAGTCCCCAAGACCTCCATCTCTACTCAGTCACTTAAAGGAATGGTCATACCTTACCAAAAACTTTTTACCCTCTGTAGTCTTAAACTCTGAAATTCCCCCTCTCTGACCATAGAATTCTATCCTTCCTTCTGTCTCCCTTTTAAGTCTCTTTTTTTTGTCTTCATAGTCCCCTGATTCCTGCCATCACCTGTCCTCACTGTCTTCCCTTCAGTTTTTTTTTTTGGGGGGGGGGTGTTTAAGTTTTTTCAAGGCAATAGGGTTAAATTATTTTCCCAAGATCACACAGCTAGGGAGGCCAGATTTGCTCAAGATTTGCCCAAGATCACACAGTGACTGAGGTGGGATTTGAACTCAGGTCATCCTAACTCCAGGGTCGATACTTTGTACACTGCACCACCTAGCTGCCTCTTCTCTTCAGTTTTTTATCCTTTAGTTAATCATTTTAGCAAGTAGCTGATGTCTAACCTAGATTTCCTTATTCTTCTTCAGTTCACTCTCTACCAGTCTTCAACCCTGGGTTCCTCTATCTACCATCTTCTGTGCTTATATTCCCAAGTAGCTAAATGAAACTACTAGAAGAAATCATGGAATCATGCCAATTGGGTCAACTAAAAATTCATGTTGGCTATGCATACCAAACTCTTATTACTAGATGATAGTCATCCTTATCTCTCTCACATTGCCCAAAGCAATTGGGAAATCCAAACCTTCTTAGACCTCTCATGTCTGCCTCACCCACCCCACTTAGTAGAAGACTTTATTTCCTTCTTTACTGAAAAGAGAAGTTTTCATAATGTCTGTCATCTTCTAATGTCACCTCTCAAAACCTCTCTGGACAATTACCATCCTTTCCTTCTTTGCTTTTGTGGCAGAGGATGAGTTAGCACTTTCTTTTTCCAAAGCTAACATCTGTACTTATCTTCTTAATCCCATTCACTCCTCTTTTATTTATGAGCTTACTCCACTGGTTTTTCCCCCCCTCTATTTCTTATTTTATTCTCTTCTTATGAACTGGCTCTTTCACTCCTTCACTAGCTTAAAAACATGTCTACTTAGAAAGTCTTCATCCCCACCAAAATTAACCTCCTGATTCTACTAACCTACTGACATTGCTTTCTGAAATGTTGACAATATTTTTTCTGTCTTTATCCTTATCCTTTTTATAGATTCAGGCTCACTTAACTACTTCCTTCTCCTGGGATTTACTTCTTTCCCTTATTTCTGACAGTGTTCTTTCTTGGTTCTCCTCCTACTTTCCTAACTGTTCTTCAGGGTTTCAAAGTTGTTTGAGTTGTTTTTTTTTTTTTTTTGCTAGTTCAGTCAATCCACAATCATTTATTAAGTGCTCATTAAGAGCCTGATATTATACTAAGCAATGGAGGTACAAAGAAAAAGAAAAAAAAACGCATTTCCTGCCTTCAAGGAGTTTTCTTTCTAATAAAGCAAACACCATGTACATTAAATAGGTACATCCAGGTTATATTAAATATAGGTTATACATGTGTAATTATGTTAAGCATATATCCATATTAATCATATTATGACAGAAGAATCCAAAAGGGAAGGAAAAAACCATAATGCATAAAAGAAATTTTAAAAATTAAAAATAGTAAACTTTGGTCTGTATTTAGACTCCGTATTGCCATCATTAGTCTTTTAGAATTGTCTTTGATTATCATACTGCTGAGATGAGCAAGACCCTCAAAGTTGATCATCACTGTTGCTGTTAATCTGTACAGTGTTTTTCTGGTTCTGCTCATTTCACTCAGTATCAGTTCATTCAAGTCTTTCCATGCTTTTCTGAAGAACTGTTCCTCATGATTTATTACAGAACAGTTAAACTTCATCACATTCAAATACAGCAGCTTATTCAGCCATTTCCTAATTGATAGATATCCCCTCAATTTCCAATTCTTTGCAACTGAGAAAAGAGCTGCTAAAACTATTTTTGTACATATGGGGGTTTTTTGCCCTTTTTTGTGATTTTTGGGATACAGACCTTTTAGTTTGCTAGTGGTATTGCTGCATCAGAGGGTAGGCAGTTTTATTGCCCTTTGGGCATAGTTACAACTTGCATTAGTGTCCCAGTTTTCCCATATTGATTATTTTCCTTTTTTGTCATTTGAACAATCTGATAGTTGTGAAGTGGTAACTCAGAGTTGTTTTAATTTGCATTTTTCTAATCAGTAATGATTTAGAACATTTTTTCATGTGACTATAGATAGGTTTAATTTCTTCATCTAAGAACTTCCTATTCATATCCACTTAAGGTAATTCTTTTTGTTTTGTTTTTTGTTTTTGTAAGGCAATGGGGTTATGTGACTTGCCCAAGGTCATACAGCTAGGTAATTATTAAGTGTCTGAATCTGGCTTTGAACTCAGGTACTCCTGACTCCAGGGCCAGTGCTCCATCCACTGCACCACCTAGCTACCCCCCCCCCCCCCACTTAAGGTAATTCTTGAAGAAATTTAGGAAATTTTGCAGAAGTAAAAAAGCTGGACAGCCAAGGCAAAAGCAAAGACAAGAGAATAATATGTTTCCTATAAGGAGCAGCAAATAGGTCAACATGACCACATTGTATTATTAATAGGGAGGTAATGCATTACCTAAGAAGACTGAAAAGGAAGGAAGAGGTCAGGTTATAAAGAACTTGGCATTTAAGATAAGCAGAAGAACTTATATATAACCCTAGAAATGATGTGAAGCAACTAGAGTAGGGGGTAAAGCATAGGTTTGTGCTTTAGAAGAAAAATCACTTTGGCATCTGGGTTTGGAGTAAGGATAGACTTGCAGAGGGAAGGCCAATTGGAAAACTATTACAAAGTCAAGGCAAAAGTTGATGAGGACTTGAATTATGGAAGTGATTGTATGAATGGACAAAAAGAAACATATATGGGACATGTAAAAGTAAAAATGACATGATCTGACAATTGATTGGATTTACAGAGTAAGGAAAAATAAAAACAGACAGCAAAGTTACAAAACTATATGACTGAAAGATAGTGATGTCATTGACAGTAATAACAAATTTTGAAAGAGGAATAGGTTTGTTAAAGGGGAGGAGAACATTTTGCATGTGTTGAGTTTAAGCTGTCTGTGAGATATCATGTTCAACATATTCATTAAATACTTAGTGTTGTGGGACTAGACCTCAGAAGAGAGATTAAGAATTAATATATAGATCTGGCAATCTTCTACATAGAAATGATACTTAAAACTATGAAAAGATCACCAAGTGAGAGAATGGACAAAGCAAAGATTACTCATCTCTTGACAGAGATTTGTGGGATACCTATTGTAATCAGGCATGACAAGGATGACGATCCAGCATAGAAGACTACAAAGGAGCAAACAGGTGTGAGTTAAACTAAGAGAAAAATGATATGAGAACCCAGAAAGGAGAGAGAGAATATCCTGGAGAGAAGTTTATCTACAATGTCAATTGCTGTAACCAGTCAACAAGAATGAGGATTGAGAAGTACAGTAGATATGGTGATTAATAGATCATGGATGGAGAAAAAGAGATCCTTTGAAATTTTGAAGAGAATAACTTCAGTTGAATAAGGAGTTTGGAAGTCATATTGCAGAGGACTTAAAATGGAGTAAAAGAAGAGGAAAAGAGACACAAAGGAATCTTTTTCAAAAAGTTAAACAGAGAAGACAGAGAAAGATAGGTTTATAGCTAGTAGAAATGGTAGGATCTAGTAAGGGTGTTTTTAGGAAAGGAGACAAGGACACATAGGCAATAAAGAAAAAGTTAATAGATAAGCAGAGAATGGAGTTTAGAGAGAGTTGGGGCAATTTACTAAAAAAAGCAGAAGAAGATAGTATCAAGAGATTGGCATTGATAGGGACTAGAACCACTTCTTCATCATAGATTGGAATGAAGGAGAAATGAGCATAGGATTTGGACCAAAGAAATAGAGACAAAGGAGAAAGGTAGAAGAGAAAGCTCATGGGTCTTGTCTATGCCATCATAATTTCAGGAGGTAGAGGTGAAATATGAACCATGTATGGTCCTCTATTGAGGACTGAGGAAGGAGTGTTATGAAAGACTCAAGTAGAGAAGAGAAGGTTTGAAAAAGCTGTTTCAGTGAATGGGGTAGAAAATTGATCAAGAAGGAATTAAAAGATTTTCTTTGTCACTTGAGAACCCAGTTGAGATTTGATAGCATAAATCTCACAAAGATTTGCTGACCCAGTCAGCATGGTGTTGTAAATTCATTCAGCAATATATAAATAGTAACAATGGTGTAGATAATGGGATTAATTTAGAGTTAGGGTTTAGCAACAAGTTCTGCAAGGAATTCAAGGGTAGAACATACTATAAGTTAATCTGGTTCACCAAGATGTTAATATCAGGATTGGGGAGAAAGAGAATGTAACCAGTAAAGGGAGGTTTAGGAAAATACTGAAAGGTAAAAGAATTGAAGGTCCTGATGAATATAAAGAAAAGGTTTAGGGGCTCAAGGCAAAAAAAAGATGGAATGATAAAAGATTATGGTGACATAAAGTAATTTAAAATTCTTGAACATAGAATTGGAATGTTTTCAAGTGATGGGTAAGATCATTCTTGTGTGGAGTGGAGATGGAATGGAAGAATGGAAGTTATAAAAGATGAGAAACTAGGAAGTTAGGGACCTCTCTATGTATGTTGAAGTCCCAAGATATTATGGCAAGAGTTGGAATAAAAAAAAGGAAAGATTTGGGGGAAATGGGTTGGGAGGGTTATGATGGGGATGATTGTTGTCAAATGTTAAGAGCCACCTCATCTGGCCCAGAAGATCAATTTGGATAGTATGAATCTCAGTGAGGTTCATAGAAGAAATTACAGAATAATAATGGTAAAAATATGTGGAAGTACAATGATGAGCAAGGAATACCTTGATTCCCCTATCATAATCAGTAAATCCAGGGCTATGAGAGAAAATGCATCCCTTACTGGAAAGGGTTGCTAGAAATGCAGTATCCTCCAAAGTACATGCCAAAAGATAGAAGGAACAAGAATGAAGTTCAACATAAGAGAAAGTTTAGAGGGCACAGTGCAAAGAGGTGAGCAAATCTGGAATATTGTCAAGAGTTGTAGTGGATGGAAATGAGAGAAGAGATAGCAAAAGTTAGGGAGTGGAATTCTTTAGCAGTTGGAACTTAGTATCATTGAGAGGGGGAGGGAAAGGTATGAGTATAACTATTAAGTTAAATCTACTCAGACTATCAGTAGAGGAAAAGAATTCCACCAAAGAAGGCAGATTTTAGAGGGTTCAAGGTTGTCTCTCATGGTTCCAACCTCCAATGCCCTTGGAGGTCTCAGGAAGTCCACTTCTTGGCAGGCCTGAAGAGGAGAAATGTATTCCAGGGAGGTTGATCTCCCCACCCAGGACCCTGTCCTCTCTCCATTTTGGTAATGTCTTCTTTCATAAGTTCTATTATCATCTCCACAATGTGACTTTAAAAAGTGTGTGTGTGTGTGTGTGTGTGTCTGTGTGTCTGTGTGTCTGTGTGTGTGTGTGTCTGTGTGTGTGTCTGTGTGTGTGTGTGTGTGTGTCTGTAAAACTCCCCTATATCTCTCTATCTAAACTTTATTCCTGCAGTGCTGGACAACTCTACATGCATAGATTGCATATTTTCCCAACATCACAATACTTAGCATTTGTTGTTGATAGTACCCCCATCAGATCTAGAACACAAATTACCTTTGATTCTTCCCTTTTTTATTCCTCATAGACATCCTTATCTTTCTACTCCAATTGACATTATGGTAGTTTAGACTCTCATAAACTTTCACCCACATTGGTATCCTTTCAGTTTCTCTCCAATCCATCATTTCCATTGCTTCCTAAATTACCTTCCTAAGGCACCATGTCCCTCCCATGCACAAATTTCTCCAATGGCTCTCAATTACTTCATGAATAAAATAAATGATTCTTATTTAAGCTCCTAAATTTATTATTTTATTTTTTGCTTTTTATTTAAGGTATTTAAAGTCCTGAAGGGCTAGACTTAACATCAACCTTTTTTTTATTTCATGTTGTTCTCCCTTATACGATCTATTTAGATGAAATTATATCCTACGAACTGTTCCTCAAACACGTCACCACTGGCATCTGTGTATTTCCATAATATGTCTCCCAATGTTTGGAATGACATTGCTTCCTTAAAAATTCCTTGTCCTGGGGCGGCTAGGTGGCGTGGTGGATAAAGCACTGGCCCTGGAGTCAGGAGTACCTGGGTTCAAATCCAGTCTCAGACACTTAATAATTACCTAGCTTTGTGGCCTTGGGCAAGCCACTTAACCCTGTTTGCCTTACAAAAACCTAAAAAAAAAAATTCCTTGTCTTTCATCAATGCATGGCACATATACTATCTTTTATAAGTAACCTTCCCTGACCCCTCATTTGAAAGTGTTCTGTTCCTTATTCCTAGGTTACTTTGTCTTGATTTCTCCTTTGCTCAATCACTCTCTTCTTATGATTATAATTATGTGTCTCTGCCTCCCTTGAAAGTAGAGTTCCTTGAGAGTAGAGACTATGTCACTTTCATCTTTATCTCCCTGGCATTTTTTGAATTTATTCAATTTTATGAAAGCCTAATTAATATTAATTTACTTGTGGTTGCTGTGATCCAGGCAATTGGGAAGCTAATGTTCTTCTAACACGAAGCCGTATAGACAACTAGGTTGCATAATGGATAGAGTCCTGGACCTAGGGTTAGGAAAACCTGAGTTCAAATCCAGTCTTAAATCCATCTTTTCTTTGTGACCCTGTGTAAGTCCTTTAACTTCTCTTTACCTCTATTTCTCCATTTGTCAGATGAAGATAATAATAACACCTATCTACCCAGGTTGTTGTAAGAAATAAATGAAGCAATATTTGTAAAGTGCTTTCGAAACCTTGAAGCACTATATTAATGCTAGCTATTATCATTAGATAGAATAGAAATAGATTGGGTAGAATAAATGCTTAGAAGAAAAATAATTGTTATATATGTACATAGTGGAATTGGTTAGGTACAATAGAATCTTGTGACTCTGAATTGATCTGGGAAGGTTTCCTAGAGGGATATTTCCTAGAGGGATATTGGAATGGCAGAAGGCAAGAGTTGGAATGATTTTGTGAGTGATAAGTTTAGTTCAGAATCAGAAGAAAAAAGTGAATTTTATATAAGTATAGGAGTATAGCATGAATATGGATAAGGGAGGAACATAAAACAGAGTAAGTACTCTGCAGATCAGAGTTAGGAGTTTGTAATTTATAATAAAATGCCATTTGATAATATTTTCAAATAAGGAAGTAAAATTTCAGATTAGAGAGGTAGAGCTTTGGGAGTCATCTACATAAAATACAGTTAGAACCACAAGAGTAGATGATCTTTTTCAGAAGGATTGATAAAAAGGTTCCTGGACAACATCCACTGTATAAGGTCATAAGAAACTGACGAAAAAAGATTTAAAAAATAGGAAAGGCATCCAGGAGAGGACAGTACTATAGAAAGATAAAACAAGTATGATTGATAATGTTATTAGAGAAATATCTCATAAGCTTTTTAGAAATCAAAGCTTTGGGGTAGTTTCCATTGGGAAGGAATCTGAGTATAGGACTTTGATTTTCCTAAAGCAAGGTTTATGCAGATAATAGTGACTAGTGTCACCATTTTGCAGTTAAACTAAGTAAAAGTTTTGGAGTTTAGGATAGTGTTAGTGGTTCTTATAATATCAAAAAAGTATTTTACATGGTATGGTATTTTGAATCCAAAAAAATCCATACAGGCCTATATGTAGTGGTAACTCTTGACACTTGATTCTCTTAATAATACCATTGAAATTTTGACTACTTTGGTATGTCTGACTTCACAGCAGTGCTGGAGAAATGACCTGTTCTTCCAGAGCTGCTATCTGTTTTCATCTGACTCCTAGACTCTGGCCCATTTCTAAATTTGGAATCCTTTTAGGAATCTTCTACTCTGACACCTCACTGATATGCAGAGAGAATGGGGCAGGATATTAGTACCTGAACAAATTAAATGATTTAAAAGAAAAAAATTCTTTGAAGCTTTGACATTTTAATACCTGATTTTTCTTTTCAATTTTTACAGCGTCGCCTTGGAGATGCAGCCAAGAAAGCCATCAGCAAATTGACAACAAGAACAGTAAAGAAGGGTGATAAGGTATGATAATGAAAGAACTTTATAATGTCAAATAGTAAATGACAATTTATTTTATTTCAGTGTGCAAAAATGCTCCTGTTATTTATTTGTTATAATTTTTAAAGATCTAATATATCCTTTCAAAAAAAATCCCTTTCAAGTTGTAGCTCCACTGTGTCATTTGGAAATTTCTCCTAAAATTTTTTCTCCTAAAAAAAATCTCCTAGCTCTTCCAAAGGATAAATTCTCTTGCCATTTTGTTGTTGCTATTCAGTAGTTTTTTCAGTCAAGTCTGACTCTTTGTGATCCCATTTAGGCTTTTGTTTTCATAAATTCATTTATTCTTCCAACTACTTACAAAGATAGTTTTCAGCGTTCATTTTTTTGGTAAAGTTTTGAATTCCACATTTTTCTCTATCCCTCCCTTCCTCTCCCTTGCTTCTTGGTAGCAAATAATCTAATATAGGTTGTCAATGTATAACTATGTTATGCATCCATCTTTCCAAATTTTTCATCTTGTAAAAGAAAAATTAGAACAAAAGAGAAAAAACATTAAACAAATCTTAAAAATTGAAAATAGTATGCTTTGGTCTGTGTTCTGACTTCATAGTTCCTTCTCTGGATGTGGATGGTATTTTCCATCAGAAGTCCTTTAGAATTGTCTTTGATCATTGTTCTGCTGAGAGGAGCAAGTCTATCATCACACAGTATTGCTATGTAATGTGTGCAATGAATGTTCTTTTGTTTCTACTCACTTCATTCAGCATCAGTTCATGAAAATCTTTCCAGGCTTTTCTTAAGTCCAGACTTAAGATACTGAAGCAATTTGTCATTTCCCCTGTCCAGCTTATTTTATAAATGAGGAAACTGAGACAAACAGGGTTCAGTAACTTGCCCAGGGTCACATAGCTGATAATTGTCTTGAGACCAGATATGAACTCATAAAGATGAGTCTTCCTGACTCCAGGCCCACACTCTACCCACTGCACCACCTAGCTGCCATTATGACTCCTTTTTTTCCCCAAGTAGAGTTAACTTTCCTTTGTTAAAGTTTGATATTCTTTTTAAAAATCATTATAATAATAGAATTATTAGACAGATAGAAGAACATAATTCTCAAACTGTATTTTTCAGACAGTATCAGAGTTTATGTTATGATCATTTTCCCTGCTACCTTTGAGAGGAGGAAACTGTTCAGGCATTTTTAAGTCTGGACTACATATTTGAACCTTAGATTTCCTCACAGATTCATTGAACCAAGTTCTTAGTTTACTCACTTAAGCCCAGGCAGATAAATAGACAACTGAAAGACCCTTCAGAGTGCTTCATTCTAGGGGTGGCTAGGTGGCACAGTGGATAGAGCACCGGCCCAGAGTCAGGAGTACCAGAGTGCTTCATTCTTCCAGAAAGCATATAAAGCAGGAAACTTCAATGTACAATATCAAAGTTATAGTTGGAATTCAGCAAAGTCTAAATTATAAAACCAAAAAAACTTCAGAAATTACCCCTAATCCATTAAATGTACTACAGTAATACATTAACTTCCAGTCCCCCTAAGAACTGTTGACTTGCCCAAGTGTATATTCCCAATTAACAAAGATCATTCCTCTGTTGATATGGGAAATCCAAACATAGGTAACTTTATCACATATTTAGACCTGAAAGAGATCATCTAGTTCAATGGCCCAGAAAGAATAATTTACTTTCCCATTGGTCACAGAGTAAATGGCAGAGCCAGGATTCAAACAATCAAATCATCTGATTCCCAGATTCAGCATTCTTTTCTTCTAATATGCTATATTCCAGAAATCTAGAAAGGATAGAAAGTCAAAGAATTTTTGGTAATAGAAATCAGAGAATGAGTTTAAGACCTAGGGCAAAAGGCTGAAAATTCTGGGAAGATGACATTGGAGCAGAGGGGGAACAGAAACCTAAAAGGCCCTGGCTATAATGAAGCATTTCACTGTGAAAGCATATTTTTGTAGATGACATTGTAGAGAATGATGAAAGATGACTGCATCTTGATATTCTTCTTCAATAGACTGGTCCCAAAGAGCCACAGGATTTATTGTATGCAAGTATCCATTTTATCCACAAATATTTAAAATAGAAAAAATCATTATCACAGAATGATTTCCCTGAGGCAATCTGATCCAAAAATCAGAAAAGAGTCTTTTTGTCTGGAATTTAAGTTAGAAATATGATATTATGCTTTATTTACAAAATGCTTTACATGTATGATCACTTACCCTTGCAACAATCCTGTGAATGAAGTAATAAATCACATATTATTCCACTCTCCAGATTCTCCAGATGAGGCTAAGCATAGTTAAATGTCTTGGCCATGGTTACACAACCAATAAGCATTAAAGATGAACACAAATGGTCTTGACCCAGTACAATTCATTATGTACTTAAAATGGAGGGGAAATGCTCATTATTTAGTAGTCCTTATACATGAAAAACCAGAGATCCTTCTTAAAGTTTTATATAAATAAATCATGTGGTATATATCACATATGTAGTATATGTATTTATATACATGTGTGTGTGCACTGAAGGGATTCTGTATAAAAAGATACAATGGAAACCTTCCTGAAGGAAGAGGTTTTGAGTCTTAGATTATATTTAGGTTAACTTGTTAGCCTAAAACTTAAAATATACCATTAATTTCTATTTTAATTTTTCTCCTGGGAAAAAAACACTTGTATTTCTCTGTAAATTGGCTTAGCTTATTTGAAGTATAAGTATATTACATATGAAAAAGAAATACTTTGAAATACAGAAATACTTATTCTGTTGTTAGTGCTATGATATTTTATACTTCATATTTTTGTTTCCTCTATTGGCAATTGTTATTTTTAAGGAAAAAATGTTACTTTATTTTATTTTTCCAATTATGTGCAAAGATATTTTTCAGCATTCATTTTTTAATTATAAAGATTTTATTTGAGTTTTACAATTTTTTCCCCTAATCTTACTTCCCTCCCCCCACCCCCCACAGAAGGCAATTTGCCAGTCTTAACATGGAATACATTGATCCAAATTGAATGTGATGAGAGAGAAAGCATATCCTTAAGGAAGAAACATAAAGTATAAGAGATAACAAGATCAGACATGAGATATCAGGTTTTTTTCCTAAATTAAAGGTAATAGTCCTTGGTCTTTGTTCAAACTCCACAATTCTTTCTCTGGATACAGATGGTATTCTCCATTGCAGACAACCCCAAATTGTCCCTGATTGTTGCACTGATTGGAATGAGCGAGTCCATCAAGGTTTGATCATCGAATCCTATGTTGCTGTTAGGGTGTACAGTGTTTTTCTGGTTCTGCTCATCTCATTCACAGCATCAGTTCATGCAAATCCTTCCATGCTTCCCTGAATTCCCATCCCCCCTGGTTTCTAATAGAACAATAGTGTTCCATGACATACTTATACCACAGTTTGCTAAACCATTTCCCAGTTAAAGGACATTTACTTGATTTCCAATTCT
This sequence comes from Macrotis lagotis, assembly GCF_037893015.1. Lineage (NCBI taxonomy): Eukaryota > Metazoa > Chordata > Mammalia > Peramelemorphia > Peramelidae > Macrotis > Macrotis lagotis. The sequence continues at coordinate 360,027,791 of NC_133658.1, read as the reverse complement.
TTGCCACCACAAACAGGGCTGCTATGAATATTTTTGCACAAGTGATGTTTTTATCCTTTTTCATCATCTCTTCAGGGTATAAACCCAGTAGTGGTATTGCTGGGTATGCACATTTTTGTTGCTCTTTGGGCATAGTTTCAAATTGCTTTCCAGAAAGGTTGAATGAGTTCACAGCTGCACCAACAATGTAATAGTGTCCCATATTTCCCATATTAGCAATTGTTCTTAATATTAATTTGTACCAAAATTCTTAAGTAAAATGCAAATTTATCTTGTTACAGAATTTGTGTGTTTATGTATGTGAATGTGTATGTGTATAAAAGCTCATGGGAAATCTTATAAACAAATATGCCGGGGCAGCTAGGTGGTGCAGTGGATAAAGCACCAACCCTGGAGTCAGGAGTACCTGGGTTCAAATCTGGTCTCAGACTCTTAATAATTACCTAGCTGTGTGGCCTTGGGCAAGCCACTTAACCCCATTTGCCTTGCAAAAAAAAATACGCCATTTTTAATTTTCATTTTGAATGATGTATTTGGGCATGTTCCATATATTTCTTCATATAATTTTACCTAAGACTTCAAAGTTTAAATTCAAACAAAAACATCTTAATACATAAAACTTGTCATAATAACTTGTTATAGTTTCTATGAGTGAAAGCTTATAAGAATATAGCATTGTTGTTTGTTTGGAGTTTTTGAATCCTCAATATCCAATGCCTATCAAACAATATAGACATTTAATAAATCCTCTTATTAAACTGAAGAATTCAAACTGGATTGTTTTGAAATCACAGCCTTCTCTTGATTTGGAAGAAATATTTTCTAAAGGGATACTGTATATATTTACTTGAAATAGATATCTCCTATCTTAGCAGGGAAAACTATTTTCCAATAATCAAAAAGTGCTCATTATCCAGTCATTAGAGCATGTTCTCCCATAAGATTTTCTCATTGCTTTCATTTTGTTTATTTGAATTTGAAAAGGTTTTTTTTTTTTGCAAGGCAATGGGGGTTAAGTGGCTTGCCCAAGGCCACACAGCTAGGTAATTATTAAGTGTCTGAGGTCAGATTTGAACTCAGGTACTCCTGACCCCAGGACCAGTGCTCTATCCACTTCGCCACCTAGCCGCCCTAATTTGGGGGAGGTGGCATAGCATATTGAAATACATAATAGCTCCTGAGTCAGAGAACTTAGGTGTAAATTCATCTTTTGCAATTTAATTACATTTGTGACCTTGGGCAAGCTGTTTAACTACTCTGGACCTTAGTAGTTTCATCATTTAAAAAAATCTGTAAATTGAAGCAACTCTGAGGTTCACCTCACATTTATCAGAGGGTAAAAACGATAAACATTATAGGGGAATGGCCAAACAAGTTGTGGTATATAACTGTGATAGAATACTATTGTGCTATAAAAAATGATAAGCAAGAACCTTTTGGAAAACCTTGGGAAGACTTACATGAACTGATGCAAAGTGAAATGAGCAGAATTACAGAACAGTGAACACAGAATAATAATGTTTCTCCTTCATTTTCAAAGAAGACCAAGACACCAGGGAGATGATGTTATGAATTGAGTTTTAAATGAAGGGGATGCAGTGCTAAACCACCAACCTCACTTTCTCTTCCAGAGCCATCTGAGTCCAGTGGCCAGATATGAATCAGGACAACTGAAGATGGTCCTGGATGGGAGGCAGTCAGGGTTAAGTGACTTGCCCAAAGTTCCAGAGCTAGTGAGAGTCAAGTGTCATGAGGGCAGATTCGAACTCCCATTCTCCTGATTCCAAGACTAGTGCTCTATCCACTGCACCATCTAGCTGCCCAGAAATAGCAATGTTGTATGAAGATCAGCTGTGAATGACTTAACTATTCTCAGCAATATAATCATCCAAAACAGTTCCGAAGGACTTCGAATGAAAAATCCTATCCACCTCTAGAGAAAGAACTGATAGCATATGAATACCAATTGAAGTATACTTATTTTTTGGTTTATTATCCTTAAAGAATTTTTTTGATCCTTTCAACATGGCTAATATGGAACTGCTTTGCATGACTACACATATATAATCTATATTGCTTGCTTTCTCAAGAAAACCGGGAGTCTGTATAGGAAGGGAGAAAATTTGGAACTCAATTATTTTTAAAAATAGATGTTATAGGGGCGGCTAGGTGGCGTAGTGGATAAAGCACCAGCCTTGGAGTCAGGAGTACCTGGGTTCAAATCCAGTCTCAGACACTTAATAATTACCTAGCTGTGTGGCCTTGGGCAAGCCACTTAACCCCATTTGCCTTGCAAAAAAAAAAACCTAAAAAACTAGATGTTATAAATTTTTGTTTGCATGTAATTGAGAAAAATTAAATTAAAGTTAAAAAAGAAAATGATAAACAATGGAGAAACTGTAGGAAAATATGCACAGGGATGCACTGTTGATGAAACTGTGTTTTATTTATTTTGGAACTGTACCCCAAAAGTTACTAAACTCTATATACCCTTTGATCCAACTATACTATTACTAGGCATACATCCCAAAATATAAAAAGAACAGGAAGATTTTATATCAGATCTTTTTTTATGAAGGAGGGTGCCCATCTGTTAGAAAATGGTTAAACAAACTATAACGTGAACATAATGGAGAATATTAATGTTCTATGAGAAATGATTGAGAAGATCTTTATGAACAAATGTAGACTGAAATAAGCAGAAACAAGAGAACAATTTATACAACAATAGCATAATAAAAAAAATTAGAATTCTGATCAACAAACTACAATCCCAGAGATGAAGTACAATGCCCCCTCTTGAGAGAGAGATGATGGATTGAAAATCCATACATTTTACCATGGCCAATGAATGAACTGGATTCATCTGACCATATATATTTCTGAGATGTGTATGTGTCTGTCTGTCTCTTTTATTTAGAGGGAAGGAAATAGTAGGAAGAAAAAATAAATGCTTATTAACTGAAAAAATAAATTTTTAAAAACTTGTATAACCCAATAAGGAATTAAGTGAACAGAACCAAGAAAATAATTTTCATAATAACATTGTCAAGTCAACTTTGAAAGACTTAAGAACGGGGGTGGCTAGGTAGCACAGTGGATAGAGCACCGGCCCTGGAATCAGGAGTACCTGAGTTCAAATCTGGCCTCAGACACTTAATAATTACCTAGCTGTTGTGTGGCCTTGGGCAAGCCACTTAATCCCATTGCCTTGCAAAAACCTAAAAAGGAAGGAAGAAAGAAAGAAAGAAACTTAAGAACTCTGACCAGTGCTATAATCAGCTGCAATTCCAGAGAAGAAATGTGCTACCTACATCATGACAGCAAGGTTATAGATTGAAGATATAAAATAAAATATGGTTTTTGTTCATGACTAATGCTGGAATTTGTGTTACCTAACTATACATATTCCTTACAAAGATTTAATTTTGTTTTCCCATGAAAAGAATAGGGTGTAGGAGGGAGAAATAAATAAATGCCTTTTTATTTGGAAAAATGAATAAAATTAGAGGATTGGGTTAAAAGGTTTAAGAAGTCTTCCAGCTTTATGTTTTTCTTTTCCTTTAGTTTCCAGTATTACCGTTCAAATGATTATTCCTTGTATCTACCTCTCTCTGAAAAACACTGTTTTTTTCTTTGATTAAATGTCTCATTTTAAATTGAACAAGAATTTATTAAATGCCCACATGGCAATAGTAGTTAGCTGTAACTTCCCCTGTTCAGAACGGTATGAAGCATAACCAGAAGAATGTAAACCAAGATAGCGAAAGGACCAGAGAACATACCAAATGCTAGCATGTCCTATTTGTTGAAAGATTTAGAAGAAAAGAAAAGTCTGAAGAAGGACATTAATAAATGGAGGGGAGCTTTTATTAAGCCCTGTATACTAGGCACTGTGCCAAGTGCTGGGAATATACATACAAAACTGAAACAATTCCTTCAAGGAATTTATATTCTTTTTTTTAATTTTTATTTACAGTTCCAAACTCTCCTTCCTTTTACCCCCCTCCCCTATCCATTGAATAGGCTAAAAATACACTACCCAATATACATAGGAAGTCATGCAAAACTTATTTGTACATTAACCATGCCTCAATAAATAAATAAATAAATGGATGAATAAATAGTGCAGGAAAAATCAGGTGAAAAAATATGCTTCAGTTTACACCTAGAGTTTATCACTTTCCTTTTGAGGGGTAGATAGCATTTTTCATCATGAATTCTTTTGAAGTGATCATGGATCATCGCAATGATCAGAGTAGCTACATATTTCTCAATTGATTATCATCACAATATTGCTATTACTGTGTACAGTATATGAAGTGTTTATATTCTAATAGGAAGGGACAATACGTAAAAGGAAATGTGAGGGGGAGTAAGGGAGTTTGGGGATGAGAAATCACAGAGATAGTAATCTGATTCCAGAATCAGGGGCTTTATTGATTTAATAACTGTCCAGAGCAAGAGATGGAAATAGGGGTAGAGGGTGTCTCTTTAGTTCTGAGACTAAGATCTTCCACCAACAGTATTTCTCTCCATCTGTCTCTTCACAATTATGGGCCATCTTTTACTAGTCCCTAAGGCAATCATGTTTGGCAGAACAACAGCCTATTCTGGATGGATGATTGGAACAGACAGATTTGTGACCAGTCAGCCAGACAGCATTTTATGGAGAGCAGTCAGACCCTTTCTGTTTCTTTTCTTGGTCCCATCCCAGGCAGGAGGTGAGGATGATTTAAAATACAGTGATATTGAGAGGAATCGATAGGAAGGAATGGATTCAAAAAATGCTGGGAAAAGGAAAACACTGGCAGGCTTGGTGATGGGTTGAATGATTGAAAAGAGGCATAAAGAAGAAAGAAAGAACAAAGATTATTTCAAACCTGGTTGACCAAGAACATTATGTTGTCAATAATGAAAATAGAAATTTCAATTAGAGAAATTAATTTGTTAGGAAAAGTTAGTTAGGGAAAGAGTAAGTTAATGGTCTAGTTTTTAGTTTTAGATAAGTAGAATTTGAAATGTTGGTAAGGAAACCAAAGTGAATTCATCTAGTAATTAATTGTAAATGTTAATTTGGAAATGTGGTCAGGAGGAGAGATAGATTTGGAAGTTACTCACAGAAAGGTAATAGCTGAAGTCATAGAAATGGGAGAGAGAAGAAAAAAGTCCTAGGTCAGGACTTTGGAAAATATCTTATATCCATCTATGGAGTGGGAATGGGAGAAAATACTGGGGAAGTAAATTGGAGGAAAAAGCAGGGCATAGTAGGATGGTTATTAGACTCGGGTTTTGTGATGTCATCAAAGGTGAAGACTGAGAGAAATTCAGTAAATTTGATATTAATGTGGTATTAGTGATCTTAAGAGCAGTTTCATTCCTATAAAATGGAAGCAGACTCCAGACAATAAGAATTAAAGGAGTTTGATTTTATTTAAGGAAGAAAATTTTTTAGAAAAAAAATTTGATGGTAAAGGATTAGTGATTGTGATGTTAACCTTTTTTGTAGCATCTTATTTCAAAACCAACTGTCATACTTTCTAGCTCCAAGAGAATCTTAAGTCAGTGCTAATGGTATCTCTCTCATTGCTAGTGTAATTTCTGTTCCTCACTTCTTGCTCTTGTGTTCTTTGTTTCAGGAAACTGACCCAGACTTTGATCATTGTGCCGTGTGCATAGAGAGCTACAAGCAAAATGACATTGTCCGCATTCTTCCCTGCAAGTGAGCCCTTGTTTTGACCTCTTATAGAAATCAGTTCTGCCTTTAAATTAAGAGTACTTTGAGATCACAAACTATCAAATGTTAAAGCTGTAATGGATCTTTAACACCATTTATGTAGTCCAGCCTCCCCACCCCTTTTTACTTAATGAGTCCTAGGGGGTGAAATGATTTACCCAGGATCATAACTATTTAGTGGGAATGCCAAGATTCAATTTTATTTTGAAAGGTTCTTTTTAGCATGTGGATGCTCTCTCTCCCCTTTAGACTTTTAAATGATGCATTCATACAAAAATTTTTAAGTGACTATTATAACATTTAAGGAAGACATTTAGTACAATGCCTTGAGCAAATCACTTAGCTCTCTTTCTCTATAAAATGAGGGAAGTATAGCTAGAAGGGACTGAGATAACTTTCTGCTCTAAATGTATGATTCTATGTTCAGAAGCTTGTAATTCAAAATTTAGATAAACCAAGTCTGTTTTCTCTAGGAGTTTTACATGATAAAATAAATAAAAAGATAAATATAATAAAATTAGAAGTGCCTAAGAAGTGTACAAAATGGAGGGGGATCATAGCTGAAAAATTACTTTCAGCTGAGATCAGAGGTTTCACAAGGAAGTTGGCATGGAGATAGGTCTTGAAAAATGGGTAATATGGCCACAAATAGAACTGAGAACATTTCTGGTTTAGGAGACATCAAGGAAGAAGATGGAGAAGTGGAGAGATATGGGACTGGTTTGGAGATTGGTGATTATTAAGTGTCATTAAGAAAATGCTTTGTAAATATTAGATAAATAGAAATTAATCTTTTTTATGGGATTAATGTGACATAAGTCCTACTATAAGAGATTAGGTTGAAGGTACTATGGACATCTATCCTGGAAAAGAAAAAACATAAAAGATATGAAAGCTATATTCAGGTGTTTGATAGAACATCAGGTAGAAAAGGTGTTAGAATCATTCACCTAACCCTAGATGAACCTTTAGTGTTTATTTACTGAACCTAATTATAGAAAAAAACTAAAAACCTGTCCAGTCTATCCCACAACTTTTATTTTTTTCTTTTTAATTTATTTATTTAAGGCAGTGGAGTTTGAGTGACTTGCTCAAGGTCACACAGCTAGGCAATTATTAAGTGTCTGAGGCCAAATTTGAACTCAAGTCCGTCTGCCTCCAGGGCCAGTGCTCAATCCACCTAGCTGCCCATGTCTTTTCAAGAATTTCTTCTACTTTCCCCACAATTAACCATCTAATCTCTGTTTGAAGACCTCCTATCAGTAAGGGAGGATTTCTCTCCTGAGTCAGCACATTTCCTTAAGGAAAGTCATTCTAAAAATTAGAACTATCCAGAAGTGAAATGAGCTGACTCAGGAGAGAAATCCTCCCTTATTGGAGGACTTCAAGCAGAAATTAGAAGGGGAAAGTAGACAGGCTAAGGGGAGTAAGCATGAGATGAAACCTTACTTTTATCTGAGACAGGCAAAGAAGATTAAGCACTCCCACTCATAGTTTGATATGGAAATAAATCAAATCCAGTGGGGAAGCAAAAGGGATGGGAAAGTAAGAAAGAGGAAGACCAGTATTGGAGAAGGAATAGTGAGTGACAAGCAAAGCAAACTTTCTAATTTTTGAAGCAGAGGAATTAAAAGAAAAAAATTGCAAAGAAATAGAATCTAAAGGAGTGTCTCAGATTCTTCCTAGACCATTAGGAAATGCCTAAATAAATTGTGGTAGGTGAGTATAATGGAATATCATTGTGCTGCAAAGAAATGATAAAGAAAATTATTTCAAGAACCCCAAATAGTGTGAACAGATGGAGAGAGAAGTGAGCAAAACCAAAAGAACAAGTTATATAGAACAGCAACATTGCATAGGAAAACAATACAGTGATTATTAGTCATGTCTCCAGAGGATCTTTGATGACATATTGTTTACCTCCTGACAGATGATGGACACAGGTGCAGAAAAAAGATGCACATTTTTAGACTTGGTCACTCTGTGAATTCATTTAGTTTTACCCTGCTTATTTGTGGTGAGGGCTTTTTCTTCTTTCTTTTATTTTTTTAAGGATAGGCTAGGACAAGGGAAGAGAGCAGTAGTAATTCCAATTTGAAAACTATCATCATATTTTTTCAGTTCACAAAAGACAAAACAGGACAGTTTTGAAATTAATGTGTGGAATTTCTCAATGTATTTTGAAAAGCAGGCTGCATGAAGTAAAGATTCATGATTTTATATCAAATTCTCTTTTTGTCTTTTGTTTTGCATATAGAGATGTTCTTTTTTGTTGTTTTAAGTTCAAAATATAAAAATTATTTATTTCGAGATTATAAATGGAAAAGCATCAAGCACTTAGTGTGTACAGGTATTTTTGCTAAGATCTGGGAATAAAAATAGAAAAACAAGATGGTTCCTCCTCTCATAGAGTTCACATTCCAATTGGAAAAGAGAACACATATAGGATATTTTAACTGCAAATCATGTTCCTTAGGGTGCAGCAGCAATATTATGTCCAGTAATAACTCTTTCATTTTCTGATGTTGAATCATTTGTCAGTGGCAAGAACTTTGGTGATAAGAAATTGCTTTTCTCACTTTTCAGTAGCAGTGGCTAGGAAGTAACCACATTGCATCCTCACCAGAGTTACTTCCCTTGACTATGACTTCAGGGTCCATATTGGAAGCAGAGCTAGTAGTCTGTGTGGTACTACTGGTTCCTAGGGCTTTGGGGCTCACCTGTTCATCCCTAGCAGTTCAGTGGTTGGTAGTTTTGGGAGCATAGAGGTTAAACTCCTTTTCCACAAGGTTTGCTCTCCTTGGTAATGCCTAGAAGAGCCAAACTGGAAACATTACCATTGTTTGTTGGGCACCATGCCTGCAGAGACTATTAGGCTGAGGGTCTTGGGCTGTCAAGTGATGGTCAAGGTGGTTCAACTTGCCTGGCACATAGCACCTCCTAGTTCTCACTCAGAATTCCTTGTCACTTCATCCAAACTGACTTCTTTGTTCCAAAGTGGCCATTGGCCAGTGGTTGGGATGATTACTCCTTTTCTCTTTGATGATGGCTTCTGGGACTGGTTTGCTCAGTAGTTTGGCAGGCTTTTTAATCCCCTCGGCATAGGGTGTGCTGTCTTGGACTAAGGCAAGGTGGATGGTGTCAGTGATCTGAACTGTCTCGTACAGAGTAGCTGCTTCCCACCTCTCACTTATGGTGATTTGCTACTTCGACTAGTCTAAAGGTCCTGTCTCATCAGTATGAGTCAACATTTGATTCTAGTAATGGTGGAGATAACGGACCCCTTTTCTGAAAGGATTTTTAGCATCTTTTTGAACTTCATTTCTCCTTTACAGAACCAAATGTAGAAGATAAAGAAGATTGTTAGGATTTTGTTCTGACACATTCCTTGAGAATTTTTTAGACTTGCCTCTTTCTCCAAAAAAAGAACAAATGAATTGTTTGAGTTCTAGTCATTGATTTTTAACTCTATATAATTGCCATAATAAGATTCTTTTTTATCTAACAGGCATGTATTTCACAAATCCTGTGTGGATCCCTGGCTTAGTGAACATTGTACTTGTCCTATGTGCAAACTGAACATTTTGAAGGCTTTGGGAATTATGGTATGTTTCTTAATGGATTCCTGTATCCATATTCTTTTCTATATTTAGCATAATAGTTTATATTTGTATAGTACTTTAAAAGTGCTCCATGTACATTGATGCAATTTGAATACAGTAGTCATGATACTTTTAGGAAGCAAGATAAAAAGCAAACTAGGAAACTCCAGAATTATTTGATAAAATCATTTAAAATCACTAAGTTTTTTGAAGGTCTTAATCCATCAAATATTGGAAAATAGCATATTTATCACATAACTGCATAATTAGATTTACATAGCACTTTTCTTCCAAGTAGCTTTTAAAGCTCTAGTTAATTTCATAATATTCACAGAAGAGCATTATGGCTATTATGTCACTTTGAAGATGAAAAAGGTGGGAATGACTGAACTATAGAATAGGGAAATGTGACTTTCTTAAATCTGACATCAAGAAAAGAAGTAAAAGTGGAACAAAGATACATTTTGGTGAGTGTCTTCCAAAGAATGGGTAAAGAAGCAAGGTCACGTAAGTAAAAGAACTATCACTTTAGATTTGATGGGGTGAAATCTATGATGGATCTTGATGCTGGATTGATGTATATGTGAATCTACATGTTATATATCTGTGTATACATATACGTGTGTACATGTACACACACACTTCAAAAGAAATGTGATGAAGTGGAGATAAGGGTACAGTAGCACTGTATGTTAAGAAAATGTACTCACTTGAGAAAACCCAAGAACCAAAGCAAGAGCCTTGTGAGAACAGGGGAAATCCTTGTGTAAATATTGATAGAAGCAGAAACAGAAGTGATATTATCATCAGAGTATACCATAGACCAGAGGTGTCAAACTCATGGCCCACAGGCATCCATTTTTATTTCAGTTATTTTATCACTGCTGTATACCAATCAAACAGAAAAGGGAAATAGATAAAGTTGAGAAATGAGCACAGAATAATAGAACAATAGTAGAGGATTTCGAGTATACAGACACTTATTCAAGCTATCTACAAAATCATTGCAGCCTGATTTGATTTCATGATAATTTCATCCTTCCTTCAAAAGTCAGAGCATCCAAGAAAGGAACTTTTATTCAAGACAAACTGACTTTTGGAATAGAAATGATTGGAACCATAGAAATCAAGTAACTATCCCTCCCTAGAATTTGTGAAAAAGGAGAGGAAAGCCAAGAATAGTCTTGATATAGAATGTAGATTTGGAGACAGAAGATTTTAATGAGGGGATAAGTGGAATCCTTTTTGACTAAAATTCTCTAAGAAAAACCAGTACAAAAGGGATAAGAAGCTTTCAACAATGAAATTCTGAAGAGAAGAAGGAAGACAATTCTGATGAGAACAGAAAGCGAGAGTTGCCTTATAGACCAATATGTCTGCACAGGGAACTCATCAACAACTTACAGTGATATACAAATTACTTGGCACAAGTAGTAATTTTGATATGGTTTGCTTCTGCTGTAGGTTGTCACAGGACATTTGTCTTTGACAAAATTAAACAAGATTGAGCTAATTTCCCTACTTTTAATTAGTTCTATGTTAATTAACTATATTAGTTAAGCACTGGATTTTATGCCATTGATCTTATGTTTTTTAACTCTTTGGGGTTAGTAACTTGCCCAGGGTCACATAACTAATAAATGTCTGAGGCTGGATTTGAATTCATATTCTTTTTCTAAGGCCAGTGCTCCATCCACTGCACTATTTAGCTGCCCCAACTCTTTGATTTTAAAGATTGGTTGTTATTTCAAGGAAACTTACAAAAGTTTTAGTTTTCTTTTTAATGAGCTTATTACTTCATTGGTTGTTAGAGGTATTGCAGTGGTTGCTGGTATGAGGAAGTCAAATGTTTCAAGGATCATTCACGCCCTCAATGACACAGGATCATCTGCACTAAAACATTTCAAAGGAAAATATGATCAAAAAATGAAGAACAACCAACAAATGACAAACTATTACTGTAAAAACATTAAACCTCAGAAGACAAGCAAAAATCTTTGGAAGGACATAGCAATTGGAGAGATTATTGATTCGTTTACAATGTAGAATAGGTTTATTGAAGTTGGAAAGATGACAAGAAGACTCATAAAACATCTGCCAGTCATTACTCTGAAGAAAAAAACATTGGTTGTAGATAAGACACTACAAAAATGAAAGTACTAAAGTTTGGGAAGAGGTCGTGATAAAATTTACTTTTTCATTCAAAACTCTTATGACACATTGCTATCATGAGAAATCTAGGTGATGAATTTTTAAGAGCTGGGCATTTTCATCCCATTCTAAATCATCCACCCAAAAATTCCTTTGAGTATTTTTTTTTGCTTCTACTGGGCCTATAAGTACTCTTTCCAGTTAAATATAATGATATGCTGAGAAAAAAATTATTATAGAAATTCCCAAATGAAAGTAGAATTCAGCAATATAACTTGCACTATGGCATGTCATGAAAGGTTAAGAAATGTATGTAAGAGATGTAGATAAACATGCTTTGGTGGCCAGGGAGTTTGCCTGATTTAAATCCCTTTGGAACTGTTCATCAACAATAGAGCTAATATCTTCAATGAACAAAGTGTGATTTCATGATAATTAAAGAATATATGTTAAAGTTTTGTGACTTCATTGCTAAATATCATAAAAGCAAGTAGTTGCAGGAAAAGTAGGGTATATTATATATTTAAAATCCTTGGACATTATAAAGGTTAGTGTATATATAAGTACACCACTGTTGGTCGATTTAAGCAAAGGCAGGGAAAGGCAGTTGAAGAAAAAAGTATGACATAGTTCTTAAAGAATGGTATCTGGAGTGCCAGTGCTCAGAATGATCCAAGACTGCAAGGAAAGATAAGGATAACAAACTTATCAAAATCAGTGGGGAAAAGGATCAAAGAAAAGATAAAATTGCTGCTTGAGATGAATGCAATGATGACAACAAATGGAGAGAAAATAATTTTGCTTGTTTTCTGTTCAAAGAAAAATGATATTTGGACTAGAAAGGATAAAATAAAAATGAGTAATAATAGTTAAATGACTGAAATAAATAAGGATATTTACCTAGTAGCCCTTGATGAATTCAAGTATTTTAGATCTAATGGATTATGGTAGGGTACTACAAGATTTGGCAGACATAATTACTAAGCACATCCTGGAGAACTATGGATAGCACCCGAGGATTGGAAAAGAACAAATGTCTCATTGGGAAGAAAAAGAAGTATGGAAAGTATTGGTCATTGAGTTTAACTTTGATTCTTGTAAAGATCCTAGAATATTTCATTAAAGGAATAGTTAATGAACATTCAGATAAATACAAAAGGAAACGATTCCAAAAATTTTACAGAGTGTAAAGCTTAAACAGTTATGCCAGGCTAGCTTCATTTACTTTTTTTTTTAATTTCTTTAGGGTTTCTATTGGACAGATAAATCAGAATGTTATGGTACAAGACTATTCTTAGATTATTAGTCAGGTTAACAAATATTTATTTCCTGCATCTTCACAGTCATGTTTGGACAGTAGGAGTCCATGTCTTATAACATCTTTAGAAACCCTTGGCCTTAGAACAAGTTATGCAGACTTTGCAAGTTTGTACAAAGCAATAAATTTATTTTTCTTAATTATAAAACAAGTCAAACAGGTCTATTTTGTTTCTGACACAGGAATTGTTTTTGAACATTGAGTTAGACTATGGTCAGCCTATAGATATGATGGCAGTAAGTAAAATGGAAAGACAAATTTTAGGAACGGGTAATCCACTACTTGAAAAATGCTATACATAAAATTTATCTAGATTTTTTAAAAAGCCGTTTTCAGTTTATTGGGCTTTTCTCATAAATGTGAAGAAGTGATATGACCTAGACATTTACAGTTAAGTAAAATAACTGGACACAGAAAGTATCCATTAATGGTTTGACATAACCTTAGAAGTTCTCTGGTGAGGAGCTTAGCCTTAAGCTGGTGAATATTTTATCAATAACTCAAGAAGTAAAAGAAAAAGATTTTAGTACACAGAAACTGACAAAATCACAGTTTTATTTAAGCATTATGTAGAGAATTCTGATTGTAAATTACTTGTGCATGATCCTTCTGAACAGAACCCTTTAAGCAGACAAGGTTTCTACAAGGAAATGTTAATGACAAAGAACTGTTTTAGCAGGTATGGGAAGATAATATTCACACACACACACACACACACACATATATGTATATATACAAACACAAATATTTACATACATACATATATTGATATATGTATATATGTGTATATATAAATTGTACTATATTTCAGTTTCTGACAGTGTTGAACTATAATTGGGGGGGGACAGACAGGGAGTCACTAAAGGCAGGCCTTACAACTCTCTAGTTTCTCAGAGAAAATTAAATCTTTCTCATAAGAATGGAAGTACTTCAAGAAGGAAAATTTGAAGAGACAGATTTATCAAAATTTGTGTCAGGTTGGAGGCTGGAAAGAGGTAGCACAAAAATATGGATGGCTCTTTTATTTTTTTTTTAGTCAATTAAGTGTTTATTAAGTTCTTAGTATCTGCTAGGCATTTTGTTGCATATTGAATATTACAAAAAAATCCAAAACAATCCCTATCTTCAAAGAGCTTATATTTTAAAAAGTAGATTTCTATTGATTCTTAATTTCTCTTATTCCTTCCCCTTTAAATCTATGGAACTATGTTGGTCTGTTTGTTTAAAGGTGGACCCTGACCTAAGAAGGAAGCAGTCTCTCCTGTTCTATTGAGTGATGATGAGTATCCCCAGCAGGAGGTTAAGATAGTTATTCTTGACCAAAAAAAAAAAAGAGAGATAAATCATGGTTGATAACAGTTCTTATTTGGGGGATATAGCAGTGTTCAGTTTAACCTGACATGAATAGTCAAGTGATTTGCATGACAGAGCCTCCTCATAAAAACATATAATTATATCTACTAGTAGTGAGTCACAAAGGGATAGTTTATCAGTTAGAAGAAATCCAGAACATATCTCTCAGATTATATGATACTAAGCAATATTTTTTTTTAAAATGAAGACTTTATAACACAGCTAACATTTTCATCGTTGGTTAAAATAGAGGCTTCAGAAACGAGTATATAGGAAATAAACAGTTAAGAAGATACTAGTAAAGAATGGGATCTGGATTTCTGAGTCAGAGTTTTAAGATGAAATAACTATTTTGTGTAGACCCTTGACTAGGAGTATAGCTTCTGAGAAATTGAATCTTACAGTGCTTGGGAAGAATATATATGCTTTTGAAGACTTTTAAATCTGATCAAGAGGGTCTTAAGCTGAGGAAGAGAATATTGTTCTTATACATCTATTAACACAGATCCCACAGAGGATACAAGTGTAACACAAGAATATTAGTGGACAGGTATAGTAATTTAGAGAAGACAGTAAGTAAGAAAAGAAACAATAAAAGTACTCATGGCCTCATCTATACACAAATATAAATAGTTATTGAACTAGAAATCTTAATAGAAGGAGCTGAAATTCTGTCTCACAGATATCACTGAACCTCTGTAGTGTGTGATTTCATTAGTAAAATTCTATAAATGGAAGGCAACATATTCAATGACAGTGATAAAAGTATAGTGTTGTGTAATGTCAAGAAGATAGACTTGTAAGAAAATTCACAAATTAAAAAAGTTAAAGGACAATGGAAAACATTGGCATTAAAATAATTAGATGGAGAAACAGAAATAGTTAAAGTATATTTCAAACCCCTGGTCTAGAAGGAGAACAGAAATGAGATCAGAAAGACCATACTGACAATTAGTCTGTCAAGAAACAGGTTAGGATGTACTTGATTGTCCTATTCTATCATCACGTAGCACAGGCTAGTGCTTACCCAGAATTGATGATGTGACATGGTCCCTTATTGATATGGGAGGAGTAGAAATCATTTAAGGACAAGAGACTCCCACAGCAATCAAATCTCCAACAGCCTTGTTTCCTTTAAATCAGACTCTGGGATGGAACAATTCTGTTTCCAGGCAAATGAGAGGGATGCCTTGCACAGCATACCCCTCACTTTAATAAACAAAATTGTGCATCTCACACCTCCAAACATTTGGTTGGTTGGTGTAATCCTCTTCAATACCAAAGGACTAGTAGTAACAAATTAGGAGGCATAATAGTAGCAGCAGGGGTATGCATCCAGCTTATTAGTCTTCTGTCAAACATCTCATTTTGCTAAAAATTAGAGCAGTCTGTAAATTCCTGACTTGCATCAGTAGTGATTTTATTTTTTTAAAGTAGAAGACGACTTGAAAAGCTACTCTTCTGACAAACAAATTTACTGATTGCCAGAAAAGAAATGATTAAAAAAATTGCAAGGAAGCAACCATACCACCTTAATACTCAGGATAAATAAAGAGGGGAATGCCAAGCATCTGACTTCCACCCTAGGTTTTAGAAGAATAATTGAAAAAGCAACTGCTTAATAACTATTAGGCAATTATTTTGAGCAAAGAAAAGCAAGATAGTTTCTGTTCTTTAAGAAACTGTATTTTGGGGCGGCTAGGTGGTGCAGTGGATAAAGCAACCGGCCCTGGAGTCAGGAGTACCTGGGTTCAAATCCGGTCTCAGACACTTAATAATTACCTAGCTGTGTGGCCTTGGGCAAGCCACTTAACCCCATTTGCCTTGCAAAAACTTTTTTAAAAAGCTGTATTCTAATGAGAAAACAGCGCATTTGGGGGAAAAGAGCTAGAAAGCAGGATGAGAGGGGGGAAGTATCATGATTTGGAGATGACTAAGAAGTGGGATGGTAGATCCTAGATGCAGTAAACTATAGTGCTCAGGATCCCAGGGACAAGAGTCCAAGATCTGAAGGGGGGGAGGAATTTGGAAGGTAAGAAACTTCCTGGCAACCAGATGCCAGGAGGTGAAATGATAGATTTAGACTTGGTAAGATAAGACAAAAACTCACCAAACAGAGCCAAGGATTCCAAGGACCCAAGTATGCTTCTGGAGGAAGCAGGCAGAGTGTGGCTTGGGGGTGGCCAAGAAATGACAATTTCAAAGATTTCAAATAGGTTCCTCCATCCTAAAATTCTGTCAAAGTTGGCTCAAGAGGGGGTTCTTAATAACAAAATTCTAATGATACAAACAGATAAATCTAGGGAAGAAAATGTCCAAGAGATGTGTGTGTGTGACTACAGTAGAAACTCATCAAACAATACATATTTCTGAAAAGTGTGTATAGAAAATGAGTGCATGGACAGAAACTAAGGATTTATTAACAAATGTCATGGTTTTCTACAGATGGTTAGAATGCTAGAGCTCAGACAAGTTATGATTTACAGTGAATATTAAGGACAAATCAAAAAGGGCTCTTTAAATACCTGTATGGGAGAGGAAAGGAAAAACAAAAAAGAAAATTAGAATGACTATGGAGGATGACACCAAATGAAGGAGAAAAGACAATGAAGCATATAAATTAAAATGTTCACAAGGAATTTAAAGAACCTGGTTGACCTCGTTGAATTTAGATCATCAGAATCAGACAGCATACAACAGAGATGTAACTTGTGTATATGTGATTGTTGGGCCACTATAGATGATCTTTTTTAAAATTATGTCACAGTACCTTTCAAATATACTATATTTTTTTATGATAAAATGAATTCTTCAAGCTAGGGGCTGAAATTTAACTGTAGTTTCTCACAAAATTCTAAAATATTTTATTAAAAAATACTTTGAGTCCTAAGAAAGAAAAAAAAGCTCTAAGAACTAGCTTGAGTTCATTAAATACACATGGCTAACTTAACATCTTTCCCTTTACTTATAGGATTACTAGTTTCAGGTGAATATCTTAGCCATAATATAGAATACCTGGATTTCCATGAAATCTGACAGAATGTCATGATATTCTTATAGATCAGGAAAGATGTATACTGAAAATAGAGTTAATAGAATGCCAAAAATGATAATTGACAGATTGAGATGGTTGTTGGAGGTCTTTAGTGGAATACCCTAGGAATCTATCTGTTCTTGACACTACTCTATTCATATTAAGATTTGGATAAAGATATAATTGAGTTACTTACTAAACTTTTAGATGATTGACAGCTTGGTGGGGAATTCCTATCATATCAAATGACAAATTTGGGATCTAAAAAGATATTTTAGATGATTTGCATAATAGATAAAATCCAGTAAGATGAAATTTAATAAGGTTTAATATAAAATATATAATTGGATCTAAAAAATTGAACTATATGACTATATGACTATAATTCAATAGAAATAGACAACAGTTTTTGTGAAATTACTTCAGAGATTTCATGGTCCACAAGCTTCTAATGAAATAATGATAATCATCATCATCGTCATCTACTTATATAGTACTTTATGGTTTGGAAGGCACTTTGCATATATTTATTGCATTTGATCCTCATAGCAACCCTATAAGGTATCTACTACAGGCATTGCTATCCCTTCTTTAAGGATTAAGAAACTGATGCTCAGAAACCATGTTCGCACAAGTTAACATCAAAGGTAGGAGTCAAGCCCAGGTCTTGCCTGACTCCAAACTCAACATCTTCCTAATATGCCACTGTAACTTTGAAACAGCAGTTATCTTTTTTTTTTTTTTTAGGTTTTTGCAAGGCAAATAGGGTTAAGTGGCTTGCCCAAGGCCACACAGCTAGGTACTTATTAAGTGTCTGAGACCGGATTTGAACCCATGTACTCCTGACTCTAGGGCCAGTGCTTTTTCCACTGCGCCACCTAGCCACCCCTACAGCTAGTTATGTTACTCAGAATTCTTTTTCAACATTATGGTTTTGTTTTAGATAATTGTGTTTGTCTAAGCATCCTAAATGAATCATTATTTTAAATCTGTACATTGTTAAAGAAATAATTGAATGAATTTAAATATTTAAAAAACACTTTATTATTCACTATCCTAAATGATTTAGCCATATTAGTTCAATTCTTCCTTTTCATATTGGGTTTCAACCTTGCCAGGAAGATTTCAGCTTCTTTTTTATCTACCTTTGGGGCAGAACTCTAGTTTATTCCCCCAGAATATCTGTAACTATCTTATAAAGGTATAATAACTAATTTTATCAGTACTGCAGTGCATAGTGATATTACTTTGTAGTAATGTGCCTTCATTGAAATTTTTAGGTCTTTTAAAAGAATTCATTATTTCCAAAGCTCTCTTAGAGAAAAGAATGATGAAAACATTAAAAAAAAATTGGTGGGGGAATATTTTTTTCCACCAGATATCTTAGAAACTGATTCTCTGAAACCCTGTTTAAGATTACTTATTTTTAATCTTATTATTTTATTCATAGTTTAAAAATAAATATTTGTGTAATTTTTAATCTGAAAATATTTTTCAGCCAAATTTGCCATGTACTGATAATGTAGCTTTTGACATGGAAAGGCTTACCAGAAGCCAAGCTGCTAATCGAAGATCAGCACTTGGTGACCTTGCCAGTGACAGCTCCCTTGGCCTTGAGCCACTACGCACTTCGGGGATGTCTCAACTTCCTCAGGATGGGGAGCTCACTCCTCGAACAGGAGAAATCAACATTGCAGTAACAAGTAAGTGGTAATCTTTCACTTAAAGTGCTGAGTGCTTTTCCATCACTATTCAGGAACCTCAGCTTAACATAGGACAAGCCTACATGATAATTCAGGTATCCTTGGGGGTTCTCAAATACATATCTCTTTATATGTCTTCAACCACTTGAGGAATTTTCAGTTACTTTTATTGAAACAAATCATCTGTATATGCTTTGCATAAAAATTGTTTTAAGATTTATTTGAATCTTTGGGGGTGAGTTATGAGTCTATACAGAAATTAATGGCAGTTTGGATTGTAGGAGTCTTAGTTGTCCCTAATAATTATTGGTTTATAAATATGAGGTAGAGTGTATGATGTGGAGGAAGGAATGGTAGACCTAGAGAAGACAAGTCCCATCTCTACCAAATATTAACCTTGGGCAACTCACTTTTCTGAACCTCAGTTTCCTTATCTATCAAAGGAAAGAATAATACATTGTCTTCCTACCTCACAGGGCTGTTGTGAGAGTCAAATGAACTAATGAGTACTGTAAGTGCTTTAGAAATTATTAAGTTCTATACATATATGAATAGTTGATGTTTTAAAATCATTATTTCTCAAAAAGAAATTGCTAAAAGTATTGGAACTAAAAATAACTTCAGGCTAGCCTCCTTTTGTTGGGTATGATTTATAAATATTAACATTGGTACTTCAGATTTCCAAAAATGAAGACCCAGCAGTAAAAAGTAGAGTATAACTTTGAATTCACATAATATGAGTTTCTCAATATCTTTGGGAATTGTTAGCAGAGTATTTGTTGTTTCTTGCTTTGATATTTTTATAATAATTTATTTTCCTTTTTTATTTTTGGCTTGATGTTAAAGTTTCCAAATTGGAAGGCTTGAAGTGCTATAGGACCCTTTGATCCAGCTCTTTACATCTTAAAGTAGAAAAAGGAAAAGCAGTCTGTTAAGCAATTAAGCAGAGCTGAAAACAATGTCTCATAGTTTCCTAAATAATTTTCTAGGAAGCTGGTCATAGCCACAAGAAAATTTTTAGAGAACAGCCGAGTTTGGTTTTGACATCAAAAGAAACCTAACCATGTCTTAAGACATGGTTTTCCTACCCTATCATTTTTATGAACGATTTTTCCTTTGTACATTTCATAATATGCCCCCCATATTTTTCAATCAGGACTGTTGCTCCTTTTGACCTTTCAGCACAATGTATGATGGGAAACCATTGCTTTTGTAGGAATAGAAGCAAAGTTTTTTTTTATTAAATTATTCAGATCCATAAAGCATGTGAACTTGATTTAGTAACATGTCTCACTATAAACTCTGGTCACCAGGTTTTTGGATCTCACTATCATTTTATATTATCATTATCTGATATTTGTGCATCCTTTATTCATCTGTCACAAAGTATAGAAGCAGGACTTAGTTTTTATCACAAACTACTAGATTAGTAGAGTGGGATTGTTTGGAGGTTTTTTCATATGTTGCATTCAAATGTACAACAAATCTCTATATGATATTTCTTACCTTATCATATATAGATTTTTTACACAAGAAATTTTTTTTTATTGCCACTGGTTGAATAGCAGTAAAGAAGACAAAGGTATATCCAAAAGTCTGTGGCTTTGTAGGTTATACTTTTTCTTGAAATCATCCTGTGCAGGATAGAGATAAAGTATAATCAGGGTACATTGCAGTGTTGCCATCATACGAGATACAGCTACAGACAAATTTGCTTTATCTGGTGGCTAATTTTGGTAGATTTGCGCCCTGCAGACGAGTATAATTCATTCAAAAGCTAGTAATTTAAACAGAATAAAAACTTTTAAAATCCATATATTTTACATAAAGCAAAATCATGGAATGAAAAAAGTTCTTAACATTTTTGGTGTAATTAAATATTATTTAATTTTTAAGACTATCAAGCTAACTTTTCCTAATTTCAAAAATTAGCTAGTGAAAAAAATAAGAATTAGGAATTCACTGAAGGAATTCACTGAAGCCTCATTAATTCACTTCACTACTTTGGGAATATGTGTTATACATAACAGGCATGATATTTATTAGTTGTTGTTGATGTCTTTTCTGTGGAGTCTATTAAGCAATTTAGTAATATAAGCAAAAATTTTGAGAGAATGTTTAAATTTTTTAACCAAAAAAAATTATAAACATCTTTCAATATCATAGAACCAACTTTTACATGCAAATAATTGATATTTTCATCCCAAATCTTTATTTTTTTATTCATTGGAGTAGGTCTTCAAGGAGACCTATGTCAAGCAATATTTTTTTTACCCAGGCCCAATCATGTATGTTCTTAAAAATAAAAAAGTATCAATTCTTTAAGAAATGTTACGTTTAAAACTTTTAGCTGATTTGGATTGGCTCTCTAAAATTCTCTGAATGTATAGGGAGGCTTTGCTTTATATGAGAATTAGAGTATTTCAATAAAATGAAAATTTCTACAAAATTAAGACAAAATAATTAATGACTTAAAGAAAATATTTCTCACATCCTGGTTATCCAAACTGATTATATACTGGTGGTTTTCTTTCTTTTTTTAAAAAATATTTCTATGCTGTCTTTCAGGCTTATCTGCCTTATCACTTTCTGCTCCCTATAACCAAAAAAAATCCTCACCAAAATAATCAAGATGAATGACAACTGCTTTTGATGAAATACCAACAAGATATTGTGTTGGTTCAATAGTATGAATGTATGCATTAGGAGGGGAAAATAATAGAAATTGTCATAATGTCTTCATGAAACTAAGAAAAGTTCAGGCTACAGGCTGCCTGGAGTCTACATGGACCACAGTCTTGAGAATTGTTCTTCTCTGCAACTAGTCTTCTCTAAGTGGGGGTGACTGCGTGGAATTTTCACACAGAAGAAGGGGAAAAGTCAGAAATTTGGCTGGACAATTTGACTTAGTTGTAATTAACAAAAAATCTATTTCCAGGAATTTCTTTCCTTATTTTAACATTTCTCATTTCACACTGGTGAGTTCATTCTTCTCACAAACCTCGGGGTGTTGGCAGACTGGAATGACTGGGCCTTGCTTTCCTTTTCCCCTTGTATTTCTCACCACGACTTCTTCCAGTTAGTAACTCTGGCAAACCTCCTTCTTCTACACTTCCTTGTGCCAGTCATGGCTTACACCTGCGTGGCCTCTGCCAATGGCATTTGAGAGAAATATTGACATCGATTTGACATAAGCCTTCTCCCACGAGTGATTGCCTCCCTTTCCTTTGTCAACAGAAGAATGGTTTATTATTGCCAGTTTTGGCCTCCTCAGCGCCTTCACTCTCTGCTACATGATCATCAGAGCCACAGCTAGCTTGAAAGCTAATGAGTAAGTAATGATTGTTCAGTTTGTTCTTCTGGGTTTACATTTTTGGGTGGCAAAGAGAAACTTGTGGATAATGTTTTTTTAAAGATTGAGAAAATAGATTGCCAAAACACAACCACCATTTTCAAACTGATGCCAATAGCACCATATCTAGTAAAACTATGTGGAGCCCAGTCATAAATCAGTAGTTCAGGAGACTTGGTACAACAGTTAATGGCAGATAAGACCTAAAGATTTTAGTCAACCACGAGCTTAGTGTGAGCCAACAGTGTGATACAGCAGTCCAAAAATATAATTGCTTTTTCTTTGTTGCATTACTAGAATACAAGTGAGAAAATGCCAAAGTATTTCTGACATGGTGAGGGGAAGCAGAAGAATTGGAGATGTGAACCTGGAGAAGTCAAGGCAACAAGCACCTATTAAATGCTAGGCACTGTATAAAGTGCTGGGGAAACTAAAGAAGGGTGAAAAGCCATCCCTTCATTCATGGACCTGTGGTCTGATAGCAGGGGTAAATGTAGACAGCTATGTGCAGTCAGGTCAAATACAGTATAACCTGAGATCTTCAGAAGAGGGAAGGTGCTAGCGTTAAGGAGATCTGCAAAGCCTTCTTGTAGGAAGGGGGAGTGTTAACTGAGATGTGAAGGACATTAGGGGAACACTAAGGAGGTGAACATGACTAAGGGAGCACAGGATACTTTGTCAAAGACCCTCCTCAGCATGAGGGAGGGGTTAGGTTTCTTTGGGTTTACCTAGACTAGAGTATAGAACTGGGAACAGTCTTGTGCAGTAGTGGAAGGAGCTGAATTTGCCTTGAGAAGATCTGAGTTAGAATTGCAGTTCTGCCACTTACTAGCTTGTGACTTTGGTCAACTTCTGTTCTCTGGGCCTCAGTTTCTTTACCTTTAAAATGGGACTTTGAACTAGGTGATCACTGTGTTCTCTTCAATCCCTAAATTTATATAGAGAGAGACAGACAGACTGATAGATAGATACATAGAAGAGTGCTATGTGCTGTTAAGCACTGGATAGATACTGGCAGACTAGACAGAATCTGTCCTCAAGGAACTTACATTCTAATGGGTGAAGATAATACATAAAAAGGAGCTAGAAGGTGGCTGGCAGTCAGAGAACAAAGAAGAAAGGCAACATATGGGATATGACAAGCAGACTGCTGGAAATGGCCCGAAGGCCCATGTCCTGGCAAAATAAGGCAAAGGTTTACTCTGTTAGAGTCAGGGATCCCAGGGAGAGAATCCAAATTTTGGTGGAGTGAAGGTAGCCCCAGCTGGATAAAGTAAAGATTCCCCTCTCAGAGCTCAAGGGTCCAGGAACAGAGTCCCTTAAATGGGAAGAATAATACCTATAAAACAACCTACTTCCTAGGGTTGCTGTGAGGCTTAAATGCAATCATGTTTGTAAAGCCTGGGATAAACTTTCAAGGGTTGCCAAAATGTCAAAGTAGTTGTAGTCTTTTTTTTTTTTTTTTTTTAGATTTTTCAAGTCAATGGGGTTAAATGGCTTGCCCAAAGCCACACGGCTAGGTAATTATTAAGTGTCTGAGGCCAGATTTGAACCCAGGTACTCCTGACTCCAAGGCCAATGCTCTATTCACTACACCACCTAGCCGCCCCAAAGTAGTTGTAGTATTAAGGAAATCTACTATCATTGAATGTAATCAAATAGAAACTGTCTATCAGAGGTATTCAGTATGATATTATTTATGCTATTTTCATATTATTAACATCCATGCAACTAATTTATAAAAGAAAACAACATTTGGGCATTGTTCAGCATTTGTACCATGTTGGTTAGGATAAAAAAATTAATTTCCCTTCATCATTTACCCCCAAACAACTAAGTAGATAAATGAGATATAAAAATGTCATCTTGCAATCAGAAAGATAAGTATCTTCCTCTATACTAGTTGACTTGGTTTTATTCTTTCAACTAATAATAGGCTTAAGCAGTTGAACTTGTTGGGCTTTCTGTAATGTTTAAAGGAAAATTTTCTTTAGTTATATCAAATTCAAAATTATTTCTTGGTCTTCCAACATTTAAGTAGATTATCTTAAAAAATATCCAGTAGCTCAATTAATTTGCTTATTTTGAATTACATATGAAACTAAGATGTAAGCTGAGCTAACTCCATAAGATGTGGTTTTAGTTAAAATTGATTGACTTTTTTTCTCCATCATTTTTTGAAGAAGACCATGATATTGGGGAAGAGATGTCATGACAAGCACATGGATTGGATTTAAGGTCAGGGCATTGCTGTGCTAAGTCACCAGCCTCACTTTTTCTCCTCTAGAGCCCTCTGAGTCAAGTGACCAGATGACTAGAAATGGTCCTGGATATAAGGCAATTAGGGTTAAGTGACTTGCCCAAGATCACACAGCTAGAAAGCACCTAAGATTGAGTTCAAACTCCCATCCTTCTGACTCCAAAGCCGTGCTCTATCCACTATACCAGTTAAAATCAGACATTAACATAATAGCCATACTGAAGTTTTTTAGAGAAGGCAAGTATCAAATCAGTAATACTTGCTTTTTAAAACATCCTCATACTAAGGTTATTTCTCTCCTGTTGAATGATACAGAACCCCCAGTCTTAACTATATAATGGTACAACCACTTAAGAATATGAGCCTTTTTTCTAAGTAAAGTTTTAGGTTTACTCTCAGGCATCCCTTCTGCCTACACATGCTGAAATGGATTAGTCTTTTGTTTGAATAAGGATGCTGCTAGACTAACTTAAAATAACAGTTTGATAACAGTGCCTACCTCTTGTCTAGTATACAAAGCATTGTGTCCTTGACTTGTGAAACAAAGGACTGTCTACACATTTGTTAGAGAATTTAATTATGAATTAATGAACATCTAAAAGCTGTCAAAAACTTACTAAAGACAGTTGATATTTAAGAATGTCAGTCTTATGGACATGTTAACTTTTTTTTTTCTAAATATTCCAAGATCAGTTTCTGTATTGAATTAAATGATTAGACATCAACCTCCACAAAAGGCAAGGTGGCATGGTGGACAGAGCATTGACCTTGGAGTCAGGAGGACAGGTCTAGTGTTAAGTTCTGTTACTCAAAGATTCACCCATTTAAAATGGACACACCAGAGGCTTTGCCATCAAATTTTTTTCAGCCACTTCAACAAAATCTGTGGGCTAAGTTGTAGAGGGGTGCCATCTTATATAAACGCGTACACAAATAGCTTCATCGAGTTATTGTGAAAGTTAGACACTGGAACAGTGTTAACTGTCTTTTGTAAAACTTACTGCTGTTATCTAATGTTTCTATACCAGAACCCACCTGGTAAACTTCTACTTCAGTTTAATTCCAGAAAAAACTTATCTATATCCATTCATATGTATTCTTTTGTAAGAACAACTAATGTCCAATGTGTCCCCCTTTTTTCTTGTTAAATGTCTAGCAATAGAAGTTACCTTAAGTGCCTGTCTGGGCTCCTTTAAGATTCATCATAAAACACTGTGCCACCTAACTGTTGTATATAGAAGAGCAGCCAGAGTGCATCAGTGAGAGAAATTTTCCTCACCTGTGAGTACACAGGTCTGGACCAAAAAAAAAAATGCTTTCCCTGTCAGTGGGAGGAGGGGTTAGACCACCAATATCCATTCTAGTTTAAACATTCTGTGATTACACCCACATGTGCAGAAAAACAAAAATAGCATGATCTTCCTTCTTCCAGTCATGGACAAGTAAATGAATAATCATTTCCCTCTGTTCATTTGTCCACAGAAAAGATCATATATTTAAAAGCACTTTAAAAGAGTATGGAATACTATGAAAATGTAGGATGATATTAAGTGTCTTATTATATTTATCCAGGCATCCTAGGCGTCACTTAGTAGCTCTCACAACACAACATCAGATGGTTTGGGGGGGGGGTCAAATCACTGCTTCTTTTACTTATAGAACCTTTTCAACACATTGAATTTAGAACTGTGAATATAATTCTTTCAAAACACTGAGTTTTTATGATCCATGAAAACCATGTGATCACTTTTCAAGCACTTTGAAATAATACAGTAAAAGTGAGTTCCTTCTATGTACATGATGACAAGATGGGAGTAAAAAGTAATATTGTTCAGTTATCAGATAGTAGTTGTCCTTTCTTTGCCTCTGTAAACTGTGACAAACTATTAAGAAACACCTTAAATGTTATAGCTGTATTATTTATTTTTTATTTTAAAGCAGTATCATAAAAGAAGTTTATAAATTTCAGTCCTTATTAAAAAACATCTCAGCTTGTAGTATTTAAATACATGTAGACAGAAAAACATTGCCCTCCTTGACATTTTTCAGCACCTTTTTTGAGGAGAGGACTAGCATAAAAATCATGGCAAAATATAAATGGAGGAATTAATAAAGGTATTTGGGGTTAAATATCACTATTAATTCAACATATTTTTTCTCTGCCAGACCCTGTGCTAGGTGATTATACAAAGATAAATGAAGTACAGTCCTTTCACTTTAAGAAATAATAGAGGGGTTAAGACAAGTACTCAAATAACCAATAGTAAAAGTCAAAACTTTAAGAGAGGTACAAAGTATTAATGTCTGTTCAGAGGAATCAAAGAGATTATATCTCAGGGGCTTGAGAGCTGGATAGGATAATCATGACAAAAGAAGTAACGTGTGAGCCAAAGCCCAAAATATGTTCAGGGAGCACCTGGTTTGACTGGACCCCAAGTTGTGTAGGGGATGAGAGGGAGATGTGTTAGAATCAGGGTACAGTAAACTTTAATTGCCGATTTGAACAGCTTAGACGTTATCTTGTCGTCAGTGAGGAGCCAGGGAGGGATTGATAATAGGGAAGTAATGACATTAAAACTGAGCTTTAAGATGTCAGCAGTAATCAAGCACATAGCAAATGATATACAAAATGGTTATTTTGGACGAACTTCCCTCAGCCCATTACCTTCTCAATATTAGCATGAGTATCAGCTTAGGAAACTTTTCTAAAGATGTTTTAAACTCTATGCAGAGCTCTGACTGTGGAATAGCCATAGAGAAGCTGTTGTATAACTAGAAATTTGTTTGCCACTTAAACCATTCAAATCTTAACCTACTGTTTTTGAGAAACAGGAGATAGAGTTTAAATGATGGAAACTCAAAGGAAAATTTATTCAGTACACAAAAGTAAATTATATATTAAAGCTGCTATATTTATGAAACTCAGAATCATGTTCCTAAACACTCAGGAAATCTTTGAAGTACCCTAAAACTACTAAAAGTTGGACTTCAGACCCAGAGATATTCATTTGGTAAGAAATGCTGGCAGTTATACTGGTCCTACAAGTTAGTACTAGAACTGCTAGCATGTGCACACACAAACACGCATATACACTCACATCTTTAGCATTCATTCTGTCTCACTTTTATCTTAGGCAATTTTTGTTATTTTAATTGTGGTCAGCCACTCTTTGATTAATCTTTGTTTTCTGTCCTTCTCTCCTTTCATCCCACAGAGCAGAATGGTTTTGAAGAAAGAAGTGGTTTCTGACAGCTTTGGAAAGAGAATCTATTTTTATGCGCATCATTTACCAAACATGCTAAACAAGCATTTATTTTTAGTACATTTTATTTTTTCATAAAATTGCTAATCCCAAAGCTTTGTATTAAAATAAATAATAAATTAAAACTTCGGCAGTTGGATTTTTTTTTTAAACTCACATTTTTTGAGATATTGCCATTTCAAAAATGATGTTATTAATTTAATTTTTCTGTGAAAGAATATCTATATGACCATCATTAGGAGACCAATCAACATTTAGGGCTACTGGGGGCATTTTGACTTTTACTTTGTCCCAAGAATGACTCAAAGAAATGGTGACCCTATGATCAGCTGTAGTGTTCAATGTTTTGTCATACTTGTATCTGCAGTCTCATTATTAAAGAAAATGAAGGTTTTGCCATGTCTGGTTTGGTACTATTTTGTATCTACTCTCACAAGTAGATTCAGTACTGAGGAAACTTCTTGGTGATAAAAAGTTGAAATATTCCCGGAGTCATAGAACCTCAATTGGAAAAGATCTTAGAGATCATCTAGTCCAACCTGACCTCCCTAAAATTGCCTTCTAAAGCATCCACAACAAGTAGTCATTCAGTCTTCCCCTCTGTGCTGCTGAATTATGTACCTGGGTGGAAATCAATGCCATCAATTATCACATGCCAACCAGGAAGATGTTTATGGACCATCTTGAATTCATTTGACTTCAAAATACAAATGGAATCAACAATTCTACCTATATCATTCATCACTGAAAATTGGTGCTATCACTTTGTCCTCTGAAGTATTGTCAGTAGCAAATGAACTTCCTCTTCTGGTTTTATTTCCTTTTACTGTACCTTCCTATACTACCATATGGAGAACTGAAGTGTTTTATTTTCATTATGTAATAAAACCAAACCTCAGTAAGGTGAATTTTTGATAAAGATATAGGAATATTTAATAATAGTCAGAGCAGGACTGACATTCCCCTTTTCTAAGTATTCCAAGTATTTTTGCCTGAATTTTATAGTCTGAGCAGAGAATAAGAGGTAATCTAGTTAGCCTTTAAATATGCTTGGCCTCTCTTAGGTCTGAGCAAAAAATAAAACTTCAGTGCTGTAGCTGTAAGTCATGAGTCTTAAAAGTATGAGGTCACTTCACCTACTTCATGGCTACAGAATTATCAGAAATTGAAATCAAAATCTGTTGTGACTTTGAGTGGGAAAATGAATCTTTACACTAATAGGACTGGTTTTTGAAACCAGGAATAAGAGTTCAAATCTTAGCATTGCCACTTACTATGTGATTTTTGCACAAGTCACAACTTCTCTGGCCTCAGTTTCCATCTATGAAATAGAGATGAACTAGATCAGTGGTGTAAAACTCAAAATAGAAACATCCCTTATAGAAGTATGTTGACTTAGAAAACAACAGATTAACATTCTCTGTGTTGTATTGAATTTTTATATTTTATTAATTTATTAATTTGTATTTATTTTATTGTATTGTATTTTAATCTGTTCTTGACCACCCTTCAGGGCTCTCCCTTACTCCTTTGATACCTCTGGACTAAGATGACCTCCAAGGTCTCTTCCAGGTCTTTAAATCCATGATTCTATGTCTCTAGGTATTTGGACTCCAAACCCAGTGCTCTTTCCATACCTCACAGCTACTTCCTGGGTTTTTAAATGTGTTATCAGGCTTTTAGTTTTTGCTTATTTTAGTTTTCAGGTAGCCAAGAAAACTTTTTGAGAGATGGAATTTAATTTTTAAAATGTAATGGAGATAGATTTTTTTGAATTGGCACCATGGGAATTCCAGACAGCAGCCAAATTCTACATCCAAATACTGTTTCTTGATTCAGAACAGATGAGATGCCATCAGTTGAGAAGGCAGCCTTATAATTAGAACCAAAATGTGTGAGGTTCAATAATTATTAACATTTTTAAGTGAGAGAAATCAGTTTAACTATAAAATTATTTCTGATCTAAAGGCCTCACTTGCAGAAACTTGAAAAGTTGTAAAGTTACCCATACAGAGTTCACAGGGGGAGGAGTTCATTTTATCTCAAATAGCAGCCTCAGACAAGTAAAGTGAATCAGGAAAGGATAAAATGTCATTTCTCTGAGAAATTAATTCACTTATCAGGGCAAAGTACTGTGCCCAGTGATGGTAGAATTACAAAGATTAATAGGATACAGATCCTGCACTAATGGGTTTGATAGCCTGGCAACCAGATTGTGACTTTAAAAATTTTTTTTAGCTTTTTGCAAGGCAAATGGGGTTAAGTGGCTTGCCCAAGACCACACGGCTAGGTAATTATTAAGTGTTTGAGACCAGATTTGAACCCAGGTACTCCTGACTCCAGGGCCAGTGCTTTTATCCACTGCGCCACCTAGCTGCCCCTACTTTAAAATTTTCAAGTCAGTTTAGGAAAATATGATTAGCTTACATGAGCTGAAGTACATGGCTTTGCTAGGGCCCAGATCATCAACTCTGAGGTCATCCAGTCCAACTATGCAGGAATATCTCCAGAGCAGAGATGGCAAACATGCAACTTGAACCAGATTAAAATGCAATTGGAAATATTTAACAAAATAAATAAAAATACAACAAAATATAGCATAACATTTTAAAACTAAGGCATTATGACACTGTGGGGATCCTCTTGTATGGAAAAGTGGCCTATTTCTAGCTAGGTTTGAAATGACTGCCCTGCAGCACCCCAACAAGTAATCATGCACCTTTCACTTAAAGTCTTCAAGGGATGCTGATCTACTATGTCTTGAGGCCTTTCTATTTTTAGATGGCTGTAATTTTTAGTAAGATTCTCTCAACTTGATACCTTCCTCTGCATTTTAGGCCATGATTCTAGGACTACGCATAGAGCTAAGCAAAACATCTCCAAAGCAGTATAATACAATAGAAAGAGTACTGTATTTAGGGGGGTTTTAGGGGTTGTTTTTTTTTTTGCAAGGCAGATGGGGTTAAGTGGCTTGCCCAAGGCCACACAGCTAGGTAATTATTAAGTGTCTGAGACCAGATTTGAACCCAGGTACTCCTGACTCCAAGGCCGGTGCTTTATCCACTACGCCACCTAGCTGCCCCTAGAGTACTGTATTTAGAGTCAGGGATCTGAGTTTAAGTTCTAGGTTCAAGTGCTACTTAATACCTATATAATTTTGGACAAGTTACTTAAAACTCTCTAGACCTTCTGTTTAAAAAGATGGGGGATTGAATTAGATGACCTCAAAGATCTCTTCTAAACTCTAAATGTATAATCCCTCTTCTAGATGACAACCCTCTTTAAGGAAGTTAGCCATGTTTCCTTCCTCCCAAGATTTCTCTCCAGACTAGATGTGACAGATTTCTTTAACCAATTCTTGTTTTTAAATCCTTTTTTTAATCATAGATATTTCTTCATCTAAAGTAAGAGTTTCCTACCCTACTTCACAGAATTATGAGGAAAAATATTTTGTAAACCTTAGGTCACATAGAAATATGAGTCACTGTTATTTTTGCCAGCTTCAGCTTGTTCTGAACTTTGGTAGAAAAGATCAAGAATTGAACCTTTTAGTCTTTGCAGGTGTCTTATTGTAATAAGAAGTAGGTTCTGAAGGTTGACCAGGAGGGTAATATATGTGACATGCAAGACAATGCTACCATCACCATCAACCATAGGTGGGGTCTCGAAGACCCCCTAACCATAGGACTTCAAAGAATAGGGTCAAACAGGCCTGTTTAAGAGAAAAACATTTTATTTTTAAATGTCAATTACTTTAGCCATCATATTTAAAGCAAAATCCCTAGAATGCTGGACCCGAACCTATTATTCCTGGGCAGATATAACTGTACTTCATGTGGGCTTAGGTGGGATGCAAGAGCACCAAAAGACTGATGGCATTTTGAAAATCTATACTTTCAGACAAAGCAATGGAGGAGGGGGGAGGGAGAGCTGTTTTGTGTATATGTGTGTGTTTTTATCAAATCGGCTAAAAACACAAAGAAGGGACTTTTAAATGTAACAAATAATTTGTGTTTAGGGATTGGAGAAATGTGATGTGTGTGTGTGTTTTTATCAAATCAGCTAAAAACACAAAGGAAGGGACTTAAATGTAACAAATAATTCGTGTTTAGGGATTGGAAATGTGAACATTTTTCTTAAGTCAGTTGATTGCAATTGAACATCTGGAAATCCTTATATTCTTCATAAACTACACTGTTTCATTATAGCCTTTGGTTATCTGAATTTGTCTAAGATTCTAAAATAGAAAATCTCTAGGAAAATATCTGAAGAAAAGATGTGGTAGATGCCTTCTCTTCATTTTTCTTGCTTTCTTCAGCAGAATAAATAAATAGTAAGATATATGAGGTCTTCATAAAGTTCTTGGACTGTTTGGGGATGTTAATTCCTTAATTGGATGTTTTAAGATGGATAGAAATGTAACAGTGCTATGACAGATTCTGAATGGGAACACATTAGATGCAAACTTCAGTTTTGCTTACTATTCAATATTGTTTGCGTTATCAACAATGGTAGCCATTTTCTGTTCATTTTAAGAGTTAAGAAAATGGTATGTACAACTCTACTAGTTTCATTGTCCAGAATTTGTAAAAAATACCATTTTCATATTATCTATCACTCCTGCATCTAAGTGAATAAATGTTTAAAAGAGTCCATTGCTTTTTTTAAGATCCTAAATTCTCAAAATAGTCATCCATATAGGCATTATATGGTATATAAGTTTCTCAATATGCTAAACTACTAAAGCTAAACTAGTCAAGATAAACCAAGCATGAAATCTTCAGTTTGATCTGTACCCATGCCAATGTTTTCTTGGACCTAAAAATAGTCTGTGCTTCCTGATAAAAACCACCCACTTCTCCCTGTAAAATTTATCCCTTTGCTCCATCCCTGGGAAATACAAGAAAATGATTTTCTTTTCATATTTATCAATTGTGTTCAGTTGGAGGATTTCAGTACAGGTGACTCAATAATATTCTCATGGTTTGACTTTCTTTCAAAAATTATGCATGCATGCATGCAAAAAAAAAAAAAGGCTTGGAAGATTATGTTGATCCTGACTTTGGTCCTCACTAATTAGTACTTACAATAGGTAGTGAATCCTATAAGAGTCTACCTTGGGGTATAAGTACCTTGGTAGACAAACACAATGTACCTTATTCTTGGAGCCAGCCCCCAAAGCTATATATGACATATTCTAATTTACTCTGAAGACCTCTCAGACATTACCAAAACTTATTAGCATATCAAAAATAATGCAAACGATGTCATGAAGGATGTATCAGACTAGAAAAAGAGGTAGGCATTAAAAATAAACAGTCTTAGTGTTGTACTGGTATCCATAAAATAATAAATGAACTAGATGAAGTGTGCTTTGGTGGAAAATTTATGGAAAGGCATGAATATGAAATACACAGAATGTTATGATATGCATCAGTGATGAGATTGCATATCCCTCAAAGTAGATCTCTCAAAGGACTAAAGTAGTTTGATGTTTCTGTCATGATTGGGAAAAAGACAATCTATCTCATTCCACATATGTAGCATTTTGATGTAACAATCTTAGTTAAAATTCAAAGTTTAATATGACATTCTATGTTTTAAAAAATGAAAATTTAATTCAATCTATTTCAGAAATAAAATTATGTCTTATTAATAGCCAAAATAAAAAAAGACAATCTAGCTGTGTAGACTTTGAAAGGTTGGAGGAATTATTGCTATGCTTTTAATTCTTCATCATAATGAATGCTAAATATGTTAAATAATATATGCATGGAAATGTCATTTTCCCCTTGATATTGCCACAATGGAAACTATATTCTTTAACAAAAGGATAAGCATCTTGCAACCGTGTTTGGGATTAAAGTGAATAGTCTCCAAGACTAGATCAGAAGAAAAATGATTCATACACTCTAAAAGAGAGGCAGCATAATGTTTGACTTCTTTGAAGAGCTTCCTTCTCAGTTTTATATACACTTACTTTGAAACTTGAAGGGAAAAAAATACAAAGCATACCTGGTGCTAGAAGCAATGACAAGCTAGTGGTGATGGCACATACTTTGATAATGCCAACTACCAGGGGAGACTGATGCTGACAGTTCTCTTGAGTGTGAGAGTTCTCAGCTTCAGTAGGTAATGCTCATCAGGGGGTCTGCACTAGGTTTGACATTAAAAGAATGAGTCCCTAATAGCAGGGGACCAACAGGTTATCTAAAGAGAGGCAAACCAACCCAGGTCAGAAACAGAGTCAGTCAAGGCTCCCATGCCAGTCAATCAGTGTACCCACAAGTGACTCTTATGTTTCCAGTCCAGACAAGCTAGACCCAATCTTTTAAAAAGTATTAATTAAAAAAAAAAGCCAATATTGGAATTTCCATTCACCCAGTTTATTAGGATGATAGACATAAACAAAGATGTACTGTATGTGCTATGCTTTATATGCTCTGTGAGTTCTAGAAAAGATGTGTGAGTGAACTTTATGAGTTGAATTAAAAATAGAGAAGCTTGTTATTTAAAGTGATTACAAAGGTAAATCTTTTAGGAAAGCT
This sequence comes from Macrotis lagotis, assembly GCF_037893015.1. Lineage (NCBI taxonomy): Eukaryota > Metazoa > Chordata > Mammalia > Peramelemorphia > Peramelidae > Macrotis > Macrotis lagotis. The sequence goes on along the minus strand of NC_133658.1, from coordinate 359,993,470 downwards.
GTAAGGTCAGCTCCTAACTTATAGATTTTAGAATATGTCATTTATTTCAAGGATCTGTGTTTCTGTCAATGTGATCAATCTCTCCAATGTTCTTTTGTCTTTGTGAGCTTTTAAGTCATAAATATTATCAAGTTTACTTAGACTATGTTGGTGTGGATAGATAGGTTCTGTGCTGTGTCTACATGAAAAGCAAAGAACTGAAATGGATATTTGAACTAATGTGATGGTTCAGTGAGAATACATTTTTCTCTCTCCCCTGTGTCCCTGAGACAATTATGCCTGATTCCTGATCAAATTTTTTTGCTGTTTTTTTTTTATTTTTTAGGTGGGCACTTCTTTCATCGGAACTCTTTGTCCCCTCGAAGCCTGGTTTACGAGAGCGAATTCTCCATGATTGAGCCTTCCTTGGATATGTACGATGACAACAAAACCTGAAGAAACCTTGATGTTTGGGGTCACTCTTTTGTTGGTTTCTGATCATTCTTCTTTTGTATTCTTCTTTTGGTGTCTTGTCCTGGAGGAGGAACTGCTGCATTTCCCACATGGGGGTTGGGTTTCCAGGCTAAGACCCAAAGTTCCCCCCAACACGGGACCACCCTGCAACAAAGCACCATCGCACATTGCCCTTCCAAGGTTGTCCAACCTCACAAGAGGAGTGAGCTACATCTGGATACAAGAGGCTTGCCCTGGCTCCCCAGGGTTCATTGTGTGCTGAAGATGTCTTTTTTTTTTATATAAGCATGTACAGCTCAGTGTGAGTGAAGTTTGCCTTTCTAATAGTCCTTGTGATCAAGAGTTCCATTGTGTTTCCAAGTATACCAGGTGATTTTTTTTCCAGTAGAGAGGATCTTGAGCTGCTGCCCAGATCTCTCCATTCTCACTCTTCTCTTTCTGTGATGAAGCTTCATTCTGAAAGGACTGGGGAAAGGGCATGTACCTTTGCCCTTGCCAGATGTTTGACCAACTGTAACTTCTGGCCTATCAGAGCTATGATGGTTGGTGGCAGTGAGGGCCAGCAGCAAAGAATAGAGTCATCCACATGTTCATTTTCCAACTTCCATTTCTGAGCATGAAGTCACTTTTACAGTCACTGGAATGTCTCTCCAGACGTGCCTGCCAATCCACATTCTAAGAGAGATGGGGCAAACATCCCTGTTCTTTTTGGTTGGTTCCCAAGTACTCTGAATCTCTTGCAGGATGACTATTGGTTGGCTGATTCTTCTCACTGTGGAATTAAACCATCTCATTCTCTGGTATGACACCAAATGGTTACATCTCCCTGGTCTGGTTTGCTAAAACAACAGTCTCCCTCCTGCCAGTCCTGATGATGAGAATGAAGACCGCAAAGGAGGATGAACATAGAAACATACAGAAAGGAGGCTTCTTGTTTTTTGGTCCAGCAGGAGGAAAAAGGAAATGCTCTTTTAAAAGCAAAAACAGTAAGGTTAGAGGCAAGAAAGATATGTACATGTGTATTTGACACATAACTGCCAGCATCCTTTGATGAGCAAATCAACCCAACATATCTATGCACCTTTTGCTATAATAGTTTAATCTGCTTCTCCATTTTAATCAAAGTTACTGTATGAGAAGTTATAAATGCTTTTGTATCATTATGTGAATGAAAATTTGAATCTCTGTACATCTTGACTTAGATCTAACAGGGAACCCAAAGAAAGGACTCTGCCCGATTACTTTTGTGGAATCTGTAGAACATAAATTGAAGAGGGGTACTTGCTGTTTTTCCATATGCAACTAGTCATTTTTAGCATGTGTCCTACTCTGTGTAATGTGTTGAGGCTGTGATTTTAAAACAAATGAAACTCTTGGTGAAGTGAAGGTAGAGCCTTCCCTGACCTCATTCCACATTTCTTCTCAAGTTGTTTGAGCCTAGAGCAGGGCAGACTTTTAAGGAATTAACAGCTTCATTTTTTTTAACCTTTTACTGAGCTAGATATGGTCTGATTGTTTTTTGTTTGTTTTTTCTTTTATTATTGTCCTTATACTGAAGAAATATTTTTGATAAACTGAGTTTTAAACAAAACACAGTTTTGGCAAGAGAAACTTGACCTTGTGGATGGGCATTTTCAGAGCAAAGTCAGCAAGTCATAGCTCCATTCTTGGGAGGGGTGAGGGAGAATAGCCATCACTTTTACTGGGTCCTTCCTGCATAGAGAAGACAGATATTCATTCAGCTTCTTAGTAATTGTTGGCTATGCAGTAACTAGGGAGCTCTTCCAGGAGAGTTATTTAAACTAACCTCTTATTTCAAACTGAACCCCAGTTTTGTGAAAATGGTGGCCTTCTTTCTGAGCCAACACAAAAAAGGAATGCCAATTTTTTTCCATTTGAAAACCTGGACCTAAAAAAGTCAATAGTGAAGACACATAATCAAGTCATTCTTGACTTCAAGCAATTTCCTGGGACTTAAGGAACTCTTGCCAGGGGAAACTCAGTTGCCATTCACACCACTGGACTGGATGCCTCATCATCACTCTCTAAGGAATAGATTTCTCTGAGCAGAACTGGGCTAGAAATGATTTCCTCTCCAGGGGTTGGATTTGCCCATCTAGAACTCTTCTCTGGTTCTTCAGTGTTACTAAATTGACCCTTGTATCACCAGCAGAGTGGCTGTCAACAGAAATATGCCCATTTTATTTAAGAATTTCCTTCAAGAAAATTAGCTGTTCTTGGAGAAAGGAAAGGAATCCAAATGGGGGTGGTGGAGGGGAAATTCCTTAAGAAACAAGTAACTCCAATAATCCCTTATTTTTCACCATATTCTTACTGGACTCCATTTTCCCAGGGACAGTCAGGATCAGCCTATCCAAGTGTGCCTCAGTATCAGGTAGTCAACCACCAGGTAATGATTTTTTTCCCCTCCTCAGCCATCCATGAATTATTAATGTAAAAAGAGGTTTCAAACTACATTGGTGGAGAGGGATGGTTTACCCACACTGACAAAATTGCCAGTCCCTTAACTCTTGAAGTGTTCTGAATTGCTAACTGCAAAACTGCTTCCTCCTTTGGCATGGGTGGCTCCAGATCTATGGCCTCAGGGTGCATAAATTATTGGGATTAAGCCTTGCTTAATCAGGTGCTTATCAGGGGAGCTAGCAAATAAGTCGCTGGGTCTCAGTAGCTTCCTGTGGAGGAAGCTACTTTGGAGTCCTTTCTGAGGCCTTTTCACTGCTTCTGTACCACCTGGTGCCACCCCTAGGTACCTTGAACACTTTCAGAGGGATTCTACAGCTGAATTCAGAAATTAAATAAACTGATCAGATGTTCCATGGATAAAGGGAGCATGTTTCTTGTCAGCAAGCATATTCTTTTTTGCAAATCCCAGGAATGCCTGCTATACGTCTAGGGTCCCCAGTAGTGTTAAATAGAGTTAGTTTTTTCTTCCCTAACTAGGAAAATCATTCCCACAGAAACTTTATGGGATGGAAACAAGCTACTGTTACTTTTGTTCTTTTTGAGTTATGTTACCCATAAAATGCAATTATCTGAATATGTCAATGGGAATATGTCAACCATGCATTAACGAATATGAGCAATGTCACTTTTTTTGAAGGGAAGAATTGGCTATTTCAATTAGCTATTTCCCATCTCTTTGTAAGAATTTATTTGTATGGTCCTCTTATATTTGAGATAGTTCTTTGACTGTAATCAGTATTTATTGCTAGACATCTCTAATCTCTAGGCAGCTGTTTCTAATGCAGAGAAGTAAGGAGGTCCCAAAGTCTGAGGACATTCTGTAAAAGGGTCTTCAGTCTTGCTGTTCTCCCTCAGCTTCTGTTGATCATTTACAAACGATTGCAGTGACTGCATTTGATTTGGAATTGCCTAAGTGAAATTTATTGGTCCAATTTGTAATCCCAGGCCCATTTTTGGACAGTCAGGAAACCTAGTAATTTGCTTAGTCCCATGAGTACCACTTGCTTTCTTACCTAAAACACTGACAACTTCCTTTGTCCCTAGGCCACAAAGAAAGCAAAGAAATTCAAAAACAGGTAAAGATAGGGATTCCATCCCCTTCAAAATAATACAAAAAATAAGCCCTTCCGTTATAAGCTTCTAGATGTTAAACCTGACCCAAACCTAGAAGTAAATCCCATTCTATAGTACTTTAAAGTTGATAAAATACTTTCCTCACCATAATCCTGTAAAATAAGTAGTTTGAATATGATTATCCTCATTGTCTAGATGAGGAAGCAATCTTAGAAGTAAAGTGCTTTGTCTAGTCACAAGGGCTAGAGAATGTTTGAGCCTAGCCCAGGTTCCTAATCCTAACCATAGGTTCTTTCCAGCACAATAGACTAACTGGTCCCCATGAGCTAATTACATATAAAAGCATATTTCAGCCCCAAAGTGCAGCATGCATGGTACTGGGGAGAAAGTCCTGAACTTGGAGTAAGAAGTACAAAATTCAAGCCCACTGCATAACACTAGGCAAAGGCAACCTCTGTTAGGGAAAGAAATTTAAGCCCTGGAAAATGGTAGCATCCTCCCTAGAAATCCAGTGACAGTATTTAAAGCCCCACAGGGCCAGATATTCTCAAGATTTGTGAATGAGCTCAAAGCCACTCAGTCCTTGGAGGAAACTTATGCTAAACACAAATTCTAATAAAAACTTAAAGATTACAAAGAGCATATGTATATATATATATATATATATATATATATGTGTGTGTGTGTGTGTGTGTGTGTGTGTGTGTGTGTGTGTGTGTGTGCATATATATATGTATATCTATGCACACTCATATATATGAGGACATATAAATATATGTCATTTGAAACAGTCCATGAGGTAGTTACACCAATTTTACTATCCCCATTTCACAGATGAAGAAACTGAGGATAAGAGTTTAAGTTACTTGCCCATGATCTCATGGCTAGTAAATGCCAGTGTTCTTCCTCAGAGAAGGCTGGCTTTAATTCCAAAAAGAAAACAGCCTTCCACTTTCTGATGACATGGATGTCAGCTGTCTTGAGAGTGAAGTTGTTTTCCCCTTCATTTCTACCAACCTATTTACTCAGTATCTTAAAATCAACTAATTCTTGAACCAATCAGGTACATAGCCATGAAAAAGTCTGTGGAAGAGAGGCTGGAAAATGCTTCTTAGGCCATAAACATTTCTGGGATGTTCATTGATTTCATAACGTACTGCAAATAGTAAATGCTTAATAAAGGTTTGTTGAATATTGAGTTAATATGAGTGGGGTTAGAACCAATTTCCTGGATGATACGTAATGATAACTTACAAGATGATAAATAGTGCTTTTAGATTTTCAAAGCATTTTTCTCCTTTAAGGAAAGTACTGTGAGTGTTATCTCCAGGATGTCAAGGGACAGAAGCCCAAGGCCAGATGACAGTGAATGTCAGACCTGGGATTTGAACCAATATCCCTTGACTCCAAGCCCAGGGTGCTCTCCACTATACTGTATTGCCTCTCAAAAGAAGTGAAAAGACTGCATTGGACATTGTGGGCAAAGTGACAATAGAATCAAAACCAAAACAAAATGGGGGAGAAAGGGAAGAACTAACACATTTGGGGAATGGAGTTGTCTTTTTCTGATTTGTGAAACAGCAGAAAGGAGAGAGGAAGGTGAGGACCACCAAATCTCAAGAGTTCTTGTGCATGAATATGTAACTTATTCTGTAATCTTGGGTTCTCTCTCCATGTCTTTGCCATTAACTTGCCATGTGACATTTCACGTAACTTCTTTGGCCTTACCTACATCCCCCACGTGAGGTCAGCCATCCTTGCTTTAAGGAGGAGGTTGATGAGATGCTCTGGAAAAGGGGAGATAGAAAGACGGGTCGATTCAAGAAAAGCCATCTTTCTGTAGTATGACTAGACACTGCCCTTTGGGGAATTATACTTTCCTGAAGTGCAATAAATCCTTGGCATGGCCCCTCTGCAAATCCCCACATTTCCCAAGGGGTTCAGAAAGGAGCACCATTTTCCTTCAGGTCCCTCTAGGATTTCAAGGCCCCTCCTGTGACTGCTGGTTCTCCATTAGAGAGAACCAACCGATTCTGCCAGCAGGTCAAGCACCTTCCATATGGAGCTTCCACCACTCTCTGACCTTAGCCGGCCATACTGACCCCTTGTCCATGCACATCCTGGGCTTTGTCTCACCTGCTGCCCCTTCCTTTGGGAACATCAGCCCTTATTCTGTGGTCTGGGAAGGCGCTTTTTTCATCCAATAAACCTTTAGCATTGAACAGTGCTGAGCCTAATTATGCAAATTTGATTTGTGATGACATCCTATTCAGCTGGAGTCCAAGCATTTCTCTCCACTCTTGACCCAACAGAGGGATGAATTAGGAGTATGAAGATATGAATTTCTGAGAAAAACCAAAGTCTCTCTTCCTCTGTCCCTTCAGCAAAATGAACTATGAAAAATCTTGTGGGGAGGCTTTGCTTTCATAATCAGTTCCCTACCCACCCACCCTTCTGTATCCAAGGATAATAGTAGGGAAAAGTTTAAAACAGGCAGGACCAAGATCTTTGTAGAAAGAAAAAAAAAAAGCTTTCATTTGACTAGAATTCTCCAGGCCACAATTTCCGTATGGACTTGGCTTGCTATGCTCTCAGGCCGGTAATGCTGGCACAGTACAAACTGACACGTTCCTGATCAATGCACCACTTTGCTTGCTAGGCAAGAGTGTGTGTCAGGAAAGGAAGGATCAATGACCTTGGTGGGACTTAATTAGCTATGTCTCAAGCTCAGCAAGGCCATTCACCAGCTACTCAAGACTCTTATGATCATCTTTCTAAACCCCAGCGTTCTTTCTAAATCAGCTGCTTGGGAGCCAGAGACAGTTTTAGTGAATTCTCAAGAGCTATTTTTTACATAATTAACAGGATGCAAGAGCTCTTTCTGCTTTCCCTGCTTTCTGCACCGGCCACCTCCTTCCTCTGGCTTTCATTTAGGCCTAGAGGAAGACAGCACATGCCCCTCCAGGACATTACCAGGGGCTGAACAGCCTGGCCCAAGAGACACCAAAGTAGACTCCTAAATGGCAGAATTATTTCTTTCTACTAAGCAAGCATCCTTTGACAACCTGGACAAATGACTCCATACCCAAGATTTATACACCATCATGATCCAATACTGTGGCTCTGTCCTTGGGATGGGTGGAAGAGGAGGGAGAGGGGCAATGAGGCTGAAAGACTTTGGGTTTAGAAAAAGTAGTTAAGATGGCCTTCATTCAGCCACCTGGCACTGGCAAATTACAGTGGTAGCTTCAATTCTCTAGCTTCTAAGACGTTTCTAAGAGGAAGGAACCTGATTTTCAGGGAACAGGACTATCCACAAATTTTGATTAGGCTAAGACTCAAAACTTATCACCTTCTCTTGGGTGTAGAGTGGTGACTGCTCCAGAAGGAAGATAGAATAGGAAAAAAAATGACTCCACAAAATAAAATATTAGGCATATTAAAAAGGTAGAAAAAGCTACTGCCCAAAGCAGAAAAAAAAAAATTCCCCCTGACAACCTTAACAACTGTAGTCACAGGTTGACTAGGATGAGCTCACATCTATAGTGCCCCAAGGTCAAGTCATCATGAGCCTCCAGTCATCAGGATTCTTATAAGATATTAAATCCATCTGTTAGGACTTTGGATCAGGAAGGACCTGCTGCTCTAGGTCACTGATAACTATGCACAAAGACTAAGAGGGTGAGAGACAAAAATATTTTTCTACAATAGCACAGGAAACTCTTAGGAGGAAGAGAGGAGTCTTTCCAATAATCCTCAACATGGAAAGCAGCATATTGACTTGTCCTAAGAGATGACAGTCAAGATTCTATGCATTTGAAGCCACATTTACTCCAAAATAATGAAGACAGGGACAATGGGTGTCCTAAATTAAGAAACATGAGATTGATAACTGGAGAAAATGATAAGAGCATTTCCTTACATTGAGATGGCGCCCATGAGGAAGTTTTGGAAGCTCTTTAGAAACGCAGCTGACAGCAACAAAACTCGGTGCACATGTTCTGATGTCAGTATAATATAGTAGTGACATTCTGTGGTATATGCTGATAGGTGTATACCTGTGGGTGTGGGTTTGCTAATGTAATACATTTCAATAAAAACCTACTAAAAACCTACTGGTGTCTGATCATGTCCAGTATTTCTTTTTTGTTGTTGGGGGGGGGGGGTTGTTTTGTTTTTTCAAGTTAAGTGACTTGCCCAAAGTCACACAGCTAGGTAATTATTAAGTGTCTGAGGCAAGATTTGAACTCAGACCCTCCTGACTCCAGGGTTGGTGCTCTATCCACTGTGCCACCTAGCTGCCTTCACATCCAGTATTTCAAACCAGTGTGAGGGGAGAAGTGAGTTAGCCAAGTTGCAGAATGCATTGATTGATAAGCCCAGGGGATTGTTGTCTCTGTACTTGAGGCCTTGACTATTTCCATTCTGCTCTGGAACTCTTAAAAAATACTCTGGTATCTGCAACCAAGAGATAGCGTGAAAACCTTTAAGAGATCATCTGGATGATTATCGCTGATCTTGAATTTTTCTAATTGTCTCAGAAGAACCCTGGAGTTGATCATTTCAGATCTTCCATAAAAAATCATAGTTTAGGGGCAGCTAGGTGGCACAGTGGATAGTGCACCAGCCCTGGAGTCAGGAGTACCTGGGTTCAAATCCGGTCTCAGACACTTAATAATTACCTAGCTGTGTGGCTTTGGGCAAGCCACTTAACCCCATTTGCCTTGCAAAAAAAAAAAATCATAGTTTATACTTCCCAAGCTTTCTTCACAATAGCTAAGGGAGTTGAACCAATCAGGAGTCACCACCTCCACATTATGGCCAATGAAGTAGACCCAGACAGAAATGACTTAATAAGGTCATACAGTTATGAGCATCCGATGGAACTGAGACTTGATCTCAAGTTTTCTGCCATTAAGTTCATCTTACATCACAATAAACTTCTGTATCATGATAAGGAAAAGAGCCAGATGTTTGTCAATTTTTTTAAAACTCTAATCAGTGGGGGCAGCTAGGTGGCACAGTGGATAGAGCACCAGCCCTGGAGTCAGAAGGACCTGAGTTCAAATCCATTCTCAGACAATAATTACCTAACTGTGTGGCCTTGGGCAAGCCACTTAACCCCATTGCCTTGCAAAAACCTAAAAAAAACCCTCTAATTAGTGGCAGTATAACATAGTGGATGAGTCACCCTTGGAGTTAGTAAAACTAGGGTCTGAATCTCTACTCTGACATAAACACATTTGTAAAAATACGTATGTATGTATGTATGGGCTTGATAACTCTTCAGTGCCCCAGACAATCTCTGGTTCTCTGTTTTAAAAGAAGTGCTAATCTACATTGGTAGAGGGAAGATCCTCTCTGAAAGTTCTCTATCAAATGAAATTGTAGATCTAGACCAAAAACAAAGAACAAGAGCTGATTTGGTCTGAAAAATGAACCTCAACTACTCATCTGACTGTACTGTTTATTAGCAGAGATGTCTCATCAGTCTTTATCCTATTCCCTTAAGTCATTTCTTCCCATGATTCTCTCCAACCTCACCATTACCACCCAAGAGTATCACTCCTTTTTCCTCCCAAGACCCATCATCTTCTCTCTGAACTTTACTTTTCTGTGTGTGAGGCAGTTGGGATTAAGTGACTTGTCCAAGGTCACACAGCTAGTAAGTGTTAAGTGTCTGAATCCAGACTTAAACTCAGATCCTTCTGACTCCAGGGCTGGTTTTCTATCCACTGCTCCACCTAGCTGCCTCTCTACCCTTTTCTTTACCCCTGCTCACTTCTGTTTCCCTTGGATTTCATGCTCACCAAAGTATGATTTTGGCCCAAATGGAAAGTCCTGATAGCAAAGGGATAGACTCACCCTCCTGACCCTACATAATGGCAGTGCATCCTATAGACCTGAGCAAGAAAGAAGGAATGCATTCTGAGTTTATGACTCTGTGATCTGTAATTCTCCATCTCTATGATTCAGACAAGTTACTATCCTCCTTATTCCATGACTGATCCCCATCTATTAGATGGGCATAATTATATCAGTCTTTGCCAAACACTCTCACAAGCTGCCACCCTACTAGATCTCTCTGACCTCTGTTCCCTTGTTCCCTGGTTCTGATGTGAAAAATTCTGAGATGAGATATGATTCCCTATTGTTCAGTCTTTCAGATTCCTTGTGACCCCATTTGGGATTTGCCTGGCCAGAGTAGTTTGCTATTTCCTTTTCCAAGTCATTTAACAGATGAAGAAACTGAAGGAAAGAGTGTTAGGTATCTTGCAAATGTCTGGGGACAAATTTAAAGTCAGTAAGGTAAGTCTTCCTGATTTGGACCTGAGACTGGCATCCTATCCAGTGATGATGTTTGGCCATCATTCTCGAAGAGGACCGTGACATCAGGGAGGTGATGCCAGGACAAGCACATGAATTGGATTTGAATGAGGGGGTGCTGTGCTAAATCACCAGCCTCACTTTCTCCTCCAGAGCCATCTGGGTCCAGTAGCCAGATAGGAATCAGAAGTGCAAGAGATGGCTCTGGGTGCAAGCTTTTCAGGGTTGTGACTTGCCCAAGGTCACACAACTAGTGAGAGTATCAAGAGTATGAGGCTACATTTAAACTAAGGTCCTCCTGACGCCAAGACCAGCACTCTATCCACTGGGCCACTTAGCTGCCCCACATTCTATCCACTATACCACCTAGTTGCCCAGGGTACCCTGCCTAGAAATGAATATGGTAAAAGGGTCTATATGTTAGAGGAGGGAACTTGGTATAATGAAAAGAGCACATTGTTTCTGAAGTTAAAGGAAGTGGTTCTGTCTCTTACTACCTATGTGACTGGACAATGAGCCCTTTAAGGCTCATTTTTCTCATCTATAAAAGAAGGGGTTGAGGGCGGCTAGGTGACGTAGTGGATAAAGCACCAGCCTTGGAGTCAGGAGTGCTTGGGTTCAAATCCCGTCTCAGACAATAATTACCTAGCTGGTAAGCCACTTAACCCCATTTTCCATTTTCCTTGCAAAAAAAAAACAACCTAAAAAAAGGGGTTGAACTAGATGGCATTAAAAAATGTTTTTATATTTTTTCCAAATACATGAAAAGATGTTAACATTCATTTTTTTTCTAGGATTTTGAGTTTCACATTTTTCTTCCTCCCATCCTTTCTCCTACCTCCCTATGACAGCAAGTAATCTGATATAGGTTTTACACTCACAGTTATGTTAAACATATTTTCATATTAATCAAGTTGTAAAAGAAGAATCAGAGCAAAAGGAAAAAACCCTGAGAAAGAAAAAACAAAAAAAATTTTAAAAAGTGAAAATGTAGGGGTGGCTAGATGGCGTAGTGGATAAAGCACCAGCCTTGGAGTCAGGAATATCTGGGTTCAAATCCGGTCTCAGACACTTAATAATTACCTAGCTATGTGGCCTTGGGCAAGCCACTTAACCCCGTTTGCCTGGGGAAAAAACTAAAAAAAAAAAAGTGAAAATGTATGCTTTGGTCTGCATTCAGACTCCATAGTTCTTTCTCTGTATGTGGATGGAATTCCCCATCACAAGTCTTTTGGAATTGTTTTTGATCGATGTATTGTTGAAGTCTATCATAGTTGATGAACTAGATGACATGTGAGGTTCCCCTGTGAAAATGGACATAGCTAGAAGTCCATTCCACCATTAACCAAGCTATGGATCATTAAATGGGTCCCACGAAGGAAAAAAGCTGTTGGAGCACATCCCTTAAATCCTGCTAGGTGGTGGCAATAGGGATAGGAGGCAAGGATAAGAAGTGGGGGGAGGGATAGGGGTAGTTAATTCAGCTCTTCTTCCTCCCCCTCCCATCTGTGCAAAGGCAAAGTGCCATCCCCTGTGCTGCCTAACCCACCCTGATGTTTATAGAAATGATAGAATCCTCGGGGGCAGCTAGGTGGCATAGTGGATAAAGCACCAGCCTTGGAGTCAGGAGTACCTGGGTTCAAATCCGGTCTCAGACACTTAATAATTACCTAGCTGTATGGCCTTGGGCAAGCCACTTAACCCCGTTTGCCTTGGAAAAAAAACAAAAAAAAAAGTGATAGAATCCTCAATCCATCAAACTTTGAATAACTATTCAATATAGAATCCTGCTGAGACACAAGGAGAAGCTTCACCAGGCCCCAAGCCTAACAGCTGGTTGGCTCAATGGATAGAGCCCTGGACCTGGAATGAGAAAGAACTGAGTTCAAATGTGACCTCAGTTTTACTAGTTGTATAAACCTGGGTCAGTCAACTTCAATTCTGTTTATCTCAATTTCTTCAGACATAATGTGAAGATAGCTGATAATAGCAGTATGATAGTATTCGTAAAGTATTTTTGCAAACCTTTATAAATAAAAACACATGAACATTACCCGAATTTGTACACCCAAGCCCTGCTATTCAGTTTTTCAGACATAGTTGTAATTCAATTAAACAGCAAAGCATACCAGTTATCATTTGGTTCAGGAGACTGCAGGGATGGAAGATAGAATCTAGGCCTATAGTTCCATACTTTGGAAACTCCTAGTCCGGAAACACCCTCCACCAAGCTGCTGGGGCTCTCAGAAGTTCAGTATATTTCCTACTAGTACACAACCAGCAGGTTTCTGAGTTAGGATTTGAACCCAGGTATTCAATCAGGGAAACACAAAGAGGCAGTGGGGAAGGGGAAGGAAGTAGATAGAGGGTTGGCCTTTGAGTCAGAAAGGGCTGGCTTCATATTCTTCCTGAGTCACTTACTAGAAAGATCTTGGCAAGTCATTTAAATTCTCTCAGCCTCAGTGTCTTCATCTATAAAATAGAGATTGATCTAACAGGATCGTTGTGAGAATAAAATGAATAGTATATGTAAAATGCTTTGTAAATCTTAGAGAGTCAAGAAATATGTTTTTATTATTATCATGAAAAGGCTATTTCTTATTTCAAAGACAGCTTCAAACCTTTCTGACAGACTTAGGAGATCCAGTTATCACCAAATTTACAAAGAAACAACCTGCATCAAACTAGAGCTTATCTGTTATTATTTTTTACCTGATGCCATGACATGCAAGTGAATTGGATTTGATTTAAGTGAGGGAGGACTGTGTAAAGTTACCACTCCTCCTGAGCCATCTGGGTCCAATGGCCAGATATAGATCAAGATGACTGGAGATGGTCCCAGAGCACTTGTCTAGAAGAGTAAGAAAAGGGCAAAGCAGTAGGAAAGGTTAGAAGTTCCAAAGAGCTCAGGCCAAACTACTCATCTTCAAACAAATATAAACTTCAGATTTTAAAACCCTCAGAGAAAGATGTCAGTGGCCAAAGGGTCTCTACCTCCCAGAAGTACAGAAAAAGGAAACATGGGTTGTCCTAAACAAGGACTTGGACATAGAATTTTTTTGAAAGAGTTGCAGACTCGGTTAGTGGAACAGAACTCCAAAGGATTACAAAACAATAATAAAAGATCAAACAATCAAGGCACAGAACTGAAATTGCATGTTGAGTTCTTGTATCTTTTGATGAAAGGTTAAGCTAAAAGCACTAGAATACCAAAAACCTCAGGAGAAAAGGAATTGCACAAGAGAAAAGAACTCTGGGTTGAGGTCGGAGGACCCAGGTTCAAATGCTTTCTCTAAGACTTTCTTCCTGTATGATCCCATTACACATAATCATATAATCAATCTTACCTCAGCTTTCTCATCTACAAAATGATGGAGAAGGTGCTAGATGACCTCTAAAATCCTTTCTAGTTCTAGGTATATGATTCTGTGATCTCAGATACCATCAAGTCTAATGCCCCAAACTGAGGCTCAGATAGGCTGAGAAACTTGTATGAGGTCACACAGTTATAAGAGGTAGAATCCCAAAACCCTTCATTATTACTGAATGACTTTTTTTTTCCGTTGCAGTTAACCTTAAGGAATTTAATCAAAATGACTCATATTTCTAAAGTGTTTTAAGGAATGTTTCCTTTCAGTAAGTTCAACATCACCAGAGCACAGATAAATAAAAAAATTTAAATTATGAAGCCTGCTACTACAGCCAGAAATTGCTAAGGCATTCTCAACCTGACAGAAATATATAGCAAACACAGGCAAAACCAAAACATTTCAATTCCTAGTCTTCCTTCCTCAGACTTTCCATCTCAGAATTTCCCCTCCTGGTACTTCTAGGATGGACTAAAAGAACTTTGACTACCCTTCAATCAAAGAGAAGGTCAGTGAGAGGAGGTAATAAAACTGTTAACACAGCAAAAATAGAAAGCCTTCAGGCTAACAATGAGCCAAGAGTAATATTGCCTAACAGGATATCATAAGAACAAGTAACACCACAATGTAGAGAGGAAACATAAAGCATTTCTACTGATTAATGCTAAGAATTTTTATTATTTTTGAGGGTCCAGATCTGTGATTTAATTTTTGTAGGAAAATCCCAGAAAGAAGACTTTCTCTACCTATGTGGACTGGCAACTTTTCTGCAACTCAAAGGCTTAACAAAGTTGCCTGGGAATCTAAGAGACTTAAATGACCCAACCAAGAATACTGTAGCTTCAAAAGGGGGATCTGAACCTAAGACTTGCTATCTCTAAGCCCAATACTCTACCCCATTACACCACTGCTTCTCCTTGGAAAACATAAATCTAATAAAGTTTCTATTTGTCCTGAAGCTGAAGGACTACCTGAAATGCCTTTTTCAAACAACATTTATTTTTTTAACTTTAACTTCAGGTCTGAGTGGCAGCATAGATAAGCAGAGAGAGGGAGGCCTTCTGAGTCAGGAAGGCTGGCATTCAAAACTGCTGCCTTTGTCCTGTCTGTAGGACAATGAGCAAGTCATTAAATTCTCAGTAACCCAAGCACCACACACTGGGGAGTTATAAATAATCTCTGGGCAGAGAATTTTCACACACAGGTGCCAGTGAAATGGGCCTAGATATCCCCTTAATTACCTAAAAAACAAACTTCAAGATTATATTCTATAATAATTATAAGTCATAGGATAACAAAAATCCTAATTAATATAGGACCTCAAAGGCTGAATCTGAAAGATACTTTCCATCTTTCATTGACTATTTTGATTTTCTTATGCACAATTTTATTAATTCACAAAAGGCATGAAAGGTACATGTCTGTATAGATGAAACCTCCGTGATACATTATTATTCCTAACATAAGGAAAACCTCAAGACTTTAAGGAAAAATATTGAAATTCCTTTTTCTTGGGAGATGGGTGGGATAGAATCTTACAGCTATCGTAAACCTAAAATTGGAAAGGTTATCATAGGCCATCTACACCCTCCTCAGTTAAGGAAACTGAGGCCAAGAGATGTTAAGTGATTTGCCCAAGGACACACAGGTAGCATGCAATAAAGATACTATTTCTATTCTTTTAAAATTGCCAATTTACATGATTACTCAAGGTACAATATATGTTTTGATTTTTTTAATTTAATGAAGAATTATTTTGCATTTCATTTAAATCAAAAAAACAAGACATTATTCTTTTGTTTTTAAAGGCTCATGAATAGAAGCAGTGCCATAATTGCAAAGAAAAACCCTAAACATGACCCTTAGATGTAAGAAGAAATTAAATGACTCCTATAAAGGGTCACACACCTGTATTTAGCATAAAATGACAGCGGCATGTCTATGGCCAGTTGCTCTTCATCTCTTTGTTATCCCTTAGGGAAGTTTATTGGGGTGACTAGATTGATCAATCGGCCCCTGCTACACTATGATAGAACCTGGATCTGTGATTTTATTGATAGAAGGAACTCCCAAATCAATGCAGGTCAGCACCTTCTTTGTGATTTTTAATCTTACAGAGATACCTGGGGGACAGAGACGTTAAATGACTTGCCCATAGTCTCACAGAAGGTGTCAAAGTAAGAACTTGAACCCAGCTCTTCCTGACTCCAAGGAAATCTTGTATTAAAAATATGGATCTTTCTTTAATTCAGGGAGAAACTTAGGGTCATTAAAAGTTCTGGTAATTTCCCAGAGACCAAACCTCTCTGTTTACTCTAGGTCCAGTAGACTGTCGATTTGTGTCTGTCCAAGATATATATATGTCATCATATATATGTATATACATATACATATACATATACATATATACACACATGATGACAACAACTCTGAAAATGAAGGTGACTCTAAATACAAAAAAACAGATTTTAAAATGTAGAATTACAGGTTTAAAGCTGATTTGTACTTCAAAAGATCATCTAGTCCAATATCCTCATTTTACAGATAAGAAAACTGAGGTTGAGAGAGAAGCACTTAGTCAAATTCACCTAGGTAGCAAATCAAAGATTCAAATCAAATTTAGTGCCATCTTCAACGGACCAGGCTGTCCACTAGGTAACATTGGTATGAACTGATGAAGCATACACCCATCTTTCTTTTTAAATAGGTTTTATTTTTTTCCAATTACATGTAAAGAAAGTTTTTAATATTCATTTTTTAATTTTGAATTCAAACTTTTACCCTTCCTTCATTCCCTCCCCCTGCCCTAAGATGGTAAGCAATTTGTGCAATCATATAAAACCTATTTTCATATTAATCTTGTGAAAGAGGAAACAGTTTGCAAAACAATTACAGTATGCAAAAGGAAACACACACACACACACACACACACAAATGAAAATAATATGCCTGAATCTGGATTCAGACTCCATTGGTTCTTTGGAGTAGATAGCATTTGCCATCATAAATCATTTGGGATTTCCTTTGATCACTGTACTGGTGAGTAGAGCTAACTCATTCATAGTTGATCATGGTACAATGTTGCTGATATTGTGTACAATGTTCCTCTCTGCCTATTTCACTTTGCATCAATTCATATAAGTCTTTTCAGATTTTCAGGTTTTTCTGAAATCAACCTCTAAAAAAAATACAATAGCATTCCATTACAATCAGATACTACAACTTATTCAATCATTCTTGTTCAATCATTCTCTCAGTTGATCCTAACCCCTCAATTTATAATTTTTGCCACCATGAAAAGAGCTGCTATAAATATTTTTGTATATGTAGATTCTTTTCTATGTAGACCCTGTCCCCTTTTTATGATCTCTGTCACCTATCCTTTCTTATAACTGCTGGAAATCTATTAAAATATGACTGCCTACCATTAATCATGGTTATTCTTGCATTTGTTTTCAGGGATAGTATATTTCAGGGGATTTGGTAGAGAGTTCTGGAGTTTTGAATAAGATGATGAATTAAAATTCATCAATACAATTTTTTTACTGTGAGTTATTGTTCTTATTGACAAAGTTAGGGAAATTGAGAGTAAGGCTGGGTTTTGAGAGAGGATAAATTCAGTTTTCTTAGAGCTCCACCAATATATATTATACCCCAACTATGTGCAAGGTATGTCATAAGGAACTGGAGAATTAGAATCATGGATCTAGAAGTCATTTGCATGGAGGTGATAGATCAAGTGGATGTGATCATGGAAGGAGACAGTGCAGAGAGAGAATCAAAAAGGACTCTAAGCAAGGGCAGCTAGGTGGTGCAGTGGATAGAGCACTGGCCCCAGAGTCAGGAGGACCTGAGTTCAAATTTGACCTCAGATACTTAACAATTACATAGCTGTGTGACCTTGGGCAAGTCACCTGACCCCACTGCCCTGAAAAAAAAACCCAAAAAAGTAACAAAAAGGGCTAAGCACAATGAGGGGGAGGAAAAGGAAAACAATTCAGTGAAAGAGGCAAAAAAGAAGCAATTGGGGAGGCAGGAAGAAAAAGGATTTGGCAATCTCCCAGTTGTGAAATTGGATGTGCCTCTGAGTTCCAAACCTAAAAGCAAATAATTTGGAGTTTATTCAGTAATTATCCCTATCCCATTTTCTTCTTTGTGTCCTCAGTTTGGGACAAGGAAGAGACAGGAAGGAGAGTCAGCATGCTTTCTTGAATTTGGCAGTAAGAGAATTCAACTCAACACACATTAATTAAGCACTACGCTATACAAGAATCTGTAGACAGGGAAGGTCAAAACAAAAGAATCCCTGACCTTAAGGAGCTTATATTGAATTGAGCAGAGGAACATCACGCATACATAAATTCTCTTAAGTTTTGGTTGATTAGTTATTGTCCTTTCTCAGAAAGGACTAAAATGACATAGCTCTATGCTAAAAAAAAAAGGGGGGGGGGAGGGATGCCAGAGACTACAGAGGACTCTAGTTGCAGAGGATTTTCACTTGAACTGGGAGCAACTGATGTGGTAGTCCTTTCAATTAGATTGGAATCATCTCCTGCCCAGGGACAGCACGCCCCTCAGAGGGAAGATATCAGGGACATCAGCATCCCTGATAAAGATATTGAAGCTTGCACTGGAGTATTTCTGCTTGGCTTGCCAGCCAGAAACAGGGTGTTCTCTTTTCCCCATTAATCTTTGAAAGAGAGTACTAAAGGGTGTCTTTCTAAAAAAGATGTGCATGACTTCAAAAGTATAATCATATCAAATTATTTGTCTTTACAAGGTTGGGAAGGAGCAAGAGAAAGGCAAAGTTTGGAACTCAAAACTTTAAAAAAGGTTAAAATTGTTTTACATGTCAATGAGAAATAATAAATTAAGATATTTAAAAATAAAATAAAATGGATATTTTTTAAATGAGCAATTGAAACGAGGAGAATTTGGAGAGGCGAGAAAAGCATAAAGATAACAGTCCTTAGTCTTAATCCTAGTCTTTTCCCTTTCATTCAGCAAATGTACTCTAATCTTCATATGAATGAATAATAACCCTTCCTGGTCACTCAAATTGAGGAATAACATGGAGACAAAGAAATGTGGATTAATCTCAGGTATCAATTTATTTCCTTAGGCATACCAGGAGTGCACAGGTAAATGAAGTTTAACAACCAACTTGGGGGGGCAGATGGAAGGAGGAAGGTTATGATCCTAAATGTGATGTGCATTTTTTCTCCACTCTCCTCAGCCAAGCCCTAATTCTTAGCGTTTGGAGATTTTTGAAGTGTAAATGCTCACGCTGAAAATGTAATAATCTGCTCCCTGTTCAAGCTGGCTGCAGACCGGAAGATAAGGAAGGCCCTGCTCACGCTTGCTCCAATTGGCCAACTGGGTCCTGCTCCTGCCTGTGCAGAGGACCCACTTCTGAAATAGCTTAAGTTCGGCGCACCATCTGGTGGCATACGCAGAGACTGCACCCTGAGGAGCTGCACCAGACCTTCAATAGACCTGGGGATAAATGAGAGCATTATTCTTCTGTTGTTCATTCATTTCAGTCACGTTCAATTCTCCATGACCCTATTTAAGTTTTCTTGGCAAGGACACCAGAATGGTTTTTCATTTCCTACTCCAATTCATTTTACAGATGAGGAAACTGAAGCAAACAGGGTTGAGTGACTTGCCCAAGGTCACAATTAAATGTCTGACAGAATTTAAATCAGGTCTTCCTGACTTCATAAAGCCCTGGGCTTGGTTTGCTGCATAATTGCTCCAAAGTGGGAGGGAAAAGGAGTCTTGCTATTGTTTGGTTATGTTCAACTCTTTTTGACCAAGTAGACCAGGATTCAAGAATCATCTCCACACTGATACTATCTGTGAAGGAGACTTTGCAATATAGTGGGAATCACTTGGATTCAGAGGACCAGTATTCAGATCCTACTTCTGATGCTTCCTCCCTAAATGTGTGTCCTTGGGTAAGTCACTTAACTTCCCTGGGCCTCAAACCCATGTTATATGAGGACACTGGCCTCAATTATCTCTGAGAGATGTCTTTGGACTAATGAGAGAAATTGGAATAGACTGAACTGTTTCATAAAGAAGCTACACATGTATAAATATGAAACACAGAAAAGATAATTTCTATCCTAAAGTTGATTTGTAAACTTCACCTCAGAGGGAGGGTTAGAAAATAAATCCCAGTGACTTGGGAAGAGATTCTTTCCTTTAGCAGTCTTTCCTCTTCCTTTTTCTATCACCAACACTCTAATCCTAATACATAGCCCTGTCCAACATTCCAGGCATGGAAAAATAACTGGTCTGACTGCCATCTGGTCTGACTTAGAGGAAAAACAAACTGGTAGGAAACTGCTGTAGCAAGGCAGAGGGATTGATTACTGCTACTGCTGCTTCTTTAGGGGAGAAAACACACCAGTCTGCCTCTCCTCATCAGAGGCTGAATAGATCTTGAAGGTTCAGTACAATTATGTTGATTGAATATTTTATAAATTCTGATAATCCACTTGTAATAGGGCCCTCACTGTAGGCAGGCAGTCCTTTAGCCCCCCTGAAATGATTCCTTATCTTATGTTCTAAAACAAAAACTCTTGCAAACCTGCCTGCCTGCCTGCAGTGAGGGCCCTATTACAAATGAATAATAGGAATTTATAATGCACCCAATCAACATAATTGAATTAAACCTTCAAGCCCTATTCAGCAGCCTGAAAGTAGTGGAGAAGGTGGTTGGTGGGAGTAATCCAGGGCTAAGTTTGGCAAGTGATGGTAAGAGAGACAGCAATTTAAAGAAGAAAATGGTATAGAACTGAAATGGCTAACTTTAGGGTTGAAATGGGAAAAAGAGGAAAGTAAAGTCAGAGCAGGGCTGATGACTTGAGAAAGTACCAAGAGACTGGAGGGATTAGATGTCTTGATGGTGAAGAATAGGTTTAGAAAGAGTGAGGCATAGGGAGCGATGGAATGGAAGGAAATTGTGGTCAAATACAGGGGTGTCAGGATCTCTGTTATAAATGGATCATGAATACTTAGTCCAGAATGATTAAAATGGTTTTTACTAAGATATCTTTTTTTTTTTTTTTTTGCTAGGCAATGGGGTTAAGTGGTTTTCCCAAGACCACACAGCTAGATAATTATTAAGCGTCTGAGGCCGGATTTGAACCCAGGTACTCCTGACTCCAGGGCAGGTGCTTTATCTGCTATGCCACCTAGCTGCCCTAAGATATCTTAATAAATGGCACACCTCTCTCAAGGCAGATGTTGTATGCACTTTCAAAGGCTTTGTTCCTGCCCTTTCATGCCAATCATAGGCGGGTCACAAATCTAATTGATATATTCACACCCCCCCCCCCAACATTTTCCCCACCTTGCTCATTAAGAACAGCTACTTCCTTCTCAAGGTGTAAAGGAAAAGAGTACAGACTCAGAGCAGCTAAGTGGCACAGTGGATAGAGCACTGGCCATGGAGTCAGGAGGCCTGATTGCAAATCTGGCCTTAGACGCTTAATAATTACCTAGCTGTGTGATCTTGGGCAAGCCACTTAACCCCATTGCTTTACAAAAACTAAAAAAAAAAAAATTAGTACAGACCTATGCAAAGTTATTTAGCTTTTTTTCCTTTTGTCTTAACTCTGTACTTCCTGTAAACAGGTTGGCATCTCTTGAGTTGCCACAAAGAGCAGGCATCCTGGTTTTTGTAATGTATTATCTTCACAGACATCTGTGAGATTCTGACAATACCTTTTCTCACTCTTGTGAAAGCAAAACACTTGATTCTTTCCCATGGTCTGTAATTTGGGAAGGAGCACATTTGTGAGAACCATCATTTGACCATTCCTATGTATGGTTAGGATAATGTTGAGGAGTAATTGATGGATTTTAATGAAGCTGAGAAATTGAGAGGTTAGGGAATTAAAAGAAGCATCAATGTGAATGTAAATATGTCCTTATATAGGGGCAAAAGTAAGAAAGAAGACAATGGTCAAAAAGAAAAAGGAAATCAGAGTGCCTGGGCTACAACCTCACTCCTGACACTAGCTATGTGAGTTTGGGCAAGTCCCTGGATCCCAGTTTCCTCATCTGAAAACGGGGGACTTAGACTAGATGACCTAGTAGGTCCTTTCCAGCTATATCTATGATCTTTGATTATTTATCTCAATTATGAAGAGAATGATAAAAGATTTTTTCCATAACAAAAAAGTAAGGTGTCAATAATAAAAAGGAAGAAAAAATCTAGGAAAAATTGCAACTAATATTTATATTCAAATTAGATTCTCAAAACCTATGAGAATTGACACCAATGAGTGGGACTATAACTGAATGAAGCCTCCCTCATGGTTTCAATGAGTCTTCCTTTTTCCCAAAGCTCCATCATCAAAAATTACAAAGTTTCTACTTTCCCAAGGTCAGGTGGTAATAAAGGTTATACAGCATTGTGTTGATTACCGCCCCCCCCCCCCAATATATGGAAGCATACAGAATTATCTCTTTCTGATAAGGTAAAACTGAATCTGAATAATTATGCAAATAGGGCTTGAAATTTTTCTATGCCAATTGGCTAGAAACTCAAGGAAATATTGTGAGTTCAGCTATCTAGCCAATAGGTAATAGGCCAGAGGGTTGGGACTGTATTAGGGACATTAGGGACTAGGATAAAAGAGGCTTGCACACTTCTGTACTTTGCACTCTTCCTAAAGCTATAACTCCTATTAGGGAGGTTGTGCCCTTTTCCTGAGAAAAGCTAATCAACTCTTTTTTGTTCTCTAGTCCAGCCTTCTGATTATTTTAATACCACATGCCAAGTTACTAACTGATCATCAAATCATATGGAAAGAACCTAGGAGGTCATCCACCCTATTGTTTGAAAAATGTGGAAACTGAAATCCAGAGTGGTTTGTCCAAGACCATACAAGTAATAATTCAGACTGGAATTGGTCCTCAGCTCCATAGCCAACTCCATAATGCTTTTCATTCTGCCACTCTCATCCCCATAGGATATATTGTGCAGCAGATAGAACATTAGACCCAGAATAAGGATGACCTGAATTCAAATCCTGCCTCAAACACTTTGGAAATAGTGAACTCTCCACAAATTCTCAGACCTCCATTTCCTCATCTGTTACATGGAAATAAGAATGACCTCCACAAATGATCAATATTGGATGGGATATGGAAAAACTGGGAACACTAATGCATTGTTGATGAAGTTTTAAACTGATCTAACCTTTCTGAAGAGCAGTTTGGAGCTATTCTCAAAAGGCAATAAAACTGAATATTCTCTGATCCAAAAATATCACTTTGTATCCCAAAGAGATCATAAGAAAGGGTTAAAAAAAACCATATGTACAAAAGTTTCCTAGCAGCTTTTTTTGTAGTGGCATAGAATTGGAAATTGAGGGGATGCCCTGCCCATCAATTGGAGAATGGATAAACAAGTTATGGTATATGAATGTTATGAAGTACTATTGTTCCATAAATGTCAAATGTGGAAAAATTTGCATGAATTGATGCTTAGTGAAGTGAACAGAACCAGGAGAACTTTGTACACATTCATAGCAACATTGTGAAATGGATCACCTATAATGGACATGGCTTCTCTCCAAAGTTCAGTGATCAAAGACAATCCTGAAAGACCTGTTATGGAAAATGACATCATTTCAGAAAACAAACTAACAACAATAAATATGTCTTTTTTTCTTTCTCATGATTTTTCCCCCGTAATTCCTCTGTTACAACATGACAAGTATGAAAATATATTAAATGATGATTATACATGTACAACCTATTTCAGAATGTTTGCTACCATGGGAAGGGGAAGGGGGCAGGGAAAGGGAAGGAGGGTGGTAAGAAAAATGTGGAACTCATAAATTTGCAAATGGATGAATGTTGAAAACTACCTTTGCATGTAATTTTTAAAAATAAAATAAAGTGTTAAAAAAAAGAAAGAAAAAAGATAGCATGAGCTGCCAGATTTCAGAAAAGCCTGGAAAGACTTGCATGAACTGACATTGACTGAAGTGAGCAGAAGAACCAAAAGATCATTGTACACATTAACAGTAATATTGTGTGATGATCAATTATAATAGACTTGATCTTCTTGGTAGTACAATATCAAAGACAATTCTAAGGACTTGTGATGGAAAATACAATTCACATGCAGAGAAAGAACTATGAAGACTGATCAAAGCAAACCATTTTCAACTTTTAAAATTTGTTTTATGTTTTCTTTTTCCTTCTCATGGTTTTTCTTTTGTTCTGATTGTTCTTTCATAACATAATTAATATAGAAATCTGTTTAGTATAGTTATACATATATAACTATACTAGATTACTCACTGTCAGGAGGAGGGGAGGGGAGAGGAAAGAGAAGGAGGGAGAAAAATGTGGAACTCAAAATCTTGCCAAAAAATGAATGTTGAAAACTATCTTTGCATGTAGTTGAAAAGATAAATAAATTTATTAATTAAAAAAAAGACTAGCTTCCACTTCACAGTCAAAATTAAATGAAACACATAAAGCACTTTGTAAAAGTTAAATTTTAAATGCACTATAAAAGTTAAATATAAATGCACTCAAATATTAGCTATCATCATCATTATTATATGAACAAGTAGTTCTCAAAAGAAAAAAATACAAAAATTGCTAATAGCTGCCTTTAAAAGTAAATCATGGGCAGCTAGGTGGCGCAGTGAATAGAGCACTGGCCTTGGAGTCAGTAGTACCTGGGTTCAAATACAGCCTCAGACACTTAATAATTACCTAGCCATGTGGCCTTGGGCAAGCCACTTAACCCCATTGCCTTGAAAAATCTAAAAAAAAAAAAAAGTAAATCATTCGAACTCTAATTATCAGGCAAATACAAATAGAAACAAATAAGAAATGTTAATCACACTGACAAAGCTAATGAAAGCCAACAGAATTTCAAGTTAGTGACTTTGGAGGGAAATAGGCACACACCTACTGAAACTTCAAGTATAATCAAAAGTTGTTACAATCTTTTTTGGAAAACAGTGGGAATTAAGGAAGCATAGGGAAAATTACCTATCAGATCTATAGATAAGGGAAGAGTTTATGACCAAATAAAAGATAGAGGAGCAAGTTAGGTGACAAGTGGATAGAGTACCAAGCATGGTACCCACTACTGAGTCTGTACCCTGAAGAGATGATGAAAAAGGGTAAAAACATCACTTGTACAAAAATATTCATAGCAACCCTATTTGTGGTGGCAAAGAATTGGAAATCAAGTAAATGTCCTTCAATTGGGGAATGGCTTAACAAGCTGTGGTATATGTGTGTCATGTAACACTCTTGTTATGTAATTTTGCTATCTCTTATACTTATTTTTCTTTCTTAAGGATATGATTTCTTTCTCATCACATTCAGCTTAGATCAATGTATAACATGGAAACAATGTAAAGACTAACAAACAGACTACCTTCAGGGGGGTAGAGGGAGGGGAGCAAGAATAGGGGAAAAATTATAAAACTCAAAATAAAGAAAATCTTTCTTTTAAAAAAAACTATCCAAAAAACACCCCAAGATTTAGCAACTGATTGGATATTGTGGAAAGGAAGAATGAGAATTCAAGGATGACCCCCCCCAAGAGTGTGAGCCTGGGTGACAAGCACTACCCAAAGCACTAGGAAAATTGAGGGGGGATGGGAAGGAAGGAGTGTATGGAAGAAAAGATAGTAATTTTGCTTTGAACGAATTGAAATTAAAATGGCTATAGGATATCTAGCATGAGGTGTCCAAAAGGCAGTTGTTGATATATGACTACAGCTCAGAAGAGAGACAAGGGCTGGAATGCATCTAGGAATACTCCAGCCTAGAAATAATCATTGAATCCATGGAAACTGATGAAATCACTAAGTGAAATAGTACTGAGCAGAAAAAGAAGAAAGCCCAGGATAGAATCTTGGGAAATAGTCAACAGTCCTTTATGCACTCAACAATCCAACCAAACTGGTCTTCTCAGACACAATATGCCATCTCCGTCTCTCCTTTCTTTACATTATCGTCTCTCATTCTTGAAACACATTCCAACCTCACCTCCACCTTTCAGAACACCTACTCAAAATACCTAGAACCTTCAAGTTCAAGCATGCCCTTGTATCATTATTTAATGTGTTTGGAAAGTTGGTTTAAATTTGGGTTTTTTTTTTAAATCAATCATATCTAATGCTATGTTTATTTTAAAGTGAAATGAGATTGGGAAAAACCTTGTGTAATAAAAATGATAGTTTCTTTATTACTAAATTCTTAATACAGGAATACAGATATCCAACAACTAGAAAACTCTTCTATGGCAAGTAGTTGGAAATACTGAACAACTTGCCCGTTTGCAAAAATAGCCCTAGGGAGTATGAAAAGAAAATACAACACAAACCACCTATTCCTCTCATTGGGGAATTAATTGAGTTCCCTAGTGATAATGAGGAAAAACAGAATGAAAAGTCAGTCAAGTGGATTCTATGAAAATTTATCCATTCTGTAGATAGAACAAAACTAAACAATAGCTCAGAAAAGGACGGATTTAATAAGAAGAAAACTATATTTGTACCTACTAAAGGACTGAGGAATTCAACCAAGTATATTCTGATCAGAGGAGGAATGATGCCCAGACAAGAGGAGGGCTAAATCTGAAGGTTTCCCTTTTCCTGCCTAATATTCAAACTATAGAGGCTCCTTAGAAAGAATAAATTTCTCTAGATACTCTGAAAAAGATGATAGCCATCCTGGCCCATACACAAGCCCAGGACTGCTACTGCAAGAAAGTAGTCTTGAAGTAACCAATGACAGAACTGTCATTTGATCAATTGCCAAATTAATTTATGATATTCAGTTCAACTCAATTCAATTCAACAGTCATTTATTAAGTGATGACTAGGTGCCAAGAGAATACAAGGACAAAAATGAAATATATATATACATGCCTTTGAGAGGCTCCCACTCTATTGGAGGGAAATAACATGTATGTTGATATGTACATGCAAAATTGTAGGGCAGCTAAGGTGGCACAGTGTATTCTTATTAAATCCACTTTTTCTTAACATCCAAGTTAGCAGTCTCAGAATCAACTTGAATACTTGTTTCCCATCATATATCTAAACAAGTGCCAAAGTTTGTTGACATCTCTCAAATTCAGTCTTTTTCTCCATTCATTAGGTCACTCCTCACCTCTTACTCAGATTGTTGCACGCCCTCTTTATTGGTCCCCTGACCTTTATTGGTCCACTCTCTGCCCTGTTAAATCTTTCCTCTACATACAACTACCTTCTTCTGTTCAAGAAGCTTTAGTGATTCCCTATTGCTGCTAGGGCAAAATATATTTAAAGTCCTTCATAATCTGACTCCACACTGATTTCACATAACTGCCCCTTCAGACTCTAGGTTTACTGGACAAATTGGCCTCCTGGATGTCCTCAGGACATGGTAGTCCATCTTCTTGCCTCAGGTCTTTCCCCCATGCCCGAATACTCCTCTTCCTCCTCATCTCTACCCTTTGGAATCTCTAAATCTCTAAATTAGCTCACATGCCACTCTTACAAGAGGTTTTTCTTGATTCTCTCAGTTTTCTGTACCTTTCTTCCATCATTTTTAATTCATTTTGTATGTGATGATATTTGTCCTTCATTCTCAAAGAAGACCATGACATCAGGGAGATGATGCCATGACAGACACATGAATTGGATTTGAGTGAGAGGGGATGTGCTAAATCACCAGCCTCACTTTCTTCTCCAGAGTCATCTGGGTTCGGTGGCCAGATAAGAATCAAGACAACTGGAGATAATCCTGGATGCAAGGCAATCAGGGTTAAGTGACTTGTCCACCGTTACACAGCTAATAAGAATCAAATGTCTGAGGCTGGATTTGAGCTCCTGGCCAATGCAGAGCTCTATTTTTGAACTTTTGTTTTAGTTGAAGTTGAAATACTCTCAAGGATTTTGCCACTGATTTTACAGAAATTCTCACCTTTAGTAATAATTTCCTATTTTGTTCTCTGAGTATTTTGACTTCCTATGCCCTTCTGGTGAGAATTGTTTCTGGTATGCTCTGTTGGGTGTCTCTAACTGTCCTCTAGTAGGGTAAATGTCTATTGTCTGTATTATCCATTTCTTTGGTGTTTGTCTAGTGTCTTATTTTGCCTTTGGGTGCTTGTTTTGTGTATAGTTATTTTTGTTTGATTGCTGTACTTAATTATGGGACAATCTAAATCTAATATTAAAGAACCAGTAAGCAGAACAAAACTTTTTAACTAGCCCTACCAGTCTTTCCTCACTTCTGAAGGAGATGGTCCTTTTCTTAGCAAAATGCTCCCTCTGTTTCTCTGTGGCTGTTGGCTATTTATTCGCCATTGCTTGCTCTCTCTCTCTCTCTCTCTCTCTCTCTCTCTCTCTCTCTCTCTCTCAAAGTGTAGATTCTGTGTTTAGCTCTGTCTCTGTGCTCTAGTCTCTGTGAGTCAAAGAGCTAGCAAGAAATATCTCCACCTTCCCCATTTTGTTTGCAGAAGGTTAAAAAATTTAAAATCGAGAATTGTTTAATGCAAATTGGACTTTGTATTGGAATGTGTTCCATTAATATTAGAATTTTTGCTGTAAATGAAATGTCTATTCCACACTATAAAATTTGTAAAATAACTTGAAAATGTTTTGTTGCTAGGTTTGTGAATAGTTTAAAGGGTTTAAAAGATATTTAAAAGAATTTAGTTTTTAACTTTTAAAGGGATATCTAAATTATAGTAAAAAAATAAAAAAATAGTGTGATAGACAAGTTTTAAAATTTAATTACTGTTTCACTCTAAGAGTATGATCTGTTAATAACCATTATATGCTTAAAAACACAAAAGGAATAATCATTAGATTAAAAAATCCCAAAATATGGTTAAACAATATATTGAAAATAATAATGAAGAAATGTATAAAATGGATTTCGAAAGACTTGGGATGAGGATAGAAAGGGTTAAATAGAAAAATGGAAAGTATGAAAGGCTCAGTTTTTCTGGATCATAAGAAAGGTATATTTAAAATGAAATGTTTTTAAGTATGTTGAAGAAAGCATGAATAAGTTTTAAAAAATTATATGAAAACTGTAAATCAAAAGTTAAATTATACATTCCTTCTGAGATTATGGAATCCAGATTTGAACTGAATTTAATTGTGCTCAGATGTGATAACTGAGGTAAAAATTAAATCCTAACATCACATTGCTGCCTTTACAAATCTCTAGCTTGAATTGGTTGAGAAATGATAAACCTCAGAAATACTGAATATTTGGGAAAAGTGTAACTATCCTAAAATGTGAACTCTCTTTTTATTCTTTTGGACTTTTAAAAGACTAATGTGAAATTGATAATCAGTAGCATCTAGTCTTAAGATTTCAGCATCTAGGGGACAGCTAGGTGGCACAGTGGATAGAGCACTGGCCCTGGAGTTAGGAGTATCTGAGTTCAAATCCAGCCTCAGACACTTAATAATTACCTAGCTGTGTGGCCTTGGGCAAGCCACTTAACCCCATTGCCTTGCCAACAACAACAAAAAAAGATTTCAGCATCTAGTCCCATGCCAGGGCATATAAAAAAATTGTGTAGTAATTTAACTTCTGCTGGAAACTGCAAAAAGAAAAGGACTTTTTAGAGATCAGTGATCAATTTTTTAAAATGGTGAACATTTTCAAAAAGTTTGGCAATTAGGAGTGATTTTTCTAACTGTTCTTATAAAGAAGAGTGAAATATATATACATATATATATATATATATATATATATATATATATATATATATATATATATATACATCAGGAGTTAAGGAGTAATAAGTCCAGATTTAATAGTGAAAGGAAAAGAATAGGGTTACCTAACATTTTGGTATTTGACATTAAGAAATTTAACAGCTTGATCTATATAAAGTAATCTGAAAATGTATTTAACTAAAATAGGGAGTTTTCAAGTTTTTAAAAAGCAAAATTTTGATTATATTGTGATGTTCCTAAATGTTCTAAGATTAAAAATATTATTTAATAATTATATCAGGTATG
The DNA here is from genome assembly GCF_037893015.1 of Macrotis lagotis. Taxonomy (NCBI): domain Eukaryota; kingdom Metazoa; phylum Chordata; class Mammalia; order Peramelemorphia; family Peramelidae; genus Macrotis; species Macrotis lagotis. The sequence goes on along the minus strand of NC_133658.1, from coordinate 359,963,733 downwards.
ATTACCAGTTAGGATAAATTCTCTTATAAACTAAACATTGGGAGTTTAAATTTGTGCTGTTGACAACAAACAGAATGAATTAATTTTAAAAATTTAAGTAAAATCAATCATGTATATATATATTTATATATGTATGTGTGTGTATGATATGGGTTTATGGATAGATACACATACACATATGTATCTGTTAAGTCCATTTTATCTAAGAATTTATTTCATATATAAATTAATTTGAAAATTTAATGTGGGATAATTTCTACTGATAAAGGTAAAGTCAAAGAAAAAATAAGAGTCAGATCTTAAAGTCTTGGTGAACTTTATCATTGGGTGTTTTCTGTGTGTCAGAGAATTGATACTTTTCTTTTTTTTTTTTTTTTCAAGGCAAACGGGGTTCAGTGGCTTGCCCAAGGCCACACAGCTAGGTAATTATTAAGTGTCTGAGACCGGTTTTGAACCCAGGTACTCCTGACTCTAGGGCCGGTGCTCTATCCACTACGCCACCTAGCTGCCTCGATATTTTATTTTTTTAAATACCTTTTGGGTCAAGGAAGGTGGTATTTAGAAACTTTGTGTTAATCAAAGTTTATAGAAGATCTTTTGGGGTTTTATTTATGATACTTAAAAATAATTTTACACTAACTTAGGTTTGATAAATCCCAATTTTAAAGATTTGTTTTTGGGGCAGCTAGGTGGCACAGTGGATAGAGCACCGGCCCTGGAGTCAGAAGTACCTGAGTTCAAATCCAGCCTCAGACACATAATAATTACCTAGCTGTGTGGCCTTGGGCAAGCCACTAAACTCCATTGCCTTGCAAAAAAACCTAAAAAGAAAAAAAAAGATTGAATAAGAAAGATATATATATCAATTTACATGTTTAGAGCACTGGTCTTGAGTCAGAAGGATTGGAGTCAGCCTCAGATACATTACACTTACTAGATGTGTGACCTTGGACAAGTCACTTAATCCTGATTACCTCACATTCAGAGCCTTCTCCAGGAATCTGATTCATATCTAGCAACTGGATCCAGATGATTCTGGAGGACAAAGTGAGGCTGGTGACTTAGCACAGCACCTCCTCACTTAAATCCAATTCATGTGCTTGTCATGGCATTGCCTTCCTGATATAATGTTCATCTTCAAAAATGAAGGACAGGGCAGCTAGGTGGCGCAGTGGATAGAGCACCTGCCCTGGAGTCAGGAACACCCGAGTTCAAATCCGGCCTCAGACACTTAATAATTACCTGTGTGGCCTTGGGCAAGCCACTTAACCCCATTGCCTTGCAAAATCCAGGGGAAAAAAATGAAGAACAAACATCAATCAATTTCACATCACTCTCAGAAAAGGAATATTTTGTAAAAATTGTTATTTGTAAAATGGTCTACTAAAATTTGACATTTGTAAGCTAATTTATTGAAATAATGAGATAATACTACTGCTTATAGTTCTCATAAAAATTTCTATTCTTAGAAAACTGAAAGTTTGCCATTGTAATCCTAAATCAAATAGTCATTAGGTTAATATTAAAAGCATTTAAAATTACTGTAAAAATTGCAAGTAGAAAGGATCTTGCTGTTTTGATGCTGATTTGTTGCCATTCCATGGCATAGGTAAGAGTTATGCTAGTGTTTTCAATTTATCACATGTATAAGACTAAATTCCTGAAGAATCTAATTTTTTTTAAAGAGTATGAGAATATTTGGTTAGAAGTAAATAAATTTATGAAACAAAAATGTAAAATCCATTAGATAGATGGATTAAGATAAGGTTAAAATAAAGAAATTTTTTTGTTGCTTTGTTTTTGAAGATCTAAGAAATAAGATTTCAGTACTGACACATTATGTTTAGAGAAGGATAATAATTCATGTGTCATCTTCTTTGAAAAATTAATGTATCTTATGTTTGTTTCATCTGAACTTAGAACACCTTTAGAAATATTTGCAAATTATTTAAAAGTCACCTGAAGATATTCTAATTGTTTTGAAAGGATTCTGAAAGAAATGGTTTGTTGCCTATATCTATTCGAATATGAATAGTAACTGAACATAGGACTATAGACTATGTTTTATAAACTTAGTATGAACACTTTGGGATTATTTTATTTATATATATATATATATTTAGGTTTTGTGCACGGCAAATGGGGTTAAATGGCTTGCCCAGGGCCACACGGCTAGGTAATTATTAAGTGTCTGAGACCGAATTTGAACTCGGGTACTCCTGACTCCAGGGCCAGTGCTTTATCCACTGCACCACCTAGCTGCCCCTGGGATTATTATATTTATATATTCCAAATCTTTTGTTGTTTGTTTTGAAGCAAAACACCTGTGCAACATAGATATAAACAATTTGTAATTTTCTGTGATAATCTTTTGCTGTTGCCAAATGTGAGATTATAATCTATATTTGATCCTTGTAACCTGACCTCACCTAAAGTTCTGATTTGTTGAAATTTGCTTCTTAAGATCTTATGGTGGGGTGCAGTGAATAGAGTACCAGCCTTGGAGTCAGGAGTACCCGGGTTCAAATCCAATCTCAGAAATTTAATAATTACCTAGCCGTGTGGCCTTGGGCAAGCCACTTAACCCTATTGCCTTGAAAAATCTAAAAAAAAAAAAATCTTATGGGACTGTTTAATTGATATTATCCTGTGTCTAACTCCAGGTAAGATCAGCAATTGGGTTCAATGGTCTTTAATACCAGTAAACCTGTGGAATTTTGACATGCATACTGTAGATGATGGTCTCTTTGGGAAAGGTTAGGAGAGCGACTGTTTGGCATGTTCTGAGATTGAGTTCTACTGACTCAGTTTCCCAAATATGATATTTGCAATGTATCACTTGGCAGACTTAAAATCTGACATTTAAATAAATAAGGAAATTTTCCTTTTCTTATATCTCTGGTCTTTATAGTAAATTGCTATAATCATAATAGGTGATCAATTTAAAATCAAGTATAGAAATTTATGCCATTTTTACCCATAGTAATCCAAATCCTAATAGCCAACTAGGTTAGTATATAGCTTTGACTTCTGTTGTCAGCTACACATTTCCTGTGATAATTAATTTTTTTCAAAATACTAAGGGGATAGTTAAGCAAATATGATTAAGATTTTGTAACAACAAGATATGATTCTCTATCATAACTACCTCAAATTGTGTTTTTGGGAATAGAATATTAACACAACTAATAATATCAGAAGAAGGATGACCTGTGGTCCATTTTAAAGATTTTGTAAAGAAAAATCCATTTTCAGTTAATGATTTTTGATTCATTTTTAAATATTACTAAAAGTTTAAAACTATTTTATTTGTAAATCACCTACTCTGTTTTAAAATGATTATCAAATGTAAATTTGGCAATTTTTAATGAATTCACTTTTGTAGTAGAATTTATATTCTTATGGAAGTCATTTTTTGTTAGTTGAATCTAAATTCTCCAAACAGGGGAATAAATAAACAGATTATGATTTTGATTGTAATTAAAATTTATGTTAAGAAGTTCTTTTACCAAAGATAAAACTCTCTAAAAGTGAGTCTATTTCAGATTGCTTACTGTCAAGGGGAGTGGGGAGAGAAGGAAAGGAGGAAGAAAATTATAAAACTCAAAACCTTGCCCTCAAAAAAGATCATTGGTGAAAACTACTTTAGCATGTAGTTGGAAAAACAAATTAAAAAATAGATCTCTACAAGTAACCTAAATTGAAGAGGACCTCTGGAACATTTGAAGTCACAAAACTGTATCAGATGGTTCCAGAAGAAATGGACTTGAATTTTCCTTTGATACTTGCACTTTTTATCTATATAGCACCTAAAATTTATAATCTATAATCAAAGGGGACTGCTCCCTTTTGATTACTGTAAATTGCCCTTTTGACATTGTAAATGTATTATCTACTTTTATGTACTGTTATGGACCTTACATCCTTCTTCTGATATTATTAGTTGTGTTAATATTCTATTCCCAAAAACACAATTTGAGGTAGTTGTGATAGAGAATCATATCTTGTCACAAAAATCTTAATCATATTTGCTTAACTATCGCCTTAGTATTTTGAAAAAAATTAATTATCACAGGAAACGTGTAGCTGACAACAGAAGTCAAAGCTATATACTAACCTAGTTGGCTATTAGGATTTGAATTACTATGGACAAAAATGGCACAGTTGTCGTCTTGGCTATGCTAAACCCCATAGATATGTCATTCTCTCTCCTATATGCCCATCATCTCCCTACATCTTTATTTGATTGATCTACAATTGACACCACAATATCAACTTTGATCAAAATGAGAGCATGTGAAAAGTAAGTTTTTAAATCATATTTCTGATCAAAAAACTGGTCTCTAATAAAGAGTTATAAATCTGAATGTATGTAAAAATGTCAATCTATCATATCAAGGTCTGTTCTTTTCCACTTCAATGTTGACTTAACCTGGGTCAATACTATCTGGTCAGCTTTGTAATCATCAATAAATTCCTTTACCTGCATTAACAAATCACAAGATAAGAGACATCTTGGATGAGGTGAGAGACATACTATGTAAACATTTGTAAACATTCTCTAAGTGGGACTCATCAATAGAAATTTGAAGCAAATATTATAACTTATGAAAGGATCATAAGGTATAACTATGTCATCTATATGAAATTTCATTGGTTACCTAATTCAGATTTATGGCTCTTTCTCCTTTCTGTATAAATATGACTCATAAACTGTTGGGAGCCAGGGTCTCTAAGCTGTTTGACACAGTTGCAGCAAGAAGACTCAAGGCAGTCACACTGCCTGATGGAACAACATTTCCTTCTTCAATATATATAGGGATTTCATGCATACCAATATTTATAGGTTTAATATTGATTGCAATATTTACTCACCCTAATAGTGGAATGACTATAAAGGAAGGATTTCAGAAAAATTCCTTGAATAAAACAGATTGTAAACTCTTTCCAAATTTAACAGGACTGCCTCTCCCTGAGGCATACAAAAGGCTTCAACATTATGAAATCTCTGGAAAACCCAACACTGGGAATTCCAAGGAGATGTCAGAATATATACAGGGAAAACAGATACAAGATGGGTCAGGTAGAATTCCAGGGAAATTAATAGTTTTGCCCCCCTTACCATTCGGAGGAATATATGAAAAAGATAGTGAGAAAATAGTTAGTACAGGTGACCGATATGTGAACTCCAGCAGTCTTAGTTTCATGGGAAAGAATAAAAAAGTCACAGAAACTGTGGTTTCTACCAACAAGGCCTGAAAGAAAAATTGGTTATTGTAAGATTTAACAGATGGGTGGACAAGCATAAAGACCCTCACTATAGATTGTTAAGGAAGTGTATCAAAACACATTACCTACACAAAAAATATAAAAAACTTTCCATTAAAAGAATTGCTTAATTAATAATTTTAAATGAATTAACAATTATACAATGTTAAGGTAACAGGTTGAGGTCATCATGGTCTGAGTAGGAATAAGAAATCGATTAACTATATAATTATTAATTAAACTTGTAATCACATGATTAAAACTTGTAACCATATGAACTATATGATTGATGATGAAAATTGTACACTTTTGTAACCAAGGAAATGATCTTAGCTTGCTTGCTTGAAACATACATGATTCTGAGACTATAAAAATAAATCCAGCAGCTGACAGTCAGTCAACCTGCTCCTGCCTTTACCCCCTTGTTGACTCAACTCATTTCGCTGACTCTATCCCTCCTGTCAGGTTCCAAGGACCCCGCCAAGGCTGGACCCCTGCAATAAACTTTGTATCAGGGTTGACATCTTTAATGATGCCTTCCTCCTTCAGGCTTTTGGTAAATCTTAGAGAATAAAAAGTTCATGTGTAACCTAACTTTTTATTATTTCATTTTTAGCCCAGGTCAATCTAGCAAATGAAAAGTGTGCTTAGAGAAAACTTGCTCAATTATAAACATAACAAAGGTTTGCATTCTTAATTCCACCAAGAGTTCCTACATCTAGTTCTATTTCTTTAAGACAGCTGATAAGGCACTCTTTACTGACATGTCTAATGTCCGGAGTTCCCTCTACTCCATCCTGGATTGGGGGTGGGACTGCTCTTCTATGATTGGATAAAAGAAGGTGACTTTTTAGATCTCACTTTCTGATGGCCAAAGTTACAAAAAACCAACAGTAGATCACTATTTGTGGGGATTTGTCTCTCTAACTAGACCCTCTCCATGCAAGAAGTGAAGTCCTTGACTGAGCAAAATACTAATAAATGTGTTTGGGGGGCAGCTAGGGGGCACAGTGAATACAGTACAGGCCCTGAAGTCAGGAGGACCTGAGTTAAAATTCGACCTCAGACACTTATTACCAATCTGTGTGACTTTGGACAAGTCACTTAACCCCACTGCCTTGCAAAAAAAATGTGCTTGTTAATCTAATTGTTTTGCACTTTCTTAAGGCCAAAACTTTGGTAATCTTAGTCCCTGAATAGGACAGTGCTAATCAAAGGTTAATTCTAGGAAAGTTAATTCACAATTATTTCCAACAAGCCCCTTCTTATTTCCAAGCCCTTTTCACATCCAGCACTATGAAAACCCAAGGTAGACAGAGAAGAAAACAACTTGTGATATTCATTTTGGGATGACCAGTCCATTCTACAGTGCTCAGTAAGAGTGAAAGGTCCAAGCTTGTAAGAGGCAGCATGTGAATAACTGAGAGATCTTCCCTCTTCTCACTGAGTTAAGGGATAGATAGATATACAAGGAAGTCAGAGCTATGACATCAAGATGATAAATCCACAAACAATACATCAAGCCCTGATTTAGAATGTTTGCTATTTCCTGCAGTGTAAATGTTCACACTGAAAATTTAACAATTAGCTCTCAGTATGTTTGAGTGGACTCCAGAAGACCCCTAGATAAAATATTGACAGCCTAGTTTCCCCTTCCCCCTCTTATTGACAAACAACAGGAGAAAAGAAGAGAGACTGGACCACAACTTTCCTTCTTGGTGAGATTTGGGAAGTGAGGTGACTTGCTTTGGTCATAGGTGTTAAAAATAATTGCTACTGGGCGGCTAGGTGGCATAGGGGATAGAGCACCAGCCCTGAAGTCAGGAGGACCTGAGTTCAAATGTGATCTTAGACACTAAATAATTACCAACTGTGTGACCTTGGACAAGTCACTTGACCCTGCTGCCTTGCAAAAAACAACAACAACAAAAAAAGAGTAATTGCTTCTGAAGTTTTTATAGTCTCGTCATAGGTTTAGAGTTTTAAGGGACCTGGAATCTAACCCCCTTGTTTTATAGATGAAGAAATTGCAATAACTCCTCAACAAAGACTTAGTTTGGGGCAGCTAGGTGGCGCAGTGGATAAAGCACTGGCCCTGGAGTCCGGAGTACCTTAATAATTACCTAGCTGTGAGGCCTTGGGCAAGCCACTTAACCCCATTTGCCTTGCAAAAGAGAAAAAAAAAAAAAGACTTAGTTTTCAAAATCACACCCAATAGATGGCAAGGGATAGCTTGGAATCTGGAAGACCTGGGGCCAAGTCCTGTCTCCAGCTGTGAGGGGGAAGTACAAATAACTGCTCCTTGCCCCAGGCTGAAAGTTGAAAAACAAAGCTACCTGCAGGGACAGAATCATATCAACAAAACAACTTTGGGCCAGGCACTGTGCTGGGGGTACAAAGAAAAGCAGAAAACCAGTTCTTGCCTTAAAAGAGCTCACCATCTAATGCAAGATGCACACAACTATATGCAAGTAAACTTTGCACATGGTGTATTAGAAGTAATCTTCCATGGGAATGCACTGATTAAAGAGGACCAGGGAAGGCTTCCTTAGAATACTGGATTTTAGCTGTGACAAGAAAGAAGACAAAGAAGCCAGAAGAGAGTGGAAGAGAGGAAGAGTACTCCAGACAAGGGGTCAGCCAGGACCAATGAAAAGGCACAGTCTGGACCTGGAGTGTCTTCAGGGCAGGAAAGGGAGAATGATTGGGGGGGAGGGAAGCAATGTATCACTGAATCTACAGTATGTGGCCCACCAACAAATACTGAATAAAGCAGCTACATTGTCAGACCTGTTCTTTAGGAATGGGGAGAGACTTAAGACAGAGTTGAACCAGAAAGCTATTGTAATAGGTCAGGCATGAAGGAATAAGGACCTCCCTGCATCAGGGTGGTGGCAGAATCAGAGGAGAGAACAAAGTGTATCATTCAAGGATATCTCAAAGGCAACAGAGGGAGAGTGAGGAGTTGAGGACTGTGAGGAATGTAGGACATTTGGCTTCCACAGAATGGAACAGGAGATTGTTAGTTTTAAAACACACACACACACACACACACACACACACACACACAAACACACAACAAAAACTGTCTGTGGTTGTTGTGCCTACGTGCAACTATGTGAGTTGCAAAAGAATTGACCCCAACCTGATCAGACCTGAGATTAGATCAGATCTGCTCCAGCTGGTCCTGAGTTGACCTGAGGTCTTTGTCCTTTGCAAGTGTTTCTGCTCAATAAAGTTCATACATACTACTATACACTCCCCAGTGTTCATTAGTATAATAACTAGGGCAGGGAAAACATATTAATAGAGAGTGGCATAAAGATGAGTGTATAGATTAGGTTATAACTCTAACCAATGGCTACACAAAGGGAGGAGCAAGTCTTTCAATTTGCTCCTTTTTTTCTACTAGGAAAATTAATTCCTTTCTGCAGAAAAGTTATTAATAAAAAGCTATTTTAATCACTCTGGACAAGTATTTATAATTACAAGCCATATTTAACAAGGATGATGATCTGGTTTTTGAACCAAGGTCACTTGGAGGATGCTGGTAACACTCAATAATAATAGGGAAGTTTGAAGAAGGGGAGAGTCTAGAGTAAAATATTGCATTCCATTTTGGACATGAGTTTAAAATGTCTACATGAGAAGTGAGTCTGGAGGGCAGTAGAGGGATTAGAGAAGGATAAATATTAGTCAATCTGTGTATGAGGAATTAGGCCTAAGGGAAAAGAAAGAAAACCATGGGATAGTAAGGAGAAAACATAAGAGAAATTTAAAAAAGTGAACATAGTATCATTCACTCAGATTTTGTGATTTTTTTTTAGTTTGTTTTTTTTCTGTCTGGATGTGGATAGCATTGTCCATAACAGGTCTCCCAGGGTTGTCCTAAATCTCTGAACTGCTGAGAGGAGCTGCATCCATCCCTCTTATCTTTTTCTCAACTTCACTCTGCTGCTGTCTTGCCAGCCCAGTTGAGAGTTCATGCATGTAGTTGTCTCTCTTTTCTTAATTTTACTATGTTCTTTAAAAACTCACTTTCTTAGCATCAGTCATCAAAACTGTTTGGTATTGGCTAAGAAATATAGTGGTGTAAAAGCAGGGGATGATTATAGTAATCTGCTGTTTGATAAACCCAAAGAGTCAGGCTACCGGGATAAAAACTCCCTCTTTGATAAAAACTGCTGGGATAATTGGAAGTTAGTATGGAAGAAACTTATATTAGACCAACACCTAACACCCTTTACCAAGATAAGATCCAAATGGTTACAGGACTTAGACATAAAAAACAATACTATAAGCAAATTAGAAGATCAAGGACTAGTCTACCTGTCAGAACTAAGGAAAGGGGATCAGTTTATGACTAAGAAAGAGTTAGAGAACATCACTAAAAACCAATTAGATGATTTCGATTACATTAAATTAAAAAGCTTTTGCACAGACAAAACCACTGTAACCAAGATCAAAAGAAATTTAGTAAATTGGGAAGCAATCTTTACAACTAATGATTCTGACAAAGGACTCATTTCTAAAATATACAGAGAACTGAGTCATATTTTTAAAACAAAAAGCCATTCCCCAATAGACAAATGGTCAAAGGATATGCAAAGGCAATTTACAGATGAGAAGATCAAAGCAATTCTTAGCCATATGAAAAAATGCTCTAAATCATTAATTATTAGAGAAATGCAAATTAAAGCTTCTCTGAGCCACCTCACACCTCTCAGATTGGCCAATATGATCAGAAAGGATAATGATCATTGTTGGAAGGGTTGTGGGAAATCTGGGACACCATTACACTGTTGGTGGAGCTGTGAACTCATCCAACCCTTCTTGAGAGCGATTTGGAACTACGCCCAAAGGGCAACAAAAATGCACATACCCTTTGACCCAGCAATACCACTACTGGGTCTATATCCTGAAGAGATGATGAAAAAGGGTAAAAACATCACTTGTACAAAAATATTTATAGCAGCCCTGTTTGTGGTGGCAAAGAATTGGAAATCAAGTAAATGCCCTTCAATTGGGGAATGCCTTAGCAAACTGTGGTATATGTATGTCATGGAACACTATTGTTCTATTAGAAATCAGGAGGGACAGGATTTCAGGGAAGCCTGGAGGGATTTGCATGAACTGAGGCTGAGTGAGATGAGCAGAACCAGAAAAACACTGTGTACCCTAACAGCAACATGGGAGCGATGATCAACCTTGAAGGACTCACTCATCCCATCAGTGCAACAATCGGGAGCAATTTTGGGCTGTCTGCAAAGGAGAGTGCCATTTGTATCCACATAAGGAGATGTGGAGTTTGAACAAAGTTCACGAACTATTCCCTTCAATTTAGAAAAACACAGATATCTTTCTGTCTGATCATGCTACCTCTTAGACTTCTTGTCTCTGCTCTAAGGATATGATTTCTCTCTCATCATACCCAATTTGGATCAAGGTACAACATGGAAACAAAGTAAAGACTGACAGAGTGCTTTCCGTGGAGGGGTGGGGGGAGGGAAGTAAGATTGGGAGGGGGGAATTGTAAAACTCAAGTAATATCTTTAATAAAAATTAATTTAAAAAACTCACTTTCTTACCAGAAAGGATAATGATCAATGTTGGAAGGGATGTAGGAAACCTGGGACATTAATGCATTGTTGGTGGAACTGTGAACTCATCCAAACTTTCTAGAGAGCAATTTGGAATTATGCTCAAAGGGCAACAAAAATATGCATACCCTCTGATCCAGCAATACCACTACTGGGTCTATACCCTGAAGAGATTATGAAAAAGGGTAAAAACATCACTTGTACAAAAATATTCTTAGCAGCCCTGTTTGTGGTGACAAAGAATTGGAAATTAAGTGAATGTCCTTCATTTGGGGAATGGCTTAACAAACTATGGTAAATGTATGTCATGGAACAATATTGTTATGTAATTTTGCTATCTCTTTACAAGCCACCAGCAATGCAGACCTCCTAGGTACCTGTCTTTAGGAGGAGAGAAATGAAGATAATTCAAGTCAGAACCTTAGAGGATAACCATGGTGAGCAAACACCAACTGGATGAAGATCCAACAAAGGAGACTGAGAAACAGTCAGACAGGGGGGAGAACCAGGAGGAACCAGTGTCACGGAAACAGAGAAAAGAAGGACAAGGAGGAAAGAGAGAGAAATCAATAGTGTCAAAGGCTGTAGGAAAATCAAGCAGGATGACAAAGGGTAGAAAAGACTTTTTTTGAATGACTATGGGAGCAGAGCCAAGATGTTGGCGTAAAGGCAGGAATTCCCAGAAATTCAGTCCCCCAAAAACTCCAAAAGCCATCAAATTATGACTCTAACCAAAATTTAGAGGGGCAGAACCCACAGAAAAGGTGAGTGATACAATTTCCCATCCAAAAGAAATTAGACAATCCAGGAAAGGTCTGTTTCACCAGGACCAAGGGTGCAGCCTGGCTGGAGCAAACCAGCTCTGGTATTCCAGGAACAGCCCATAGGGTCCGTGGCAGAGGGGGCGGTTTCCAGACCTCTTGGCCCTGGGATCATGGGGGACAGCTGGAAGGTGTGGTGAGAAAACTCTGCTGCACCAGAATGAGCTCGGAGCAGAGTGCCAGCCTCAGAGCAGTCTTGTGGTGAGAACCTGAAGTAGGAATCAGCAAAGTCACCCAGCATGTCCAGAGATGGTAAGGGGGTCAGGGAGAGACTGCAGAGGTCTCTCTGCTCCCCCTGGGGCAGGACTCTGCTGTTAGCCCACACTTAGATCCAGGTTGCAATCTGGGCCCCCATACCACCATAGCTGAGCAGGGATCCTCCAGGACAGAGGAGAGGGTCTATGGTCATCCACAGACCAAAGCAGGAATTAAGGTCCCTGTGGATTGTCCCCCCGAACCCCCCAAAGCCTTGGAAGTGCAGTAAATCAGTCATAGGCTGAGGAAATAAGAAATCAACAGAAAAAGAAGAATCTGAATATAGAAAATACTTTGGTCCCATGGAGGATCAAAATACATACTCAGAAGATGACAAAGATGAAGTTTTTATATCTAAAACCTCTAAGAGAAATAGAAAAATGGGTTCAGGTTATGGAAGAGCTCAAAATTGCTTCTCAAAGCAATTAAGGGAGGCAGAGGAAAAACTGGGAAGAGAACTGAGAGCAATGCAGATAAATCATGAGAACCAAGTCAGCAGCTTGGTGAAAGAAATACAAAAAAAAAAAAATACTGAAGAAAATAAAATGTTAAAAACCAGTTTGAACCAAATGGAAAAAGCAACACAAAAGGCAAATGAGGAGAATGCCTTAAGAAGCAGAATTGGCTAGCTAAAAAGGAGATAAAAAAGTTCTCTAAAGAAAATAACTCCTTCAAATGTAGAATGGAACTAAAGGAAGCCAATGACTTTGCGAGAAATCAGGAAGATATAAAACTATACCAAAAGAACCAAAAATTAGAAGAAAATGTAAAATATCTAATTGGAAAAACAACCTCAAAAACAGATCCAGAAGAGATAATTTAAAAATTATTGGGCTACCTAAAAGTCATGACCAGGAAAAGAGCCTAGACTTCATTTTTCAAGAAATAATACAACAAAATTGCCCTGAAATCCTAGAAGCAGAGCATAAAACAGAAATTGGGGGAATTCACCAATCACCTCCTAAAAGAGATCCCAAAAGAAAAACTCCCAGGAATATTATAGCCAAATTCCAAAACTTCCAAGTCAAAGGAAAAACACTAAAAGTTGTCAGAAACAAACAATTCAACTACGATGGCTCTACAGTCAGGATTACACGGGATCTAGCAGCATCTACATTAAGGGCTCATAGGGCTTGGAATGGGATATTCTGGAAGGGAAAAGATCTTGGTTTATAACCAAGAATCAACTACTCAGCAAAACTGAACATGCTCTTTCAGGGGAAAAGATGGCCTTTCAATGAAACAGGGGACTTTGAAACTTTTCTATTGAAACAACCAGAGCTAAATAGAAAGTTTGCTCTCCAAGTTCAGGACTCAGGGGAACCATGAATGGGGTGGACAAGAAGGACTAATTATGAGGAACTTAATGATGTCGAACTTTTTGTATTCCTGCCTGGGAAGAAGATACTGATAACTGATATGAACTTTCTCATTTATAAGAGCTGTTAGAAGGAGCATATATATATATATATATATAGACAAGGCACAGGAAAGAGCTGAATATAATGGTATAATACAGTAAAAAGATGGAGTCAATGGGTGATAAAGCAAAGTACTGGGAGGAAGAGAAAAAGAGAGGAAGAAGGGTCTAAGATATTTCACATAAGAGTCAAGAAAAAGCTTTGTAATGGAGTGGAACGGAGAAGGTGAGGGGGAATGAGTGAGCCTTCAGTCTCATCAGAAATGGCTTAGAGAGGCAATAACATACACACTTAATAGGGTATAGAAATCTACCTTACCCTAGAGAAAAATGAGAGGAAAGAGGGGAGGGAAGGAGGGGGAATCAGTGATAGAAGAGAGGGAAGATCATGGGAGAGGGTACTCACATACAACATACTTCTGAGCAAGGACAGGGTGAAAGGAGAGAGAGAATAGACTAAATGAGAGTGGGGAGGGATAGAGTGGAGGGAAATACAGCTAGTAATAGCAACTATGGGAAAAATAGTGAAGCAACTTCTCTGGTGGACTTATGATAAAGAAGACAACTCATCTCAGAGACAGAGCCATTGGAATCTGAACAGAGACTGAAGTACACTTTTCTTTCTCTCACACTATTCTTGAGATTTCTCTATCTTTGGGGGGGGGGGGTAGGAGGGTATGTTTACTCTCACAACAAGATTATTGTAATAATATAAAATAACTAAACCAAGAAATGATGGGAAAAAAATTAGTTTCTACAAGATCTAGTGGCTATAGTTCCAGAAGATAGGATCACAAGCATCAACCAACCTGATTAATGTAATCTATGTATCTTTTCATTTGCTTGGGGAAAAAAAAAAAGACTTTTTTCACTGGTAGTTGCCTATCCCAATCAAATCACATCTGGTCTAAAAAAAATAAATGCTAAGGGCAACTAGATGGCACAGTGGATAGAACACCAGCCCTAGAATCAGGAGGACCTGAATTCAAATCCAGCCTCAGACACTTAATAATTACCTAGCTGTGTGACCTTGGAGAATTCACTTAACCCCATTGCCTTAAATAAATTTAAAATTTAAAAAAAAGGTGAGTTTGACTGACTAAACTCATATAGCCCAGAGAGCATATCACTCAACAAGTAAATGTCTGAGATGGGATTCAAACTCAGATCTTTCCAATTCTAGGTCCAGTACTCTTATCTACTGACTAACCCATGTTGTTTCCTCTAATACTATGATGCCAGTGGAGAAATCCAACCCCACCCACTAGTTACTCATTGCTAGAATAACTGGATCATCTCCTGCACAGCTAGTCACCTGTTTCCTTAAAAAGATAGGAAGTTACTGCTAACGCTAATCACTGTGCAAGAATTCAGGAGGTATATATTAAGTAAGTGAACTTTCTCTTCCTTGCAACTTGACCAACTGAAGAGATTAAAAACAGACCCCAACTTGAAAGCAATATTGAAGCTAGAAAGTGATTAAAAATGTTCCACTCTATAATATATATATGTATATTCCTTGATATTATGATGCTTTTAGCCATCTTATTAAACTATTTGC